>NC_059365.1:26815000-27540833 GCF_019703515.2 Myxocyprinus asiaticus
CTCCAGGTGTGTCTCGGGCATCTACACCTCTAAGGGGAAAAAAGAGAAACAGAGGAAAATGAACATGAAGGAACTGCGACTGAGCAAAATGGACTGTCACGTCATCAGAGAGAGAGAGAGAGTGGCTGTGATGGCCAGACCAGACTGAGGCGAGGGGGAAATTTTTTTACTCTGTGAAGCATTTTCTCACTCAAGGGTAGACAATCGGTTTAACAATCTCATTCTTGGCTCAGTCTGCCAAAAGCTGCCTCATAGTCAGACTCTGAGGAATTTTGGTTGGGCAGAATGAAAAAGGGCGAGTGGAAAAATGCACTCTGCTTACCAGCAACATATTCATCAACAGCACACTTCACCTTCTCTCACTCTGACATCTATTTAACTTCTGAGATCACAACAATACAACTGTTGCACCAGTCTGCCATAACATGAAATTGTTTACATGCAATTTAAAAGTTCAAATTCAGTCAGACTAAAACAATAATTAATATTTTTAAAATGTCATGTTAATGCCATGTTAACATCTCCTAAACCCGTATCTGCATTATTTTATGCACTGCACTGTTGCCACATGATTGGCTGATTAATAATCGCATGGATAGGTGTACAGGTGTTCCTAATAAAGTGAGCGTACACGTTAATCGGAACACAATTGGCCTTGGCATTGTGCATGTGCTACGAATGTCAGAGGTGACGTGCAATGTGCATTTAACACTTTTATAACTCAATTATAACTGCACATGTAAACTTACTGACTGGTCGGGTTTGAGTGTTCTGTATTCATAATGAAGGAAATGACTACATCTTTAAAGCTGAGACCTGCATCTGTGCAGGTTTCGGGCTGGCCTACAAGGGCTCGCTTAACTCAGCAAGGCTCAGCCATGATAAGTGAGTCTTTTTAGTGGTGGTGGTAGTGTGGAGGAAGGGGGGAAGGGCATGGATCACCACAGGATATGAGATCACCCAGTCCGATCAAAGGGGTACTATAAACAGGGTTGGGTTATCAGTCACATGAGTCGAAGGGCCCAGAACACACCCTTTTCCAAAGTCCACATCACTCCTCATACAACAGCTCCCCGAAAGAGTCACAGGCTGTTGAGAGAGAGTACCCTCTGCCCAGGCCTGAGGCAGCGAGAAGGAACAGGATGGGCTGGTGTCTGGTTAAAGATTAAACAAGAGAAGAGGAGGTTTGGCTGAATCACAGAAGGGGGGTGTACAATGGCAGTGGAGTGGCCCATGACTCCTCTGTGGCAGGGTGGGTCTTGTTTGCTTTGAAAGGACAGTGTGTGTGTCAACAAGTACATACCAAGTAGAATGGTGTCCGGGGGGGGGGGGGGGGGTATAATGTGGGACAGTGAAAGAGAATGAGAAAGATAGTCTGACGGTCAAATTGGGTGGCAATCAAACAAGTGTTCTGTTTTGTGCTTTAGCTCTGGCTCTGCTAAGACCTCTGTAGCAGCTAGTGTTTAGTCCTAAACATGTGGCCTTGTGCAGCGTCTTTCTGGGGAGAGAGGAACAGGATGGGGGTATGCCATGACAGAGCGGCCCAGCCTATTATTATCACTCACCAGATGGGCTCCACCAGAGCCCTGCCTCCCTCTCCCACAACATCTGGAGCACCCTGCCATGGGTTCCCTTTTTCTGCTTTGGTCATTAATAGTGTCAAGACAATCTCTTCGTACTGATGCAACTCAATTATTCAATGAAACGAGGTTTAGAGGTGCTTGCCCATGAAAAACACAGCCATTATGCTATGGTGTTCTGGGTGTTATTAGATGGTTGCTAAATTTAAATTTAGGGGGGAATTCACTACGAATTAAATTTTGCCTGGTAAGAGCACTGTCTATTTGCATTGCATCTGTACTGGTTTAGCAATTTGCAAGGCCCAATTCTTGCGGGTCAGTTCCGAGTGTTATATAGCGGAGAATGCCTGGACTGTACAGCATCATTCCACTACTGTGATCCAGACACCTGATTCAACTCTTTAACATGCCAAAGGTGCACTGAACTACATGCACGTCTGTATATATGACCGGTTATAACGTTCATTTCTTTATTTTTTATCCAAAGCGAATTGAGGAAAACCACATGCAACTGCAGAAGCCAATAATATTATTAGTATGTGGTTAATTGGCCCCAGCCAAAAAGCCCACCCCTAAGCCTTCATGATAATTTGCTCTCTAGATTTGGCTGGGGTGCCTGCCAAATCTTGGGCCCCATTTTTAAAATTGTAAGTCTGACTGCTTCAAAAATTAATAGCACACCTCTCATCAACAAGCCACACTTTTGATGAAACAATTATGTCTGTAGCGCAAATGTTGCATAGAAAAAGTTTACTTTTTTTTTTTCAACCCCCCAACCCTAAGTATGAGCAATAATAATAGTGAGCTAAGGGGTTAATCTGCACTAGAGAAGAGTAACCATGATATAGTGGTACCCCTGGCAAATCAAGACCACACAGAGGGTGGGTTGTATCTACCTCAGCCCTGACCTGGTCTCTATGGAGTCTGGGAAAGCACTTGCCCATGAAGTCTACGTAGCATGAACCAGGGGTCATAAGTCACCAGCATGGCTAAATTCTGCCTCATCCTTCACACTCTGGCTCAAAATGGCCCCACCTCATTTTCAGTTCTTCTTTCTTTTTCTAAAAGCTCTCTGTATGTCAAACTCAAAATAAGGCAGCTGCAGCAGTGTAAGACAAAGCTAAAGCTCGCAGCTTGATATTCTTTTAGACAATCACACTGAGAGCTCAGGGGTAATGAAGCCATTCACACCAATTGACGTTGATGTGATGGCAAATGAAAGCATGATATTGGATTGATGGGAACATTTCACAGAGAAAGATGACCCTTGTGAGGTGAAAAATTGGGCAAATTTGTGATTGCGTGCATCTCACCATTCACCACACGGATTGTCATCCTCCCTCAACTGGGCTCCTGGCTGTAAATAACAAATCATTGTATGGTGCACACAGTGAGTGATCTCCACCACCATAACAGCAGCCTACGAATAACACAAGAGGACATGACAACAGCTGCCTTGTCCCTACACATATACAAACAAATGGGCCAGAGCAGGGGCTGAAACAGGCCTGCAACACGTCATCCAGTGGGGCCGAGAGGGAGGTGCAGCAGGCATGCGGGAGAGTTACTCAGTACTCAAGACTCCAGTAAGCAAACACTCTCCAGGGTGGGGCCCTCATGGAACCACTCCATGGCTGAGGTCTGCCAAAGATACACGCTCAGCATGCAAGGTAAAAACTTTGAGGTGTGTCAAAGCGCATGAAAAATTTTGTGATATCATCATCCATCCAAATTTCTAATTGACTTAATGCAGCAGCTGGTACAGGCCTGGCAAACGGCCCAGTCCGTGTTGTCAAAACAAGTAAATATAAAGTAAGAAGCTGCCTGCAATGTTAGATGGAATGATTATGAACAAACACATCTTACCCTATGACCTGGTCGACCCACACGCCCCTGTAAAGTCCTCAGTTGAGCTCAGAGTTGACTATGAAAGGAGGTTATTTAACAAAATATTTGAATATTTGACAAAATTCAAACATGAATGATTAATTGATATTGTGGAGTAGTTAATTGTTAATGGGCAGATTCACATGGATTTAAGATGCTGTATGTTAGCTTCCGTGTTCAGATGACATCACCAGAATAGACAGAGATGGCTTTGGCGTGCGTGAGGTGTGCTCGCCTTACTCTGTGGGGAGTGACATCATGGCAATAGTGATGTCAATGCCTTTGAGAAAAACTGGTATTAAGTGGCTCTCAAAATAGCTTGGGATCCAAGGACTTTTTTTTATAAGAGAGAGAAAGAAGATGGAATGTGGAGTACTTTTCAGCTCGGTCAGGAAGGAGGACCAGCATTCCTGGCATTTCAGAACATGCTGCTCTCGAGCTTCTCAGCAAGAAACACTACACTTTGATCCCGCACCATCCAAAATGGCATTAAAAGGAATAGTTCACCCAAAAATTTTAATTTGCTGATAATTTACTCACCCTCAGGCCATCCAAGATGTATCAGAGTTTCTTTCTTCATCAAAACAGAATTTAAGACTTTTAGGATTTAATTTCAGGCCTCCTCCTCTAAACAATGCAAGTGAATGTACTCCATTTTTTGACGGTCCAAAATGCATATTTAGGGTGCATCAAAATAATCCACACGACTCCAGTCAACAAATAAAGTTCTTCTGAACGCAAACGATTGATTATTTTGAGAAACAAAACAATACTTATATACTTTTTAACTACAAATGTTCGCTTCCGTATATCTCTGTGACGTGTGCTCATGAGAGGAATGACGTAAGCTCGTTGGTAAGGTCACGCGTCACGTGGAGGAGGAGGCAGGAAGCACGTCATTGTTTACAATAGAAACCTGCACAGAGCACAGACCAAGCGCCATTCACAAACCAAAACAGTCCAAAACAATTTCAAAACAATATAAAATAAAATAAAAAATCATTTCCAAATAATAATAATTAAAAAAAAACAATGTAAACAATGAATTTCTGATTTGATGTAGAAAAAAACTCAGATACATCTTGGATGGCCTGAGGGAGAGTAAATTAACAGCAAATTTTCATTTTTGGGTGAACTCTACCTTTAAAAAAACAACACCTCCAAGTCAAAGATCATCCAGCCAGGGAACTTGTGAGTCATTGTAATGAAGCATTTGAAGCTTTGTTTCCACTTGCTAAGAGGAAGAGAAACACTGAGGGTGGAATCAAGCCAACAGCACCCTTTCAATCAATATGTAGGACAAAGCCTCTTTCAACAGGGTCATCTGTTTGACTCAACCGAACATTAGTGATTTAGTCCAGTTCCTGTGAGGATGTGACACGATAATGAACTTGGGGCCATAAGAGGCTGGATACATTATTGACACTCAGTGGACTGTTATCTATTCTCCCACAATTGTATAATATGGTCGTAGTGTCTAAACAGCCCTGACAGAATCTACTAGCCAGCTTTTTCAGTCAGTAAGTTTACATGCGCAGTTATAATCAAGCTACAGCCTGTTTTTGCAATGTTGAGCAAAACACAATGCGTAATTGAATATTTGAAGAAAGGATGTAAAATACGCTGGGTTAAATACACGTTGAACCACGTGTTACCTGTCTTTTAGAGCATGCATGCGCACAACGCTGAGACCAGTTGCAGTCCGATTAACGTGTATATGTACACGCTACAATCACATTATCAAGATCTGTTTGTCCGGCATCACAAAAATCAAACTAAGCGATTACATGACATTTTATAAGGACAAATTGTTTTAGTTCAACTGAAATTGAACTATGAATATAAAAATTTGCTTTGCATGTTAACGTACTGAGTATAAAAGTGACTTCTAGATCAAAGCAAAAAAAGGCTGTCTTTTCTTTTCCTACTTGTATTGAAAAAGTGATGCGATATAAACACCATCACACACCCCTTTGTTGGCCTCAGAAGTAGAGAAGAGTGCAATATACATCAGGGAGAAAGGTCAAGGGCCTGCGAGATGAATGTTTGCTAATTCAACAGAACAAGAGAGATGGCAATTAATGAGGAGAGAATACAAGCAACTCCGACCACCACATCAATCTACAACTAGACAACTGAACAACTTTTGCCACAGTAGTCTGCAGTGCATAGCCTAATGTGTTCTCAGAAATAAAGAAAAGGTGTTCTGAGAAATTAAACCTGTAAATCCAGGTAAGATCCTGTAGAAAGGACAAAATAAAAAACAGCTATGGGCAACCTTTGTGAAGGAGGGGAGACGAGGACAAAAAAGAGAGGGAGAGAGAGACAAACACGTTGCTTCGAGATCTAACAATGACGTCTACAACAAAACAGAGAACCGCCTCTGTCGTACTAAAAATGCAATCGAGAGTAAGAAGGCTTCACCTCCTGCTACCTTTGCAGGGGATGAAACAAATTTCATTTAATGTCTCTTGTACTTTTCCACTCCACCTTGAGGCACTAGAAAAGAGGCTCTAAGACAAGGGCCCCACACCCACCTGAGTGATAAGCTGTTATCTCTGTGCCAAACATTAAAGGCTGGGAAGGACAAACCAAGACCAGATGAAAGAGAAATCCCTGCCACCACAAAAATTAGGGTCTCAAGATGCTTGTTTTACACCAGTACAGGACTAAGGAGTTATATTCTTCTCTACCAGAAGATAGCTTGTTAGAGGAGGTGATAGCAAGCATCCACCCTTATGGAAATGAGATTTATGGTATGTCAAACAATTTTATGGCTATTCAAATCACATTTAAAAGTCTCTGATACTTTCAGAAAATGTTGGCAAACTAAATTTTGTTCTGTTTACCTGGTACTATTAGTAACAAATGGATATTTTCCTGTCTTTGAGGTACAAATGTCCAATCTACACTATCAAACGTGTTGCCAGTTTTAAGCCGTGGAATGAAAAACCCTAAAATTGAACACACATAAAGACAAAAGGAAGAAAAAGAACAGCCGCAAACTGACCTGTGAATGTTGCACTGACAGGAAATGCATCACTGTGCAGTGGGTTTCTGCTACTTCCTGACTGTTAAACCACAAACAAGTGAACACTTCTCTCTCACTTTGAGAATGGAAACTTGTTCCCCTTCCTCTTCTACTCTAGATTTCTTACTTTCTTATGCTTTAAACACATATGACTGCCATATTCATCTGTTTAGTTGGCAACAACCATCAGTGCAGAAAACCTTGTGCTTTTTTCAGTAAATATATATGAACGCCATCGACAAAATTAAAAAATGCCCCTACTTTTACACTGCACCACCCTTTTTCCATCACCCTCGTATCATGCCTCTCTTCAGCAGTTCACTTCTGAGAAGAAGAAAAAAAAAAGCCTGGTTCTCAGAATTCTCGTAGCATCTTCAAACACCTTCAAAAAGCTTCACTTATCTCAGATATCATCCCACTATGATATCAGCACAAGCACAAAGAAAGTATTATCAACTAAAACCATCAAGATCAAACCCTAACAAAATGTCTCACACCTTGAGAAATAATGATGCAAAATAACAATCTAGCCTCTTGGCACAAAAAATGATTTTAAAATATTTTACAGACTAAATTCCAAGCAGTATGGTGTCACAGATCAGGGGTTGAGAAAATGACATAGAGGAACAGAACTGTGTTACCCTTACTCACTTCCTCTCTTGCAGATCTAACTCTCTGGCAGGGTACATCTCCTGCTACAAAACAGTTAGCTACTTCCACTATGCTGATCTGGCGTCCTCAGGCATTGGTGCAAATGGACAAGAGAAGTGCAGATCTTTGAAATGTAAGCAGATTAGTCATTATGTCTTACCAGAAGCGAGTCAACTCCAACTGATGGACGTCTTAAAAGCCACATGGTTTTTGTGCTCTACAAAAGGTTAAAAATGTTCTTCCCTGTGATCTGTTTCTACAATGTGGCAACAGGCCGCACACCACTGATAGGAAGACACGTTAGAGTTTAGAAATAAGACAGGAAATTGCCACAGGGGCTAAAAAGACAAGGGTCCTCCAACATCGAGAAATAAAGTGGCTTAAGAAGTTCTCGTAATACTTCAAACTTTAAGGACTAAAACGTTAAACAATTTGAATTTCAAACCCTGACACCTGTTTGTTACCACAGAACACAACAGACATCATTTGCTGTTAAACCAAATGACATAAGGATGATATATAACCAAAAATATATTTATAATTTTGAAGGGGAAATGATGCCTTGTGGTTAAAAAACTCTGACAGGTGGATGGATTAACTGTTAACGTTTAAGTCCAAAATGCTAGCTCAATTTTTGGGAGCTTCTGAACTATATCTGCATTCCCACTGGATATGCAATCTGAAACCCTTTTTAGATATTTCAGTGTGAAGACAAAATGTTTTGGCTTCTGCACAGGAACAATTCAGAGCATGACAAGACTGGAGAGGCTCAGGGCTTTCAGCCCAAGACAGACCTCAAACTCCTCAGCCAAGTGTTAGCCCCACCCCATCACTCACAATCATCTGACCATTTTCAGAACCCTCATAATCAGTGACATATTAAACATTAAATGTTGCATAAAAAATGTAAGCTTTATTGTTTTGTTCAGCTTATGATTAAGCTGAAGGGGGCAAGGGAGCAAACATTCATAGTTTTATAATTAAAATAAATAATTGCCTCCCTTGATATGGGGTGATATTCCAGCTTTCCTGATGCTGTATTTGACATGCTCTCATCTATGGCAACATATGCACTGTTGTGAAATAGCGCCACTGCCGCCATTTTAACTCACCCATCTCTGATGTGTTTACACTAATACCAATTCCAACATGTCACAGCATATGTCTTCAGGAGGGGAAAAATGCACCCTGAATACGGCAGTCAAGCATGCCTGTCTTGCACCCGCACATAAAAAAAAAAAAGAAATTCTAGAAACCCTAAACAGCCAGTAAGGCAGCTAAAAAATGGCCTGCATTCTAGCACTGATAAGAGTGTTGTCGCCTCAAGGTTCTCGCTAACCGTAAAGCAGTTAAATTCAAAGTCCAGTTTTCAGTTTACCGTAATTTGAAAGAGAAAGCAACTGTAGTGTAGAATACTTGAAGTTCCTCCCTGGTTGCTTGAGGCCATGTGAAAAAGGCATACGTGAGAATTAAAACTCTTGTCTGAAATCACAGCTAAACATTTAGGCTACAAGCAGAGGTTACAAAGAAACTGACGGTGGCTGTTAAACACAGGGAGCATTCGAAACAGATCTGGACACAAACTGCATAAGGTGTCAACATGGCAGGTTACACTTTTAAGCACAGCAAGTCAATTAGCCCAAACAGTGTGTCATTGTTTCAAATCCTTCAAAATGCTCTGACGTTTAAATTTACACATCTGAACAAGCCTCTTCCAAACAGCAGAAGAGTGCAACAGTCGGATTTCTAAAGTAAATATTTCCTTAATTTAATCCACAGAGTTGATATTTACAGATAACTTTTAAACCTATAAAGACAGACCTATACCTTGAGTTCTGAGGTTGTTAATCGATTATATACACTTATATACAAGATAATCGCAAAGCGCAGCAAAAGAGCTGTGCAGCGACCGCCCACTTCCATGAAGCATTGAGAAAAACATAACCAAATCGGTCTCCCCACACTCTCAAAGTACTTATATATTAGTATATATATGAATATTTTGCTAAAAACTTAAATATATTGTTTTTATATTTTATGTTATCAACTTATTTAAATCCAAAGTTTTATCATTTTAATAGTTTTTATTTCAACTACGTCATTCGCAACGCTTCATGAGCTTGTTGTTCATTCCCTCATTAAAGATGTTAAGTACAAAGTCTTGTACCTTTTTCTTTCTATCTGGTTTTCAAATACTTTTTTGCTTTAAATCAAAGTTTGCAATGTTGGGATTCACCTCAGTGATGGTTGGTTTGGTTCATGGCTTAGAACTCTTTAATTATGCTCTCTCTCTCTCTCTCTCTCTCTCTCTCTCTCTAAAATGTGTGTGAAAAATACTTGAACCAAGATGGCTAACAAAGTGGGCAGGCACTGTTGCACACTATACTCTTTACCTACAACCAAGTACTGATATTAATTTTGATAATTTTGTGTAAAGCATTAGCGAGTTTAAAATTGTCAAATTCAGACAATTAAAATTCACACTTAATAGTTGGTATCTAAAATGGATAAATGTCGCTTTCTTGAATGTACCTGAATTAGCAGGTTATTGGAGCAACCCTCATCTGTCTCTGTATTTATCTTTTCCAATAGACATTGATAAAGCGATTACCGGTAGACTCTAATGCTGTGTCCAAAAACTGGAAAATGCTGCCTTTGGAGGCTGTATAGGTAGAGTGAAAATAAGGTACTGTTTTGAGACCAGTTTCCTTAAAAGTTCCATTCATTCAAAAAATGCTTTCCATTAAGCCATTAACTGATTAGGCAGCAAGTCAGCTTCCTACGTTTTCGAATGGAGCCTCTAAGTAAGCCTCTAAGTAACTCCTTGCTGCAGGGCTGGCACTCCTCATTTGGAATGCATCATAAAATACTTTACAGCTGACACAACTGGCCTAAAATAACCGACATTCATTACATTTATCATATCTTATGTAAGGTTTGCCTTTGGCCCTGTAGAACTCAAGGGGCCGTGTGCAATATGTGGCTTAGTTCTCATATCACTTTAATGACACAAAGTTTCTGACCAAGGAAAAAGTCCAAGATGATCTATATTCAGTAATAAGCACTGTACATTCAAGGGATAGTTCACCCAAAAATGAAAATTCTATTATAATTTACTCACCCTCATGCTATTCTTAACCTGTATGACTTTCTTTCATCAATGGAACACAAAAGGAGATGTTAGCTGAACTATAGCATCAGTCACAATTCATTTGAATTGTATAGAAAGATGATGCGATAAAACTGAATGGTGACTGTGACAAACAAACTTTCTGCATGCATCTACTTTTGTGTTCCACAGAGGAAAGAAAGTCATAAAGGTTTGGGATTATGACAGAATTTGCATTTTTGGGTTAACTATTCCTTTAAGCACTTAGAATGCCACAAAGCAGAAACCTTTGGGACTTAACCCCAGTAACGAACCTGAATCTTCATTATCAAAAATATAAGAGGGATTTACGCCTGAGGCTGAGATTTAAGTCCTAACCCAACCAGATGATTCACATATTTCTCTCCATATGGCTATGAGTTAAAACATACAAGCCATAGACAACAAGTTGACAAGCTCACTATGGTACTGTCTATTCATTGTGAAGGTGGCTATATATTAACTGCCCTGTTGTTATTATACTTCAGGAGGCTGATGTGTCTACAGTACTGTAACTGATATATTTAGACAGCTTTCAGATCCTTGCTTGCTTATAAAGCTCCATGGAGATTGTGTACAGGAGAACCTCTCTTTTCACAAACTACTGACTGCAGCCTAATTGCATATAATTACTCAAGCCATGATCCATAGTGGCAAACAATGTTGCAAAAGTTACATTTTCAAGTGCTGAATCAGAAAATCTATGTTATGAAATCTAGCAGGCCTGTGTGTAATCAGCTGTGGATGAAACATCAATAATTTTCTTAATTACCTGGAAGGCATTTACTATCGACACAATGCATATTTACCACTGTAAATTTTTGCTGATGTGAATGTGGTCCCAGGCTTCACCTGTGCCGCTTATAAGCTACTGAGAAAAATACTGCAAAGCAAACACAACCACAATAAAATCATGCCACAATAAAACCATGTGCCCCTCCCCCAACCCCTCCACTCAGATCTCATTTTCAATATAAGAAACAGGAAAGGACAACAGATAAAGAAACTACCTGTAATGACTCCAGAGACTATCGGAAATTAAACACATTTGTTGTCGTTATTTGTTATTTGTGGAGAATTTATTCAGGTCAGTATCTGAGAGCTAATGCTGGTCTTTGTAGATCTAGCGTTTGCTGATGAACAGCCAACGAAGTTGTAAAAGAGGGGAATTAAAAATGATTTGCTATCATCTGAAATCTACTTAAGCACATAGTGACAATATTCTGAAGTGAGGCGAGAACTACAAACAAACTGCACTCCTCCATGACAACTTTAAACTCAATGATCCTGTTTACATGCACAGCAATACGCTGATAACTTCCAAAAATCAGCTTATTGAAAAAAATATGACAAAGCAATAAAACCGTTTTTACATGCGATTTGAAATAATCGAGTTATACAGTACTCTGCTTTTGATGTCAAACCGTGAAGAGGCATGTGCACAACACTTATGTTTATTGGATAAGCCATTTAGAACACCGGTAAAGGTGCAACTCAAAATCGGGTTAATGAGCAAAAATCTACCCATGTTGATTGGTTTATTCTTAAGTGGTTTGTGACGTTGAATCTATCAAATAAAGCCATTTAATGTGTTTACTTGACCACACAGGTTGTCGGTTTATTAAACGATCAAGTGCATAGTGAAAATGCAGTCATCCATCAAATCAGGAGAATCTGATACTATAGTATTTGGGCTTACTGCAAGGTACCATTAACAGAAAACAAGGTGCTAATTTGTGCGGATGCAATAGATTGAATATCTCTTGAGAACTGTGAACACTAAATGAGACTCACAATGAAAATGTAAACAAGGAGCGGCTGTTGCTAAGAAACCTTGTGAGGTGACCTATAGCATGTTGAGTGATATGACACAGATATAATGGGAGATTGACATTTAAGCACGAAAAGTTAGGACAGAAAACAAGATGTGAAAATAATTGAGTTATGTTACATCTATTCTTGGGTTCTCAAAAAAAAGAAAAAATTTTTATATTATATATATATATTATCTTCTATATTAATGTGATACAACTTTTGACATGTTTTTCCTTGTAATCTTTGAAACTGCCATATGATTTGACAGATCATATATTTTATAGACATGTGGAAGTGACACAAAAGAAAAGTATTGCATCATTTCCAAACATTAGTTTACTGAAATCACATGTCTAATTATGGCTATTAATTAGTGTTGTTAATAGCATGACACAACAAAACATTTATTTATACAACCTAAAATTAAGAAGGAACAAAACTTTTGACTGAGGGTATCATCTTACTGTACACCATATTAAATTTTTCTGTCAAAACATACTTTGGTTATTATTTTCAATGTCACACCAAATAATTCTACATCACTACAACAAATAATATTAACAAGAAGACTGAAACAAAACACTGATGCTTAGGCCTACCATTAAAGATATTAGGTTAATCTCTGGCCTGAATTGAAATTTGGCCTAACTAGTTTCCACATAGCAAAAATGCTCTGAATCTACTTATAACAAAACAAAACAAAATTACAATTATTCACCAAATAAATAATATTTTGTGTTCTCTACAAATGCACTACTTTATTAACAATGTAAACATGCATATAAAAAGTTAACAATTTAACAATAACAATGAACAAAAATAAGAGAAAATTGGAAAGAAATTTGGATTTCAATGAGTTGCATAAGAGCCCAACATTTTGCAGTGAACGTTGTATGGTAACTGTCTACATTTATAGTCTTAGGTCTTAGTGGGGTACTAGGTTAATGGCTCTATGGCAGCATTATTCACAGAGATAGCTGCCTCTGTGCTCAGTGTAACAAGGTCAAGTCACAAAAGAAAACAAATTTTTATAATACTGAAGATATTTAAACAGCAACTACCCTTCTGAGTAATACTGAAAGCACATCTTTGTAGAGTTAAGGGCAGTAGACAACACCCTCAGTAGAAAACAAATATCTGTAGAGTTTCCATGGGTGCTCAATGTTATGAGAATTAAATTATTCCCAGCTAAAAAGGGATAATACATGAATCACCTTTAAAAACCTCAAACACACACTCAGTATTTGAAGGCTTATTTTAGTCAGCATGCAAATAATATTTGCCCAAGTTTAATCTACCCCATAGGTGTTGATGTAACTACAGAATTTGTGAGTACATTTTCCTTTGGCTGATGTAATGTGTTTCATACAGACTGAGGACGTCGTGTTCTAAAACTGGACACACTTGGACCCATTAAATGTCTGCTGAAACTGCACCACCAACTTCCATCAACTTCAGCCATTGTGTTGATTTATGTATAATAATAATTTGCAAATAAAGAAGAGTTTCCATCCCATGTGTTTTAGAGAACAAGATCATCACCTCAGGGGAAAGTTGTGCAAAATGGAAATGAGTGTGAAGAAATAAAGGTGTGCATCTAAATTCCTATAAAATAGTGTTTGACCTGCCCTTAAACACTACACTAAGTGTTAGACCAATCACAACAGACTGGGACATCTGACCAATCAGAGCAGAGTAGGCTCTCTGAAAGGAGGAGTTTAGAATGAATCTTTTAGAACGGATCATTGAACGAGTCGTTTTTGACACTGGGAAAAAAAAGGTAATGCTGCAGTTTAAATTATGAGCAAATTAAAGTGTTTTTTGACCTTGGATGGATGTAAATCTATTGTAAAAGACCTTTAAAACAATATTAGGCACGTTTAAAAACCATAATAGGTGCTCTTCAAGACATTTACAAGTAAATTGAAAGTCAAAATGACATGTCATAACCATCAGAAAAACAATATCTGTGCATGGACATTTTGTGCACCATTTTCAACAACAAATATCTTCATTTTGTATCAATTACAGATGATACGACGCTGCACATGTGAACCATAGCTCACATCAGAATTCGGAAACAGTTCCTAATTTTACAACAAAAAAAAATCTCACATTAAGCCATAAGAAACTAACACATTTTCATTAGCTTGTCTTTTTCAAGCCTGTGACTTGTGGTTTAATGTTTTGTTAAACGCAGCCACCCACAGCTTGTTCAAAGTCTGCCTGCGTTTCTCTAAAATTCGAAATACTTGCCTAGCTGCTCACCAAATGTGTTGCATTTGTTTTTGTTAAATACTCCCTTTTTCTCTCATCTTATATACTGTGAAAAACCATTTGATTCGGAGTCTTGGTGAGCCTTAAAGTGCAAGTCTTTCAGAATAAGGCAGTGCTGAGCTGTTACTATGAAGAGCAATGAACTGTCATGGCAATAGGCAGTCACATGTCTGACCTGTGTGTTTACAAGGCAAGCTAGAAAATTAGATACGGGACTTGCCTCTGTGCTGTAGTTATGGGAGATAATCACTGGTCCTCATGTGGTGTCTCTCTTAAGCCCTTGTTAGTAACACACACACCTGTTTGGCTAAAGCACTACACAGAAAGAAACTATTAAACCTCCAAGTCTAGCTGTGGGTCAGCATCCAAGACTCTCGTACTCAAACTCCTGGCTTTGTTGATGATTTTACAGAACTGTTATCAACAACTTCCTCTGAATTTGACTGTTTTGTTATTGCTGGGGATTTCAACATTCATATAGATAATACTGAACACAACACTGCCAAAGAACTCAAAACAGTTTTAAACACTTTTGATCTGACTCAGAATGTAGATGGACCCACACACAATCGCGGACACACACTTGACTTGCTCATTAGCAAGGGTTTGAACATTTCGTCCACTATTATTAAGGATGTTGCGCTATCTGACCATTTTTGTATTTTCTTTGAAATATTGATTTCTCCTGCCACTGAAGTTAGATCTGTCTCTGTCAAAAAGAGGTACATAAATGAGAACACTAGTGTGCAATTTATCAAGGTTATATCTTTGAAACCGAGTATATCCGCAGACTGTGTTGAATCAAAAGTTAAATGCTATTGATGGCACTGCTCCTGTAAAGTCCGGACGATCACTGGCAGGCGTAAAACACCTTGGAGAAACACAACAGCAACGTAAAACATGAAAAGAAAATGCAGGAGAGCAGAACGAATGTGGCGGAAAACACAACTTGAGATCCGATTATAATATCTATAAAGACAGAATTCATGCTTTCAATTTGGAATTAGGCACAGCTAGGCAGACCTTCTTCTCAAACATTATTAACAGCAATATAAACAACGCCCGCACACTTTTTGCTACTGTAGAGACTAACAAACCCCCCAACACAAGTTGCCTGTGAAATGCTCTGACAGAAAATTTTCAAATTCAAATTCAAAAAAAGAGTTTGCATCTTTTTTCATGAAGAAGATAAATTATATTATAATGGCAATCAGCTCATCCTCAGGTTGCACTGAGGTCAGACAGCACCCACCTCAAAAACTTGAGAAATTAGTCACCATGTCTGATTTTGATGAAATTGATGGCAAAACCCTGGAAGAAATAGTACAGCATCTTAAAACTTCAATCTGCTGTCTTGACACACTCCCCACAACATTTTTCAAAATTGTGTTTAACTGTCTGGAAAAAGATCTATTAGAAATAGTAAATGTGTCACTACTTTCAGGCACATTTCTGAAATCCTTGAAAACTGCAGTTGTCAAGCCCTTCTTAAAAATCATTGAAAAGGTTGTTTTCAATCAGCTGAACAAATTCTTAATCTCGAATGGCTACTTGGACAATTTACAGTCTGGTTTCCAACCAAATCATAGCACAGAGACGGTGCTCATAAAGATCCTTAATGATGTTCGGCTAAATACTGATTCAGGCAAAATATCAGTGTTGGTATTATCAGATCTCAGTGCTGCTTTTGTCACTGTTGACCACAACATTCTCCTAGACAGATTGGAAAACTGGATAGGGCTCTCTGGGATGGTCCTCAGCTGATTCAGGTCATATCTAGAAGGTAGGGGTTACTATGTGAACATAGGCAACTGTGAATCTGAGTGGACATCCATGACGTGTGGAGTCCAACAAGGCTCAATTGTTGCACCGCTCCTGTTCAAACTGTATATGCTCCCGCTAGGCCAAATTATGAAAAAGAAACAAATTGCATACCATAGCTATTAGGGATATTAATGGTTCTCAGTAAAAAACCGAACCCTACAATTTGCCACCCACGGTTCGGTAAGCATTGGTACCATGGTTCACTTCAAGTTTAATGACACATCTGGAGCACAAGGTTTGGCGAAAAAAAACAGAGTCAAATAGACACTCACAGTTACAACCACCGCTAATGCACCTGAATGGATACGCTATGCCTGTGTTTCACGTGGGTTAACTTGATGACATCACTGTTCTGCACACGTTGTGTGTAGTTGAAAATGGCAAGTGCCAAGCGGAGAAAACTAGCCGCTGATAGAGAAGCCTTCTGCGTTATTCAAGTCTCCTGTCTGGGAAAAAAAAAATGTTTGCAGTCAATTACAACAGTGATGGTCAAAAAAAGTTTATAAAACAGGCACTGTTTGCAGACATTGCTCAACGTTCGCAGAGTGCCGAATATTGGTAATACATCAATATGTGATTAATCATGTATGCCGGATATCACCCGGAGAAAGATAGCACGCGGCGCACACAGAGCCGAACCCGCACACACTCACTTCCATTTTTAAGCAGGCACTAATTGTCAATTCAGAAATACTTAAAAACAATAACTAAAATGCTTGTGGTGTTCATTGCCATGAAGTTATGTTGCCATACTCCATTGATGAAGATGTGGGATTTCAGCGTATGATTAAAACTCTCGAGGAGCGACATCCCGGACCCTTCTCGTATCCATTTTAATAGCAAGGTTCCTTCTATAGTGATGTACAGCTTCTGAATGTTGAATATATTTTGAGTTGAGTTTGAAATGCACTTTATGTAGATGCATGTAGCGTAATAGTGTAGGTATTATGTTAAAATATTGATTTAGTAATTAAAGAAAAGGGTTTTTTTATATAGTTCATGTCCATAAAGAAAATTAACCATGGTTTTACTATAGTAATATTGTAGTAATCAAGACTGAAGTAACAATGACTGCTGTCACCAGGGTTTTCTTAGCAAAACTCATGGTTTTGATACAATTAACCATGGTTTTATGACAGTAATTCTTTAGTTTCTATATATAGTATAGTATTTCTATATAGTAACAATGATTTTACTATATATTGTAACAATGACAGTAACCATGTTTATTTTGTGATTACTATGATTTTACTACAAATACCATGATTAAAAAATGGTTACTGTTGTAAAACCATGATTGTTATTAAGGGCAAACCTGTTGAAGTGTTTGTTACCAAATACAGTATTCTTACTTTGGATTTAGAAGTAATGTATATTTTTTTCTGAACATTGCAAATACCAAACCGCACCAAAACCGTGACCCTAAAACCGTGATACAAACCAAACCATGAGAAATTGTAACCGTTACACCCCTAATAGCTATGCAGATGATACCCAGATCTATCAACGACAAGACAGAGGTCATTGTATTTGGCAACAAAGGCAAAATTCCTAAGGTGAATACATACCTTGACTCCAAGGGCCTAAAGACAAAAAAAAATAAAGTAAGAAATCTTGGTGTCATTTTGGAGTCAGACCTTAGTTTCAGTAGTCACATCAAAGCAATAACTAAATCAGCCTATTATCATCCAAAAAATATAGCTAGAATAAGATGTTTTGAATCCAGTCAAGACTTCACCAGTAGGGTAGACTACTGCAATGGACTCCTAACCGGCCTTCCCAAAAAGACCATTAGACACCTGCAGCTCATTCAGAATGCCGCTGCCAGGATTCTCACCCGAACCAAAAAAATCTGAGCATATTACTCCAGTCCTCAGGTCTTTACACTGACTTCCAGTTACATTTAGAATGGATTTTAAAGTACTATTACTCATTTATAAATCGCTCAATAGCCTAGAACCTAAATATATTTCAGATATGCTTGTTGAATATAAACCTAACAGACCTCTCAGATCATTAGGATCAAGTCAGTTAGACATACAGAGGGTTCACTCAAAACAAGGTGAGAGCATTTAGCTATTATGCCACCCGCAGCTGGAACTAGCTTCCAGAAGAGGTTAGATGTGCCCCAACAGTATCCACATTTAAATCCAGGCTGAAAACACATCTGTTTAGCAGTGCATTTTCTGAATGAGTATTGTGCAGCACTTATTGATTTCACTGAATCATTCTGCTTTTGTCTTTCTTTCATTTTAAAGAGCACCTATTATGGTTTTTCAAATACTATCTTTCATGTAGTGTGTTATATAGCTATTTGTGAATGTAAAAAAGTCTGCAAAGTTTCAAAAATGCAAGTGCACGACAAATGGAGTTATTGACTCCCAAAAGAAAGAACCAATTCTGAACACATGAAACGAGTCGTTAGGAAATCCAAACTTACTTCCTGTACTAACCAACGTAATTTGGTAACAAAAAACCTACCTCTGGTCTTCACTGGCTGCTCGCGAACAGCTTTGACCCGCCCTCAAACACTACACTAAGCGGTAGATCAATCACAACAGACTGGGACATCTGACCAATCAGAGCAGAGTAGGCTCTCTGAAAGGAGGAGTTTAGAATGAATCCTTTAGAATGGATCATTGAACGAGTCGTTTTTGACACTGGGAATAAAAGGTAATGCTGCAATTTAAATTATGAGCAAATTAAAGTTTTTTTTGACCATGAATGGATGTAAATCTATTGTATGAGACCTTTAAAACAAAATTAGGCATGTTTAAAAACCATAATAGGTGCTCTTTAATTATTCTAAAATTTTTGGTTATCCTCTGTTTAATCAGGGAAGGTTAACAACAGTTATGGATAGTGTTAATTTAATATATATATATATTTTTTTTAATTATTATTATTCATTTTAATCATTAAAAGAAAAATCACATTTATTTTCTTACATTTATTCTTATTTCATGTTCTTAATTGTTTTATGTATCTTGTATTTTCTTTAAAATGTATATGTAAAGCACTTTGAATTTGAACATTATCACTAAACTGGTGTCAACAGTAAATCTTTGGATTGCATGCTGCAAATGCATATGTCATCCATGTTGCTTTGAGTCTGGATTCGGAAAAAGCTGTCTACATTCTTCTTAAATGAGAATGACAGAAGGCTGCCTGACCGCCTCAACTGTATCTGTAGCCGCTTAACACACAAAAGCCATGGTATAGCAGGTTGAAAACAACTAGAGCCCTTACTATCAAAAGATGAGCCTGCAACTGTGTTGACATGCATAAAGAGTTCTGGAAAACACAATGGATTTTGCAATGGACTGTTTCACATGACTGATTTCAATGCTGCTTTTAATATGTGATCTGTCTTGTGTTCTTGGCTGTTTGGTTATTGTTTAGCACATTGTCATGAGACACTTGGCTATGTGATGCTTTTGTGACTAATTCAGTGAATACACTTGAAGCAAAACATTAAGCAGTGTGGTTTACATGGGAAGTGGTCTGACATATCATTCATCTGCGAACATCATGTGACATGCAGTTCATGTCTGGTAAGATACAACACTGATAATTAAGTGATATTCAATTTCTGAATTTGAATTGCTCATAGAAAACATTGTACAAAGTTCAATAGCAAAAAAAAAATAGTCAGTAAAACTGCAATATTTCAACCAAGTCTTCAACTCTCAAATGGGACAAACAAAAATGTAATCAAGTTGTTCCTGTCATCATCTGTTCAGATGTGGATCAGAAACGTGACTGACCCCCCATTTCAACTTAGTCCTGGTCCCTTTATAGTTTATGAAGCCTTGATTCTTTCACAGCATCACCACCTTATTTTAAGGCTGTAACTGCCAACAGTCTCATGACAACTCAATTCATACAAGATGGCAAAATCGTAATCTATTATGAATCGGCTCTTAAGAAAAGGTATGACTTTTAGACAAACCAATATGCAAACAGAATTTTAAATAAATACAATACAGGCATCAAATTTGAGCTAGCCTCCTACCCAAAACACTTTATTGTAAGAAAGGAAATGGGAAAAAAAATGGTTACTCATTCCATATAATTATGCAATGCAAATAACTAATGTATGTCAATAACCTGCAATTCGCTTTCCTCATCTTGTTCCAAACGTCAATGTTTATTTTCTTCAGTGGTACACAAAACTTGGGTTGATTTGGGTAAGGGGTTGAATTTTTGATTCTTTTTATAATGCTTCTACAAAACCTCAATGTTTTTCTTTCTTCCATGGTTCAGCAGTGATTTTCTGCTTAAAGAGCACCTATTATGGTTTTTCAAATATTACCTTTCATGTAGTGCGTTATATAGCTGTTTGTGAATGTAAAAAGTCTGCAAAGTTTCAAAATTCAAAGTGCACGACAAATGGAGTTATTGACTCCCAATAGAAAGAACCGATTCTGAACACCTGAAACGAGTCGTTAGTAAATCCAGACTTACTTCCTGTACTCATCTACGTAATTTGGTAACAAAAAAACCCGCCTCTGGTCTTCATTGGTTGCTCGCGAACAGCTTTGACCCGCCCTCAAACACTACACTAAGCGGTAGACCAAACACAACAGACTGGGACATCTGACCAATCAGAGCAGAGTAGGCTCTCTGAAAGGAGGAGTTTAGAATGAATCCTTTAGAACGGATCATTGAACGAGTCGTTTTTGACACTGAAAAAAAAAAAAAGGTAATGCTGCAATTTAAATTATGAGCAAATGAAAGTGTTTTTTGACCTTGGATGCATGTAAATCTATTGTATAAGACCTATAAAACAAAATTAGGTGCTCTTTAAAATCATGGTTAGGGTAAGCGGTTACACTTAGTCATTCATTGGTTGGTTTATTTTTCTCTACCGGAGTAAAATTCGTACAGTTTTGTACAATTTTGCCATTTTGTAGCCTACTATTATTATGACTTGTCATGAGACAGGGTTAGTAACTTCACAAAAGCAAAATAAGATGACATAATATACAATCCCAATTCTGAAAAAGTTGGGACAGTATGAAAAATGCTAATAAAAACATAAATGAGTGATTTGTAAATGATATTCACTCAAAATTGTTAGATATCTGTTTGCATTCATAGAGTTCTCACAGATGTGCGAGCAGCAGCGAGTGCTGTTTACTAAAGTAATCCCAAGCCCATGTTCCTGATATCCATTACAGATGAATGCCTTTTTTTTTTTTAAGACACTTACGTCTGTGGGATCAGAGATCACGTGCATTCAGAAGTGGTTTTTGTCTTGCCCTTTACGCACTGAGATTTGACCAGATTCCTTGAAACTTTTAACAATATTGTGCACTTTCGAGGGTGAAATACCCAAAATCCTTCCAATTTGTCTTTGGGGAACATTGTTCTCAAAGTGCTGGATTATTTGCTGAAGCGTCTGTTGGCAAATTGAAAAGTCTTTAACGATCCTTGCTCTTGAAGGACTTGGCTGTTTTTGGAGGTGATTAACATCTTATGTTTCACATCGCCTTGTTATTTCAACTCGTCAAATTGTTATTAATCTTAAATTGCCCCTGTCTCAACTTTTTTGGAGCGTGTTGCAATCAACTGATTTGAAATTACTGTACATTTTCCAAAAAAACAATGAAATTCACAAGGTAAAACATCATATAATGTGTAGTTGTAGTGCTTTCAATATAGCAAAGGGTGACTATAACTTGCAAATCACTACTTTTTGTTTTTATTAGCATTTTTCATACTGTCCCAGATTTTTTGGAATTGGGGTTGTACATCATGATTAACTATATCCTTAAGAAACTGGTAAATGTACAGCCACATCTCCAGGCCAGGACTTCCAGGGCAACTAAAAGAACCATTCAGTGGGCAGTTTGAGATTAGTAAACTGGAAAATCGCCCACCTGGAGACAAAAAAAAAAAAAAAAAAAAAAAACAGGTGTAGAATGTGGTTGGGAGACGTCTCTAGCTACTTCAACCAAAGGGCATTTCCAAGTAGAGATTGCAGGCCAGGCTTCCTTATAATGCTGACTTCATACTCTTGGCTAAACTGCCTGACCATTTTTTCCGCTATCATGCTGTATGACAGAAGTTTTAGACAAAAGTACATTATATCTGGTTGCTTGTGAGGTCCAAAAACAAGAACCAAGTTGATTCAGAAGAATTTATGATGAAACTGTCTTGATCTGTGATAGGGTATCTTCCTCCAGTATATCTGGTACCTGAGAAATGAGGTATGCCAGTCTGAGCTTGTTTTAGGAATCAGACAGTTTCAACACTGAGAATGTATGTTGCTCAATGGAAATGGGGAGAGCAATATGAAAACGTGATGCAAATCTATTTGAGCAGTCAACAGCATATTGACAAAGGCATGACTTCCTGGACTATTTCAGCACAACACTGCTGCTTTCAGAAAAATTCAAAGATACCCGACGGCTATGAGATTGTTCACATATAAATAGTTCGTTTTTTTGCATACTGGGGGCATGGCCACCCATTCTCACTTTTACTGTTACAACTTATAGGGATAATTAACCCAAAAATGAAAATCTTTTAAAATCTTTTTGGTGTTCCAAGGAATAAAGTAATACGGGATTGGAACAGGATGAGGGTGAGTAAATGATAAAAGAATTGTCTTTTTTTGGGTGAACCATCCCTTTAACATCAACTTTAACTTTGCTAAACATTTTTTAGCGTATTATGTCATACTGCCAAACTAATTCAATGACAAACTGTACATACGTCTTCCAAAATTTGCAGTGTTAGATTACGATCTCTCTCCACCGGAATCCATATGACCTAAACTGGTAAAAATAGAAGGGATAAAGCTAAAAAATTTCCTCAACATGTCCAATTAGCTACCAAACCAGCAGGTTCCTAAAGCTACCATGTCAACATGCTCATTCTGAAACCTCAATCAAGGCTGGAGGCATGACAAATAATTGAAAGAGCTAAAAGACTAACAAACCACGGCCTGCAATATGAGCCTCAGCAACAGCTCTCAAACCATCCATGCCAGTAAGCCAGGTGCACAATACTATGACAAGAGCAGGACAAATATTCTTTCTCAGACCCAGCCCTCTTCTGTTCTCCATGCTAGACCAGCTTGAGTAGTTTGGTCCACCCCTCTTGCTCAGAAGGACCTAATGATCCAATTACAGGCAGGGACTTGTTGATGCTGTTTTATGCGAGGAACCAACCTGACACTTACCTGCCTACCTGCCAACTGTGTCAGAAACTCAGCCCTAAAGAGAAGCCCTAACAAAGCAATTCCACAGCAAAGGGGCCTGTGTTTGACTACTAGCCAATTCCAGGTGCCCTGGCTCATTTACATTACAAATCAGGGACGGCTGGGTGGGGGGTATAATGCCTTGAGTTGTGCTTGTATCTACCAAACAGGGGGTCTGACAAGATAACAAGGCCTTTAAAATCTGATATTGCCCCTGAACACCTGAGGTCATATGACATAGGGTGGGTCGGGTGAGGGACAATTACATAGAATACCAAGCTGTGTGACCTCTACCGTATTGCCTTCACATCTGAATATGATCAAACAGTGACAAGAGGTGTTTTTATTAACATGACATTATGTAAAGATTTCAGTGAATCTCAAAATGTTAATGTCAAAATCATCTGTTATCTGTTTTGAAAACTTTCAAAACATGCATTCAGGTACAAACACTAGTATTATTATGAAGTAACTTCAACCAAGGTAAGAATTTGCATAAAACTATCTCAACATCCCTCTTGACCACAGAACTCATCATAATCATGTACATAAAATTACTGTTGTCTATAATAACTAAAGGACTGGTGTAGGGTTGCACGATATACCGGTACTAACGAAATATCGTGATACCAAAAAATTTAAAACGGTACAATATCATCTTGTTGTTAATTTCAGTACCATATTAAAGTATGCTGCCATTAGAAAAATGCAATGTAATGTGAGGGTTTTGAGATTAAATCAAAGACCATTTGAAAATAACAAAAAAGCCTCTATATGGCTAAGTGTGATCATTAAACAGCAGAAGGATGTCATTTAATGAAATACTTCAGTCACATGCATCGTGCACCACAGTATGAATAAGAGGCACCTCTCTGTCCTGTCACCTTCACACACTGTCACGTGCACAAACACACACACTACTAATGCTTGATTTTCATGCAGTGTGTCCAACAGTATCCATCTGCAGAGCCACAGATCAGTGTGTTGAGTGTATAAATGGCTGTGAACTCTATAATGAACCCTTTCTCCATTGCAGCTCGGAAATTTCAGCTCGAGAGTTGCGGGAAGCTTGATATAATGAACTCTTCACAAACAGGAAGAACTTCAAAGATCTTTCAAAATAAAAGTCCCATTGAAACGAGAGCTCTATTCAACTGATTGCATGAAATTGAAGACATTACGACAGAAAACATTACTACTGTATAAAAGTGTAATATTCAAAGCAGTCACAATAATACTCATAGTAACAATAATATAATATTAAATGGTTATATTATTAATATTATTATCTGTAAGCAATATCACATAAGCTTTCATTAAAATGTTTTCATTAATACTGTACAGCTCTGTTGTGCATCTTTTTTATCCAAAAATTATATATGTTGAAATGTATTATATTTTCATTTGATTAAAGCTGTACAGTATGTATTTGATTAAACACAATTTGATCATAACATTTAATAAAAATATTTAACATGGAATCCATAAAAATTAAAACAGAAAAGGCATCATTTGTATCTATAAGACTTTATGCAGTTCATTTAGACAAGTAATTTCTGTGTAATTTCATCAAAAATCTGAATTTTTTTTTTTTTTTTTTTTGCCTAAGTATTGGGTTAGTATCGATACGGAGGTACCAGTGCTGGTATCGTACCGAAGCCAAAATGTTGGTATCGGAGCAACCCTAGACTGGTGGCACTGCTACTTACTTACTAGTTCAACACAGACTATGGAGAAGACAAAGTATGGTATCAAGCTTAATTGTACATTGTGAATTTCAAAGCAAATATAGGTATTCTGCTCTTATGTGGAGAATAGCATGAATACATTTGTCTCCTCTGGGTCTCACTGAAATTCTGTGGGTTCACAGCACAACAGGATGAGTAACATTCACATCAGGTTTCACTGCAGTAATGAGGCCTGATAAGCCAGTCTAAAATCAAATCGAAATCTCCAAGCCCACGCAACGGAATCAATTACATAGTATAACAGCAGACCGTACGTGAGCAAAGGTCACAATGGAGCTAAGGTTAGCATTTTGCATCATAAATTTGTAGGTATAACAGGCAAAGATATGATTAAAAAAAAGTTTATTTTCGCACTGCAACCTACTCTAACCGTCAAATGGGCTTGGTCAACAGGCTTGCAAAACATGATTCCCTACCTCACTCTCGGTACCCATATAAGGGCAATGATTCTTTACAAAACATGTGACTTTAAACCTCTATATTCCAAACGCTATAACAAATATCCTACATTAAACTTGTAAGACTGGGAAACAGTCTTTAATTCTGAGAAATTGGAAACATCCTATTATCTGTTTCTCACACAGGTCTTGAGCGATTTATAAGATCGATGTAGATTGTGAAGAATTGATTATTCTTTTTACTAAAATTAGACCAAATGTACAGAAATATAATTTTTTACTTGTATAATAAAATAAAAATACTTTTGCTTTGATCCCAACAATCAGAAAATATAATTTCAAAACAAATGCTACACATGCATGTATTTTGCATATACCCGTATATTTAAAATAAACTTGATGAATCATGCTTACAAAGTGAAGAATGTAGACGACAGACATGTGGCGCAAACAGACCTGCAACTACATTCTATTACATAATAAAAATGTAAAATCATCACTAACCTTACAAGTACTTGGGTTTCATGTCAAGCTCCATGGTTATGGTGAAAAAATATGTCAGATCAGTGTATCAGCAAAAAAAAAAAAAAAAAACAATTAGATAAAAAATAAATAATCTTAAAGAGAGTGATTACGTTGACGGAGTAAAAAAACAAAACAATCCAAGGGTGTGTCTACAGCAAACAGAATGGCATGTTCAAGGTGTTGAACACTGGCCTGCCCTCTGCCTCTCCCACTCGCTTCAATAGTAGATAGAGCGAAAATGAGAACAGAGTGAGGGAGGGCAATGGCTGCTGCTTGAAATCTTTAAAAAAAAGAGAAGTAGTGCGAAGCAAAGCTCTCTCTCACTGTGAGTCATCTCCCTGAGTAACCACTGACAAACAAGCTGTAAAACAGAACTTCAGCAAGGGCCAATCAGCTGCAAGGGCAGACCTTATATGCAAATTGCTTCAGGTGAGCTCAGGCTGTGATTTCAATTGGTTGGGGGAGCTCAGTGGGGGAGGGGAAACCTGAACAAAGTAACATTCGGACTACACCTTGAGCTATGCGAGAGGAGTAACACAAGACTGGGTGAGAGTTTATAGGTTTTCATCAGAACTTAAAGTAGACGTGGCAAAAAAGGCAGACGTGGGGAGTTCTTTACAGATGAAATGCTCTTTAAAAACTAAAAGAGATGAAGAGAAAAGGGAAGGAATAAATTCATATCAACTAACCAGATCTCTCTGTAGTTCTTGCTATGAGTGGTGCCAGAGCACTTTTTTGAGAAGGTGAATCGGGAGTGGCCCTTCAGGCCATAAGACGCCCATAAAGCAGGCTTTATGTTTGATATGAGGGATGAAAGAGGCCATGCATAATAAAACTGGAAGAGCTGCCCCACCTGGTTGCACTGCTGAAAAGAACAGTGACAAGGAACATTTCTAATTCATCCCTTACCACAGATTTTTGCGTCATTGCAGTGACCTCTAAAAAAAAAAAAAAAAGGGAAAGTACAGAATAGCGTTAAAGCTAAAAAAAATAATGTATTCCAGCTTTATATGCAGGGTCAAGTATAAGTAAGCCATTCATAGGTTGATTTCACCTAAACAGATGTATCAGCAGATCATCGGTTTCGGTTGATAAAAGCAATTATCTGTGCTATACAACATCGGCCAATTGTTTAAAAACTGTCAATCAAAAGGAGGTAGAAAAACACATCAGACAATTAGCCTACAACTTGTGCTGTGTGTAAAAGAAAATGTCTCTTGTGTGGAATTACTTTAAATTGGGTCACAATGACGACAGAGTTCAAATTTGCAAGCTTTGCACTGCAGTAATTTAACGAGGTGGAAATGCCATATAAACTAATTTGATTACTCACCTTTAAGCTCGACACAGCAAGGAATATGGCAAGTTTGTTAAAGCTGAAGTGGAGGCTGCTCTAGCTAAGAAGGGACAAGCTTCATCATTCAGAAGTCAGTTAATGTGAGTTAAGAACAATCAAAAATTAAGAAATTCTACCAATTTAATGTGAGCCAAACAAGAGGCTACTGAGAATTCAGTTAATGCTAGTTAACAGTATGCTTTTTGTTTCAGTGGTTTGTTCATAACATAACTGAGACCAGTTACTCTGAAACATGGAAAACATTTAGAGACAGAGAGAATACATTTCCGAAAAAAGTAAGTTGATAGTGTAAATAATTATCAGTGATTTGAAACAATGTAGCAGAACAACTAAACTATCGGTATCAGCAGATGTTGTTCCAAATAATCGGATATCGGTACACAAATTTTGTGCATGTGTACCTATAAGTGTAACAGAGCCCAAAAAAGCAACATTGGCTCAGTGGTGTAAGTTTGGGACAGGACTTTTTATTTGTACAACCAATGGAAGATGGGGAGAGTTTTGGAATCTGTTTGAAAACAGTGATTATTTTTGCAATCCAATTTGGTGAAGCAAGTCGTGCACATATTACACATTTCAGATTTAAGACTCTACTGCTACTTAGTCCCAGTGTTTTCCATTATTTCAATGTTAACTTGTCACAGGACTGATGTCTGTGCTCGGCTCTCACGACACAGTCACATGTGCGTGGTGGTGTGTACTTACCCACTCTGTCCTCTACACCAACTACTGAAGTGACTTTGATGGACAATTAATGTAAATGTTCCACTAGGTTTCTTGCTTAGCAATAACCCTCACCCTATCTTTGCGCATATGGAGCCATTGTACTTGTCAAGCATTTTATCTAAGACAATCCAGCTGACTAACAGGAAACCAGGGTCTGTGACATGGCATGGCTAAGTAAAAAAAGACAAAAACGCAGCAGAACAGAGGGTTTTGTCAACACGCCATTTAGGGGAGTAAATACCAGCTGAATGAGACCCTGAATACACTCTAATAAGATGAATAGTGATTTATTTGACACTCCGCAAACTATAGCCTCAGTTATGTTAAGGCTTACTGGTTGCTGCCTACCCCTTTCTCAGAAAAACTTAAGCGTACAAATGAACTGTTGTGGAGTGAAAAAGCTGTCAAGCCTCTTGGGTAATCTTCAGTCTTGTGGGCATGTTCTAAACTTGCTTAAAAATATGAAGCCACCAGACTGAGTGCATTATGTGTTGCATATACAGTCCTTTAAAGACCAAAAAGGATGACAGGGAAACAGAAAATAGAAAAAAGAAAAATGCTGTGGCCTGAAGGGCTGGCTATTCTGTTCAATTCATCATACAGACCATGATGGAAAATGTGTAAACACACAGCGAGCACCTGCCCCACTGTGCCAACAACACGTATGACATTAGACAACGATATATAAACCATCCGATGACATCAACACAAGCGGGACACAGCAAACAAGTTCAGCAAGCTCCGCATCAATGTGATAATATACAAAAAGTGGTTTGCATATTAAATTTGTGTTCATCCTTCTCTGGAAATTGCAGTGCACCCTACAAACAGGTTAAAAAAAAAATAGAGAGAGTGGAATTGTTTGTCAAAACCAACAAATGCAAATTGGATACGAGAACATATATTATTCATACCTGCTAATTAACTTATTCTCCATTTACGAAAATGGAAGTAGTTGTACTATAGCGGTGTTTCAAAACCAGCCTCACTGCCTACATAGGCAGCTGCCTTCTATGGCAGCATCCTTCTTGAAATGGAGCCTCATAAGTGACTGATTTGGAATGCTCTACAAAAGTAGCAACTCCATGCATCGTACAAATGTCAATACAGATGAAGTGAGAGGAATGTGGAATACATGTAAATGGCTCACACAATTCTTGTGCAAAATAGGCAGTGTTTATTTATTTTAACAATATCTTAGGAGGCAGTGTGATTAAGTTGCCAAACTTTTGGTAACATTCACCTCTGAAGTGCACTTATGATGCCTTTAAATTCTGCCGCTGTAGCCAGCTCACTAGATTTCGGAACAGAGCATACCACGTCAAAGTTTCAGAACTTTCCACTCCAGGCAGATAACCAAACGTTTGAAAGATTGTTTAATTCAGGGGTTGTCAAACCAGGGTGCTAAGGGGTCCACAGAAAATGTCAGAGAGAAAAAAAAAGTGCAAAAAATGTTTAAGAAAAACATTTGCAGAATTTGACATTATCACTGTTTAATTCTGACTATATTTTTAAATTGGTCTTTATACATGAAAATACTAGCATTGATGTTTTAGGAAGGGAGTCCCTCGCAAAGTTTATATACTTGGGGGGTCTTTGGCATCTAAAAGTTTGATCAGGTCATATTTGGGTCAACTGAAACAAAAATGCACTGTAATGTGTAATCCCTAATATTGTCATTCCCGGAAAAATCAAGTTGTCTTAATTAAACATTACTTGAAATGTCAAGTTTTGGGCTCATAACTAAATTATCTATGTTCCTTGAACTTATTTTCCTTAAAAATCCATAGACTTTAAGAGTTAATAACTCAAACTATTGAGTACAAAATTAAGGCTATGGGGAATGCCCATAATGCCTTGCTCTACTGTTTAACTGTTTCCTTGGTCAAAGGGGCATTTAAATAGTTGTTATTAAGAATTAATAGAGGTCTTAGCCCTTTTAGCTCTCTGTTTTAGCTCTTATGTTGTTTTGTTGCAAATATTTGTTTCATGTGTTGTTTATGTGAACATTAGGGTGATCTGTGTCCCTTTTGGTCAAGTTGGAACCTGTTAACACCATCTCAGTTCTCCTTGTGCATGTGCAACTGAAGGACAGGTGTCTAAGCATTTCTGTAAAGAAATATGTTTATTTACTGTTTGACCTAATGTCAGTTATAATATTCTAAATTAAGTAAATGTATGAGATAAAATGAAGTCCTATTAATTACAATTATTAAGTAAAAACAAAACATTTAAATAGCAAATCTGAGTTAAGTCTACATGCTTTAACTTAAATAGGCTAGTTCAATCTATATGATCGACAAGTTAAGTAAACTTAATTACACAAGTTTTGGAGAGGTCATTTTTCAATTCAATTGAGGGAACGAGTTTCCTCAATCAATTAAGTCAACTTAATAGGGTTTTCAGTGTACTCCAAAAGTCTCATTAAAGTATGTAAAGTAAGTGTGTTTTGTAGTGTGTTTTCCGCTCTGCCAACGCTGTTGCCAAAACCCTACAACAAATCCATAATCCTTAAATCTGCAGAAGCCTCATCCAGAGTATACAGAAAGGCAAAGTTGATGTAAAGACTGGAGAACTTAAATGATTTAAACGTCAACGTCATTCACCAGATGTTTAAGTTCACAACGCTGCCTTGACGTTTGTTTGTTGTCAAAGCGATCAAGAAGGTACTCTCGCAGTCATTCTGCAAGACACATCAAACTTCCATTTCTCAAACTAGATATTCATTTTCATGTCATACAGGGTCCGAAATTAACAACCGCTAAGCGCCAACTGTGGGTACATTTTCTATTTGCAGGTGAATTATTTTGGCACGGTTTTGATGATAAAATTGAAATAAACTGTTGATGTGGATTTCAGAAACTGTGTAAAATACACTTGTAAAATGCAATAAATAAAAATAATATTAATAATAAAAAAATTATTGGCCAGTAAGAAATCTGACTGGCTGGTAATTTTTTTTCATCTACCAGCCACCTTAGCTGGTGGACTAAAAAGTTAATGTGTTGGCTATAACAGATCAAGGTTTTAAACTGACATGATACATTCATATGCAAACTTATACATAGGTTAGTTGGTGTACAGAAACTTAATTATATTGGCTGTAATTATTTGCACTGTGGTGCAATGTTATTCAAATTATGTTATAAACAAATAACAAAAATGAATGTAATGGCAATAAACTACAACAAATAATATTCTTGTCTGTGTAGACTCTTTGTATAGAGCGAGTGTGGAGAGACTTGCCCTCATAGCAACCAGAGCCAGATCACTTGACACTGCTGACAAAGTACAAAGACACACCTTTCCTATACGGCCTAAAAATAAAACCAGTCCACTTGCCTTTACTACAGCTGCATGACTGAGTCCAAGCTAAACACACGCGAACCACAAGTAGGCCCCGTTTTCTGCTGTGTGTCGGTTTTAAAATGTAGATGGCACATTTTGGCTTTGCCCATGTTAGGACTGGATCTTTTTTTTTTTTTCATTTCTCTTCTAAACTGACTTGCTGACATTCATATATAACTGTGGTCTGACTGTTGCACTCTCAAGAATGCTAATGTACACTACATCCCAGGTTAAAGTCAGTTTACACTAACCAGCTGCATGATATGTTCTGCCTTGACACAAAACCTTTACAGTTTGTAGGGACAGCGGCAAATGTCTTTTTATTACAGTGATGCAATTCCATATTGCCTGAGAGAGATAAAAAGAAAAAACAGTGGGCCAAGAATAGGCAGAGCCTTGAGATAATCAACAAAGACAAAGCATTTCTCAGGGCTGGTCATGTTGTTTGTGAGAATCTGAGGTCAGATACTGACAGCTTCAAGCATCTTTGAGCACAAAGGAAAGCCCTCCCTCTGTACCATCCTGGTTAAGAGCCATTCTCAAAGGACCTACTAAGAAGGGGCAAGTGAAAAGGGCAGTGGAGCATTCTAATTAAATCCAGACAGATAGCAATAGCAAGATGACCTTCTGAAACTGATATCTGGTGCCACGTAGGAATTATGGTGTTAAAAGTGGAAAAGAACATGCTTGTATTTCCACAAAAACATGTATGCCAAAGGTTTTGGTGGTAAATTAGCCTCACCAACATTTTCACTACAAACATGCCCTTTAAAAGTCCTAGGTGACCAGAGTTCAGTTCATTACGTGCTTCAATTCACTGACAAAGTAAAGGTTAATTGAATGCCACGCCACAATCCGCAAGATTCTGTGGTAACAGTAGCGCTGAAACCTTTGTAAATAGGAATGTGTTTATTAAAATTAGATCTGGTCAAGTTGAGCAATCCTGTCAACTAAGAATGACAAGATATGTTTATGAATAGACACAACACTACTGCCCTCAAATAGAAAACAGTGGATGTGCAGTGGGATTGAGGGAGTTTCAAAGGAAATTCCGTCACTGCACACAGTGCTGAGTCATTCCTTCCATGACCTACTCAATGAGATATCAATGGCTCAGGTAAATAAAGACACTCCCACTGAGAAAGCCTCCAGCAATTCAGATTAAAATCGCAATTTGAACATATTAATGGTCAGCGCTGCAGATATACAATTTGATATCAAACTTAATTTTGACAATTTCTAACTACCTGTTGTATAATATAGGAAAAATAATTAGGGTAAATAAGCAAGACCGATTTCATATGGCCTACAGCTTGATTGTCATAATTTATATATATATATATATATATATATATATATATATATATATATATATATATATATATATATACACACACAGTATATATATATATTACTGTTTGTCCTGGATACAGTACAATCAGCTAACATGATGACTACAATAAGGTATGCTGATAGATTATCTAAATAGCCATTTGTTTCTATGATAAAAGGAATATTCCAGGTTCAACACGTTACGCTCAATCGATAGCATTTGTGACAATGTTGCTCACCACAAAAATGTATTTTGACTTGTCCCTCCTTTATATACAGTGCATCCGGAGAGTATTCACAGCGCTTCACTTTTTCCACATTTTGTTATGTTACAGCCTTATTCCACAATGGATTAAATTCATTATTTTCCTCAAAATTCTACAAACAATACCCCATATTGACAACGTGAAAGAAGTTTGTTTGAAATCTTTGCAAATTTATTAAAAATAAAAAATGAAAAAAATCACATGTACATAAGTATTCACAGCCGTTGCCATGACACTCAAAATTGAGCTCAGGTGCATCCTGTTTCCACTGATCATCCTTGAGATGTTTCTACAACTTGATTGGAGTCCACCTGTGGTAAATTCAGTTGATTGGACATGATTTGGAAAGGCACACACCTGTCTATATAAGGTCCCACAGTTAACAGTGAATGTCAGAGCACAAACCAAGCCATGAAGTCCAAGGAATTGTCTGCAGACCTCCGAGAAAAGATTGTATCGAGGCACAGATCTGGGGAAGGGTACAGAAAAATTGAAGGTCCCAATGAGCACAGTGGCCTCCATCATCCGTGAATGGAAGAAGTTTGGAACCACCAGGACTCTTCCTAGAGTTGGCCGCCCGGCCAAATTGAGCGATTGGGGGAGAAGGGCCTTAGTCAGGGAGGTGACCAAGAACCCGATGGTCACTCTGACAGAGCTCCAGAGTTTCTCTGTGGAGAGAGGAGAAACTTCCAGAAGAACAACCATCTCTGCAGCACTCCACCAATCAGGCCTGTTTGGTAGAGTGGCCAGACGGAAGCCACTCCTCAGTAAAAGACACATGACAGCCCGCCTGGAGTTTGCCAAAGGGCACCTGAAGGACTCTCAGACCACGAGAACAAAGATTGAACTCTTTGGCCTGAATGGCAAGCGTCATGCCTGGAGGAAACCAGGCACCGCTCATCACCTGGCCAATACCATCCCTACAGTGAAGCATGGTGGTGGCAGCATCATGCTGTGGGGATGTTTTTCAGCGGCAGGAACTGGGAGACTAGCCAGGATCGAGGGAAAGATAAATGCAGCAATGTACAGAGACATCCTTGATGAAAACCTGCTCCAGAGCGCTCTGGACCTCAGACTGGGGTGAAGGTTTATCTACCAACAGGACAACGACCCTAAGCACACAGCCAAGATAACAAAGGAGTGGCTACGGGACAACTCTGTGAATGTCCTTGAGTGGCCCAGCCAGAGCCCAGACTTGAACCAGATTGAACATCTCTGGAGAGATCTGAAAATGGCTGTGCACCAACGCTCCCCATCCAACCTGATGGAGCTTGAGAGGTCCTGCAAAGAAGAATGGGAGAAACTGCCCAAAAATAGGTGTCCCAAGCTTGTAGCATCATACTCAAAAAGACTTGAGGCTGTATTTGGTGCCAAAGGTGCTTCAACAAAGTATTGAGCAAAGGCTGTGAATACTTATGTACATGTGAGGTTTTTTTTTTTATTTATAAATTTGCAAAGATTTCAAACAAACTTCTTTCATGTTGTCATTATGGGGTATTGTTTGTAGAATTTTGAGGAAAATAATTAATTTAATCCATTTTGTAATAAGGCTGTAACATAACAAAATGTGGAAAAAGTGAAGCGCTGTGAATACTTTCCGGATGCACTGTATGTATGTGTGTGTGTGTATATATATATATATATATATATATATATATATATATATATATATATATATATATATATTAAAAAAAAGTAAAGATTGAAGTTACAGTAAGACACTTACAATGGCAGAGAATGGGGGCAATTTTTGGAGGGTTTCAAGGCAGAAATGTGAAGCTTATAATTTTATAAAAGCACTTACATTAATTATTTTGTTATAATTCATATATTTATTTCAGCTGTAGTCATTTTAGGGTTTTAGGGTTTGTTGACATTGCATCATGATGGGAACAAAGTTCTAAAACTGGATATAACTTTAAACAGAAAAGGTTAGTAAGCGATTTTTATCACACTAAAATCACATTAATACACATATTGTTTATGTCTTGTGGCTAAACTTTTGAAATAGTGTATTTTAACATTTACAGCTTGGCCCCATTCACTTCCATTGTAAGTGCCTCACCAGATTTGTGCCTTTTTTTTTTAATAAAAGGAGGGACGGTTCAAAATTTATTTTTGTGGTAATCAATATTATGCCACAAATTCTTCCAAATTGAGCTTAACTTGTATTAAATTCAACATATAATTATATAGGCTGTTACCTAAAATTCTAAAAATTAACTAAAATTCTTTTAAAATTGCTTATGATTACAAACAAAAAACAGAGATATTCATTACAAGTAGCAATTTTTGCCACCACATTTTGAATTTCAGGGTCATTTTGTTATTATTAATGGTGTTTTTGCCTGAAGCCCTCATTCATTTATGACCCTGTTATATCAGTGTTTTACAATGGGATACAAAGGGAAGATCATTTGGTCTGTACAAGTTACCAAATCTTCCCAGACAGTATACAGGCCTCCTCACAAAACCTCAACCAATTAAACATTACACAAAGAACAAGGCCAACATTCCAGACAGTTCAAGTCACACCTAGTATGTGGACTGACAATATTGACCAGAGCTGTGGACAAAAACACAATCAATACAAACTGAGACACTTGACACTGTTTAAAATAAATAATTCACCCTAACTTATCGTTTATCTCTGTCTATGAAAGCGCTGTCAATGCTTTTCTCGTAGCTAGCTACATTATTGTAAAATATAACTGAGCAGCTAATAATGGTTGTGGAAGCTTTTTCAGAGCTTAAATGGTCAAATAGCATGTTTCCTCTCTGATGATGCAGGCACTGGAAAGCATTATGCTAGATGAATACCTAATGTCTCCATCCATTTAAATAATTTATATCCAAGCCTGAGGGAGGAACGGCCAATTGTTCTGAAATTGCCTTTAGATAAAAACCAAATAAATCAATAAATAAATAGGTATAAAGAAATGTTGTTTGCTTTTATTCTAGTTGACTCTAATTCTGCCCAACGATCGAGCATTTGAACGACTGTTTCAGTGAACTTTTCACTCAAAGGTTAATGTACAGTGCTAACAGACTCCCATTTTAACATGCCGTGATACTTTACACATTACACAGCTTTTACTCAAGTGTAGCCTAAATCAGCTGCATGAATTAGTCACATCTGCTGCTTTAATGGACCATCTAAAGCTCAAATGCTCAAGAACATTTCCTCAGTATCCCACAACACGTCTTTCCACACACAGACTTTTAATAAAAACAGAATGTTATATTGTACTTCAGTGTCTACTGAAACATTGGCTTGGTTACTTTAGTAACTCAAGATAGTCCCACCCAAATTCACGCCATTGGTTGAGACAATGTTGTGGTGTCGGGCCAGTCAGAATGCTCAAACCAGCAGAGCAATGTTTGGATAGTGAGAGAGCCACAGTCGTTCAACTGTGGGAAATCAACCTATACTTTGCTTACTTGCAGTTTTCTTACTTCCATAGGAATAGGTGAAAGTATTTTAACACTTAAGCCTTTTATTTATTTTTTTCACCCAATTTGGAATGCCCAATTCCCAGTGTGCTTTTTTCGCGGTGGTGGAGGATGAATCCCAGTTGCCTCCATGTTTGAGACCATCAAGCGCGTTGCCACGGAGACATAGCGCGTGTGGAGGCTTCACGCCATCCACCGCGGCATCCGCGCTCAACTCACCACGTGCCCCACAACGAACCACATTATAGCGACCACGAGGTGGTTACCCCATGTGACTCTACCCTCCCTAGCAACCGGGCCAATTTGGTTGCTTAGGAGACCTGGCTGGAGTCACTCAGCACGCCCTGGGATTCGAACTAGTGAACTAGCGAACTCCAGGGGTGGTAGCCAGCGTCTTTTACCACTGAGCTACCCAGACCTTACATTTCAGCTTTAATGTAATATGGTGTCACTTAAATTGAGTACCAATCCACCTCCTTTCAACCACATCTTCACTCAGCCATTAACAGCAAGATGTGCCAACTTTAAAAAACAGTCAAAACAAAGGCAGTCAAAGCAGATCAGTTTGGCCTTGTACCCCCATAGTGCTTTGCTTAGTGAGACTCCCACCTATTTGGCTACTGCCATCTAACAAGCAAAGTTATAGAGCTAATTAATTAATCTAATTTCAAGGCAAACAGATGATTACTTTCGACTGATTACTTTCTACACTCGAAAAAGGATTTTTGCTGCTTGTTCAGTTTACGTAATTAAAATGAACAAAAGCAACACAATTCTAGAACACTTTGACAACTTGATTTTATTGTGTTCTATCCATTTAAATTTGTAAAACTGAAGTTTACTAATCCATTTGAGTTTGGACTGCATGAATACATTTTGTAGCATTGATGAAACTGGGCAGGGGATTTCCATTTTCTTACGCTTTGCAATGGGACTGAATAGGGAGAACAAATGTTGAAATTAAGTGTTATTTTATGCATTTTTGAGCACGATGAGAATATGAGGAGATTTGTTAATATTTGTTGTTCTGTTATTTTGGCATTTTAAAAAGTGGCTGTTATGCTGGAGTTTTGGAAGTTACTATTGTGATGAAGATTGGCATTTGTGCTTAGGTTGAGGACGGACGTTTACTTTCAAGCAGGGCCGTAACCACCATAGACATTGAGAAGGACATGGGTGTGATGGCTAGAACTTCTCAACTGTAATTTGTATCAAATCAGAAACAATTAACCGCATGGAATATCCCTCACTTCCAATTTGCAGAACTGAAGTAACATGCCATCGTATCAACATGATATACACACCCATAAAAAGAAGAACTAAGTGCACACAGTAGTGACACTTAATTTATTATTAAATTAAATCACTATGAGAGTGAATGAAAGCGAATTAAAGAAAATTATCTGTGAGTGGAAACTAACTAACTAACTAAATAACACCCTGTTTTGTATCTATATCATATTATGCATCATATGCTTGTAAATGAACACCACCACCTTGTGGAAACCTATAGACTTGACTCAATTTGGCCCACCCAGCGTATTACACAGAGATGTTTGTGCTTGTCAGTGTTTTAGAGCTGAAAGTCATATTAACAGGATTTATGCAGAGGCTTTGAAGATTTACTCAATATACAATCACTCAATGCGATATTTTGCACATGTTGTATGCTGCATGAAAATGTATGGTATTAGACACAAAAACCAAATGTGTCATCTTTCTCTAGCACACCCCAGATCGCTTTTCTGATGCTCGTAATCTGTATGCAAGGAGACTGCTCATGTTGCAGCAAGCTTTTGGCTGCTGATGCCCTGGTGATGCAGTTCCTGGATACAGAGTTTATAAAGACTGATGTCTTCAAATGTGGAGACAAATCGATAGTCAGCCCATTAAGTCATAGCTTACGTGATTTTCTACACCATCAGGCCAAGACACAGTGACGGAGCTTACCAAGTGCAGCTCTTGGGTAACTTTCCTTGACTTTTTCACTTACTCATGGCTGCATTTTCCAAAGTGGGCACATGGCATACACCATCATGACCACAAACTCCAGGGTGCACACATGGGATGTTCCCTAGACAGATATCACAGCCATGTGCCTCATCTGAGAGCCCCTTTGTGCCAATCCAGTTCAAAGGCGCAAATGGGTCATTTGGCCCACGTTCTGAGACACATAAGGAGAAAATGGGGGAGTACCAAGGACATTATTTCTGAAAGACAAGACTTGGAACACTACCAACTAAGGAGTATAGTTACAGCCTCTCTTCGCAGATAATTTGTTTCAGAAAACTGGAATTTCTAGCTATCTAAAGGCCTCTGGGATGTGCAGAGGGGCGTGGAGGGGGGTATCAGAACCAGTAGATAACATTTCTGCGTGAACTGAGCTGACTAAGAACACAAAACTCCCAAAGCAGAATGCAAGTACTCCCTGACCCAGCACCTCCCAATGGCCACAATCCTGAGAACGCTACAGCCAAAAGAGATAGGCTACTTCAATTTGCATGTCCCAAAGGAGTGTTTTGTATCCCCCAAAAATGTAAACATCTGGCAAACATTTAGACAGTTAGACAATAAGACATCAAGATACAAAAAAGGAAAGCAAATAAAGAAAAAGACAAACTAGTTTACATGGAACAGCAGTTGGATTTAATACTCTGTTGTGAAATTGTACACTATAAAATTGCTGCATATTGTCAAGAGAGGAAATAATGATGCAAAGACAACCCAGTTTTAAATATAAACATGCATTGCCAGACTAAGGAGTGTTTGGACTGAGTGAAAACAACTTTGATACACTGATGTACCACAAGCCCCAACATGAGGACTGGATAATTGATTGTTCACACTCATGTGAAGCCCTTTTACTGTGTCTCTTGACCAGCAATGACAGCCTGAGACAAGGGATTCTCACACTGAACAAGTCATCCTGGTCACATGCCCTCAATCATGCTGGAACAACACAGTGCACAGTAATGGGAGTGGGGCACAACAGAGCAGTGGGTCAAGCTATCCTGGGAGCTATTCGGATTAGAAGCCCAGTCATATGGGATCAGTAAGAAGACAACAGTCATGTGTTTTAATCAGGTTGGTTTAGTGGAATTTCAGCAAATCCAAATGGCTCAGTATAACTTATATTCTTATAAAAGATAGAATATGTGTAATACAATGAGTGCTTGCTTCACTTGTTAAAGTCATCCTATAATGTGAATCTCACCAAACCTTTTACAAATAACTATTTTAAAGTACGTAAGCATATGCAATCACCAAAACAAGGTACAGCTAGAAATCACAATACACTACAGCAAGTTAGTGCACTTACCAACAAACACTTACCTTTTTATCCTATTGTGTCACAACTTACAGATAGAAAGTTCAGCAGTTTAAGGTTTAACGTGGGCTGAGTGGTGGATACACTGCGACCATTTCAATGAAACAATTCCTTGGCAATCTGGTATAATTTGAGTCCTCCTGTCCACTTTAGTTTAAGGGATCTTCTTGAATCTAAATGATTTCATTCTCTTTGGCGACAGAAAACAATGTGGTGAAAGTTCATTGTTCTGAGCTCTAAAAGCAAGCTTCGTCACTTTCTGCAACATAAGGTTACACTGTTTTCACTGCGTGGGGAATTCCTTTCGCTCACTTTTCCCTCGAAAGCGATTGGCCAAGCGTTTGACTTCATCTACACTGCGAGCAAGCGAGCGACGCGACGAAGCAGAACGCTCCCATGATAATGAACGGCACGGTGTAATGCAAGCATGCGACGCGTCATTCAGGGTTGTGGATGGAATCCTGACGTCAGCACCCAGTCGACGAAACAAAATACGTTTACTCCACAGCTTAATAACACACGTTATCGGATACAAAATAGTGTATATATTTTTCCACTATGGTGTTTTGTCCCCGCAGGTGAGTAAGCGAGCGTTCGTTTGTTACGTCAAAAAATTGAGACAACCCCTTAAGGACACTGAGCGTTATTCTGTAATGTAAAATAAATTCAGACCACCCCTTAATGAAACCGACTGACCCGCCCTTTATCGGAAATTATGCCTATTTGGGGAAATCAAGCGTACAGAACTAATGTTGTTTGTGGTCAGGGGATTTACTTTTTTATATAGAAATTGATAACTTATTCTCGGTTTCTTTTTATAAACAACAGTGTTTGGATACACTTCCTTTATGTGTCAACATTTCCATGGATCATACAGGCTACACTTTTCCCGGATAAGCTTACTTCTGGCTTCATCATTTGTATTATTAGGACTTAATTGAAATATAAAAGTAAAAGGTCAAAATGATAAAAGGCGAATCAAAGTAGTGAATACCAAGAACTAATTTCACAGTAGTTCAATACAATTTTCACACATTTTTACTGATGAAAATCATTTTGCTGAGTAGCAGGCATACTACATCATTTCTTCTCCCTTTCAACCACATTTTATTTTTGATTTTCTGGGGGGATTTTACAGAATGAGTGTAACATGAAATGTAACACAAATATACTTTTATATTTTTTATGTATTTATTTATTTTTACCATTATTCAGCAGCCATTGGTACTGTCTGTGACACGTTTACTGACACTTTACCTTTGTCATAGCCAGTGTTGTGTGTAATTGGATTACAAAGTAATTACTGTAATCTAATTACTTTTAGGCACAAAAAAGTAATTTAACACATTACATTTTAAATTCTTGTAATCAGATTACAGTTACTGACTTTCAATGAAAGTAATTAATTTTAAGGTCATTACTTGGGTTACAATTATTTATTTAAAAAATATTATTTATGTGTAATACAATTAAAATGTGAATATTTACATCTGTTTGTGTTTCTTTGACAGCTGAAGGGTGTGCGACAATGAACAAGGACAAAATAGACATTATATTGAATTTGTTGAGCAGAAAAACAAACAAATGTTTGTGACAAGTGTTTTAGAAAGGAACTTAAATGTAAAGTAATTAGTAATGTGATTACTTTTCTAGTGAAGTAATCTGATTATATTTTTATATAAGTAATTAGTAATTTGTAGTGGATTACTTTTTTCTAGTAACTTGCCCAACACTGGTCATAGCTTACCTGGGGCAGGATTCACAAAAAGAATGTTCCTCAGTGCAATTTATGAAGAGCATTCCTAAGAATATTCTTAAGAAGTCTTTTCAGGAATACAAAATATTAAGTTTTTTCTTTAATTAGAAAATAAGAAAATAGTTGTTTCGTGAATCCAGCCCCTGCTCTTGCTATATAAAGAGAATGCTCTTTAAAAATAAATTGTTCTTTCATGGTATTTATTCATTAAACAGTCAAACACAATGAACAATCAATCAACAACCCTATAGTGTACAGTTTAGTGTCAAAATAAAATTAGCCTTAACACGGACACACTATAACACTAGTGATTATGATAAAAGCTTTTTTCTATTATTATTTTATATCTATTCAAAAGATGCATAAACTACATTCCACATACCCCAAGAAAGCTAAATTCTTCACACATTAGTTCGAATTATGGGAAAAGACTTTGCCTCTATAATTTAGCTTGTTTGTGTCACCATTGTTTGTAGGTTTCTGGTAAATCCACCATCTTTTACTTGAACACCTCGTAATTGTATGCTGTTTCACCTGTAGAGACATACAGCTCTGGAAAAAATTAAGAAACCACTGCAAAATTCTCAGTTTCTCTGGATTTACTATTTATAGGTATGTGTTTGAGTAAAATGAAAAATGTTTGTTTTATTCTATAAACTACTAGCAACCTTTCTCCCAAATTCCAAATAAAAATATTGTCATTTAGAGCATTTATTTGCAGAAAATGACAACTGCTCAAAATAACAGAAAAGATGCAGTATTTTCAGACCTCGAATAATGCAAAGAAAACAAGTTCATATTCATTTTTAAACAACACAATACTAATGTTTTAACTTAGGAAGAGTTCAGAAATCAATATTTGGTGGAATAACCTTGATTTTCAATCACAGCTTTCATGCGTGTTGGTATGCTCTCTACCAGACTACCACACTGCTGTTGGGTGACTTTATGCCACTCCTGGTGCAAAAATTCAAGCAGCTCAGCTTTGTTTGATGACTTGTGGCCATCCATCTTCCTCTTAATTACATTCCAGTGGTTTTCAGTGAGGTTCAGGTCTGGAGATTGGGCTGCATCTTTTCTGTTATTTTGACCAGTTGTCATTTTCTGCAAATAAATGCTTTAAATTACAATATTTTTATTTGGAATTTGGGAGAAATGTCAGTACTATATAGAATAAAACAACCATGTTCGTTTTACTAAAACACATACCCATAAATAGTAAATCCAGAGAAACTGATTATTTAGCAGTGGTCTCTTAATTTTTTTTCCAGAGCTGTATGTGCATGAGATCTTTTGGATTTTATCATTATTAAATAAAAAAATAAAAGACTACTTCCCATACCGGGAGTCGAACCCGGGCCGCCTGGGTGAAAACCAGGAATCCTAACCGCTAGACCATATGGGAGGTTACAATGTTATTCTGTTTATTCTGTACACATTCGTGTTGATTACGTACACATTTTGTTGTTTTGATGGTTCTCAATTAACCCATCTAAAATACAACATATAATTAAATTGTATGACAAACCATAATGTTTAGACTGCAGTGTATATGTAGAATGTAGACTTTAGCCTGCATGTTCTCAAATGTGTACTTGCTTCTTCTCAACAGCAGGTGGCAGTGAAACGCATTCAGTTTCTGAGCCTCCGCACAACAGTTCATCGAGCAACTGCATTTATCATGTCCCATTTAGGCTATTTCCTCTTTTACAATATGTTTGTTATTTACTTATGATAAACATAATTTATGGAATATTTCAAATTCACGTTAGTTTATGTTGTAGATCATTTTTGGAGAAGAACATGTACTAAACTAGTTAGTTAATCTAACGATTTTATATAGACGAGCTATCGATCGTTAGCATATTAGCTTCTCTGTGGTGTTCGGTGAGTATTACATAAACTCTTTTTATACGTTTATTGTACTAGTATTTTATCACTTTCGTATAATTATTTTCTTTCTACAACATTTTACTTCCCCGAGATAGTTGAAATTGCTTTTAGTCTGTCTTACAGTACTGCTTCTCAGTGTGTCCTTTGTTGGTATACTGAAAATATTATAATATTTCCCTTTTTCTATTTCCATGCAGAATTAGGAGCCAAAGATGACCTCCAAAACGAAAGGTAATATCATGTAGGCTACACATGAATGGTTTCACTTTATTTCTCCCATTAAGAGAAGGCAGCAAATTTGTACCATGGTATTACTATGGTTTCATGGACATTTGCCATGGTACATGATATTCTTTGACATACCTCAGAGTACATTATAGATGGTAATTATTCAGTACTTTGGTATCAAATGTGCTGTGATATAACCATCACTTTACAGTGGTTTAACAACAGTTCTTATTTGTAATCTCCTTATCTCCATTACACTCCCATGATCCTATGCTAGTGTGTGGTATTTCATGATGTGAAGAACAAAAAACAAAAAAAATCCTGTTTCACTGTTTCAGTGGGAAAGTTGGGTTCCAAAAACAAAGAAGATGCTCCTCATGAGCTGGAAAGTCAGTTTGTTCTGCGGCTTCCTCAGGTCAGTGTGTGTGTCTTCACTCACCTATTTAAATTGAACCTATTGTGGTAAAATTCAATCTATATTGTTTTTGAACAATGTAAATACTACCAGAACACTTCCACATTAATCCATTTGAATAACTGATCGTTTAAGTGTGTTGTTTGATTCGAGAGTCCTGTAATTCTGCATTTATGAATGTTTAATTCAAGCTATATTGCTAATAATAGCATATAATATATACAATATATAGCAATAAAAGATCAGGTACAGACTTACTGAGTTGCAGACTTACAGTATCACAAAAACAACCTAAACCACATTTACATGCAACCAAATAATCAGTTTATAATCCGACAGATAGCTCAATCGGATTGAAAAGTCTTCATGTAAACACAAAAATGGTCCGATTGAGCTGGATTCGAATGGAATTTCCATCCAATTGAAAGGGGTTGTGTAGATCTAAACTAATCAGTTTAAAAGAAAAATATTAGCCATGTAAACGTTTGAATCCAACTACTTTCAACCGGATTCTAAAATACCTTGTGCTCATGCACAGAGCAGTGGTGCATATGTATGTTTTAGAGATGATACTTGTCATTGGAACCTAATTTATACAAAGTAATGACAAAACGCTTTACTAAGGGTATGCAGGCTCGCACTGAATACTCTCAGGGCACATATGTTCTTTCATGACATCACATAAATCAAAAAAGAATGCTGTGTCATTCTTAATAGGGACTTTAAGCAGCAGGTACGGTTACGGCGTTCTGTGTTCCATTGTGTGTACGTGATTTCACTCACTTCCTGACGTCGAAACCATAATTTCTAAAGCGTTTCTTCTAAAGCAACTTCTTTGTGACAGTCGATTGAACGTAACAGATTAGGAAAGTAAATGTAGAGGCCAGACCAAGATAGCGGCGTGAGTAGACGCACATGTGCTAGCGCTTAAACTCATTTTGGGTACCTCTTACAAACATTAATGTAAGACATAAGTCACACTTGTTTTTGATTACATTGAGGTTCTTGAAAAGACCCACGGTTAATTATCAGTTCTGGAGTTTTTTGCTTGAATAGAAGAGACTGAAACCTGTCATGGACTTGTCAGCCCTTGAAGAGATGGACATTGAAGCTCAAAAAATGACAGAGAAAAGACTTATCAGCGAAACACACTCCTACATTTGTCAAAGCAAAAAGGGGGGTGAATGTGATTCGTCTCCAAATACACCATCCAAAGCACCCCCTCCGAAGAAACACGCACAAGGTGACGAAACGGATGATTAAACGTTAAGTCAGGTACAACAAAGCATCATCCAAATTATCAGACAGTCATCTGATGAGATAAAAAAAATATGGTGAAAGAAAATTCGGCAAGCATCAACCTGTTGAAAGAAGCAATGGAAGTGGTGCATTCTGAAATATTCGACATTCAGAAGGACATAAAGTTCTGAAAAAAACAAAAAACGAAGTGACTTCGAACCGGGTTTCTCAATTGGAGGACAGAATAAACTATCAAGATCGGTACTGTCGCAGATGGAAACTTCGATTGGAAGGGCTGAACGAGTTCACTGAGGACAACGTTAAGACTCGGGTGATGGAGATCTGCAAAGCGGTGGTTGCCGAGGAAGAACGTAACTTCGTAGCGTGCAATGTGGGTATTGCACATCGCCTTGGAAGACCCAGCGCAGACAACAGCAAGGGAAAGACACCAAGGCCAGTGATAATAAGATTTGCTTCCAGAACAGCGCGAAACCTCACATGGAAAGGAGTCAAGGGAAACGGCATTCTCAAGAAATACAAGATGTACTTCAAAGAAGATTTCATGACGAAAGATAGAGCTACATGGTATCTCCTATGGCCTGCGATTGAAAAAGCAAGAAAAGACGGAAAGAGAGCCTTCTTTGTTTGAATCAAGGCAATTGTAGATGGTAAAAAAATTTAAACTTAAACCACTGCTCTATTTGAAAAGGGTTCTGAGTTTTGGCTCAAATTAAAACAGTATGGCGGTGTAAAGTCTGTTTGCTGTAGACTAATTACCATAACTTGTTTATTTAGCTACAGAAACGGTTTACATTGTTTGTTTTTTTTTTGTTTTTTTTGTCGCCACTGATAATAAGACATTATTATGTGAGGTCACATAATTGCTTTTATAAAGCACTTTGTTACTTAAATTCAGGATAACGGGGGTCTCAAGACCAGTGACTTATTTGTGATTGATCTCTGAGAATGTTGGCGTAAGATTACCCTTTATACACTCTCAACACTTACAACGTTTTCTTTCATTGTTCACTTAATTGTTCTATTAAGTTTTCTTCAAGTTCATGTCAATCAAATTTTTTTCTGTCAATGCCAGGGGCATATGAGATATGTTAAAAAGAAAAGTCTTTATTCCTGTTTTGCAAAAGAAAAGAAGCAGATTTCTGTTTCATTCAAGAAACTCATGCCTGCAAAGAAGATGTGCTTTTTTCTTTTCTTTTTTTTTTGGAAGAGTCAGTGGGGTTGTGACATCTGGTTTTCTTTTGGAGCTTCAAATCGATCAGCAGGGGTCGCTGTTTTAAGGGATACGTTTTCTGGACAGATATTAAGTCACAAAACAGATGATCAAGGTCGGTGGATTATTCTTCTAATTGATATAAAACAGATTAAATGAATCCTTATAAACATATATGCCACCAACAATAAAAGAACCAATGGGTTAATTTTTCAGGACATTGAAGACAATATTAATCAACTACATTCTAAATTTCCCTCTGTAGAAGTAATTTGAGGTGGGGACTTCAACACAGTGTTTGATGAAAAATGGGATAGATGGCCCCCTAAATTGGATTGTAGTGGAAATGAACTAATTAATGTATGTTTAAGGTTGAACATGTTAGACACTTGGAGATATAAAAATCCGCAATTATTCACATATACATGGAGTAATCGGGACAAATCCTTGCGATCACCTAATTGATTATTTCAGAACATATGAAAGATAAAGTTGAATTTGTTACTATTGAACCATCAATTTTAACTGATCACAAAGGCATATCTATTAAGATTAATATTTCAAGTAGTCAGTCAAGTAATGTTAACAGAGGTTATTGGAAATTAAATAGTAGTATATTTAGACATAATGAATTCTGCAATAAAAAGACCATAATTGACAAATATTGGCAACAGGTATCTATGTTACAGATTTATGGGAAATTTGGGGAGCTAACAAAATTTGAAATAAGTTGGTGATTTCCGACGGAAAATTCATATCTAGAAAGAAAAAAGAAAATGAAAACAAGATAATTAATGAAATAATGTCCATTACATGCAGAAATAATCAAAATATGTCGAACAATGATGTATTAAAGCTTATAACATTGCAGAGTCATCTAGATAATATTTATGAAGAGAAAGCTAGAGGTGCCTTTGTTAGGTCAAGACGAAAATGGATGGAAGCAGGTGAAAAAAACACCAAATACTTTTTCAATTTAGAAAAAAGAAATCGGACATAGCCTCTGTAAACAAATTAATAATAAACAGTGTTCCTAATGAAAATCCTAAAGATTTATCTAAATTTGTAACTCAGTTTTATAGCAACTTGTATATCTGTGGTAGCCAATCCCCAAATACAGATAATTTTCTTAAGGATTTATCAGACAATATTAATAAAATTAACATTGATTTCAGAAATTCATGTGATAAAGGTTTAAGCATTCAGGAAGTCATTGATTGTATAAACCATCTTAAAGACAATAAGTCTCCCGGAAATGACAGGTTGACAGGGGAGTTTTATAAAACCTTCCGTAATGATCTTGCACCCTTTTTACTTGCTGTCTTCAAAGAATCAGTTGATTTGGGAGAACTTCCTGCCTCACTGAAACAAGGAGTAATTACATTTATAACAAAACCTAACAAAGATAAGTTATACTTAAGAAAATTGGAGACCAATCAGTTTGTTAAACAATGACTCCAAAATGTGTTCTCTAATATTTGCAAAAAGACTTAAAAAAGGTTTAAATTCAGTATTTGATGAAGAACAATTAGGCTTTATGAAAGGACGTTATATTGGAAATAATATTAGATTAATTTTAGATTAAATTGACTACAGACATCTTATTTCAGATGATGGCTTTATATTGTTTATTGACTTTTATTAAGCGTTTGATACCATTGAACATTATTTTATGTTTAAGGTCATTGACTTTTATTTTTATTTATTTATTTATTTTTTTCAGAAAGCCCTTAAAACACTTTATAATGGATGCAATAATTCAGTCCAGTTGTCTCACGGTACCTGTCAGAGATTTGATATGGACAGTGGGATAAGGCAAGGATGCCCTATATCGTCTTTTCTTTTTTTATTAGTTACACAAGTGATGGCAACTCATATAAAAAAGTGCATTTTCAGGGAATCTCAGTGGTTGGCAAAGATATGAAACTTAGCCAATTTGCAGATGATACCACCCTTTTCGTTAAAAATCACAAAGTAGAGAAAGTTATTAGATGTATAGATGAATTTTCTTAGGTCTCTGGATTAAAGATGAATAAGAACAAGTCCATTATATTTTCCATTATCCATTATAGTGTTTTGAAAGAAATTAGTGTAATAACAATTAAAGACACTTTTACATATCTTGGTAGGTTTGTAAATATCTTAATCAAAGAAACACATACAATTTTAAGCCTATTGTTGAGAGAATTAAAAACAGATTTAATATGTGGTTGATGAGAGATTTGTGCCTATTCGGCTGTGTTTTTTAATTTTTTTGTATTTCAAAAGCAGAAGGAATTTTTAGGTCTGTCTATGTATCAGTATCAATGGAAGTTCCAGAAAATGTGGTCAAGGAATTGGATAAGATTCTATATGATTTCATATGGAGGAAGAAATAACACTACTTAGGAAAATATATTATAAATAATAATAAAGAATATGGGGGCCTTGAGGTTTTAAATTTTACAGACTTAAATACTGTTTTTAAAATAAAATGGATAATTGAATATATCAGTAACAAAGATAGTAGATGGAATATTTTCCCCAAATTTATATTTAATTCTTTAATTCCTTGTTTTTTTTTTTAAATGTAATTTTTCTATTGAAAAAATCCCAACTAACTTGCAAATTTCCACAAGCAGGCACTGCAGGCTTGGCAGTTAGTCTATAAGCACAACTTCTCACCACATTGGTATTTTGTATGGAATAATAAGGATATCTTGTATAAGAAAAAATCTATCTTCAGTCAGACATGGTATGACAATGGAATAATCACTGTAAGTTAGTTGCTTAATGAACAAGGCCTGCTTTTAACATAGAATTCTTCAAAAAGTTTAGGATTCCTGTAAAACCAAAAGAGTATGCTATTATCTTTGACGCAATCCCAAGTAAAGTTGTTGAATTATTACGAAATTCAGGATATTCTAATGTTGATGTAGACCAACTTCCCATAACATGTAGTGACACAATCTTTATTGGTGATATTAATGTTGTAAAAGACAAATGCAGTAATAAATATATTAGAAACATATTGAAGAGGAATTATGTGCTGAGTTCGACAATGTTTTGGTCTTCTAAGTATGAAAACATTAATTGGTTTAAAAAGTTTTTTTTATAAATAATCAAATTAGAGAGATTTCCTTTAAATTATTACACAGAATCTACCCTGTTAAGCAATTGTTTGAACGTTTTAAGATGGATATTGAAAACTCGTGATTTTTGTGCTGTTGCTAAAGAATCTGTAACACATCTCGTTTTTCAGTGTGTATACTCAAGATATTTTGGACTGATGTCTCTAACTTTGTTTCTAGAATATTTGGAATTATGATACAAATTGAACTATGATTTTTACAAGATACCATTGATTTGTACAATTTATTTTCTTATACAGCTTATTATCTTATTTGGAAAATATCACATTCATGTGAAAAAATGGGCTAAAGCAAAGCCAAATTTTGAACAATTTATAAATGAAATTAAACAATATGGTACTACTTTGGATAGTATTAAAAATAAATAAGCAAAAAAAAAAAAAAAAACTTATGAGGCACTTCTCTAACTTATGTTAATTTGAATTTTGTAATTTTACCCCTGGCATAAATTATATATTTTTTATTTTTATTTTTATTGTCCTATACATTATTATTGTTGTATTCACACTTGCTGTGAGTTGTATATGTTTGTACGAATTTTGTATAATTATGTATAAACTATTAATAAAAAAAAAAAAAAAGTAAATGTAAGAACATGTTTTACAAGACATGATGCAAAGTGAACAGTAAATAGCTAAACACCCTCCTCAAACTTATGTTAAATTGCACACAATTATAGGCGTTGAATTAAAAACCTCAAAAATATAGATAGTAGGGATGGGCATGTTGGTCATTTTGTCTACTCGAGTACTCGGTCTGATTACTCAGCAATGACATGTGCATAACTGTATATATAATAACATGTCTGACAAGTGGTCTTTGGCTGCTGCATTACGTCTTGTTGTTCCAGTGTATCATCTATTCATTATTATAGGCTGTTATAAAATAATTTTTTACAAAATGTACTAAAGATTGCATAATCAAAATATGTGCTCAATGTGCATCTGTCTATTCTTCATTCAGGTTACCGTAGTTATCCTAGTAAGTGCGCACCGGTTTTTTAGTGACGATCTGAACCGTCTGGCTTAACAGCGTTTTTAATATGCGGGTAAAGTTGAAGTTCAGTTTTGAAGACGCTGCATTCTGTTCCATTTAGCTGCGCTCTGTCTAGCTGTTTGAAACACTCGCAGTGCATTGAGTCCACTGCCACACGTGCCTGGTGTGTGTGTTGAAGCGTGTGTGTCCAAGTCCAAATGTTCGCTCTTGTGAGGGAAGCTGCGATGCTCCATATTGTTGTTGCTGTGATGATTCATGAAGTGTTCCATTCAACTCAGAGAGTCGGAATTTCCACCTTTCAACTGGGGAAAGTGCAACAGAATGACACTTTATGTCGGACTTCTAACTTGGAAACACGTGCGGAAATCTTCAACTTCAACAGGTGTGTGTTGCATCAAGCAAACATTTCGGCACCAAGGGCAGGGAGATTTACAGTCAGTGACAAACATTCACTTTTATTAAATAACATCCATTAATGAGTAAAAAGTTATTGCATTAAATGATAATAAAACGTGATTAGAAAACATTTTGCAGAGACAGGTGTTCAAAACACGTTAATCACACTCTCTTTTGATGATCGTGATGATAGCATTGCGGGTTTCTATGAGACGTCTCTGACAATCAGTGTACCCCTCAAAATCACTACGTAATCATTCTCAAAATTAAAAATAAGCTCCTTTGACACTGTAACAATTAGGGATGCAAAGGGGTGGAAAATTTCTGGTAAATTTCCGGAAACTTTCCAGAAACTTTCCATGGGAAATTAAGCTGGGGAATTTTGGAAATATTGGAAAAAAAACTTTGGGCACTTGGCTATATGCTGCTGCATCTTTGTGGCATTCTTAGCATTGGTCTTTGCACAGTATTTGCAAATGTACACAGCCTTTCCTTCTACATTGGCTGAGGTGAAATGTATCCACACATCAGATGGCGCATGTGGCATTGTTCTGTAGAATAAGATTAGAAAAAAGCTTGTAAAAAACACTAATGCAATGCCATGCACCGATATATAAACAGTTAGCTAAACAATTGGAATATTCTGGAATGGTAAAAATATTTTACAATTGATACTGGACAAATGAATAGAAATAGGCTAGATGAATAGATGAACACTTCTCAATCAGCATGCTAAACCAAACTATAACCTACGTTCTTGTATGATAACAGAAAACTGGCTAGCAGAAGAAACAGCATCACAGTTGAGCTAGCTAGCACCATGATAGCTAGCCTCTTAAATTGTCAATGAAATGTTGTTATCTAGTTTACATTTAGCATATCAGATATACTGGCTAGCTAGCTACTGTATAAACACATTTTGATTTAGTATTTGCTAGTTAAATTTTACAGTGCATCCGGAAAGTATTCACAGCGCTTCACTTTTTCCACATTTTGTTATGTTACAGCCTTGTTCCAAAATGGATTAAATTCGTTATTTTCCTCAAAATTCTACAAACAACACCCCATAATGACAATGTGAAAGAAGTTTGGTTGAAATCTTTGCAAATGTATTAAAAAAAAAAAAAAAAATCACATGTACATAAGTATTCACAGCCTTTGCCATGACACTCAAAATTTAGCTCAAGTGCATCCTGTTTCCACTGATCATCCTTGAGATGTTTCTACAACTTGATTGGAGTCCACCTGTGGTAAATTCAGTTGATTGGACATGATTTGGAAAGGCACACACCTGTCTATATAAGGTCCCACAGTTAACAGTGCATGTCAGAGCACAAACCAAGCCATGAAGTCCAGAAATTGTCTGTAGACCTCCGAGACAGGATTGTATCGAGACACAGATCTGGGGAAGGGTACAGACAAATTTCTGCAGCATTGAAGGTCCCATTGATCACAGTGGCTTCTACCACCAGGACTCTTCCTAGAGCTGGCCGCCCGGCCAAATTGAGCGATCGGGGGAGAAGTGCCTTAGTCAGGGAGGTGACCAAGAACCCGATGGTCACTCTGACAGAGCTCCAGCGTTTCTCTGTGGAGAGAGGAGAAACTTCCAGAAGAACAACCATCTCTGCAGCACTCCACCAATCAGGCTTGTATGGTAGAGTGGCCAGACGGAAGCCACTCCTCAGTAAAAGGCACATGACAGCCCACCTGGAGTTTGCCAAAAGGCACCTGAAGGACTCTCAGACCATGAGAAACAAAATTCTCTGGTCTGATGAAACAAAGATTGAACTGTTTGGCCTGAATGGCAAGCGTCATGTCTGGATGAAACCAGGCACCACTCATCACCTGGCCAATACCATCCCTACAGTGAAGCGTGGTGGTGGCAGCATCATGCTGTGGGGATGTTTTTCAGCGGCAGGGACTGGGAGACTAGTCAGGATCGAGGGAAAGTTGAATGCAGCAATGTACAGAGACATCCTTGATGAAAACCTGCTCCAGAGCGCTCTGGACCTCAGACTGGGGCGAAGGTTCATCTTCCAACAGGACAACAACCCTAAGCACACAGCCAAGATAACAAAGGAGTGGCTACGGGACAACTCTGTGAATGTCCTTGAGTGGCCCAGCCAGAGCCCAGACTTGAACCCATTTGCACTTGGCTGTGCACTGACGCTCCCCATCCAACCTGATGGAGCTTGAGAGGTCCTGCAAAGAATGGGAGACACTGCCCAAAAATAGATGTGCCAAGCTTGTAGCATCATACTCAAAAAGACTTGAGGCTGTATTTGGTGCCAAAGGTGCTTCAACAAAGTATTGAGCAAAGGCTGTGAATACTTATGTACATGTGATTTTTTTTTATTTTTATTTTTATTTTTTAATAAATTTGCAAAGATTTCAAACAAACTTCTTTCACATTGTCATTATGGGGTATTGTTTGTAGAATTGAGGAAAATATTGAATTTAATCCATTTTGGAATAAGGCTGTAACATAACAAAATGTGGAAAAAGTGAAGCGCTGTGAATACTTTCCAGATGCACTGTAATACCATAGATCAAATATATTTACCCTAGTAATATCATCAAAACGTACTTGACTGGATGTAGTCCTTGGGCTCAAATGCAGTAGTGTGGCTTCAATAGTCCGGCTGTAGTAAGTAGCGTGCAGTTAGTAGTGTGCTGTGTTCATGTGATTTGAGGAATGCGCAGGGTAGAATTTGCATTAAATGTGGTTGTTTTAACCAAGATTATGCTGCAAGATGTTTTTTTCTTTCAATTACATTTAAGTTTCCTGTTATAGGCTAACTTGCAATTTTGCAAATTTCCAGTTTATTCCCGTTAATTCCCATATATTCCTGTTCATTCCCATATATTCCCGTTAATTCCCATGGAAAGTTTCCAACTTTGAATTTGCAACCCTAGTAACAATATCCTTAGCTCCAGGGAATGAGGAAGCGGGAGATGGCATTTCCAACACAGGAAAGTCTTTTTTTATTTAAACAAAAAACATTCGCTTAATAGCGACAACAGATGAGCTCACACACAAATAAATCAAAGTACTATATAAGTGAAACGGCCAACACATGGACAGCTTGTCAGCTGGGCTCTCTCTGATGGATGGAGGCGGGAGCTGGGCAAACATCCAAACGTACCATCGTTTAGCAGTGTGAAGAAAGTGAGAGTTATTATGATTAAATTGTTAATCATATTTGTATTGTATTTTTTACATTTTGATGTGTAGACGGCGTTCTAACAATGCAAAATGAATGGCAGCATTAATGTTATAGCTTAGTTAGCTCATGAATTGATATACAGAAAAAAATGCTTGAATGTCATCCTTTTCATTAAATTAAAGCTGTTGATTCATAGGTATTAGCTATTTAATTATCTTCCTGAAAATCATTCTGAGATGCTATTCTTCTCACTACAATTGTACAGAGTAGTTATGAGTTACTGTAAATTTTGTCAGTTTGAACCAGTCTGGTCATTCTCTGTTGACCTCTCTCATCAACAAGGCATTTCCATCCACAGAACTGACGCTCACTGGATTTCTTTTGTCTTTGGCAAAATCAATCAGTTTTGCCAAAGATCAGCAGTTACAGAAATACTCAAACCAGCCCATTTGGCACCAACAATCATGCCACGTTCCACATTTTTTTTCCCCCATTCTGATGGTTGATGTGAACATTAACTGAAGCTCCTGACCCATATCTGCATGATTTTATACACTGCACTGCTGCCACACTATTGACTGATTAGATAATTCCATTTGTTGGTGCCAGACGGGCTGGTTTGAGTGGGTGGCAAACTGCCAGAATGAATTAAGCCATAATGAGTTTTTTTGTTTGTTTTGTTATTAGTGTAAATATATTTCTTCAATGTATGTTGCTAATGTAATTGATCATGTTCTTGCCTGGCAACATGTCAGTCCCCACTGTACCTTTTTCAGCTCAAACAAAAGATTTAAACACCTCCTCCCCCCGTCGAGTTGAGGTGCGACTCGCTGAAGCGCTGTGTGTTTAAAGTGTATGTCTGTTCAAAAAAAAGCTGAAAAAAGCATTCTAAAGTCCTAAATAATGCACTTAACCGATTGGAACACGGATCTGTCCTGATGTCCTCTACAAATAAAATAACCATAGTATCACCATGGTATTTTGTAGTAAAATAATTGAACCACAAAATTAAACATGGTAACTATGTATTACTGTAGTAACACCATTGTTAATATCATCAAATCTATGTTTCCCACCAAAACAAAACATTGTTACTACAATATTAATATAGTAAAACTACATTTTTATTTATTATAAATAGTAATAAAGAAAATATTAAGAGTGGAGTCAAGAAACAGAATGGGAAAAATAATACGCCATAAACATAATCGAACCCTGATCGTCCAGATACCAGCACGCCATTGAAGCAACACTCTCAATGAACTTTGTTGTGTATTTCTCTGTTGCTAATAGACTATTGGGGTTACATCTGAAAGCAAATAGTTACTCCGAAAAATAATCAATATTATCAGGCTTTGGGGCAACATTGATTAATAGCAAATATTAATAAAATACTATGACAGATAATTAATAACAAAGCTCGTAACCTACAGGTTTTAACTGTATAGCGTTTCTGGTTATCACGTTTAGCGTAAAACTCAAACGCATGTATTGAGACAAATATTATGTGGTCACAGTACTAACTCCCACTCTTATTAATGTAATGGAAAATTGTGATTCTTTTTCAAATATTTTATACTATTTCATTTGATAAGTATTCTGCTCCCATAAATAATGATTCAGTTAACTTTTTCTTTAGTTTTTATTGCGAGGAGAATATAACATAATACGACACAATGTATACATATAAATGAATTAATTCACATTTGATAATGCTGTTTAAAAATAGAAAATATGGGCTAGCCTATCAACACATTAAAAGAATGCACAGTTTAGTGTCTTAGCATTTTTTGGGAAGTCACAATTGTTTGAATATGTGGTCTAATGATGCTCACTCATAACGTATGTGCATATGTATAAGAATACTCACATAATTATCTCTAATAAAATGTGAATGAATAAATGCAAACAAATAACTCTCCAATGCGAAGACATCCTCGTTAACACTGAATGCTGCAGTAAAGTATTTATCGTACATCTCCATTGTAACTTGTAGCCAGAAAATAAATGTTGTGGTGTTTTTAAGTTTGTTGTTCATCTTCTTTCTCCTCCTTTTTTATGGCAGTTGGCAAAAAAAGCTCTGAGGCATTCAGCTCTGGCCTGTTGAAATTCTATAGTTATAGAGCTCCTTAGCGGTTTAGAGCTGCAGTGATTGCGGCGGTAGAAAGACTATTCTGAATGGATACCCACTGTAAATCCACAAGATAAAATCGCTTACTAACCTTTTCTGTGTAAAGTTGTAGCCAATTTTACAACTTTGTTGCCATAACGATGTAATGTCAATAAACCCTAAAACGATTTATACAACTTTACAGCTCACATAATACATGAGTTTTAACAGAAAAATAAATGTAAGTAGGGCTGCACGATTATAGCAAAAATTATAATTGTCGATTATTGCCCTTGATACTGTAATCACGATTATTAATGTTGATTAAAATATTAAATTACCATTACAAATTAAGCAACCATGCGGTTCGCTCTAGTTTCTTTTATGCATCTTTTAAGCATTAAATATTGTAATAATGTTTGTTAATATTAGGCCAAATAAGAATAATTTTAAATGGATATCTATGGCATAGAATAAATTAAATTATTGCTAAATTACTGCTTAAATTATTAGTCCATGTTCAGTAAATAATGACATATTCAATATTCAAATTTATTAACAGCCGATTTAAATCGACCAAGTTACTGCGTTCAGTAAGCCCTTTGGTGGTGAGACAGGGGGCCCTTCATCCCATTAGATCTTCAATGGTGATATTGTTCATGTAAGATCACTGTTAGATCATTTTTGGCCTCAGTGGTTGCACTTTGGAAATTAAAAACAGTCATTTGTAATCAAAGTTTGTGCGATTTGTGAAAATGTTAAATCTACTATTACCAGCTGCGTGGCAAATGGGTATTATTAGAGCAGATGAGATAACAATGATGGTGATTCCTGAAATATGCTATTCATGCCATATTCTTTATTTTGGCTACACCTCCAAAACAAACTTAGAACAGTTAAGCTGAATTACGTTATAGCTATTTTGTACAAATCAAATTCACATTGGCCTACTTATTAACATTACAAAACAAAACTGTTATTACATTTTTAATAAATTGTACACAGAAATCGAGCAATGTGACAAACTCTCCCATTACAATGATTGCTGTCACTCACTGCAGGTTAACACTGTTTTAAGACCTACATTTCAACGCAAGCTCAGTGACGCTCCGCACAAAGTTCTGCACTTTCGCGAATGCTCTCGTTAAAAACAAAGCTGTCTAATCAGCATAATAAATCAATTATTTACACCGCGTCTGTGCCTTGATTAGAACGGGAGCATTTTATTGTTGTCGGGTTGCTAATTTGCAGTGTATTTAACATCTACGTTCAAAGCGAGCGGTGCAATATGCAGTGAATCCAAAATAATTCCAAAGTGCTTTTCGCTCTTGTTCTACAGCTTCTTTTCGAGTGTCAGGTGATGTTTCTTCAGTATAAAATTTCGTGTGCCACCGCATCTGGGCATTCAGACAGTTTAAAACTTGCGCATTAGGACTAGTTGTCATTACTGATAGGACAGATGACTAATTTAAGCGGCTCTGATTGACCATTGCCGTTTCATTGTTCAGCGGACATGTTAGTTATTGGTTTGAATACTCAACCGCTGCAAAAACACATTGTAAATAGAAACCATTGACGCAACAGGAGCAGACTTAAATTTGAATGCTGTAATCATCAGTTTTCACGATTACATAATCGTGGCAGCCGTAATCGCGATTCGTTTTTTGATTAATTGTGCAGCCCTAAATGTAAGTGCTTTTTTATATAATTATAAGCTTTTAAACCCCCCAAATATTGGCCCCATTCACTTCCATTGTAAGTGCCTCACTGTAACCTCGATTTTTGCCTTTTTTTTGCTTTTTTTTTTTTTTTTTTTAAGAAAAGGAGAGACCAGTCAAAATAATTTTTTGCGGTAATCAACATTATTCCACAAATCCTGTAGATTGAGCTCAACTTTAATTCTGTATGATGGATTGTCTTTTAGGAATACGCCTCTACAGTAAGACGGATCGCCCAGTCTAGCAGCATGAACATGAAAGACAGACTTACTATAGAGCTGCATGGTAAGTGCACAGAAATGTAAAGTTAGGTAAGATGAACTTGTATAAATACAATCAGTATATCTGTACATTGTATATATTGAATTACAATTTACACACCCTGAAATTATAAATCACTTATTTGTACAATAATGTTTGATGACTTGTTGTGTATAATACTGTATATGTCATCTGTTTTCATTGCACAAATATCTATTATGGTTTTTGTTGCCATATTCATAGCTGATGGTCGCCATGGGATTGTACGTGTGGACCGTGTCCCTTTAGCTTGTAAATTAGTGGATTTACCCTGCATCCTGGAATCGCTAAAAACTGTTGACAAAAAGACCCTCTACAAGACTGCTGATATCTGTCAGGTAAGTTCTTCCAACAGTTTACCTGGACAGAGAAAAGAGGCAGTTTGAAAGGTGTACAAGAGAAGTTTCACTTCTTTTTAAGATGCTGGTATGCACTTTGGATGGAGACCTCTACCCCCCTCTAGAGGAGCCCACTGGCACTACTGACTCCAAAAGCAAAAAGAAAGACAAGGACAAAGACAAGAAGTTTGTCTGGAACCACGGCAGTAAGTACCTCTCCAGCTGGTAATTGGTTTGGAGCTAGTGTGGAGACAGTCTGTGAGTAACTGAGTGATTGAACCCATTTAATATCCAATTACATCCGTCTTCAGTTACTCTCCCGCTGAAGAATACAAGAAAGAGGCGGTTCAGAAAGACGGCGAGGAAGAAGGTAACCTCGTTTAATTTAACTCAAGCATATCCCCCATTCTTCTGCGTTTCTAAAGGATTATACAATCCTTTATAATCCCTAGATAGAGAATTTTTTTTACTCTTGCAGGAAAAGAGAAATGAGTTTATGGTAAAGCCAAGATTTACATATAAATAAAGCATCACCATCTTCATTTGTCACCAAGGTATGCAAGAAAGCAGTTTGGCTGTTGCATTGATTGAAGTGACAGCGAGCAAGTTAGTGGAAGGATCTTCTCTGAATCTTGAATAAATCTCCTTTAAGTTGCAGCTAGCTATTGACTTGGCTCCCTTTTTTAATCGCTAATGTGTTCTCTGGCAAGCAGCCAGCTTCTACTGTTAGTACTATGTGTGTGTTTGGATGCGTGCATGCAGCAAGAACGCTTTTCTTGGGACTGAATTCTAACCTGATTTATCCTGACCTGTAGTACATCGAGTCTCCTGATGTGGAAAAGGAGGTGAAGAGGCTCTTGAGCACAGATGCTGAAGCCGTCAGTGTTCGTATCCTTTTACCACAAATGCTGTCCATTCCATTGTTTTATTTAGTTCGTTTTCTCCTCTCGTGTTTTGTTGCTGCAAATCCTATGTCGCAACCAATTTAGATGCAAGTGTCATTGCTATTGTAGAACTCTCCAGACTTCTTTTGTGTCATGCCAAGCCTTTCTACCAGGTGGCAGACTTGCTCACAAAATAAACGGAGTAATTGGGCAGGAAGTAGAGATGAAGCTCACAGCATGACAATCAGTGAAAGAGGGAAAAAAGGTGACATGAGTCCTGTACAAATTTGTGGAGCTCATTGCACAGTGATGTAGCGAACAAGAGAATAAACTGGTGCAAAAACCCAGGGAATGAAGAGATAAAGGGATTATTGGGTTATGATAAAGGGATTATTATTGGTATATAAACCTTGACCCAATGGTCAGGATGGGAGGTGATTAATGAGGATGAGTTCAAAGAACCTGACAACAATTTATCCCTGTCGAACCTGGATTCCTCACCTGGAACCTCCGGACACAAGGGTCACGGCTCATCGGGTAAATGATCTGATCAGAGACCTGCATAAAACACAGATTGCTTTATATTTCTCTTATGCTCTCTCTGTCTTAAGTTCTTAATCATTACCAGCATCAATCTCTTTTCTCTCCAAACATAGTCCAGCACGATGAGCTTCGGGAGATCTTCAACGACATCAGTAGTAGCAGTGAAGATGAGGACGAGGAGGGCGACCGCCACGACGATGAAGATCTCAACATCATGGACCCTGAAGACGACATGGTCAGGCAGCTCCATGAGAAACTTAACGAGACTGATGGAGGAAGAGACGAGAATGACAGGAACAATCATATTGGTAGGAAGGCAGTACAGTCATTTGTATGATCAATTACAGTACGTCATTAGGACTGCAGCACAAGCCCAATTTAAAATTGCAATTCAGTATCCCAGGGAGACAGGCAAGCAGACAAACAACAGCCGACCTAGATTAGCATTTGAATGCTGAATTTAGGTCAGATGGCGGTACCGATCGTTTAGTGGTGTTGATGGACGCAGTTGACCTTGGCTTCATCTCTCAAACCGGCCACCTGACAGCTCTCTGCCTCTATGCTGGCAGGGTGTCTTCAACGTCACATTGGCATTAGGCTAAAGCTCAGAATTGTGCTACCACACCTTTTGTTCACACATTCTGAAAAGGGCTAAACCATAGAGTTACCTTATTTCATCAGATGTCTTGTCAATACTGTTTTGATACAACATGGGAACATTATTACTTATCATATGAAATAATGTTTTTAAAGGGATAGTTCACCCAAACATTTTCTCACCCTCATGCTATCCCAGTGTATGACTTACTTTCTTTTGCTGAACACTAACAAGAGTTTTAGAAGAATATCTGAGCTCTGTTTGGTCCATACAATGCAAGTGAATGGTGACCAGAACTTTTAAAGCTCAAAAAATCACATAAAGGCCACATAAAAGTAATCCAAGATTCCAGTGGTTTAATCAATTTCTTCAGACGGGATATGATGGGTGAGAAACAGATCAATATTTAAAGCCTCTTTCCCACCTACAGTCCCGGTACTTTTCCCTTAGTAACTTTCTAGATTAGAACTACTATGAGTAACGAAACACCCGAGGAGACTTTTCCTCTTTTGCATTTGCATTCACAAAACTAACCCCCGTAGTGACGTTATCTATTATCGACCATTTGTCTTCTGACATTTCTGGTACGCACGATTCAAGAGCAACAACAACGAAATCAACAACACCTACAGAGGACAACAGGATCGGAGCTATATTTTTGTTAACTTTGGCTGCGTCCGAAAATGTAGGCAGCTGCCTTGCTGCCTAACCATTTTATGGTTTAAACGAGAGCATTTTTGGATTAATGGAACTCTTAAGAAAACTGGTCTCTGAACAGTTTAAAAAGAATCTTATTTCATCCTACCTCATTATACAGCCAGCGAAGGCAGCATTTTCCCATTTTCTGACTTTGCCATTGTCGTCAGGTTACAGTTTGGCATGTGAGCGTTGCATGCGTTGCTGCAGCCAGAGTAAGAGGAGAGGCACCTCGCTACCATGCAGTACACACTGAAATTTTATGTAGTAATCCAGAAATCACTTTATTTTCTGAATAGTCACACAGTACAGACAGTACGGATGTCTCCCGGTGAAGTCACACACACACACACACACACACACACACACACACACACACGTGAAATGGGTGATCCTGTTTGTATACTTAGTTGGTTTTATTTGATTTCTTTTAAGGGAATTTTTAAATCCTCTGAGTAGCAAGCTAGTGGCTAGTTGTTTTCTAATGGCAGCTGTCGACTCTTCTCCTTTCTCAATACTTTGTGCGTCATAGGTTTTTGAACAATCACAGGCTGCAGCACCTCCCACAGTCTCCCACAGTCCCTATAGTAGCTACTCCAGAGTATGAGCTAAAATCCCCCAAAAATGGCTCAGAGGAACTATAGCTCCTTGGGTGCAAAAGCGACAAAAAGTACTAGTCCCGGGGAAGTACCTAAAATGTGCTTTAGCCCCTGCAGTGAGTAAGGGCCTTATGCCCCAGAAGTACCCATCCCTTACTAGGAGCTAAAAATGTCCCTTAACATGGCTATGAGGGACTATAGTTTCTTAGGTGCGAAAGCAATGAAAGGTACTAGTCCAGGGGAAAAGCTTTAGCCCCTGCAGTGGGAATGGGCCTTAAGTCCTTTTTTACTTTAAATCTCCACTTTCACTTTTGCATTCTTTCACATTTTGAAGGTGAAAGTGGAGATTTATAGTAAAAGAAAAAAAAAGGATATAAATATTGATCTGTTTCTCAACCGATGCTGTTGAAGCATTAAATGTTTTTAATTTTAATATTTATACTTAGTACTGGTACTTTTGACAAGTACAGGTACTTTTGTCATCCCTACTGTCTAGGTAGGCAGCTCATTTGGATTTGAGAAATAGCCATATTCTCTTGATAAATAATATTGCATCTTTTATAAATTAATGACAGGTGTTTTAAAATTTAAGTCGCGTACTGCATGTCCAAATTGTTAAATGTCTGGCAGTTCTTATCTATTATCCACAAATACATTTGAATAGCTGTGTGTGTTCCCTAAATATGTTTCAGAATTCATATTCTCTGTGAGTGCAGATCGTAAGAGCTGCTGTTCGGTATTTATGCAGCCTGAAGGGTTGAGCGGTTAGAGCGTGATGGATTCCCAGATAATTGGGACCTCAGATAAAAGGAGCATTTGCAGATATACTAGCTCTCAAACGAAAAAGAATGCTCAATAGGGCATCAGGGTTTGTGACTAAACTACGCATGTTAACTAGGGCTCATATGTAGGGCTCACAGACTCTGTTTGATTTGCAGTAATGGAGTACCAAGTGCAGATCAACAATCTGAAGGCCAAGCTGCAGGAGACGCGTGCCCGCAAAAAGCAACAAGAGAAATTGATAATGGAGGTGGAAAATCAAGCATTGAGAGTGAGTTTTATTGACCTACAGACACTATGCACTAAAAGGTACAAATGTCCCTGTCCCTGCAAGAGACAAACCTTCTCTGGTACACTACATCATGTAAACACCTAACCTTGGCTACATAGTTTTTGTGCAGCAAAACGGCCCAATAAAGCCAGTTTTTGCCATCTTTTTAAGGCATAAATATTACATTTCTGCCATAAGCTGTTTTTATATAACTCACAAAAAGCATATAAATTCATTTCTCTGCCAACTGCTCCATTGGGAGGATTTAGGAGCTGTGAAACAGTGTCAGACGTGTGGTTTAATGGTGTCATTTCAACTGGGCTGTGTGCACTGCACTGGCTACATTTGTCCGCTGCCATTACGGTCACAGCGGACAGGCAAAGGTCATGCTCTTCTGAGCTCATTCACTTGATCTGTGTACAAGCAGCCCAGACATTCATGAATGGCTCATATCAACTCTCTCTTTCCCTTACAGTATCGTTTCCAGGCTCTCTTGAATGACATGATCAATCAAGAGGAGCAAGAGATGGAACAGGTTTGTTTACATGCAAACCCAAAGGCCTGCATGAATGTAGCACACAAAATCAAGAACTCTCAATTAATTACATATATTCTTATTGCTTTTGCTGAATGTAATTTTCATTATTGAATACTGGTGAGTAGAAGAGCTGTTATTGCATTACCTGTTGTTTTTTTTTATTCACCCCAACCCTTGGCCCTTGATCAAAAATAATTGTAATTTTCTCCATCATTGTTTGTTTACGGCCAAACTGACTAATAATGGCGTAAGGGCAAGAAAGTAACAATGTTGGAGGTGTTGTTGAGCATATTTCACTTAGACTTCAGTTATACCCCTACTTTTAGCCATCCATCACTGCTATTCTGTTCCTACAGCTGGCCTCCCTGCAAGAGCAGTTGGACTCACTGATCGAGAAGTGATCCCTGACAGTTACCAAGATACCGCAATGCAAAGAACCACCCAGAGATGACTGCTGAATGCATCACCATGTCATAACTGAATTTAAACTTCTGTTAGGAGTTCTGACACAGAAGTTTCTGTAAATGCTGATGGATTCAAAGTTTCTGTAATGCCTATCATGCCTCTTAGGTTGTATATACATTATGTACTTTTTTGTGGGACTACTTTAAACTGTAGCATTTTTGAGTAAACTGCAGTATTTCAAATAAATTGGTAGTTGTAACCTGACATGTCCGTGAGCTATTTTTAATAAACATCAAGACTTCAGGATCAAAGTTATGTGAATTAGCAAAATGCTGTTTGGCCCACCGTTGGGCCCGTGAGAAAAACAATTATTGTCAAAGTAATAACTACCAACAAAAAATATTAATCGTTCGAAAGCTTAGAAGCTGTACTTTACAATGTATATATGCATTATGGGCAAAACTGAACAAGTGCTTTGAAATTAGCAGATAAATCAGAAGTTTTCCATTTGATAATTTATGAAAAAATTTGCACTGTACATATTATTATAATTCATAAAAACATCAAACTCATCAAATAGCCATTTGTCATATGTTGTTGCAAAGCTCTCAAAGAGTAGAATACAATCAGCCTATTTGTTTTACTCAGACAAAAATAAAGCGAGTAATGGCTAAGTATATGTCTTTGACATTAATGTGAACAGGTGTTGCTCATATGCCACGTTTTTGCTTATAAATTCAGAACACATAAATAGAACATAAAATATAACATACCATTACTTAGAGGTGGTAGTTATCTTTCAGATGATGTAGCATCATGGAACGCTTAACCGATCGATTTGGGTTCAGATCAGCGCAAAAAAATCATCCATATTTGGGCAAAGAGACATATGATTGGTGACTGTTGCATATGGCCACCGGGAGATGGCGCCAAGTACATGGCACAGACTCGATGCAGAGTTGTTGAGTCAAATGGCACTCTTTCTGTGAAATCTCATTACTAAAATCATGTCTGCATGCTAGTTTTGTCAAAAGTACGGTACCAAGTCGATAGTAAAAATAAAAAAGATGTAAAGATACCAGTGTTTCTGTAGTACCGAGCACCGTCTCTATCCGGTACCAGCATGCAGTATGACTGACACATGACTGCTTTAAAATGCTCACAGGCTTATTTTGTTACTCCTTTTACACTGAAATGGAAAATTTATCCAAGTGACATGTCCTAGTGTATTTATTAAACTGCTGCATACTTTAAATAAATCCGACCACTCATCCACTAAAAACTCCACAGACATTAAAACTCATTCACGTTGTTTGAAATGACAGAGCAGAGCACTTATCTATTACGAACCACGCAGCACATGTAAAATATCTATTTATATAATTAAATCACAGCATTTGCGCTTTAATCTCAGCTCAGCTTTGTTTATATCGCGTTTAAAACAGAGTTGACCGAAGAGCTTCACAGTAGTACAATTTCAAACATAACATTTCAAAGTTACCACATACACAAACACCAGTAATCTAAAATACAAACATTTCGAAATTGTCTCCTACATTTAATTTGTCATTTCAGATCACACTGGGCCATGACGTGAACTGTTCATCCGGAAAAGTGAAGCATCCGGCAAAAAACACACGTCATATTAAAAGCATGAGTCATAATAAAATCTAGATGCCTGAAATTGAATAAAAATATATTACAACTGTATTGTAAAATGTAATATTCACTGTAATAATAAGAATAATTCATCAAAATATCACAAAAGCAAGACAGCTGTTGAATAAATGTTTGGCAAAAAAAAAAATGCAATATGTTGAAAAGTTCTATTTTCACTTGTTAAAAGTTTTAAGAATTTATTGATTAGACACCATTTTGATAATGAAATTAAACTAAATTTGTTCTGGAAAATAATTATTATTAAACTATAATTATTAAAATAATTATTAAATAATTAAAAATAAACTGGTGTGTTCAATAGCACATTATAATATTAGCATATGTTTTGCTGTGGTATCGAACTTGGTATCGAGAACCATGGAATTTCACTGGTATCAGTACCAACTACCTTTTGGTACCATGCAACACTACTGCATGCTATGCATACCTTTAGACATTGTGTTTGCATGTGTAATTAGTTCTTATGTACAATTATTATGTTTCATTTTTTTTTTTTTTTTTGGAGAGACTTCTGGACACTTGGAGACGTTTTTGTACACTAGGATAAATATTATTTGTAATGCTTTAACTTTTGATTGCTTTGTCATATCAACACAAAATTGTACTCACAGTTGACATGATTGGGAACGAAACAAAAGCAGTTTTTGGAGCTACCTTATTTACACCCAGAGATATATAATGTCAAATCAGAAAAATAAGAAAAAAAGTAAATTTTTGGCTAAATTCTTTTTGTGATTTTTTTCCAGAAGTTTATTAGGCTGATCATAATTTACATCATTAAAAAATGTGAAAAGTGTTCTTAAAATAGTTTTTGATTAAACATAGTATGTCACGCTGCAAGATATGTCAATTCTCAAATCAATGTAGAAAGTGAAGTTGTGTGTTTAGATGGCAGAGTTTCTGCTGTTCAGTAGGCAAATGTAAAAGCATATTCCCATTACTGGAAAAACTAGAACTGGAAAATCGTACTAGATACAAGATTATTCTGTCTGCAGTAGTTCCCACTGATTTTTGCAAACACTTTCTGGGATTATTGAACTCTACTGCCTTCTAGAATGATCTCAACTCTCTCCATATTGTGAGTTACGCTCTCTGGTCACTCATCCCTTCACTTTTACAGGGGATTATTCAGTGGGGGTGGGGGTTGTAGGATTAGCCCAGGCAGATTAAAGTGGCTATCCTCAACCTGGTAATCCAGCTAGCCATCTGTCAGAAAGCAGACAGGCAACACTGGGTTGTAGTGTGATTCCTCTCCCTTAGCCTGCTAATTAACACTTCCAAGGACCAACTCTCAGGCTACAGAACATTACTTTTCACACTGATTCAATAAAGCGCACATTAGAAACACTCTTTTCTAAAGTGCTCAAAATGGAAGAGACGTATCTGCTTAACCATCCTGGAGTGAAAAAGAAGATTCTGCATGGAGGTCAAGGACCATTGCCACATTTTCCAAAGGGAACTAAGGTAAGACAGAAATACAACCCTGGATAATGTGTGGTGTGAGATCCTAGATGAAGTACCTGTGGTGATAAATGCTTTTCAATGGACATTTGTTTGGATGGGTTCATGTCTAACCATTAATGTTGATTAGAAATGGTTGTAGCTTGATTTTATCGACGATAAAAAGGTTGTATTTGTGACAAACCATTTGGTCCATATAATCACTTAACAGAAGTTTGGCAACCCATCAGTTTTGACAGTGGCAGAGGCACATCGTATCTGTGCCAGGTGACTCCCCCTGCCTGTCCATCCATATGGCTCTCAGCCTGTAGAGGATGACAAACATTTTCCACGACAATGCCAACATTAATCTCTCCATTTACCAGCTGTGTTCTGCATTTGCTCTGTGTGCTCCCATTCCATCAATGTGCCTCCATCAACATATTTACAAAAGACATAAAATGTCTTACTATAGTCAAGGCGAAGTTGGACCGAAATTTTTTTTCGAAAGGAATAATCAAATCAAATGTCCCTTTATTGTCACTCAACCATATACACAAGTGCAACAGTGGGTGAAAGTCTTGGGTGCAGTTCCAAGCAACATAGTGGTATGACAATTACAATAAACATCTGATTTACACATAACACAGTTTACACATCTTGTTACACAACACAATATACAATATACACCTCATAATATTAGGTGTATATTTTGTATGGGAATGGGAATAAAGCCATTGGGATGGAGAGAAAGACATCCTTGCTTGCTTGACAACACTGTCTTTCTCTCATACATACAAACAAGCACACAATAGCGAGTTACAAGATGTGTATGGAGTACTAAGCAGGAAAAAAAAAAAACATCTCTGCTCTCCCCTAATCCTGTTCCAATTCTTTTTTCCTCTCTCTTTCCTTTCCACAAAGCTGGTGTTCCACTTCCAAACCCTGTTGGACAACTTTGAGAGAACAGCGATTGATGACAGTCGCAAAAACAAGCATCCCACAGAAATTTTCGTGGGGAAAATGTTCAAGATGGAGGTGTGGGAGGTGTTATTAACCTCTATGAGGATCGGAGAGGTGGCAGAGTTTTGGTGCGATGCCATTGTAAGTGCAATTCAAAACCTTTGTTGAGCCTCCCACTATTTGTCCCCTTTCTACCGGTGTAATCAAACCATCTTAAAATGGACCTAAATTCATCTTCACATAAGGATGGAGGAGAATGTTCCTGATTGATTATGCTTGACACAACCTGTGGCCTCCTACATTATCTGTTAAAATGTGCATTTGTTGTTTTCGCTCTAACATTTTCTCCAAACACAGAAGAGCAAAGAAATAATCTATTCTGCATGTCAAATGAGACAAATTATTCCAGTTGGTGTAGAAATAAGATTAATCTTTTTGTACTCAGCACACAGGCCTTTATCCCATCGTCTCTAAAGGGATGCGATTGGCTGCTCAAGGGAAGGACCCTCTGGAGGGCCAAAAACACATGTGTGGCATGGGAAATGTGTTTCACTACCACTCTACAGGCTTCCCAGAGCTTGATGAGATAATGAGGACACCACAGCCTCTAATCTTCATCATGGAGCTAATCTCGGTGGGTCAAATGTACTCGCACAGAACAACAAGAAAACAAGCGAAAACATACACACACCCTTGCACTACTACACACTTGTACACGCATTCCAGTTCTGCTCAACCACCTCCAACAGATTTTTCACTGCTACCCAAACAGAGTTCAACAGAATGTTACGCAATCAAGTGCTTTATGGGGGGAAAGAAACGCTGCTCCCAATTCTCAGATCATATTTTCCATCCTCATCCAAGCAAGATGAGCACACTCCAATTCTCTGTATTTCTCAGGTGGGCGACCCGTTCTCCTACCAGCGTGAGTCCTGGATGATGGAGAAGGACGAGAAGTTAAAAGCCGTACCCTCGCTTCATCTCCTGGGCAATGCTCTGGTCAAGCAGGGCCGCTTCCGTGAAGCAGCAGAGAAGTACCAGGAGGCTGTGATTTTGCTGCGTACAGTCCAATCCAGGGTAAAAAAAAAAAGAAAAGAAAGGAGATTAGGGTTATAAAAGCGGTGTGGAGTAACTATTAAAGAAATATTTGTCATAATTAACTCAACATTCCAAACCCATATGACTTTCTTTCTTAAGCAGAACAAAAAAGTAGTACATTCGACTCGAGTCACATTTCTAACGTCACAATAGTGTCACATCCCTCATCACGTTAACATAGGTTTTGGTGAGTAACAACCCGAAATCTGAATAATTTTTCAATGAATATTGGAAGTGATATAATAAGTGTGGGTGAGAATCAGATCAATATTTAAGTCCCTTTTTACTATAAATTCTCCTCCCTGCCCATTAAGTGGTGATATGCACAGAAAATTTGCATATGTGAAAGTGGATATTTATAGTAAAATGGACATAAATATGTATCTGTTTCTCACCCACACCTATCATATCACTTGTGAAGATATAGATTTAACAACTGGAGTCACCATTCACTTGCATTTACTGACCAACAGTGCTGAAATATTCTAAAAATCTTTGTTTATGTTCAGCAGAAGAAAGAAATTCATACACATCTGGGATGGCATTAGGGTGAGTAAATAATGAGAGAATTTTCATTTTTGGGTGAACTATGCCTTTAACTATAAACTGACTATTGAATTGCTTCTCACTAAAAAAATCAAATGCCTTCAGAAGATCTGGAATATGATGTACGAGACGCAAGGACTAATTTTATGACACTTTTTGGTCCTTTTTTAGATTTCAAGTGAGGCACATCCACTGCCATTGAGAACTTGCATTGTTTTTAGAATTAAACAATGCGATTTGTTTTAGCTACTGTAAACAGGTTCTCTCATAGCACTCATAAACATGCAACAGACTCCAAAATTTCCACTAGAAAATGACTTCCATTTTGTGTTGTTTCTCACCAAACCTGCTTTCAGAAGTCTTAGAATATGACGTATGAGTCTCATGGACTACTTTTACAATTTTGGGTCTTTGTTTAACCTTTGAAGTGAGGCTCTATCCACTGTTGTTGTATTGAAAAGACAATTTCCCTTTGTGTCCAGCATAAGAAAGAAAGACATACATTTTTTTAAAGACATGAGGGTGAGTTAATTATGACAGAATTTAAATTTTTGGGTGAACTGTTCCATTAAAGTAAACATTTAGTAACCCTTTATTTCATGACATCTACTGTACACACGTTTCATTTGAACACAGTTTGTGTTCCATCCTGTGTAGGAGATGCCAGGAGATGAGGACTACATTAATCTGGGCAGGCTTATTATTCCTCTGGTGCTGAACTACTGCCAGTGCATGTTAGAGCTGGAGGAGTATTACGAGGTCATCGAACATACAACAGAGCTCCTGGACAAACACAAAGGTGGGCTTGTTGGTGTACATAAACCTTCTTCTTCTATAACAAAGATTAATGACCAATTCAAAGCTACACATACCACCATAACAGGATTTAACCCTTACTTCTAAAGTATCTACAAGTAATCCAACTGCCTACACTTTCATAATTGTACTTGACAGCATGCATAGTAATCTTCGTCCTTGGTGGTTTGAGTTTGTTCAAGCTTGGCTGGCTGCATGAGCATCAGGGACAGGAGTTGGTCTGTGTAAGTCTTCTTGAAGCATGTGAAGTGACAGATGTATCGTCTCTCGCGGTGGCTCCAGCAGCAGTGTTGGTAGCTCTCCTAATGAGCCTTATACATATGCAGTCCACGGAGTGACTTCAACCTCCTGCAGTTCCCCTTATCAGGGACACTTTCTCTCATCTCTCTGTCCCCTCTTATTCAGTTTATACTGTCTTGCCCCATGTATCACCCACACCTTGTTGTCCCTTTCAGTTCAAATCTTCCATATTTGCTTTCTTTACCATTTCTCTAGTGTGTCACTCGGGGAGTACATCCATTTGAAATGTGCTCTCCGGATCTGCTGTGTTATTGCCAGAGGCTGACATTGGCTGGCGGAAGTCTGTTTAAATGTTGGCAGGGTGAAAGATTTTGTGAGGAGCATGATTAAATGACAGAGAAGGAGAGAGCTGTTGATGGGGGATCTTAACCAGGCTCTTGAGGACACTCAGCAGATAGGATTAGGTGTGTTTGCACGTTAGAAACGGGAAGGCTCAGTAATGCCATTTTTTATGATATGAATAGAGCTGATTAGATTGTTGTCCAAAAACCACAAAGACATTTTGTATTTTCGAATTTAAAAATTTCCGATTTATGAGTATTTTTGGTCTGTGGTTAACATTACTTGAAGAGACTTTCCCTATTTGGTCTATCATATACATTGCACACAATCACAGCTCAAATGTGAATTTTAAAACTGTTGTGTGCTTTTAGGAAACAACAACAACAGTTTTCCAATGACAACTAACTGTTCAATTGACACTGGCTACATGTAATTTGTCTAGCATGTAAAGTGGCAAATTATGTGTAATTCATTGGAGAACTTTTGTTGTCCTTATATAGCAACAAATATGTTAAAAACTTACAGCACAACGGTTTCAGCATTCAAGCTTGAAGAATGACCAACATGATCACACAGGAAATCAACTTTTCAAAATGTAATGTTCCCTGAAATCAACCAAAACTGCTGAATTACTGACTAGCACCATCCCCCATTAGGCATTTTTGAATCAGTTTAACTGTGATCACCTTTCCCTCTAGTACTACTGATAGCACGTTATGTGAGTAACTTTCGGGACTCCAATTCTGGTCCTGTGGGAATCATGATTTGTTGCGGTTAGGTGTAAGGTTGGGGTTTGGGTTAGGATGTATGGTTAATAAAATATGCATTCCTGACTGTATTACTTTAATTACAACTTTTGGCACCACTCAGTTGACATTTCATTCGGAAACTAGAGCTCACACGTGCCCATACGTTCAACAACATTTCCAGTTCCGACCACTTGGAGGCAGCGATTCAAATTTCAGTTAGTACAGACTCATTTCAGCAGCAAAACTTTCGACATACTGCTGCCGAACAGTGCGATCAGTTTGGAATGGCTAGGTGTAATTTATTTTGTAGAAAACAAAACAGGAGAGTCTCTTCGAGTAATGTTAACTTGAAAAATGTAATGAGTAAAATAAGTTTAGACCTTATTTTCAAAAATCAAAAACTTAAAAAAAAAAAAAAAACTATTAGAAATTCCTGAGGGTACCCATTGCAATTTAGTCTTTTGTATACTGGTCTTGAAATTGATGTCATGACTGAACAGCTCTTTACTGGCAAATAATAGCACTTCAAAAGAAAATGCATAGATATATACACACACAAAGCCTTCAGAAAGGAGGATGCAGCCTCAGCAATTAGCAATCGCAATTAAATTGTTTTAATTGCTTTGACATTATCATGAAGAACAACACATTACAATTCTATTGTGCAATATTGATTTTTGCTCTTTTTCCAGACTGCGTCAAGGCCTACTACAAGCGTGCGAAGGCCTATGCAGCTGTGTGGAGCGAGAAGGAGGCCAGGAAAGACTTCCTAATGGTAGCTAACCTAGACGTAACACTGTCCAAGTTGATTCACAGAGAACTGAATCTTCTCTCTGAGAGAATGAAGGAGAAATACTGGGAGGATAAAGAAAGGTACTGGAACATTCTAGAAGACAAACAAAAGAGTGAAAGCAAACAAGAGGAATATGAGATGGAAAAAGAGGAAAGCAAAGGAGAATATTCTCAGTCCCCTGAAGAGGTCAAAAAAGAAGAAGAGAGAAAGAATCCATCAGCACTGGAGGAAAACAAGCATGACACCAAAAGTGAAGAGTCGGCAGCAGAGGCCAATCGCAGGATAACAGCTCTGACCGAGGGCAAGGACTGGCAGCAGATGCTACGGCTAATTATGCTCCTCCAGGATGAAGGCAATTTCTATGTAAAAGAGCATCTCTATGCTGAGGCGACTGCCAAGTTTAAGGAGGCTCTGGAGTATATAGACTATCTCCAAACTAAGGTGAGCTTGTTAACTGAAAAGACAATAAATTTTGTGGCTTATTGTAAACTTGATGGCTGTAAAATGTGCAGTGTTGTCTATTTATTACAGTTATTATTTATGCTTGCTAAAGCAAACATTACCATTACTCATACTTAGCAAGGGATAATGTACAATCAAACGGTTGTTCTCGCAAAATAAACCTCAATAGTTAAGTGCCTTGCTCAAGGACACAATGGTGGTGGCTGTAGGGATTGAACCAACAACCTTTTGCTTACTAGTTCAGCACTTTAGTCCACTACACCACCACCACTTTGACATGAAATATTGATTTTAGTTGACATTTTTTATTAGCTTCTAGAGAAGAAAGAATGACTCACAAGATGACTGGTGAAATATCACTTTATCCCCAGATGCACGGTCACTATTCAGAAATATCATACTGCTGGATGCCACAATAGACCAATCTGAATCGAGTATTCTTGAGAGCCGTGTAATAAGCACAATAACTTAATAACTTGTTCACCTCACCCGCTTGTGCTATGGACATGAATGATACCTCAAATCATGCAGCTTGTTGAGGACAGGTGGGCTATTACTTTACTAAGCGACCAGACTTATGATTTTTGCCTGGAGGACTATAAAATGAATGAAAAGATCCCAGAGACTTGCACTTAAGGAAGGAGCCATATCTGGAGATGAGAATATGATAGCTCTTTCTGTTATATCATGGGCTCTTTTGACTTGGACCAGTAAGTACCCACCTAGCAACAACATAGCAACATGCTAAAATCCACTCAGAACACCTCAGCAACTGCATAGCAATGCCCTGGCAACCACCCATAACACTGGCAACTTTTCCACAGGCAAACACCATTCACATTTCCTGCTGAAAATGTAAAAATCTAGTTAATATTTACAGTAAAATATCGCATCCCACAAGAGATGTACATTGGTGATACAAAAACTGCTTAGCAAGACCGACAGGGATGCTAAAAAATCCCCCTGGAGATTTAGCAACCAAGTGTTCACCCAGCCATATCTATATTTCTCTTGTGTGTGTGTGTTTTTGAGGTGGAACATAAAGGAGAAGACTGGGAATCTCTGGAGAAAGTTAGTCTGCCACTCTGTCTAAACCTCAGCCAATGTAAGCTGGAGCTTGGGGAATACCAAGAAGTGGTGGAACTCAATACTAAACTGCTGAAGAAACATAAAGGTGATCTTATACACTCATTCAATGCAGAAATGGACAAAGACACTTTATTTTAAAAGCAGTTGAGGTTAAGCAGCAGCAGCAGATATAGATCGCTCCTCCACCGCCCAGTGCAAGGCGGCCAATTACTCTGTTATTTACATCTATAGTAAAAAAAACATAGAGCCTTGAGCTGTCACTTACAATATACTACATTCTCTGTCCTCACTTTTAAAATTTTCTGCGATCCAGGAAGCTTATCCAACTGCATCATTCACCATATAGAGTTCTCCCTTGAGAATCTCCTTTCAGCTCCCTTATGCAAAGAGTGAAAACTGTTGTTTTCTTTTGCCTGCATTATTTATTATGAAGCTGATGCAATGTGGCAAGGCTGTTCTTCACTCTCAGTTTCCCTCTCTCGTTTTTATCTCCGCCGCAGACAATCTGAAGGCTGTGTACCAGCGTGCCCGGGCTCACTCTGCATTATGCAATGAAGATGAGGCTCGCCGAGATTTCACCAGGGTCCTGCAACTGGATCCCGAGTTCAAGCCTTTCGTTAAGCAGGAGATTAAGAAAATGGGTGAGAACATCCGAGAAAAGTGTGTCAGCGAAAACAAAAACTACTGGATTAGCATGCAGGAGAAGTGGGAGAAGGCACAGGCCAAGAGGGGAAAGATAATGGAGAAGAAAGGCGTTAAATGGGCAGATGAGAGTAAGATGTTGACAGTCAGCAAGGACGAAGGACAATGGGGACGATCAGGCAGCAGTGGCAAAACAGAAGTGAACTCCAGTGTCGGCACAGGTAATAAAGATGAGAAGACAAAGAGCCAGAGCACAAATGAGGAGAGCTCTTTGAACCTGAAAGAAGCAAAGGCAGATAATAAAACTGTAGATAAAGACAGGGATCCAGTTCAAAGCAATGTGCTGGGAGATAGTACAGAGGGTACACAAATATCAGAAACAGATAGCAGGGCCAAAGAAACTCAACTGACCAATGAAACTGCAATGGGAAAAGAGGGCCAAGATGAGACTACCAATACAAATGGAGAATATCTTCCAAAGCCAGACAAAAATAAAAGTACATCAGGGGAAGAAAGACTGGCAGAGCAGAGAGACATGACTGATGATGGGAGAACAGAGAAAAGCAAGACAGCTACTGAATTAAAGTTGAAGGCTAGCATTGAGGTACCAACAGGGGAATCATCTGCAAAGCCTGAAAAGTCTACCCAAAAAGTGAAACGAAAACAAAGAAAAAAGAAATAGACTAATAAATATTAAAATAATGATTAACCCGAAAATGAATATTCTGTCATTCAAACCTGTGTGACTTGATTTTTTCAGTAAAACCCAAAAGCAGATGTTTAACAGAACATTAGCTCTCAAATCACATTCTCACTTCTACATATTCAAACTTGGTTACAAGATATGCGAAAACCATGGTGTAACACATCTTGAGGTGCCATATTTGTATATACGTTTATGAGATTTGGAAGTTAAGCCCAAAACATGCTCTACACAGAGGCTTCTAGCTACACAAGCTCAATTTCGTGCATTGTTGCATTCTAAAATGTCGGACCGCAACTCATAACTCAATACAAGTATGCATTGTATTCGCAATGTTGCTGCTAGGGGCGCTATAGCGGAGATTAGTGTGAACTACTGCCCTGGCAAAGCCACCGTTTGCTGTGTAAATAAATTAGTCAATGTATTTATAGCAACTTGCCAGCATAATTACGAATCTGATTTTATAGCACAAACTTTTGAAGGTAACTCTATCGCCGCCTTGAGTACTGAAGTTTGTTACTGCCACAGTAATGCAAGAATGCATGTTAAAGGACCCAAAAATTCAGCCAAAAATGAAAAATCTCTCATCATTTACTCATCCTCATGACATCCCAGATGTGTACAACTTTCTTTCTTCTGCTGAACACAAATTAAGATTTTTAGAAGAACATTTCTGCTTTGTTGTTCCATTCAATGCAAGTGAATGGTGACCAGAACTTTGAAGCTCCAAAAAATCAAAAGCAACATAAAAGTAATCCATAAGGCTCCAGTGGTTAAATCCATGTCTTCAGAAGCGATATGATGGTGGGTGAGAAACGGATCAAGTAATTTTTTACTCTAAATCTCCACTTTGACTAGCCATCCTATGCACGTTCATGAGAGGAGCTCTTTTGTTTTTTGTTTTGTTTTTGTGATTTGCATTCTTTGTGCATATCGCCACCTACTGGGCTGTTCTTCGAATATGATTTATTTATTATCTTCCTTTATCCCTCTTTTTTCATTCTCCTCCCTGCCCAGTAGGTGGCGATATGCGCAAAGAATGCGATTAGCCAAAAAACAGAAAAAGAAGAGGTCGATCCTCTCGTGAACGTGCATAGGATGGCTGGTGAAAGTGTAGATTTATAGTAAAAAAATGACTTAAATATTGATCTGTTTCTCACCCACACCTATCATATCACTTCTGAAGATATGGATTTGCCCACTGGAGTCATATGGATTATTTTTATGCTGCCTTTATCTTTGAGCTTCAAAGTTTTGGCCACCACATTCACTTGCATTTAATGGACCTACAGAGATATTCTTCTAAAAATCTTTGTTTGTGTTCTGCTGAAGAAAGAAAGTTATACACATCTGGGATGGCATAAGGGTGAGTAAATGATGAGAGAATTTTCATTTTTGAGTGAACTATTCCTTCAAGCATGTTCAACTGGACCGCACATTGGCAATAGCCCCTTTCACACATGCAACCAGGTAAATTACAGGAAAATCACTGGGTTACCTTTACTGGTAAATGTACCACATGTGCTGTTCACTCATAACATCAAGATGGACATTTATTGGTACTTATAATACAAATTTGCATTAAGGGAAATTGTCAAAGCAAAATTTACCAGTATTTTCAAAAGGGTGTTCACACATGACCTCTAACCTGAAAATTGCAGTACATTTTCTGGAAAACACTGTATATGTGAAAGTGGCTATTGTGTTGGCCAAGCGCTCGCATCTTCATACGCATAATTGCGTAAAGTATGTTTCTAGCCTTACATTGGAGGGGAAATTTTCATTAAATAATGAAATGGTGGAGCTCGACAGCATCTGCCCCCATTCACTTTCATATAATGGAAAAGAGCACCCAGGACAATATGCTAAACTTTTGTGTTTCACTAAAGAAAGTAAGTCATACAGGTTTGTAACGACACAAGGGTGATTAAATGATGGGTGAACTACAGTATTCCTTTAAATCTCCTCAAGACAAGAATCAAGACAAACAACACATTGTGTATAACAAATACAAATTTATTTCTTTGTACACAATAAGTAGAAAGCAGCCATTAACTCATTCATTTTTAAAATACCTTCATTTCACATTTTGTACAGATTAAAAACATGAAGACATGAATGATATTGTTAATAATTAAAAACAACTGCATTACACATTGATACAAACTTGAGAAAATAACTCAACACATTTCGCATGGAGACATAAAACAATACATGGAATGTTTGTATTCAGGTCACTTGAGCAGAAAAGAACGCAACATGTCATAGAGGCTAGTGATGGTGTCATGGGTTCAGAGGTTAAATCAGTAAATGCCCTGTTGTGTTGTTCAGTATTACAAACAAGCCTGCCAAGCCAGATACATGTATAAGGGTCGTGACACAAAGGTCTGCTACATACAAACCAAAATAATGAATGTATTTGTTAATGAAGCAGATGGCTAAATATAGCACAGGCAGCCCTTAGCAATGCTGTATAAAATCTACAGAATATTTCCTTCTGTAATATCACACAGCCCACAAACATAAGCTAATTTCTTTGATTCAAATGTAGACAATGGAGTGACTATGATACAAGTTAAAATTATAATATCAATGAGTGTTGGATATCTTTGCATGTCAGGTACCTAATGGAGAAGTATTACATTATACAATGGCAATGTATATAGAAGACTTTCTATACAATGTAACAAACAATGCTACATGATTTGCTACTATACTGGAGCTCTGTATTTCACCATATTTCTATAGGCTTTATCAGAAGCTATAATCAATTTGGGGGTATTTTGAGTTTAGCAATGACTTCAGAAAATCCACATCCTGAATCTGTTCATATTGTTTGGCATAGAATAAATAAAGAGTTGGGGAAGGAAAATAATTTCTATGTATGTGTGAGATGGTTTTGTCCTGAAGCTTTTGAATGATAAATGGGTGTCGCTTTGGATAAGATGCTGATCTTAATGAGGAGCAGGGTTGAGAGGGTTACTTTTTATGTAATCCATTACAGATTAGTGATTACTTAACAATACGTTTAATCAGTAATGTACTCCAATTACAGCAATATGAAAGTAATGTAATGAGAATACTTTACTTTTAGATTACCACAAGGTAAAACTTTAAATTATGCCTTCAGTGCAAACAGAACATGTTTGAGTAATATTATGAGTACTGTTGTAGCTGTTATTATATCTAACGAAAAGAAACATGTACACAGCACCCTACCAAGAAAACAGAATATGAGCTGTTAATGTAGAACAAGTCAGTATTTTTAAAGAAATCAGGTGAGTTCTCTGTCTGCTACAGAAAAAACAAAACAAAACAAAAATTCTCATAAAGCAAATATAATCAGAACAGATGCACTGAATTATGTCTTGGTTAACATGAAGTTAAATCTGACAGGATATACTGCGCAAAAGTCTTAGCACATAAGATGTGTCACAAAAGCATTTGTCTTAAGATGGTTATTTATATCGTCAGCTTTAGTGTGTCAATAGGAAATATAAATGTTAGACTCCCAAACATTCCTTTTGCAAATAGAAAAGATTAGAATAGAAGAACAGGGAGCCCTGCAACAGATGGCATATTGGCCCCCACTGAACATTGAGTCAGTCTGAGATTACATAAAGAGACAGAAACAGTTGAGATAGCCTAAATAGATAGATGAACTGTGGTGAATTCTCCAAGATGCTTGGAACATCCTATCTGTCAACAACCAAGAAAAACTGTGTCCAGGTGTATCTAGGAGAACTGGTGCTGTTTTAAAGGCAAAAGTGGTCACACCGAATATTGATTTAGCTTTTATTTATGTCATGATTTTTGAAGACATTCTCACTATGCAACATTTTTCACAAGTGCTTAAAACTTTTGCACAGTACTGTACCTCAGATTCTAAAATACTGCAAAGTGTAATTCTACCATGTACTGCAGTTAGTGTGTATAGGCAATTGTAATTTGCACTTTTCATTAACTTCAGACTGTATTCAATGGGTAGATCACACATTATCATCATCATCATCTTTATTATTGTCATAATTAAATGCTGGAGAGTCTTTCCTCTGCTTGCTCATGATCCAAAGTCAAACATCACCAGCTAACAGTTTATGGCTGATTTCTATGTTTATGTTTGAGGAGGATTTTAAAGGGGGAAAAAAGTTTTGATTCCAAAAAGAAAACAAAATCTAGTTTTAAAGAATAGATCAAAACAGATATAAACCTTTAGTGTGTCTTTTCAATTACTTATTCCTGATTACTATAAGTGTTGAACATGTGACATTTGCCAGAATGAATCAGATCAATTCTTTACTGAACTTTCTTTCCTAAGAACTTAAAACACATTTTAAATTAATTTGGTATTAATGTCACAATTTGGATTTGTTAATAACGATCAGGGAGGCAAAATCATGAGAGGTGAAAAAGGAAAGAAAGTCATAGCAGGTTTTCCAAGGGTTAATTTCCAGTTGATTTTTGTATTGTTGTTGTATTCCAATTTGTATTTTTTTTTAATGAAGGTTTAAGTTCCGTTCACCTGGGGGAGGGATATTTTTTCAGCTTCAGTATGGAACGGAACAACATACATTGATGTCCTGGCTAATATAGTACAGTTCACATTTGCAACCAAGCAAACCAGTGTTTTTTTATGCTGTACCAGCAATGATGCACAAATCGTGTCAGTATTGGCAGCTATTACTGCTCCCGCCAAATGGTGAGGGCCATGGATTTCTTTGAGCACTTAGGCTAACTCATTTTAACACATTTTAATATTAACTAATTTGAGCTAACCTTGCTAATGTGATTTATATGTGGCTCTTATTACCTTAAATTCTCAGGTCCTTGGATAATGAGAGCATCTTCACAACTGGAAGGCATAAATTCTACTGAACTTTAATGTTGTTTCGCTTTTCTCTTTTAAAGAGCGAATAATGTCATTTCCAAGAAAATAATCCATGTTCTTCTGTGGCCATCGCCAGTCATGAGAGAGAACCCGAAGAGAACGCGCATCTAAACAATCACTTTATGTCAGGAAAGTTCACTATTTCTTTTGTCAGAAATTAAAACTTGTAATCCTGACAGTAATTCAAATTTTTTGAAAATGTTACTGTAATCTGATTACAGTGGGGTTTTTATGTAACTGTAATGGATTACAGTTACCTATTTTTTTGTATCATGATTAGCTAATGCCATTACAAGTAATCCATTTTCACTCTCCACGCCTGATGAGGAGCCATGCAAGTTAAACAGAGGCAGGCAGTTGAGTTTCTCTCTCTCTTTCTCCATATGCTTATTTGTATCTCGTCCATTATGAAGCCACACCACCTTTCTAAAAACCAGCCTGCAGCGCTGTGTCCTTGGGGACAGTTCCCAAGCAACCGTATCAAAACAAACAGACAGTTCGGCACTGTGATGTAAAATGAGATCAGTGTGTGTGAGAAGGGAAGCCCAGCGATGCAGCAGTGGGATTTAAAGCGAAATCTACAGTGCAACAGGGTCACTTTGTTTTTTGATGAAGAGGGGGAGAACGAGCAACCGGCATCTGCAACGGAGGATAGTAAATAGGATGTGTTTGTTGAAACAAATGCAAAACTTCTCCACCTCTCCCAGCAGCAATAATCACATTCCTGTTTTCAAGGGGCTGCGGTGCCACAACCCAGCACAGTGAATATTTACACTCTTTTCTCTTCCCTATTTGCAGTCATTCTTTCACGCAGTATCTGTTCCCTCTCTCTCTCTATTTCTCTTTTCTAGACCCCCAGCAACTTCTGCGCTCATATACATCTGGCAACCCACAGTAAATCACTTTACAAAAAAAAAAAAAAAAAAAAAAGGCCTTTTTTCTCTGTGCATACAAAGAGCGTAATCCATTTGCTGTTCTCCCCCCTCTGCAGAATGTAAAATAATCCTTCCCCACTCTCACTTTCATTTCCTTCACTTAGATTGTGAAAATATTGAGATCTGGAGAACAGCACATTTGGTAAACAAAATACTTGCGTCAGGAAGGAGACAATAAGACATGAGATGTAAGGCTGGTATTCTTTAGGAAAAGAAAGAAATAAAAACATGTTGCTTGGTCCATGGGAGCTTTGAGTTTAAGGCATAAGAGATGTGCTAGGTTTAAAATAAATCAGACTGTGTGAGGTTAAAAGAACCTCCCGAGCCAGAGAGAAAGAGGCCAAACCTGGAGGGGCCATAGCCTGGGGTATCTACTCTCCAGTTCAGGATACACTGGACAGCTGTAATTTAACGGCAAGTGCTCTTAAAACAAAACATCACTACAAATCTCTTTCTGCAAGAGACCTTTCTCTTTGTGTCCGGAGAAATCTGCTCATCTCTGCATCAGATCCTTTGTGTTTGTATGGCTATGTGTGTGCGTGTGTTTGCAGGGTCCAAAAATTAACACTTGCCAATCACCAAATGAGAGTAAAAAATGGCTGCCATACATGGCTTAAAGCCAATTGTAAAAATGATACACTGTAAATACTAATTATCTCAAATTGCAAAATAAATAAATTAGTTTACTCAACTAAAGCTGATTTTTTTACTATTCTTATTAGTTTTAATTAAGATACTGTTACTCTCTAAACCCTAAAGTTGTCATTAATAAAAACATTTAAGTGTCCCTAATTAAACACTACTTGAAATAACTCAAATATATATGTTCTTTAAACTTTGGCATCGAGTAATAACTCAAAATTATCAAGTACAATATTGCAGCTGTGCACCCATAAGCCCTTGAATAAATTGCGCTTGTATAAATGTTTTGTAAAGACAAGGGAACTTATGTAGAAAAATAATAACTGTAATTTAAAAATATATATCGTTTTAATTTTTATGACTATTGTTGTTGTTTTGTTTGTAGCTGGTTGATAGTTGTGATTTGTGTGAAGTCACGATTAGGGTGATTAGTGTTACCTCTGGTGAACTTGGAGCCTGTTAATTTTAGGTCATTCTTCACTTCTCAATTGTACTTTACAAAACTGCAGATTTATGTGCACTAAGAACTACTGAGGAGAATCCAATGTGCCATATGACTAACCTAGAGTCCAGTCATAATTTCCCTTATAAAGACATGTTATAACTCAATTTAAATAATTCAATAAAATAATGATACTTTAATCACACATGAGTAAATTTACTTGTAACAAGTTAACTGTACTTAAATAATTAAGTTCACTTTACTTAAGTCGAATTAGTATGTGAACCGATTGTCTTAAAAATTGAAGGTCAACTATTTAGATTTTACAGTGTAATCTGACCCTCCCTGATGTACTGTAAGTGAAGTGCACCATTCAAATTATGCATTAACCGTCCACGCATGTGGCCACAAATATGTGGTATGTTACTTCCATTAAGCCACCAAAACTAAAATATGTGTATCAAAACTCCAACTGCATTTGTCCAAATCTTATCATTACTGAGATATAGCCTTTGTGACAACTTCCCCATGTGATAACTAGCCCCGGTCTTCCCTATATAATGCTACGAGTGACACAGTTACCTGCGCTGTTTGTCACAAATTCAATAAAAAAAAAAAAAAAAGCAAAATAATTCCACTGTCACAGAGACAAAAATATTTTTGTAATAAAAATAATGTCAAATGAAACTTCATGGCTGGTAAATGTTCTCAATTCACCAGGTTTAGGAAAAAAGCTAATTTTGGACCATGTGTTTAAGTATTTGCACTCATGATGACAGATAAGACAGTGCTATGTTAAAGAGAAAAAGAAAATACGGTAAGGACACCCAGAGGAGAGGAAAAGTCAGGGCAGGAGCAGAATGCTTGTGGGCACTTTGGCATCTTAAACAAATGATAGCATCTGCTGAAGATGTGCCATTCCTACAGTGTAAATAAGCCTGCCATGTGTCAAGGCAGTTCCAGGAAATCTGCTCTTTTCTGCTTCACAGAACAAGGGCCACACATTGCCAAGCATGACTTAACATGGGTACATGAGTGTGTTTATATGTGCATCACAGAAAAATAGTAAACAATTTTAAAATGAAAAATGTAAAAACAGAGAAATTGCTGGCACAGGGATACCTAAGGAGAGAAGCACCTCCCCCTCTGCTTGGTGTAAGTCTTGTTTGTGGTTCTTGTGCTGTACGGATGAAGCCACACACCTTGCATTACTTCGTGGGTTAGCACAGTGTCCGGATAAGTGCAGGCCTTTGGCACCATGTAAACGTTAGTTTGTTTAGTTAGCACTAAGATATCCCAAAGGTTTTTCGGATTGGCAAGTGTAGGGTGGGCCAGGGGGGTGTCTGACCCCCTATCGCCGCATCCTCGTTCATCCATTATTTAGCTAGCCCTGCATACTCAAGACCCTGTCCATGATGAGATAAGCAAAATGACACCTGCAACATTAAAGGAAGGTAGTCTGTCATCTAGATAGATCGATAAAAAAAGAAACATCAAACACTTGAGATCAAAGATGACTTCAAAGTTTTTTCAGATATCTAAGGATGTCTTAAGGTGAATTATGAATTCTCTGTTTACATAACTTACTAAAATAAACACCTTTAAAGGAGCAGTTTAGCCAAAAATAAACACTCATTATTTAAGTTTGCTCCAAACCCGTTTGACTTTATTTCTTCTGTGGTAAATTTTAAGAAGTCTTCGCAGGGTTTATTTGCCACAATTACAGTGAATATTGACTCAAGCTTGAAAAAGGATAAAACACACACCATAAAACCACTGTACAAGTAATTAATATGAGTCATGTACTCATGTACTAGAAAGTCGTTAATCACATTCAAATCAAATCATCAATAAACTGCTTAAATCAAATATGGCGGCTACGTCGATAATATCAAACCTCATTGCTTCTGATCGCATCTTGTGACATCTTGAGGCGCTATACCATCATGTGGCATGTAATGTTTTCTTGGTACTACAGAACCCCTCCTCCGTAGCTCTCAAATCTCATTCATGCTTGTGTGCATCCAACATAGCGCCTCAAGATGTGTTACAGCAGGTTTGACATCAATGAGGTTAAACATCATTGGTTCATGCACGTATTGTAAGTGATCATGTCATGTTTGAATATAAATGTAATTGCAAACATAAATGCAGAACTGAACTCAAGTGTGCTAAGCTGGAAGGTGGATTTTCAGAAAGACTTTCAGCAAATAATTACTCAAATTTCAGCCTGTTCCTCACACTAAGCTGTCATATGGCTTCAGAAGACTTGAAATATAGCGCACAAGTCATATGGACAAATTTTATGGTATGTTTATTGTGCTTTTTGTCCTTTTTTTAGCTTTACATTGATCACTTCCTCTTTCATTGTATGGAAAAGAACAGCTTGCAGATTCTGCTAAACTTAGAAGCGCTTCATGGAAATAGACATCATGTTGTGTCACGTTACTTGGTGCGGCAGAAGTTTAATCCTTAAATGACATTCTAGAGTGTTGTGAACAGTATTCAGTCGGTTTAAATTAATTTAAATTATGTGATGAATATAGCGAAGCCAAAATACAGTGTCCAAGCATGTGGATGTGGGGTCGCACAAGGTAAAATCTTGTTTTGTTAATCGAACAAAATGATTGTATCCCTTCAAAAGACTTGGAATATAGTGAGTAATTTTGATTACATTTATGTTTTTATGCTGTTCTTTTGTCTTTTTTCAAGCTTGACAGACCGGAGACATTATTCACTTACATTATGGCAAATAAGCCCTGTGAAGACTTTTTTTTAAATGTGCCTTTGTGTTACACAAAAGAAAGTCAAACGGGGCTAATGTTAATGATATTAGGATGAATTAATAATAATAATGACAGAATTTTCATTTTTGGTTGATCTATTCCTTTAATGTTTTCTGGTCCATGTAACACTTTACAATTCATTCTTCAGACCATACCAATCCAAATACAAAAATGTAAAAACGTTTTGAAACTTTCATTTTTTATGGTTAATTCAAGAATGGATAATCAATCTTTTCACTCATTTTGTTCCTTTTTACTTTTTCTTAATTGTGCCATTAGAAATTATTTTTGGAATTATTGACTCGTCACCAATTTTCTATTTACATTTTTTTGTGTCTTACAATTTGCGCTGTGGGCCGTACCATTAATGTTTCCTATGCTTTGTAAATAAACTTAGATAAACTTACTCTGCTTGGGAAATTTCATTTACATGAAGCAAAAGAGATAAAACCATGCTTCAAATTATTCTGTATAGACCTTAAAATGTTATATGAGTCTATGACTACTTTAACAAACAAGAAGGCTATAAAAACATCTCTTCTAATGAAAAATGTATATAATATAGGCTAACTTGTGTAAAAAAGAAGGAAAATATATATATTTCTTTTTGTAAGAATATGTATAGTTGTATGTAAAGTATTGTACTATATCCCCTGTGTATGTCTGGTTATAACTATTGTTTTGTCTAAATGTCACTGTTGTTCATTAAGCAATAAAAAAAAAATAAAATAAAACAAAAGAATAATTTGGCTTGGCGCCAAGTTGGTGCACAATGGGTCATGCAAATGGTTTGTCCACACTCTTGTCCAGCCCCTCCGCATGGCAAAGGTGGCATGTGTGCCTTTGGTTGTCGACTCCTGGGCAAGCCTTTTAAACGTTTTCTCAACGTACATTTCCTAACTCACACCCCCATGCTAATGGTACTGCCCACAGCGCAAATGGAAAGACATAAATATTGAAGTTTGTATTTTTGCATTTGGATTGGTATGATCTGAAAAATAAACTGTTAAGCATTACACAGAACTTTTCGTAGGCATAACATTACATTATTTCAGAAATAATGAAACTGTCAACAAACCTGCACAATTATAGGCCTCTGAGTTTTGCTTCAGGTTCTTCATGGACCTGGCTCGGACGGGAAGATGTTCCTCAGCTGCTCGATTACCTGCTGCAGCTGCAGCACAGTGTCCTGCTCATGGTCAAAATCATCACCTGCACAACATTAAATGGTATAATAAATGTGACCTCAGCTAAATGCATCACAGGCTAGCAGACACTCATAACCCTAATAAGCCTTAAATAAAAAATAAAAAAAGCTGTCTCTATTTGAATCCCATTAAGGGTCAAATGATAGCTTGTTGGCAGGCTCACAGCAAATGAAATTGAGATGCAAGGTAGCTCTAGGTCTCACCTACAGCTTCTGTGTCTGTTGTCTCTCTACTGGGAGGCTCCCCCTGGTGGCCACCCCCTGACACAGGTGAGGACAACGAGGAAGGAGCTGAGCCATTGGCCTCTGAGTCATCTTTGGGCTGGTAGAGAAAAGAGAATGAGAGAGAGAGAGAGAGAGAGAGAGAGAGAGAGAGAGAGAGAGAGAGAGAGAGCTTAACTAAATTTACAAGCTTATTCAAGAATAATCAATTTGCACAGTAATTCAACTGATGATCATTGCAACGCAGAAGGTACGAGTCTAGCAAGACATGCAAGTCGACATGTGAGCCGAAAGTGTCATAGAAGCACCACAAAATAACGTGGTTGCTTCAGCCTTTTATTTACACATTTGGCAGGTGCTTTTATCCACTCAAGTTTACATTTTTATCAGTTTGTTGGAAGGTTTAGGTTGAAGGTTTAGGCTAGGGACACATTTATTTATTTTTTTAACTTAAAACTTGATAGAGCATTAAACCTTAAAAACATCATCTGTTTATCATTTCCCATTTACTTTGTATGACACTATTGGTTAAGGTTAGGTTTAAGATTTAGATAAGGGAGGTAGGTTTTGTTGATTTAAACAAGATTCCAGGTTCAATACAAGTTTACCTCAATCGACAGCATATGTGGCAGAATATTCGTTACCACAAAAATTTATTTTGACTTGCCCCTTTTCTTTAAAAAAAGCAAAACTCTTGGATCCAGTGAGGCACTCACAATGGAAGTTAATGGGGCCAATCCATAAACATCAAAATACTCACTGTTTTAAAAGTATAGCCACAAGATGTAAACAATATGTGTGCTAACTTGATTTTAGTGTGATAAAATCACTTACTAACCTTTTCTGTGTAAAGTTATAGCCAATTTTACAATTCCGTTGTCATGACGATGTAATGTCAATAAACACTTAAACCCTAAAATGACTGTAAAAATTACAATTTAAACAACTTTACAGCTCACATAACACGAGTTTTAACAGAAGAATTAATGTAAGTGCTTTAATAAAATTATAAACTTCACATTTCTGCCTTTAAACCCTCCAAAAATTGGCCCCATTGATTTCCATTGTAAGTGTCTCACTGTAACGTCAACTGTTGCTTTTTTTAAAGAAAAGGAGGGATGTCAAAATAATTTTTGTGTGGTAATCAACATTATGCCACAAATTCTGTCGATTGTGCTTAACTTGTATTGAACCCGGAATATTCCAATAACCTTAAAAATTATCCTGTGTGGGAGAAAATTGAATGATTTTATTGTCTCACAGTGGACATGTAATGAACCACGTCATTTCAATCCTCAAAAATGTTGCCACGTTCATGTAATTTTCATGAGATCAGGCTAGTTGTTTAATATTACACAGTTTCACAAAGTTTTGTTTTAAATCACAGCCAGTAAAAAGTGCATAATGTGCAGTATTCAGTGAGCAATACGCTATTATTCCATTCCGAAACAGCCAAAAGTTGTTGTTAGCTTCTATGAAGAAAAAATAGTTTTCAAATGCTACCAAAACTCCAAACTTTGCCGTTTATCAACCAGGGATTCTGCCCCTTTTCCAAACATTACAAAAGGCAGTGTTTTGTCTTGAGGGATGAAACAGACGTATAAGAAACCGTGAGATGACTTGCCTCATTTTTCACATCTCACAGGCAGGCGAGTTGAATTGAGGACATTTGCATGAATACCTACATTTATTCTGAGTTAAACTCTTTTATCACTCCACAGATATGTCCAAAATGGTAAGACTGTACTTTCCCAAAGACATAATCCCACCGCATTATTCCTTCCCCGTGACGTTTCTCCTGCTCATTTTTGTCAGTTAAATGAACTTCTCTCCCCTTCTTTCATTTCCCTGTATTTCCTACTAATTCCTTTTCACCTTTAGCTACAGTCTCAGTGTTCTTCCTCTAAATGGCCTGTCAATCATCGCTCTTCGGCACTACTTCTCTGGACGGTCTGCACGACCACCTCTTATCTTTTCTGCTCCGTCCTCAGCCTCATTTCTGTCTTTCATCAAGGAAAAAGGATTCTCTCTCTGGCCACTCTGCTTTGTCCATCTTCGTCTTAAGCTTTCCGTATGTCAGCTTAAGAAATGACTTCTCTTCAGTTTCTTCCCACTCCGTCTGTACGATTCCATCTCCATCAGTGGTGTTCACCCCCATACATAATCTCTCTCTCTAACTGAATTTTCCCCATCTTTGCAATTTACCAGAAGTTAGTGAGCTTTCCTGTCTTTCCTCGGTAATGGGTATAGGTAGGGCTGGGCAAAATAGCTAAACATGCATTACATATCTTGATATTTTTCAAGCTTTTACTGATATTCGATATATATTTTGACAATAATGTATTTGCTCTAAAATGTCTTTAAAAGTGTGATCACATTCAAATTTCTATCAGTCATGGTAACCATTTTCAGATTTCAAATGTTTAATGCACAGAGTAAAATAAAAAATAAAAAAATCACTACATTAGTTAACATGAACTAACGAAGAACAATCCTATAACAGCACTTATTAAACTTGGTTAATGTTAATTTCAACACACTAATACACTTTTTAAATGAAAAGTTGTACATGTTAACATAAGTTAATGCAATGAACTAATATTAACTACCAATGCATACATTTATAAGTTAACATTAACCAAGATTAACAAATGCTGTAAAAATTATTGTTCATTGTTAGTTCGTGATATATCGAATATACCGAAAGCATTAATGTTAACGAAAGAAACTTATAGTAAAGTGTTGCCATGTTTTGAATATCCTTTCTGTCTCTAAATCTCTTCTTCTTTCACAAGTCTTTTTCTAGTTCCTTGTCTCTTTGTCCCTACCCAACCTGCATTAGTAAGCATCTCTATGTCTCTTCTCTCATTTACACTTCTAAGTGTGGTACATCAAGGCAGTCTGTAATGCAGTCTATTCTCTGCTGTTGCAGCGTATTCCTACTCTTTGCTTGCAGCTTCAAATACCTTTTCTTCCCTCTCTATCTCCCTCCTGTACTGTATTTCTGTATTCCACAAGCCCGTCTTTATATATCTCATAGAGGCAGTTTTTTGAACCTCTCTACATTTTTTCAAACCCATAAACATTTTACACTAAAGTCTCAGCCTCAGAAAGCCCTGATTTACCTGTTCATGTCCCTCCCAGTGCAACAGTAACATATTCAAAGAACTCCCTACACACCTTTACTTCTTTGTTTCTACTGCTTTAACCTATTCTGGCTCACACTTTAGGACTCACTGTGGGCATATTACTCTTTTTTTAAGATATGTATTACAAAGCGTTCCAAAAGTCTGAGACCACTAGTGAATCTAGCTAGTATTTTTCTAGAACAACATTTTTCATTACAAATTATATTATCAGCATAATAGGTTTAATTGAAAAATGTACAGGAATTTTCATTTGTTGGTATTTGTTATGTCCAGGGTTGGGGAGTAATGGAATACATGTAATCGGATTACATATTTAAAATACAAAATATAAGTAACTGTACTCCACTACAGTTACAGTTTAAATAATTGGTAATTAGAATACAGTTACATTCAAAAAGTATTTTGATTACTGGAGAGATTACTTTGCATTTTATTGTCATTTGTTTCATTTAATATTTAGTCCTTTCAGATGGAAAACATTTATACATATAAATGATGCGATCCAAAGTGCATTTGAACAGCGGTGAAACACTTTCTTATGATGTGTTACATTCATACGAGCAGACAGAGAAGTACGTTTGAAGGAAGTTTGGAGCAGCAGAAATAGAAATAAACCTTGTGTAAATTGTCAGCTTTACACTAAGCTAAAATGCTATTTCTAGCCATTTTACATGCACATGTTACCAGGCACGATCATATTTTTTTTATTAAGGAAAATTCATGTTAGATCATAATTTCTTTTTTTCTAGTAAGACCTCTGACATTAGGGCAAAAATCGTATTCTTGATAATAATTTTTGTATTGTTTTCCTGTAAAAATATCTAAAAATCCTTAAAACAAGATCAGTTTGATTGATCTTGTTTTAGAAACAACACTGCATAAGATATTTAGGTTTTTCAGAGAATGTATTTTTAACATGTGTATTTTGTCTTACTGTACTGGCAGAGTTTTTATTGTCAAAACAAGTGAAAAAAATCTACCAGTGCTGAAGAAGTAATCCAAAGTATTTAGAATACGTTACTGACCTTGAGTAATCTAACGGAATACGTTACAAATTACATTTTACAGCATGTGTTCTGTAATCTGTGGTGGAATACATTTAAAAAGTAACCCTCCCAACCCTGGTTATGTCCACCTATTGCTTGCAGCATGCAACTGAATGAGAATTAGATCTACAAAGTTTGTGCAAAACCTGATGATCCATGTTATCCCTACATGATTTGAGAATGTTCTAAAGAGCAGCTTGTGTGCTTCAGTGGAAGCAAAAAACTGACCTTTTGTACAAAGAAGTTCAAATGCTCAATGTCACACATTTGCTTACATTTGATTAGTGACCTAGAAATAGTGCAGAATGTTTAGTATTTCCTCTTCATATTAAAGGGATAGTTCACCCCAAAACACAAATTAAGCTTTTTAGATATTTCAGCTCTGTAGGTCCATTCAATGCAAGTGTATGTTGGTCAAAACTTTGAAGCTCCAAGAAGCACATAAAGGCAGCATAAAATTAATCCTTACGACTCCAGTGGTTTAATCAATGTCTTCTGAATTTATCCAATCTGTTTGGGTGAGAACAGACTAAAATATAACTCCTTTTTCGCTGCCGTTGCAGCCTCTCGGCACAATCATGATTTCAGGCTCGATTACACCTCCTTGTTGATTGCATGTGCAGAGCGCTAGATTGCGCTATAGGAAGTGTAATCAAGCTTGAAATCATGATCGCCAAGGAGACTGCAGATATCAAGATTTACAGTGAAAAAGGAGTTACATTTTGGTCTGTTCTCACCCAAAACCGACTGGATCGCTTCACAAGATCTGGATTAAAACGCTGGAGTCGTATGGATTGCTTTTATGCTGCCTTTATGTGCTTTTTGGAGCTTCAAAGTTTTGGTCACCATTCACTTGCATTGAAAGGACCTAGAGCTGATATATTCTTCTTAAAGGTTCATTTGTGTTCTGCAGAAGAAATAAAGTCATACACATCTGGGATGGCATGCAGGTGAGTAAATGATGAGAGAATTTTCATTTTTGGGTGAACTATCCCTTTAAGTCATAACTTTTACTTGTTTTAAATTAGTTTAAATCTTAAAACTTTTTACTTCTAGGTTTAAATAAAGAATAAAATCACATTTTTGATGTGGACTCGGACTTCTGGACCCCACTGTATATCATAGAGAGTGAGTATTTCTTACCTGCAGCAGTAGTTCTCTGAGCCTGCGTAGCTGGGACTCCAGTTGTTTGTTATGGTCCTCCAGAATCTGCATGCGTGTCTCCAGACGGGTCTTGTGCTGCCGAAGGACTCGTGCTTCGGCCAGGAGCTCCTCGTCCTGCTGACCTGCTGGTGAATCTGGTCCAGATTCCAGCAGCTGGGGGGACGCTGCTGCCTCTTCATGCCTCCACTTCAACCGTCGATACTCGCCCTGCAGCACCCTGCAAGAGACAATGGCATCATCACTGTCAACATCATCATTTACAACATCACTTGCGTTCTCTGGCATCAACGCCATCATCGATGACATCCTCATCATTAGGTTCATAATGTCCTCTACTTCTGGGCAAAAGCTGTTACATTAAGAAGTATCATAATGCACACAGACCCCAACTTACACAAAACATATGATATGATCATATGTGTTTCTTTACTGTAAGTAAAGAATGTAATGCTAAATTTAATGCGTTAATTTAGCATTACATACCTGTACAGTTTTTGCACCAAAAACTGGTCATAAAACATGACAAAACAGTCATAATTAATTTTATCATGACGATTTTCCACTCTTTCGCCACACCACATTTTTTTTTCTGCTACATGTTAAAGCTACAAAAATTTGCAGCTCTCTGCTGCAGGTTTGTTTTTGTCAAGTCAACCTTTATTTATAGAGCACATTTAAAACAACAGAAGTTGACCCAAAGTGCTTCACAGATCAAACAAAAAAAATAATGACAGAGTGATATAAAAACAGATTGATATAACGTTAAATATAAAACATAATAAAATAAATAAAAACTTTTAAATACAGCATCATGTATTTATCCATTTCAAAATATTTAAGGATCTATTCAAAAGCTACAGAATAAAAATACGTTTTCAAAGAAGATTTAAAAATTGGCTAATGAAGCTGACCCCACACAGAAAGGGAGACAATTCCATAGATTAGGACCTATCACAGAAAAGGCACGGTCACCCTTAGATCTATACAGAGTATCCCTCAATAGAAGTTGATCAGAAGACACGAGCGCTCTGGTGAGGGAGTAAGTGTGTAGAAGGTCACTGATATATTGGGGCACGAGACCAGATAGTGCCTTGTAGACAAAAATCAGAATTTTAAAATCGACCCTGAATTTCACAGGAAGCCAGTGTAGAGATGCTAAAACCTCTTTCTTGACCCTGCTAAAAGCCTAGCTGCCATGTTCTGAACCAGCTGTAGGCAGGATAATGCAGTTTGGGGAAGAACAATGTTCAACGAGTTACAATAGTCTAACCTTGATGTAATAAGTGAGTGGATCACAATTTCCAAGTCATTATGGGAAAGAACTTTTTTTATTTTAGCGATAGGTGGAAAAGGCTACTCTTGACAACAGCACTGATCTGCTTATTGAAAAGTAACAAGGAGTCTAAAATCACTCCAAGACTCCTTACATGATCTTGTACATTCAACAACAGAGGACCTAATTGGGTAACAGCTCACTGATAGTTAGTTAAATACACCTTTAATATTTCATAAGAGACCTGAAGCTTGTCTCGTTTCCACTTGCGCTCAGCTTTTCTACTCTCTTGTCTGAGAGCATGGGTGATGTCATTTAGCCAAGGCTGTGAAACACCTTTAATTCTCCTTGGCTTGAGTAGAGCGACATTATCAAGTGTAAAAATACAAGATTTATTAAAAGCTTCAACCAATGATTCAGTGTCAAGTCCAGCTAAGACATTATCTGTGAAATGCGTTAGATACAATTCTGAAAAAAGACTGGCAGTAGACGAGTGAATGGACCGGGAGTGACGTAAGGGCTGAGAAAAAGTAGGGAGAGGACAAGTAGAGACATACTCAAACATTATTGAATAATGGTCAGAAATGCCAATATAAGACATCTAAGTTGGATACAGAAAGACCATTGTATTAAATATAGTTTTTAACTCCCCAAACCATCTATAACATCATACTTATGTGCTCGCAGAACAATCCACATTGAAATGTGCTGCACAAACTGGTAAGATCAGACTGAAATGATCAGAAACTTTGTTTTTTTCTCCCCAGTTTGGAATGCCCAATTCCCAATGCTCTCTAAGTCCTGGTGGTGGTGTAGTGACTTGCCTCAATCCGGGTGGCGGAGGATGAATCTCAGTTGCCTCCGCATCTGAGACAGTCAATTTTGGCTTGTTGAGCGTTAACGCGGAGACGTAGCGCGTATGGAGGCTTCACGCTATTCTCCGCAGCATCCAAGCACAACTCACCACGCGCCCCCCCGAGAGCAAGAACCACACATTATAGCGACCACGAGGAGGTTACCCCATGTGACTCTACCCTCCCTAGCAACCGGCCCAATTTGGTTGCTTATGAGACCTGGCTGGAGTCACTCAGCACACCCTGGATTCAAACTCGTGACTCCAGGGGTGGTAGTCAGCGTCAGTACTCGCTGAGCTACCCAGGCCCCACGATCAGGGACTTTGTTAAAAAGTTAGACTTTGTTAAGATTTTTGCACATTTTACTCATATCATTAATTCTACTGGTGTTTAGGAATTTCCTTGGATCACAAAATGAGATGTTAGGCAGAATTTTAGCCTCTGTCATTGCATCTTTTTTCCATACAATGAAAGTGAAAGGTGACTGAGACTAACACTCTTTCAACATCTCATTTTGAGTTCCACAGAACAAAGAAAGTTATATGGGTTTGGAACAACATCCTTGGGAGTAAATGATGGGTGAACTTTTCATTTGTGGGTGAACTTACCCTTTAACCGAAATAGAATTTGAACTATATTTTTAATTGTTGTAACGCTATTGAATTTGGCACTTTAGTGCTCTTTAAGGGAAGAACACATTGGGACACTTGTATTTTACCTCTTCTGGATCCCTCTTACACCACATGCATACTTTCTTGTAAGATTCTTGAAAGCATCTACCATAAAATATTAACATATTAAACAATGTGCATATTTGCAGCAGTAGGCACAACTTCAGTGGGTTTCAGAAATACTGCAGACTGGGTTTACTGCTGCCACCAACCAGCTCTTTCTATCCTGATAATGACAGCAAGACGCCTTGATTTATTCTGGAGGTTAAGGTTTCTGATACCCTGCAGTCACTAACAATTAATCTTGCTTTATTGAACTATTACTCACCTATAACAAAGCAAGACCACATGAGAGCATGACTTAAAGGTCAGGATTTACGCTCAAGACAAAACTCATAAATGGCTCACTGCTATAACAGTATTGTCCTTTGGGTTGAAATGAAATGGACAGGGTTTTTTGTGTTTCTGATGATGTTTGAACCTGTTTAAAGTTTTCAAATGCATAGCTCATTCATCTGATGTGGGTCAAAAGACCACTTACTGTTTCTGACCTAGAATAACCATCATAATTATAATGAAAACCAGTTTCCCAGCAAACTATTAGCTCTATCTAAATCCTCTAAATAGCTTCAACATTTAAAGGGACAACATGAAGTGCAGTCAATCAGAGCCAGAAGTCAAGAATTTTAATTAATTATACAGACAAATAATTTTACCTCTCATTTGTTTCAAACAATTAAGATCAGCTTAACCTTCAGAAAACTAAAAAACAAACAAACATATATTTCCGAGAAAATGTGTAAAACGCCCATTACTTAGGAAAAGTATGGGTACACTGTCTGTTTGTAGAGTGTTTCTTCTTTACCATTACTGTGCCAGAATGCCATCCAGCAGCCCCCATCCCTTCACCCACGTGCCCGCTCTGTAAATACATGTACATGCAGCAAACCAGAACACACAAAATCACTCCCAGGAAGAGAATGTGTCTGATTGGGTAGTTTTCTAATTGGCAAAAAAAAAAAAAACCTTGACACTGCAGTTTGCAGAGTTTTGCTGTCACAGAGACAGGTGTGATTTCTCAGGACACTTATTTCAGTGGGAAGTACAGACATTTTATGCATGGTATCCCCCCTAAAAACTTGCTTATGGCACCTTTAATGCTACAACAAGGAGTGTAAACACTGTGGCTCTGTGATACTATCAAAACAATACTCTGTTTGTGGGATCAGTCTAACATGTCAACTTCAAGCTCAACCAATGAAGACAAGTTTGCATGAGTTTGGGATGACAATAAGCTGTAATAGTTTTTCTGAACAATGGTATTGTAAAGAAGAGAAGAAAAATATGAACAATAAAAAAGGACCAAACAAAAGGGCCAAAAATCAGAAGGCTTTTGCATGCCACCATTGCCATTTTAAAAAAAAATTTAATAAAAAAGAAAATCCAGCTATTTTTGCAGTTCCATTTGGCGCACCATTTACATGTTTCAGCTACAAGTGTGAAAGTGTGAATGTGTGTGTCACCGGCTGTGCCCTCACCTGTTCTCATTCTCCAGGCGGTTTAGAGTGCACTGCAGCTCCTCTCTGTCCTGGCAGTCCAGGTGGGCAAGCAGGTGGCCGTGGGATGAGTCCTGCTCGAGGGCAGGGCTGGAGTGACGTAGGAGGTACTGATCTTCATCCCTGAGTCCCCCCACACAGGAAACAGTGCACACTGAGCACATTAGCAGAGCCACATAGCAGCGCAGATACAAAAGCGCACCAGGGTTGGACAAAATTCAGAATTTTGAGTTGAAATGATAACACCCAGTGTTGGGTGTAATCCAATTACAAAGTAATTAGTTAGTGTAATCTAATTAATTAATAAAAAAAAAAGAAAGTAGTGTAATGCATTACATTTTAAATTCTTGGAATCAAATTACAGTTACTGACTTTCAATTAATTTAATTACTTTTTAGTACATTATAGGGTAATGTTTTTTTCTAAAATATTATTTATGTAGAATGCATGAATTATGGCTCCATAACGAGTCATTGTGAAGGAGAAATGTGAGGTTATGAGTGTATGACTTGTGTGTAACAATGAACAAGAAACAAATATAGACATTATTTTGAATTTGTTGAGTGGAAAAGTGTTTTAGAAAGTAACATAAAAGTAAAGTGATTAGTAATGTGATTACTTTTTAATTAAGTAATTAGTAAAATAATCTGATTAAAATTTTAGCGAAAATAATTAGTAATTTGTAGTGGATTGCTATTTTTAAGTAACTTACCCAACACTGCCACATCCCACAAGATGTTGAATTTAAATGACCAAGACAAATTTTGTGATATAAAAAGGTTAATAACATCATTCATTTTGAATAATTGTGTCAATTTGTTCTTTTTAGAAGTCCCTGGGTTAACTTGTTAATAAACAATGAAATTAGTAAATTAATAATTAAGATTTTAGAATGTATGATATTTACTTTAAATATTATGTATTATAAAGTAATAATAAATTATTTAATTCTGAATATAATTATGTGTAATATAATAACAACAATGTGTTATATAATGAAGTGTATAAATTAAACATTTCTATAAGTGGCATTTGAAACATTGATAATTAGTATCATCTAATGCTTCTGGAAACTTATATATATTTATTGAACATTTGAATAATTGAATTATTAAAAACTACATTATTAAAAACAACTTACAGCAGAGTTTTTTTGAATTTTATTAAATTACTCCAATTTTCAATTTTCCCCTTTCAACCCCAATTCAAATTCAGGAACTGAACTGGTATTTAAAAGGTGCACACAGTAATTATTTTGTTTATGATGCACTGACACATTGCAGCGTAGATTCTGCTTCATATAAGGGAAATACGTTTCTGATGCCTTTGTAGACTACTATTTGCCGTTAGCCATGATTAATATCCCCAATTACAGGGGATTATCCAAATAAAGTAAGTAATATTCAGCTGGTCATGTGATCTCAACTAAGCGGCCCTTATGAATGTGCGCCCAGCACTATATGTAGAGTAAAGCAGCATAAGACTGAAATTACTAGAGTCTTCAACTGAGTGTACATCAATTTAAAAAAAAAAAAAAATTGTATAGTATTATTCAGTTCTTTCTATTTACAATTGTTGCAATTAGCAAATATTCACTAAGTGCACCTTTAAATGCATTCATAATTCAACTCTGAATTGCGCACAACCCTGAAGCATACACACAGCGCCAAGCAAGCACACAAAGCAGCAGGTACATAAGCCAAACACACAATGCAGCAGGTGCATATCTACACGGCACACATGCATGCATATTTTACATACAACTGTGGAAGCCATCCTTAAAGTGTACACAGGCATCAGCCATAAAACAAATGGTTGTTAAACAAGCAGAGAGCATATAAACACACACACACACACACTCTCTGTAATGATGCCATTCTTTGTAACGTCAAATACAAAAAGCCATCAGTGAACAAAGGCCTCTTATAGACTGCTGAACTGGAGGACATTTGGTAAGATCTGGTGAAATATAACATTAGACCCTGTCAAATAGCTGTAATGAACTACTTACAGTTTCTCTTTGACTATGTTTGGAATGGAAAACTAGCTTATTACTACCAGAATACTGTGCAGAATTGAAACAGTAGACATTATTCCTCCATAAATGTTACAAACAGTAGTACTGTAGTCACATGACCTCATTACGTGGCATGATTAATTCAGCGAGTAGCATCCAATTACCATCTGAGAAATAAAAACAGTTCTTTTTAATTCACTATTGAGTTAAACGGTCATAACTTTTGGCAGTTCGATCAAATGTTAAATTTGGATTGTTAAAAATGTTAAAATCTGAATTACTTTTGGTTTATTCGTTACACTGGAAATACACACAGTATTTCACACAGTATGCTTTGTTGTATACTGCACACTTTGGCAAACGAAGTGGGTCATCTGCATATTCCATTCCCACAACAGGGTTTTTCACTCCTTAATGAATTTCCATAACTTTTCCTATTATTTGAGAAAGTTTCTATTACTGAAAAAGGTCTTTTTAAACCACTTTATAGAGACTGCAATCACAAAGAGCATTTTATTAGCTAATGAGGCATTTTAGAGCTGCGCCTAACTATGAAAAATTTTATAAACTAAAGGAATTTCCATGACTTTTTAAGATTGTATTAATTTCCAGTGTTGGGGAAGCTTCTTTTAAACTGTATCTTCACAAGCTTATCATAACTTAAAATTATATATATATATATATATATATATATATATATATATATATATATATATATATATATATATATATATAAAGTAAACAAGTAGTTATCTACACTACAAGCTGCTAACAAAAAGTAGCTAACTATATCTAAGCTACTTGAAGAATAAACTATTTTTAAAAATGGTTATTACGCTTATAGTTACTACAATATTTCTATAGTAAAACTATTTCATTTAAATTTTTGTATTGGGTTAAAAAAAACATGGTGAAAGCATTAAATTGAACATAAATTTGTACTTAATATACACTAATAAAACTACAAGACTGCCTATTTTATATACCTGATTCAAAATATAGTGATAAACAGCAGCAATTAACTTAATATTTTGCTTCAAAAAAGAAGGCAAAGTCCCTTTAAGGCTGCACGGTTCTCAAGTGAATCAGTGAATCATGAATGTGAACTAATTCATTTACATGAACCATTTGAAAGAACCTACTAACTAAAATGAATCAGAGTTTCGAACACTAAATATAAGGGAACCGTTTATTTTAACTGGTTCATTTACATAAACTGTCCGAAAGAACTGATTCACTTAAAGGAATTTTAATTTAGTCTTTTAGTGAATATTCAAATGGCATAATACTGATTACTACAAAAATGTATTTCTTTAAAAAAGCACTTACAATGGAAGTTAATGGGGCCAATCTGTAAACGTTAAAATACTCACTATTTCAAAAGTATAGTCACAAGACATAAACAATATGCATGTAAACATTATTTTAGTGTGATAAAATCGCTTACTAACCTTTTATGTGTAAAGTTATAGCAAATTTTGCAACTTTTAAGTGCTTTTTATAAAAATAGAAGCTTAGCATTTCTGCCTTTAAACCCTCCAAAAATTGGCCCCATTTGATTCCATTGTAAGTGCCTCACTGTAACTCTGAAAGAAGGATGAGTTTAATTTTTTGTTTGTTTTTTTTTTTTTTTTGTGGTAATCAACATTATGCCACAAATGCTGTCAATTGAGCTTAACTTGTATTGAATGGAATATGCCTTTAAATGATTTGTTTTCAGTGCTACAGGAGAGAGGACGGTTTAGGTGAGCTCTTTTGATTACTCTCTACTTTTAAATGTCTTTCTCTCACTCACACAAACACAGAGCCATTTTCAGCACAAACCTGTGCTGCCTTGACTCTTAGCTGTGATGATCTGATCTCTTTAATGAGTTGTGTTTTTGTGAGGGCTCACCTTATTTCACATATATATGCTCATAATTCAGCAGCTTCCACCTTTCCGCCGGCTGCAGCTTTTATTAACATCTTGCTCAGTGGCATTTCATTATCCCCATCACCCTCTCTCTCTCTCTCTCCTGTCACCATCCCAGCCTGTTCTATTCATCCCTACTGTTGTGCTCCTTAATCACACAGACTTAATACGATGAAGAGCGGATGCACACATTGCCATGGGTCGTTTTCATTACATTTGAAAATTAATGTGACTGCCCAGCCTCACCAAACATAATGGCATGCACGCATGACCATGCACACATACGCACGCCCATGCACAGGAATTTAGCAACTGTGACAGATCAGAGTATGTGTGGGAGACGGCATACTCACAAACTTTCATCAGGAGAGAGATTGTCAGTGAAAAAGGAGCAGCTCTGGTTTTCCATTTCTGCCAACCTGAAAAGAAAGCAAGAGAGAGAGAGAGAGAGAGAGAGAGAGAGAGGGCGTGAAATGAACATTTCATATTACTGAGCATAGGTCACAACATACAAAAACTGTATAAGGGCAAAGCCACTGTGCTCTGTAATTTGTTGTTGTGACAAGGTTCTTATTCAGGACCAAGGACAGTGACTTCAAACATAAGCAGTAGAGAGAGAGAATGGCAAATGGCTGGCAGGGGAAATGATAAAAGACAGCTGTGACTCATCGAGACGTCTCAGCGACTGCATAAAAGAAGCCTTAGAGCAGTTTCTCCAACACAAATTCACATATTGTCTTATCCGTGACTTTTCTGATACCGCGTGTGACTAACCTGGGTGGCAAATTGTCATGTAACCACTGGAGCTATACCTCCCGGCTTCACCCTCTGCTCTCCATTTCCATGAAAAAGCCACAGGAGAATCTGTTCCCCTTTCACTTCATTTGTCACATGAACTTTTATGATGTAAACGCCTCTCTTGGGTATTTTCACCAACACTGCTTGCATGTTTTCATTCCCCGCCACAGGTGGCACAATAGAAAGAGAATATACAGAGCTCTTCAACACACATGGCAACTTAGATGATATAGATATAGCTGATATATCAAGCATGAACAATGGTCTGTAATAGTCAAGTGTTCTTGTGCCACCCTAGAAATTACAGAATAAAATTTCTTCAATAAAGTATGAGAGGCAGTGCTATTTTTTTTTTCTCCCTTTTTCTCCAAAATTTGGAATGCCCAATTCCCAATGCACTCTAGGTCCTCATGGTGGCGTAGTGACTTGCCTCAATCCAGGTGGCGGAGGATGAATCTCAGTTGTCTCCACGTCTGAGACTGTCAACCCACGCATCTTATTACGTGGCTTGTTGAGCGCGTTACCACGGAGACATAGCACATGTGGAGGCTTCATGCTATTCTCCATGGCACCCACACACAACTCACCATGCACCCCACCGAGAGCGAACCATATTATAGCGACCATGAGGAGGTTACCCCATGTGACTCTACCCTCCCTAGCAACCAGGCCAATTTGGTTGCTTAGGAGACTTGGCTGGAGTCACTCAGCACGCCCTGGATTTGAACTCGCAACTCCAGGGGTGGTAGACAGTGTCTTTACTTGCTGAGCTACCCAGGCCCCCCTAGGCAGCGCTATTTTGTGAATATAGTCGCGACTAAAGGGCATTGGTAGGCACAACACAAGTGCAACCCCTTTAGATGCGACTATATTCACTACACTCACTGAGCACTTTATTTACACCTGCACATCTACTTATTCATGCAATTATCTAATCAGCCAATCGTGTGGCAGCAGTGTAATGTATAAAATCATGCAGATATGGGTCAGGAGCTTCAGTTAATGTTCACATCAACCATCAGAATGTGGAAAAAATTTGATCTCAGTGATTTAGACCATGGCATGTTTGTTGGTGCCAGATGGGCTGGTTTGAGTATTTCTGTAACTGCTGATCTCCTGGGATTTTCACGCACAATACTCTCAAGAGTATAAAGAGAATGGTGTGAAAAACAAAACAAACATCCAGTGAGCAGCAGTTCTGTGGGTGAAAATGGCTTATTAATGACAGAGGTCAGAGGAGAATGTCCAGACTGGTCCAAGCTGACAGGAAGGTGACAGTAACCCAAATAAACACGCATTACAACAGTGCATTACAACAGTGCTATGTAGAAAAGCATTTCTGAACGTACAACATGTCGAACATTGAGGCGGATGGGCTACAGCAGCAGAAGACCCCTCCGGGTACCACTACTGTCAGCTTGGAACAGGAAACTGAGGCTGCAGTGGGCACAGGCTCACCAAAACTGGACAGTATATGATTGGAAAAACATCACCTGGTCTGACAAATCTGGATTCTGCTGAGGTACACAGATGGTAGGCCCACTGCAACCTCAATTTTCTGTTCTTGGCTGAAAGAAGTGGAACCCAACGTAGTCCCTAGTGAAAAAATTATAAACTTAAGCACACTTTATTCGTGGGTGCATCAGTATACTAAAGTGTATTGCTGGCAGGCTATAAATTGGTATACTTAAAGTCTGCTAAATTGGAACAACTAATTTTGTTCTTAATGCACTTTATTTTGCCGAAAGCAGTGCTGTGGTGCAACTTAAGATGCAAGTATACTTGGTTGTGCTAAAATGGAACTATTTCAAGTATACTTTAGTACACTTTAAATATCTACCCTTGTATTTAATTTTTGAAATACACAGAATTGAGTGTAAACTGTATAATGTATTTTGGTGACATTACAATTGCAACTCCAGCACACTGTAGGAGTGCTGGACATACATTAGTGATGGGTCGTTCATGAACCTTTAGAATCTTTTATGTAACTCAGAAGAACGAGTAGTCTCAGAGAGTGATTCGTTCATTTTGTGTTGGCCGGGCATGTGCATTACGCAACCTCTGTTCGTTTGTTACGTGAAAACCGCATAGGCACTGTACAGGAAACGGAAATGATTAGTTAACCTCTCGAGTTTTTTGGTCCGAGTCGTTCGTTGTTTTGTCATGTGACAATACACTATGCATTGCTCACACAGGAAACAGAAATGATTAGTTCACCTCTCGAGTCTTCTGGTCCGAGTCGTTCGTTCTTTTGTCACGCGTATACGCTATGCACATATGGCAGTCACGTGACAAAAGAAAAAACGACTCGGACAAAAAGATTCCAGAGGTGAACTAATCTTTTTGTTTCTCATAATTTGTCCTTGGTTGCATTATCAATTTTTCCTTATTGGGACTATAATCAAAGTTTGCGTAAGTAGACGTGTTGGGTGGGATTTGGCTATTGAAAATGTAACATTTTAATTTAATTCTGCTCAAATGAACGAAATGAACAAAATGACTTGAATAAAGATTCTTTCATTTTGCTGAACGAGACTCAAAGATTCAAGTCAGTAAAATGATTCGATCTTCCCATCACTAACAAACATTAATATTATACTGATAATACACTGCTGGCCAACACAACAACTGAATTTCAGCTTGCATTACAGTGATTTTATCATGGATATTACTGGAAAGAAAGTTTGGTGACCAAGCATAGTGAGTCTTAAACCACTGTTAATCAACAATGAAAACACTAAAGACTTGTATTAGAAGTTAAACTGAGTTACACAGGATCACATCTATCTCAAAGCAACACTAATCTCACCCTGGGTAACTAAAAAATAACCCCTTTTCATAACATAAAATTACATATTTAACATTAAGCTGAACTCGAAACATAACTATAACCCAAATTACTTTTAAATGTTAGTTAATAAACCCCCAAAACAGTCCCCAAAACCTACACAGACCTACCTCATTAATTATGCAAACACAACAGCCAATAACAAGTCCCCAAGCAGAAACATCAACAGACGTTACAGTTTCCTGGAAAGGACTATAATCCTATGTAGTTTTAACACATTGCATGTTTACGGAGATAGTTATAACTTACATGATATGACTTGTGTGATAGTTGTAGAATGACCATATGCTGTTTTCAGAATGTTAACAAGCAAATTAACAGTTTTACATGCTCTGTTGGTTTGTGTTTATTCTTCTTTCAAGAGGGAAATTTGTCTTAATTCAAAGTAAGACAAGATTGAGCAGACAAGCAGCATTAGACAAAGTACGTTAATGAACAAGTATTGCTTTGTACCCTATTATTGGGGATGAGGAAATTACTTTAACCCTTACCTCTTCAAGTCACACAATATTGAATGCAAGATGCTGCTTTAAAAATGGAATAAAACACAGGGTGTACTGTACTTGTGTAACATTGTTAAATGGAGACACAAACAACAAAAGACTGTCTGATTGAGACTTGAATAGATACATAAAGACCCATATACAAGATCCCACAGTTGAAACAATTCAGTGTTCCAATAGTATCATCATCGATCGACTTAACAGACAGCATTTCATTTTGTTGAAAAAAATAAATAAAAATAATTGTTTGAGCAGCGGTCTGTGTGAACTGAAAATAATGACAAGCACATATCCAGTCTTTCTCTGTAGAAGCAGATTTAAGTATTTTTACTTTGATTACATCAACATTCGAACTGTGTTAGGGGACAGTTTTTGACTAATATTTATGTAGATAAATAACTAATCACTGTGATTTTGACAATCTTGGAAGCTGGTCTGGTATAAATTGGGTGTAAAACACAATGCATACTGACTACTTAATGTTGCTGTGATGATGTCACAACCAGCTTGTTTGAGGGGCCCCCACTTAAAAACTGGTTCTGGCACGGTGATCGTTGTACACCCATGTAAATTTAGTATCACTCTTATGTTTTAAGGAATGTGCATTGTGCAATTAAAAAAAAAAGTGCTCAAAATAATGTTTCAATTACAATTTTTAAATTAATATGTTTCCAGCGTTATTTACCTCTTGTTATAAGACATCCGAGTTATAAGACAAATAAAGAGTTTGTTCTCTGTTAGAATGATAACAGGATGTTGAAATGCAAATGAAATATGCCCTCTTAAAAGTTCTCAGAACAGACATGCCATAATTTAAAATATACAGTATAAGGAAAATATTAGTAATATTTTTTTGGTGCTTGAAGAACATTATGACCATTGCTTTTAACACTGTTCAAACACGTTTTAGATTCTACAACTTGTTTGAACAGTGTTAAAAGCAATTGTCATAAGATGAAAACAAGGACCTAACCAGTGTACTTTCTTAAAGTACACTATATTTGAACTTAATGTATACTTCCCCTAAGGGCATTTGTAAAAGCTATACTACTTCACTTCATTTGTAGTGATCAAAATTTCTCTGTGTGCATTTGAAGAAAGCATGAAATAAATGCAATTACATGATGGTACTTTTAATCAGTACATAGATATGTTAATGTATGTTGTATACTTATCATGAAATAAATATATTTTAAATACAATTTGGTTTATTACTTTTTCACTAGGGGTCTTCCGCTGTTGTAGCCCATCCGCCTCAAGGTTCGACGTGTTGTGCATTCTGAGATGCTATTCTGCTCACTACAATTGTACAGAGGGTTGAACTGTGTTACCATAGACTTTCTGTCAGCTCAAAGCAGTCTGGCCATTTTCCATTGACCTCTGTCATCAACAAGGCATTTTGCACCATTCTCTATACACTCTATAGACTGTTGTGCATGAAAATCCCAGGAGATCAGCAGTTACAGAAATACTCAAACCAGCCCATCTGGCACCAAAAATCATGCCACGGTCTAAATCACTGAGATCACATTTTTTTCCCCCATTCTGATGGTTGATGTGAACATTAACTGAAGCTCCTGACCCATATTTGCATGATTTTATACATTACATTGCTGCCACACGATTGGATGATTAGATAATCGTATGAATGAGTAGATGTACTGGTGTACCTAATAAAGTGGACGGTGAGTGTTTATTAATACTACAGACCTGCTACCTACAGAACATACAAACGTCATCAACGTTGTGAAGAAAGTCATTTATCGAATTCTGAACATATTCTGAAGCTACAGGAATTTGAACACAGCTTATGTTGTGTTTTTTAGCACAGCTGGAATGCTGTATTGACCAATCAACAACCAGGTCTGGAACTATTTTTCTGAAAGTCAACTATTTTTCTGAAAGCGCAAGATCCACAGAACTTTCCACAGGTTTTCTCTATGCCTCCAGTAACACTTCTGCTGTACCATCCAGAACTGACTGGGCTAGTCCAGCTCGACAAAGGTGTTCCACACAACAGGGATATCACAATGGTCCCTGTGCTCATCATTAGCAAGGCAGTGGTAAAACTTTGCTTTTAGCAATGCTTTGCAATTTCCCTGCCTCAGATTACCCTTATGTGAGTGACCAGGGAGATTTCACTGTCTTAGAATTAGCGCCAGTGTAAGAGCCTCTACAGAGACCCTAATTAGGAGTGCTAAGTGCATTCACGTCCTGTTGTTGGGGAGAGCTGCCAGAAAATGCTCAAAATTCATCCTAAGAATACAGCAGTGGAGTGAAGAAACCGCATGCAGTATAGCACTGCCTCAGAGAATAGCAGGAATTCGATACATATTCTCCCTCCAGGTGTACTTCAGCCAATGACAGCGGTGCTAGCTTTCCTAGAAACCCCTCCGCCTGGCTTTTATGGCTCCTAATTGAATCGGTTGAGGCATCAGTCAAATGGAACCAACCAGAAGGTGATAAGCAATCCAGTAGTAATACGCTCAACTAGATCTTCCATTTTCAGTGTGGTGAATAAATTAGAAGTAATTACAGCCACAATTTTAACATCTCTTTCTGACTCATTATTTGATTGGACTGCCAAATGTTAAGACTTTTTCACACAAAATTAGATTAAAAATACTAAATAAGAAGATGATAATTGGAAAGTACATGAAGTGTTTATTACCTTATGAAATCCTGTCACCCTTGGGTAGCTGTTTATAATGCCTGTACTTAACCAATTCCTGTTGTAGCTGATCAGCTAAATACAGTAATTAAATACAATATTACCATATAAATGTACCATATAACACTAAATTCAAAGTTTTTATATAATTATGTGAAGTACTTGTGCTGAATATGCTATTTTAGTAGAATCATTGAAGCACTGGGAATGCATGATGACATGATTAGCATAGTAGGCTAACTGGTTAGCATGCTAACTGGAAACACAAAGAGAAACGTTTAATTTGACCATTTGTTGCTTTGGTTACTGTATATCATGTGAAAGGTCAAATATAGGTTACAAAACATTTGTTGGTGTATTTTCATGGTTAAGCCAACATAAATCTTCAAGTGATTTTGGAATTACTATCAGGAACTGAGCAGAATACCTACACAGAATACTTTTCAGCCAGTGAAATTGCTTCAGGTTCCTAGGGTGGCAGTATTTCAGGAGGGCATTGAATTATTCATGACAATCAGAAACTTTGTGGGTCAAACGGATCACTTGTATTAAAATGAATGGGATAAATTGGAACGCTCAGTATGACGAATGTAGAAAAGTCCCGCTTAACAGGTAAAAGAGCAAATCGCCTTTTACACAGAGACATCACCTGTCAGTTAACTTGAGAATACAATCTGCATTATCTGGACCAGCCTGAAAAATAAAGTTTTTAGCGTGATCTGAGCTAAAGAAGCTCAACTTATGATATTGTTCTTCAAATTTACACTTTAAACCCCACAGCTATAACTGTGTGTATGCATGAATGAGTGTTAAATGTCCATGTGCAAGCAAATACGTTATTTGATCATAATCTTGACCAACTGTTTTGGAGATTTCAGTCTTTTCCCATTCAAATAGATAGGAGCTGTGCTTGTATGTCGCTTGTTTCCATAGAAAATAGCTGCCCGGGTGCGTTCCAAAGATGGCCACCGACTTGCCTTGAAAGTAACTGCGGGTCGGGTCTAGAAGGTAAACCCCGGTCACCGAAAGTCTAAAAAAAGAGGGTGGGGTTACTCCAGAAGGGGGCGGGGTTACTCCAAAAGGGGATTGCGGCAACTCCAAAAGGGGGCATCACTTCCACACATGGTTAGGGAAAGGGTTAGATTAGGGGCTTCTTATATCTTCGCTGACTGACTGTACTTTGCTTTTTTGGAACGCTGCCTGCAGCTATATCCTTCTCGAAAGTCTTGTGAGAGCCGCATGCGATGTTCACATGCTGTGTTTATTGTTTTTATTTGGAGTCCTCCAGAAACCCAACACCTACCCCTATTCCTAAACCTAAACCTAACCTTAACCCTACCACTAAATCTAACCCTAAACCTAACCTCAGCTATGACATTCTCTTCCTGTGGCATATCTAGCACCCTTACAGCAGATATGACATCCAAAACATCTGATGTGAATTTAATTTTCTATTAGAGTTCGAAAGGAGCCTTTACAATGAGGGAAATAATGTGCTACTTCATGTAGCACACTCTCACTCTATCTCTCTTATTTTATGAAACACTATCAGATAAAACTGAATTAAAGGGGTTTTCCATTGGGTTACAAAAAAGATGCTTCATTCTTCTTGGAGAAAGAGAGGCATCTTTATAGACACAAAAGACTTAACTTTACCTATTTAGCCGACACTTGTGTAAAGTTTAATAATGTATAAGAGCAAGAACATGAATGGAAAGCTTAAGGGTTTTTTAAAAGCAAATTGAGATCAAAGAATGAAACATGAACATGCAATGACAGATGGGGGAATAGAAATGAACTGCACCTGTGCGTAGTGTCATTATTTGCATATGATGTTTATATGTCTATGTTGTTTTAGTGTCTGATTCACAAAAGGAATTATGCGTATTAATTTCACTTTTAGTTTTTAAAAACCTGCAACTTTAATACCGTCATGTAATAAATTAACATCCTGTCATCTTATGGTTGATATCAAAACATTTTAATATTTGTCACACACCTGACAGTTCAAATAAATGCTAATTTATGTATGGCCCACAATGTCAGTACACAAAAATACAGAATCAACCTGGATCTAATTACTACTGCCATAGCTTGAACATATCCACAGACATCCCTTTAAATAAACTTGAATTTACTGCCTGGTGTCTGTGGTGTCACATAAATTGTACCTGGCGAATGGTGTTAACATTTGTGAATCTCGTGCATTCTATAATGAGCCTCATTTGCATAGAAAGGAGGCGTGACAGTGACTTCATTTAAATACAATTCTCACAGTGCTATACCAGCACAGATTAGGATCTATGAGGCCGTGCTAGTGAGTGCCAGGGCCAGTTGCGTTCCTACTGTCACTTCCGGGGCTTCATTGTGCCTCCTTGAGACTTCCTCGGAGCCAACGATTCGTTTACCCTTGGGCCAAAGAAGGCCAACTGGTGATTGAGTCAAAGGCGGAGTTTCACTGAGTCAGGCTTCGCTTTCCACCAAGCAAAGAGCAAAATAAGCAAACAATTGGCAGCTCCAGTCTCCACCACATTCATTTTGAAGGCTAGCTAGTCTCTAGAGTCTGATACCTTAGCTTGAGCTTCCCTCTTGCTTGTGAAATGGGCGGGGTATGTGACATTGGAACCAGGACGGCGTATTAAGGGTGGGTTTTAGGGCAAAGTTGCGGGGCTATTGGCCCAATGGTGAGAATGCAGATCCATTTTGGTCTCGTGGCTCGAGGTCTGAGGCTATTAGCCCCGGCTGACCAGTTGATAGGCCTGGCTTGCTATCAGCCAATTGTGTTTGTTTAAGCTGGATTGTGGGTGCATTGCATTGAATAATATGCAGGGATTTGCACTAATATACCGCACATTAAAGTGATGCTACTCTTTTGTGAATTGGCTCCAGAGAAATTACATCACAAAGGTTCAAAGAGCCTTTGTGAAAACATTTAGCCTTTTGATCACAAACTTCTCATCTCCACAGTACAGTTTGACCTGCAACAAGCTAAACCAATGATCTCAAAAAAACTAGTGTTAAAAAAACTCTCCTCCCTGTGTGTTTGAAACATTTTGACATTTTTGTCTATAATTTAGTCAAGGCTGTTGGCGCTCTGTGAGCTGAAAATCACAGAACATTTTACACATTCTGTCAGTGGAAAAACTGACCCATGTGAAACATTTTAACTGGTGACAGTTGAATAAAAAGAATGAATGTTGTTCCGAGCAGGAACAACTAATGCAGATGGCACTGATTTGTGTTGGGAGAGACCAGAGATGGCAAGAAAGAGAGAAGAGACTGAACTAGAAATATAGAAAGAAGCAGGTAATTGTGAGAGATCCATATTAGACATTGAAAGGCAGAATCAAGCTTATGATGGAGAAGGAAGCTGACAGATAAAAAGGGCCCAGAAGCAGAGAGAGAGAGAGAGAGAGAGAGAGAGAGAGAGGGAGTTCTGGTCTATTTGTAGTACAGATAAGAGCTGCAGCAGGGTGTGAGCTGAGACAGTTGGCAGCACAGTATGGTGGGGTAGGCAAAAGGCTGCTCTGTGTGCTCGTGTGTGTGCTTGTGTGTGTTTGGGTAGTTGGCAGTGAAGTTAGAAGGGGCAGAGGACCATTTTGCTGATCTTTTGCTGCAGTAAAACCAAACCTGTCACATTAGGCTGCTAGCTTCACTGAGCACACAACTTAAAGGAAAAGTTCACCCAAAAAGGAAAATTAATTCATTATTTACTTACCCTCATGTCATTTCAAACCTGTATGCTGTTATTTTTCCATGGAACACAAACAAGAAAGAATATTCATACAGCCATTTCATTTCAGCTTGTGTGTTTTCAAATAGTTTGATCATCAATGATGCTGAATGGCAATTGTTTATTAGCTCTTATAACAATCGCATCGCAGAAAGTTTGAATATGTGGAAGTGCAGATAGATTGTAAGGCTATCGAGGTGGGTAAGATTCACATAAAGCTATTTTATGGCATCAGAAGACTTGAAATACAGAGTTGGTTAGACTATTTTATGGTGCTTTTTTGTCATTTTTGGAGCTCAGTAACACTCAGCCCCAATTGCTTTCATTTTATGGAAAAGAGCATTGTGACAATTCTGCTAAACATCCCTGTTTACATTCCACAGAAGAAAAAATAAGATCAAATGGGTTTGGAGTGACATGAGGGTAACTAAATGATGAAAAAGGTTTATTTTTGGGTGAGAACAAATGTGTTTTTGTGAGGATGACATAAGTCCAAAGAACAGCTGTAGCCTCTGTACCAGAAAAAAAGCCCAATTTCAAACCCCAAGGCTATAACTGTGTGTATGCATGAATGAGTGTTAAATGTCCATGTGCAAGCAAGTGCATGTGTCTGTGTGTATGCTTGTGTCATGTGCACTACATCCAGGCCAGAGCGGAGACTGATCTGTGCTGGCAGCTCTCTTGAGCCCTCAAGACCGGCCGCATGGAGCTTTCATTCTTCTACTGGAAAGGAGCTGACCCCTGTCCACCCCTCTGCATACCATCTCTCCCTCTCTCTCTATCTCTCTCACGTCCTCTCGGGCTGTTGTAACGGCCCTGCTATTTGGAACACATTGTCCATTCAAAGAAGATCAATATGCCAATCAGAGCTCAGTGGAGTGAGAAGGGTGGCTGCTGGGAGTGTGTTAGGACAGAAGTGATCACTGTCTGTGCAAAACTGAACTCCTACCTGCTGGCAAAGTGCTCGATCCGGCTGTGTGTGTCCGCATGAGGCAGCCTGGGAGATGAGCAGGGCCTGTCAAAACACACAAACACATATTTTAGCAAAGTAACTTGTTATGTTTGAATGCTTATGTATTGCCTCCTAAGGATGAATCGCTTTTGATGTATTTCTCATTTGTAAGTCCCTTTGAATAAAATCATCAGCTAAATGAATAAATGTAAATGTAAACAACAATACAGTGGTGAACTAGGTCATGTCTAGTGTTGAGGAGTAACTAAGTTAAGGATAATGTCCAGTCAGCCGGTCATTATTGCAAAACAAATCCTGATAGGGTGATCCTTTTGTATAATTTTTGACCTGTTGACTGCATTATACTACAGAGCTACTTACCAAATTAATGAATGAATGGACATTAAATATTGATTATATATTGAAAGTTTAAATTATATTATTAGCTTGCTTGACTGCGCAAAGCTACTGTATGTAGGAAACATAAATTGCCAGAATGAGCGGTCAGTTACAGTAAAGTGTTTGTCAAGGACAACAGTCATAATTGATAAATATTTCACTGCTGAATATCATGACTGACCAATAAAAATCCAGTATTCCCAAGAGCTGTGTAGAAATAAAAAGTAGTGAAGCTACTAACCTCACTACATTTTTCAGTAGCATGACAGTCAGTGTAGGGTAAATTACTTCTGAAATGTAATCTGGTATTGATTACAAAATACACAGTGTAATCAGTAACAATATTTTAGATTATACTTTTTAGGAAATCTAAAATGATTACTTTTGGATTACTTATTGCATGTTGATAGATGAAAATCTAACACACACCCCTTTGGGGACCTCTTTTGAAGTCAAGACTGATAGGTAATGTAATTGGTAATAATGTAATCCATAAAAAGTAACTGTAATCTGATTTTGCACATTTAAAAATGTAATGTAATCTAATTACAAGTACTTGCTTTTTTGTAACATGAAACATAATCCAGATTACAGGTAGTCCATTACTACCCAACACTAATGACAGTAGCTCAAGTTTTTACAAAATAGTGTAGCTTTTCTAGTATCAAGTTAACTTTCCAACAAGTAGCAGTGTAGCATCACAAAACGTTACATTGCGAGTAGCTTGTAGGTTGGCACAGTTTCAAAGTAGTTTCCCCAATACTGATCACACTGAGAGTCCCTCCCTCCCCACTGTCACAGACAAATCCCATTCTGTTTCCAAATTCTCCGCTTCGAACAGAGCACATTGGTACTAAGGAGTGATTCTCATCAGCAGAGACATGAAGGTAAGACTCACGTCTCAGAGCTCTCCACCTCCAGCACTGATTGGACGGGCAGGTAGCCCCTCTGAGGGTGTTTACTGAAATACTGCTTAGAGCGAAACTTATTTTTCAATGTCTTAGCAAAGTCTCGCATCTTCTCGCCTGAGGTTGTCTGGAATGATTCAGACAGTACAGGGAGAGAGAGCAATAGAGATAGAGAAAGAGAGAGCAAGAAAGAAAAAGAGCCAGCGGAGAGAAAAACATGAAAGAACATGAACGAATGAGATACAAAACAACTCCTCCATAACAGTCCTCCGACACATGGTACATCACTCTTTCCTCAGAACATTCATCTTCCTCCCATCTCAATATACAGTATATTATCTCCAGAAAGCCAGTGCATAATAAAGACCCCCACCTATAAAACTCATACTGGAGCATGGGATATCCATTAAGCAAATGGCCTTGTGTTGTATTTCACCGCAGGATATCAATACAGTTTAATTCATATTTATTTTGTGTAATGCTTTGAACAACAGTGATTGAATTAGAAACCTTTGAGCAAGCACAATGCTGCCAGTTGGCAAAGAAAAATTCCCTGCAAGAAAGAAAGAACATGTACCGGGGTGTAATATTCCATGATGGGGTAGTGTAGTTTCTTGCCCTTGGTTGTCCGGCCAGTGAGAAAACATGTCTGGCAGATGTCCACATTGAACTGTTTCAGACTTCGATATCTGCAACAGTGATGAGGAAGAGAAACAGTTTACGTCCAAATGTATGTGCTAATTTCAGGGCTATGGATATATTAACAATTAATTGTGGCTTCCCTGCCAGAAAATAAATAAATAAAACATCTTAAAGAAATAGTTTACAAAGTTCTGAAGGTTCTGCCATAATATTCTCAACTTCATGTCGTTCCAAATCCACATACTTGCTTACAACTTGCTTTCTTTTGCGGAACACAAAAGAAGATATTTTAATGGATATCGCAGGCCATTTTATCAGTACCATGCAGTGGATTGTGCCTCACTTTCAAGCTTAAAAAGATCCAAAAGTATCATAAAAGTAGTCCATGCGACTCCTGCATCATATTCCAAGTCTGAAGGCATACAATAGGTGAGAAACAATCCACAATTTAAGCCATTTTGTAATAAAAGTCATGAAAAGGCGTCCCGCTATATTCATTAAAACATCTCTTTTTGTGTTCCACATTAGAAAGAAAGTCATACAGGTTTGAAATGACATTAGGGTGAGTAAATTATGACAACACTTATTTTGGGGTGAACTAACCCTTTAAAACCCCTATGAAATCAAAACTGGAATTTTGTGGCTTTTAGCCGATTTCTGTTAGCTTTGAGACCATCTAAACAAAATGTAATTGATTGACAAGCATTTCAGAATCAACTTTTTAATTTGCCTCAAAGCATTTTTCTATTCCATTCACAATATAGTCCATTCAGGTTAATGCATGATTTTTTTTCTTTTAAGGAAAGATACAAAGATTTTTTTCCACTAACCTGCAACGTTAAATAAATGTAATGGCATTAAAACTACTTAATCTCAAACATTAAGGTTTTATCTTTGGCAGCCTTAGTTAATTTGCAAACACTAAACACTATTAACAGTTCATGTAAACCACACACTCTGCAGTTCTTCAATACAGTCTTGTTGCCTCAAGACCTTTGATCAGAGAAAAACAGCTGACAGAACACCAGCTAAGAAACACAGATAAAGTTCTGTGTCGTCTTGCGCTGGAAAGTCTCAGCATTGCAGCAACTCACCTGAAACCCTTGATAGGGCACTGCTTACAGATGTAACAGCGTGCCTGATGCTTGGCTGTCTCGGCAACAGTGACCCGGTGCAGAACAGGAAGCCACACCACTGACTGAGGCTCTAGACTCATCCACTCTAGAAAGTGAGACACCTCGATGGCTGACTTACCAGGAGCCTAGAGGTAAAGCACAGAACAGAAGATACACATGATCAAGAATAATAATAAAAAAACAGAAATGTTTAACTTCAACAAGTGGGCCAAATGGAAATATATTTTGAGGCATGTGGGCCAAACCAGAATATTATACCAACAAAAAGCTACTAACTACAGATAACAGTTCTATGACATAGTATAATATTTGTTCACTATATAAAACATCAGTGTTTATAGGTTTGATTTATGTGTCACAAGAAACAATTTCACCTACTGTATCAAGAAATACAGGGTGATGAGAAAATCAGACTAAAGGCAAGTATGCTATTAGTCATAAAAAACAGACAGGTTTATAAAGCACTAGGACCCAAGGAACTCTTCACTGCTAGGTGTATAACTTTATTTTAGCCATGAAAACTCTCAGAAAGATTTAGCATGTAAATGTGGGTATGGCATATTGATAGGATATTGGTTTTGGCAGACTAAATCTGCTATGCTGCTGCTGAGCAAGTGCTGAGATTTTCTACTGCTTGAAAATACACAGACATACTGAGTTAAGCATGTGGACATGCTGCTGCACAATTACACCAAACGAGGACATTGCCTTACACTGAGCATGTACAATCCCCATGAAGCAGGTTTAGATATGTGAAGCTGGGGTGGAGGTGGGTTTTCGAAAAAAGCCAGTGAAACTGGCTTCCCTGCAAAACTGAGCAATTGAAATGTTAGACAAAGAGAGAGACTGAAGTTGGTTGGCTACCCGATTACACGTCAAAGAACCAATCAGCTTACACCATGCGAGCTGATTGGCATAACATGTCATAAAATTGAGTGCACCACTTGGCTAACAGATAACAAGTTTAAAGAACCAGTCAGCTTGAGTTTCATGGCTAACCTTTGGTCATATAGGTAACATTTCAGGTCATTTAGCTATTTTACATTTCTTGGGTTTGGAAAATGACAAGATGTCACTGTATAAAACGGAATGATTGACATTCTTCACAGGACGTAACATGCCTTATAGTCTTAGAGTAACTAAATTAAAAGAGCATAATTAAAAATGCTTTTTTGTTTGTTTGTTTTTGTTTTTTACAATAATGAAAGCAGTCTGGGAACAGTGTTGTGTCACCCGCATTTAATCTACAATTAACTGATAAGTCTGTAATGTAATTTACATGTTATTTTTATGTTGGCATTGTTAGCTGGCAGCCTTATGCTGTTGTGATTTAATATGTTTCAAATTCATGTTCCAGTAGAATATATTAATATTATGAGATAATGCAACTGGTGCCATTAATATGGAATTTATTTGGCTAATAATTCACAATTGTTGGGTTAAATGTTCAAAAAGCAGTAATATTATGGAAACCATTGTGCTAAACTCAAGGGAAAAGTTTTCCATTAATAAAAAGACATAAGGATTTGAAACAACATGATGGTGAGTAAATGACGACAGAATTTTCATTTTTGGGTAAACTATCCTTTAAGCACACACACACACACACACACACACACACACACACACACACACACACACACACACACACACATAAAAAAAAATAAAAAAAACATCAGGTAGGTACAAATCTTCCCAGCGCCCTTTTAGGAACATGTCCCTTAAAAGAACAAGTGTGATTTGGGGTTGCGTAGCCCCATAAAAGGATACAATCTTAGAGAGGTTGCCCCTTGTTACAGTGACATGTTGGGAATACAGATGACAGGAAATAACCCTAGTAAGATCTGAAAATGTGCTAAATTCTCATTAAATACGCACTGAAGATACATTAAAAGGGTGATTTCCCCGGGGCGCTCTCTGCAGCTTGGGCAAAGCTTTATAATTAACACGAAAATCTCTACCATGGCCCTTTGGAGTGTGCCCTCTCTTTAGAGAGTGTGTGTGTATTTCTTTAACAGTGTTTGTAGTCTGGGTCTGAGACCAAAGTCTTCAGTGTGGATTTGAATGGAACACACCACAAGTTTCACTGAAACTACAAAAGATATTCAAAAAAGTCTACATTATAGCCAAAGCCGAGAGCCTCCCCGAAGACTGGTCCATAACGTCAAACAAAGTTCACCAGTCTTTTTATGTACACATATGCTCAAGCATCATGCATGCACAGCCCAGCTGATCTGCATCATTCTATGTGTCTGATGTGATTAATGTAGTATTACATTACAGTGATAAATTGTGTAACTGGGAGGTACTAACTGGCACAACAGTGGCATTCCTTCCAGTAATAAAAAGCCAGACATGGAACGTGTGCCTGAAATCGCACACATGCCACTGAATGAAACAGGATTTAATTAAACTGCCACTGCCAAGAGTAAAGGTTTACGGCCATTCTACAACAAACCTGTGCCCTACACCAATTTTATAATAAGTGTGTCAGTAGAATGAAATGCCAGAAGGTTACATTGCAGAGAGCTGCGGTAGCGTTTTCAGAAGCTTCAGAAATGTTATGAAAGATGAGAAATTCATTATTCTCATTGAATATTGCACAATTACAGTGCACATTCTCATCGACAGTGATTTGAAGCAACAAAACGATCACAAGTTATTCATTTTCAATGAGATTTGCCAATTTTCAGCAACATAAGCGACCATTGGAGAGCTCAACTTTATGCTAATGAGCAGTGATGTGATGCTGCCATTACCAATGGAAGTGCAGACAGTGATTCGCCACTTGACAAAGTTGGATACAGCAGTTGAGTAGGAATGCCTACTAGCAATCAACAACATAAGAGACACTGTGACCTCAAGCGATTTAATCGCTGTGAATGGGGCTTAATGCCTTAAATTATATGTGAGAATGTGATGGCAAACCCTTATACTATGCGATCTCGATTTTATTCAGGATTGCATTTCATAACACTATGCAAGTACACTTTACCATCTCAGCGTTGCCACAAGGGGCACTATAGCTGGCATAACACTAAACTATCTTCCTCAAGGCTTCTTTATGTTCATGTTTCCTGTCATTGCAGAGCAACTGTTTGAAGATAATTTTGTTAGTTAGCAAGTTAGTTATGGCTGCAGTGTGTAATTTCTTTGGCATAACTGCCACCAAACAGAAAATAATAGACCAACAGTGCCCATCCAGTTTTTCCAGCTGTTTTCGTTCCGGAAGTATTTTTCCAATAAGTGTTTTTCCACATAAAAAATTTCTAAGCCATGAACCAAACCAAACAGCTCCAATGTTAATTACATCATTGGAAACTTTGATTTGAAGCAAAAACATATTTGAAAATCAGAAAGACAAAGGTACAAGACAAATACAAATATATATGTAGTAGGAGTGCAAGAAGACAGAGTGGTTGCATTATTCGCAGTGCGTCGCTGGTGGGCTCTTTTGCCGCAGTTTGCGGCGACTCTCTGATTGGTGGATTTTCCCCCTCAGAAGCATAATTTATTGTTAATAATTTAAGGTTTAAAATGTATCATTAATAATCCATTCCCCTATGGAAAAAATCAAATGGATACTTACTTACCAGACTGTTGTGCTCTATAGCAAAAATTAAAGATTTTGCAAACACTCCCTCCAATTACCATTGTTGATACAATGAGATTGTTTTGCCAAAATCTTACACGATTCCATTCTGTGGCTGCTGATTAGTCACATGGCATTTCCAGCTCAGGTGATAAGCCCAGTTCTGGCCAAACAAAACAAAAAAATGCCAAGAACTGAGTGCCTATGAGCAAAGAAATGCAGGTTGCATTCTTTTGGGGCTATGCAACTCATAGGGGCGGCACACAAAAGGGGGCGTTGAATCAACCCCAAAGGGGAGCACTCGGATGGCAAAACTTAAAGGGGCACCAAAGTTGCTATTGCATATACCCCTGTAAATGGGTAGCTGCATCCCTGATGCTAACATGTCTCTCCAGGTATAATAGATCTCCTTGAATGACACATAACTGTATGTTTAAAGGGGCCTCTATTACAAGAATGCATCTTAAGTACACCGTGAACAAGTGCTTGCATTGTATCGGGCAAGCATTTTCATACTTGCGTAGAGTATGTTTTGCTGAATAAGTCTTACCATCCGAAAGCAGCTGTGGACGCTGGGCTCCACGTTGCTCCCTCCGAATGCTGCCACCTCCCCCAGCTGCCGAGGGATCTGAATGGCCTCATGCAGCAGCAGACTGAGATGTTTCTGATCTGTTAGTCCACCTGGACCGCACACATGTCGGAAAAGGTCTGCAACACAAATGCAGAGGAACTGTGCTTGAATATTGCATGTGAAAGGTGGCATTCAGGAAAAGGAACAGTTTGTGTCAGTGTGCAGAAATCTAGAGGTGGGCAAACTGAGAGTGTGTGACTTAAATGCAATCTTCATGTCATGGACTTGTCATGGGGGTGTGTGAGGCTGGACCACTCGCACCTTGAGATGTGTTCCCTGCTGAAAAGACCAGCTTAACCAGCATGCAATTCCCATGCTGGTCTAGTTTTGTTATGCTGGTTAGTGATGGTTTGGTGCTGGTCTAGCTGGTGAACTAGCATAGCCATGCTTTTCACCAGCTAAACTTTGCTGGTGAAGCTTGTTGACCAACATGGTCTTACTGATGAAGCTGGTTAAGCTAGTTTAAAAGCCTAGTGGAGACACCAGCACACCAGCATTCCATGGTGGGGAACCAGCATCCAAAACACAACATAAGCTGGTGACCAGCAATGCTGGTCTTTTCAGCAGGGTTGCTTTGGAGTCTGAAACCAGCGCTTATTAGATCAAGCAAGTGTTTTCCAGTTTTGTGTGCAATATGAATCGGATGGTTAGTGAAAAGTCTTTGGGTGTTTGTGACTAGGGAAACTATGTCCAAAAGGCTAACATTATTCTTAACATAAACATTACAACCGCTAGAGCTAGAGTAGCTTAGTGTGTGTCATGAATCTAGCAATTACTGAACACAATGATCCTGACAGGAGTGAGAATTTTCTCTGCAGTGCTAGTAAAAATAGCAACAGAGGCACCATGTGCCCATCTATATTGGCTGGCACCCATTCACACCCACACGTGAACTAGCGTCATGCATTGCATAGTCAATAGGCCCCCTATCTGCACACCCTTAGTTACAGCAGATGAGCTCTTTACAATCAAAATCAAAGTTCCTTGTAGGGGGTTGGCAGTCCAAAACCTTACATTATGGTAGGAGTAATTTTATAGCAGAGTAAACAGTATAAAATATATTAAGATATAGTTGTTTCTGATAGAAATTGAACCCCGAAAATGCTATATATTACATAACAATGTAGCAATGATTTAAAAGAGATGAGGTCCCTTTCATTTTTAAAGCATTTATTTTCCCCTTTGGAACTTCATAGATGAAAGCCAAAAGATAAGATTATCCAAATTAATGATAAATCTGGCATCAGTACTAAAACAGCTGCTTCACATTATAAAAGACTGAAAGGTTAAAAACTAAGCATTAAAAACAACACTGTGCTATGTTTGAAGCAATGTTTGTGTTCAATTATGGTTGACAGATGGTGTGCTGACAGTAGGATTTCCACCTCTGGCTTTAATCTTTTTCTGTGCTGACCTCTGCAACCCACTGCACCTAACTCTTATTTACTGGGTCCAGCTTGTGACCACCCTGATAAATTGCACACTAAACCACTTTTTCACAACCTCACAACAGCAGATGAAATTTTAGGACATAACAGAAAATTGAGAAGAAAAGCTAATAAGACTATTCCTTGTTACGACTGTGCAGTGAAACTGGTTTTTGTTTCTACTTAGTGTTACTGAATCAAAGCTTTCAATAAAAAGAAAAGAAGTGAGAGTGGGGGACAGGGTTTGGCTTACATTGGGATAGTAAAACCTCAAATTATCTACACTGTGGGAAACTGCTTAAAAAAACATATTAAAAGTCCTAATGAAAATCTAAAATTGCAAAAAGGTTTGTGTGAGGCTTAGGTTTAGGGGATAGAAAATATCACTCTCAATCAATGGAAATTCACAACCATAATATAAAAACAAACATGTGAGTTTGTTGATGTGGGTTTAGTTAATGGGTATACTTTGGAGACAAAATATGACAAAACCTCTGTTTGTAAACATCCAGGGAATTATTCATACACAGAGTATATATATACATATATATATATATATATATATATATATATATATATATATATATATATATATATATATATATATATATATATATATATATATATATATACACTGATGAGCCAAAACATTATGACCACTCACAGGTGAAGCAAATAATGTTGATCATCTCCTAACAAGGCCACATGTCAATGTCTGGGTAGATTAGATGGTAAGTGAACAATCAGTTCTTGTAGTCAACGTGTTGAATGCAGGAGAAACGGGCAGGAGTAAAGACCTGAGAGACTTTGACAAGGGCCAAATTGTTATGGCGAGACAACTGGGTCAGAGCATCTCTGAAACGGCAAGGCTTGCGGGGTGCTCCCGGTCAGCAGTGGTGAGTACCTACTGACAGTGGTCCGAGGAGGTACAAACCACAAACCGGCGACAGGGTGCTGGGTGCCCAAGGCTCATCAATGCATTAGGGTAATGAAGGCTATCCCGTCTGGTCTGAACCGACAGAAGGTCTACTGTGGAACAAGTCACAGAAAATTTTAATGATGGTTACAGGAGGAATGTGTCACAACACAGAGTGCATCGCACTGCGTAGCAACAGACCGCTCGGTGTGCCCATGATGACCCCTGTCCACCGTCGAAAGTGCTTACAATGGGAATACAAGTGTCGGAATTGGACTTTGGAGCAGTGGAAGAAGGTCACCTGGTCCGATGAGTCCCGCTTTCTTTTACATCATGTGGACGGCCATGTATGTGTGCGCCGTTTACCTGGGGAAGTGATGGCACCAGGATGCACTGTGGGAAGACGACAAGCCGGTGGAGGGAGTGTGATGCTCTGGGCAATGTTCTGCTGGGAAACTCTGAGTCTGGCCATTCATGTGTACGTCAATTTGACACGTGCCACCTACCTAAAGATTGTTGCAGACCAGGTACACCCCTTCATGGTAATGGTGTAACCTGATGGCAGTGGCCTCTTTACACAGGATTATGCACCTTACCACACTGCACACATTGTTCGGGAATGGTATGAGGAACATGATGAAGTGTTCAAGGTGTTGCTCTGGCCTCCAAATTCCCCGGATCTCAATCCGATTGAGCATCTGTGGGATGTGCTGAAATAAAAAGTCAGATACACGGCGGCTCCACCTCGCAACTTACAGGACTTCAAGGATCTGCTGCTAATGTCTTGGTGCCAGATACCACAGGACACCTTCAGGGGTCTTGTAAAGTACATGCCTTGGTGGGTCGGCGCTGTTTTGTCGGCACGCGGAGGACCAACAGCATATTAGGTGGTCAAAATGTTTTGGGTCATCAGTGTACATATAAATTAAAAAATGCAAAACAAATTTTTTTAGGGATAGGATTCGGGTTAGCTTGTAGAAACTATAGCTTTACTCACATTTATACTTTTCCTGGATGTCTGCGTTGCATAGAATCACCAGGCCCGTCTTGAAGGAGAGCACACGTATCTTACCGTTACGACCACTACAGAGAGGAAACACACCTCTCAGTGTCAGAGGAAACTCACATTTAAAAACTCACAGAGATTCACCAACACATGTATTATTACATTCATCCTGTTAATCAGCAGTACCCAATCTACATCAGGAAGAGCAAGACTATGGCCAGGAGAATCCTCAAGAATCCCAGGTACAAGTGCCTCTTTTAATTTCAAAAGTCATTAAAAAGCTACCACAGCAATGGTTAATATAAGTTCAGGATGAGCTACTAAAGTACCTCCATGCAATCTGAATCCTTAATGAGGAGAGTGCAAGGGACTTGCACACTGCTTGCATACAGTAATGCAGCAATTCCGCTACCATAACAATAACCCATCTATCTAACTATCTGTCTATCTATCTATCTATCTATCTGTTTGTCTGTCTGTCTAAATTTTCTTTTCCATTGTCTTATGCTTACATGAAAAAGATATTTCACTACATTGCACCAGATACATACAGTATGTAAAAAAAAAAAAGTACAAAAAATAAATTAAAAAAACCTTGAACTTGGCTGGGAAAGTTTGACATGTCTACAAAAGGTCAGGAAGCATTGGAGCTCCACTGAGATCTGACCAGAAAATCTAAATAGATTACTACACACCTGTAGCGATCCAAAAATATTGCTGAATCCTGATCAAACAATGCCAAACTGCATTTTGCTTCACATAACGATACATTTTCTAGCTTATTTGGCTTTGTTGTTTGACTGAGAGCTTGTCATGAACATTCTCAGGCATGCTGCTTATTCTTATTCACATCCAGTGTTTGTAACAAAACAAAAAAACAATTGCTACCAATTATTCGCAGAGTGAGAGCCACTGATTTCCAGTCATTAGCAGCAGGTAGTTAAGAGCCTGCTAGACATTTGAGACACATTTCTGACTGATAATAATAAACAAAGAAACAAATAAATCCATCTGTTTTTTTTAACCTTTGTCAGGAATTGTGTTTGACATCCTCAATCAAGAGCTTGGCACAGAAGGCGATATTTGTAGTCTAGCAGTGGGGCTTTTAACTCCTCTTGTGATCTGATTGGCTGCCTGCCAGTGTGATTTCCCAGTGCCTTAGTCATGATCTAATTTAATTTACTGTGGAACCCTTAAAACTGAGCTTTTGTGAGGTATTTTAATCTTAGACTCTAAAATGACAGCATGTGTCACCCTTCCTTACTGAAACAAACAGCTTAAATCAGCCTAACACAGTGTGCTGGTCTTCAGCTGGATTAGCTGGTCAGTCAGCAGGTCTCCCAGCCTGACAAGTGCCCAAAATCCTTTGAAACCAGCAAACCAGCTTGGATTGGTTTAAGTTTTTTTTTTTTTTTTTTTGCTGGGGTTAACAAATGTGGCAGGATATTGACAATAGGATGTTGGGGTCACAGCTCCCAGGAGAAAGGGGCTGTGGTTGACGTTATGGTCAGTACCTGTCGTAAACGTCGAGTAGCCAGTTGAGACACATGTCGACGCAGAGGGGTATGTTGATTAGGATGGACCTCTCCTCCTCTAGTCTCTCATACAGAGAGGTGAGAGCGTGGATGACCTCCACTACATCCATCACACGTTCGGCGTGCTGCAGTTCCTGTTCTCGAAAGACATCCACCACGCTGCTCAACTTTAGCAGGTCCACTGGACACACAGACACAAAATGTACAGGTTGTCATGGATAGTTGTTTCTTTTTCTTATTGTTGTTGTTGGCTTAATACACAGATCTAATATTTTGACAAATCAAGATTTTTCCTGCTCGTTAACTTTCACTAAAGACCTAACAAACTCTATTTACATTATACCTCATCAAAACAGGCATTTTCACAAAAAATTGCAATTGACCGTTCACTCGCATAGCCACATTACCGCAAGTGCTCCTCACAGAGAATACACATACACAAGTGAGTGTTCATCAGCCACCTGTTAGTCAGACAGCACACCGAACTGAGTTGATACTCTGTACTACCAGTAGTGTAGAATGACTGGTGTCATTATGCTGGCTTCTACTGTTAAGGTCTGTTCACACCAAGAACATTAACTATAACCATATAGTTTTAAAAATCATTCAAACTTTAAGAGAATAGTGAAGTCCACACCACAACTATAACGATATTGACACTGGGAAACAATATCATTGGGATCACCTTCAGAGTGATTTTTTTCCAGCTGATGAATGAGAAAAACATTGACAGCCAATCAACTTTAAAGGGCTCAAGCCGCAATGTGCACTCATCAGTATCCATAGCCACATATTACACACATGAACAAAATGGAAAATCCTGCTCAAGAACCGTCAATATTTCCTCTGCATTCTTCTACAGAATTAATGGAGATGAGATAATGAAAAGCTAATGCAAGCTGATAGCATAAAATTACCTCAGGTATCCAGCATTAAAATAGTTATCGTTATAGTTATTGGTGTGAATGGGCCTTTACTGTACAGACTTGTTTTTTCCAGATCCCTAAACCAAGACCAAAATTATCAATTGTAACTCCTCAAAGAGCTTTTAAGCTACATCCACTAAACTTGGTACAGACCTTCAGGTTGTTCAGACTGGTTGCTACGTCTTTTCTAACTGATCAGATTTATGGTTTTCCCCAGGCGGATTTTTGTAAATCCCAAAAAAATCACAAAGATTTACACTGACAGAATGTTCAAACAGGCCAAGACTCTGTCAGAGAATGTTTGTGATTTCAAACTCCAACTGTTTCTGTAATGCCTGTATACCCTTTATACTTTTAAATATAAAAAACTTTTAAAACTTTTAAACAATTTGAAACAAAGCTTTGTGAAGCCAACATCAAAGCTGGTTTTTGACAAACATTACCTATCTAGTTTCTTTTATTATTATTATTATTATTTTAATATTGACTTGGTACTTAAGAATTGGTACTTTGACATCCCTACATTGCACGCACGCACGCACGCACACACACACACACACACACACACACACACACACACACACACACACACACACACACACACACACACACACACACTGACCAGATGCATATCCGCTCATTTCCCCTCTTTCAAGCCCTCTCGGGTGTAGATGATGTGTGTTGAGTGTGAACTAATTGGATTTGACTGCTCTAACATAATTTTCTCAGGCCATCTCTAGTGCAGCAGTGAGAGTATAGGGTTAAAGCTGTATGCTGATGTCATCCTTAATAGGATAATGAGATAATGAGCTGAAATATGGAAACCAAGTGGCTACGGTGCTTTCAGGGTTAGGTGGGCAGTCAGAGACACTAACAGGCCTTTGTAAATGTTCATTTTATATGGCCATCCTCAATCACCACAGCCAGGCTCCCAGAACAGCACCGTTACTATAGCAGCCCGGTTATTAATTCTGCTAATGACATAGACTAGCAAACCAGGAGAGAGAAGAGAGATCAGGAAGGGATAGAGAGGGAGGTTTATATCTGAACCGAACATACATCTTAATGTCTATAACTGTAATATATTTTTGAAAGTCTATTGTATTTTTTTATCTATTCTACTGTATTTTATTGTATAATGTATATTGATATTATTTTTATTAACACAACTTGCAACTTGTTTTTTAACCTTTCTTTCTTTGTATATGTGTGGGTGTGTGTGTGTGCATTGATGCTTTGGCAATATAGTTTGCAAAACAATCATGCCAAAAAAGTACTTTTGAAATTGAATTTGAGTGAAGGGAGTGGGACTGATAGAGAGAGAGAGAAAATTATTGAGGTATAGATGTTTTTCTGAGAGACGCTAAAAGGCACATGCTGTGCTCAGTAGGTAGTCCACCATGTGCTAATATAGCCTGTACAATTTTTTTTCTTCATGGATTCACCTGCCCACCCTTCTTATGCCCATATGGGACATATTCATATTGTGTAAACAGATGGCAAAGAAGTTGAAAGGAAGATGAGAACTGCCAACATTAGAAAAATGTTCCGAATAGAATACTGGCTTACTATTTATTGAATACTGCGTAGTAGACACTGTATACTGTCTACTATAAGTGAAACAATAGGCATTATTCCACAATTTACATTGGAGTCCAGGTATCGCCTTGGAAATAAAAACCAGTTATTTAGCTTTTTTTTATTATTATTAATTTTTTTTTTTGGCTGTCTGAGTCAAGAAAGAGATATAAAAAATAATATTATTACTTCCAGTTCATCCATCACAATGGATATGGAAGGTACAGTTGAGTGCATTACATTGTGGGATATAGTATTCTGTGCATTAAGCTCTGTTATTTACTAGTCATTTTGGCTAATGTAGTAGTTCATCCTGAGTATTCTATGCATAATGTGCACGGTATGCTTTCTGAACATAACCTTTGTCTGGGCCGTGGCAGATAAACCTCCACCCGCAGAACGCGTTACAGGGGGAACTGCAGTTAATTCCTCATTTGAAATTCCTAATTACCTCCCCTGAAGAAGCACAATCACACTAATTATTAGGCTTAATTAAGCTGCATGAAAATCACTGGGCTCTAATGAAAAATACAGATCACAGGCACACAGCAGGGCCGGCACCGTCCACGAATAATCAATGTCTGATGTGTTCAGAGAGAAGGAGAGGGAAAGGGCAAACCAGCATGGGGGGACTTGTCCTTAACGTACATCTTAAAGCTTTCTGCACGTGCCGCAGCTTCATGGCCGTTCGGTATGCCGAGAACTTTATGTTGTTCAGATCCGCTGTGAGAAAAGAGCAAGAGAGATGGAAGGAAGCAATACGAAAAAATAATTTGTCAATGAACAGCTGAGACCAGACAAGAGCAAACAGAATAAGAGGAAACACTAACTGGAAACAAGTGTTGCTGTAACATCTAAATTAACTGGCTTGATTCAAGTCAAACATATTCTTAAACATGTCTGAATCAACCCACATTAGTTTACACCAACAAAACAAATTTTCTGGGTTAGCTCCTTAAGGTAACTATTGCAGGTTTTCACTTTTTACAGTGCACACAGCAAGATCTCGGAGTAAATGTATCTGAGTTTTGCGTGTGTGTTTTCTAGTTGGTTCTAAATTTGATCCCGAATTTAATTCTAAAATCTAAGTGCAAACTTATTGATGAATCAAGCACTAGGTTTATGCAAAAATGTGTGCGGTTCTTAATTTCAATCAAATGTGTCACTTTGGTGGGGTTGAGCAGTTTATAGTCATGGCGTTGCAATTCTGAGTGTTTGGACAACCTGCGTCATATCATATTAAAATACACAGCAAATGCTCCTTATTAATTAGAAGCTGGCAAAACAATCATCTGGTTGGCCCGGCTGCCCTTGGGTTAATGAGAGAGCTGTCTACATCTCTGGGATGGGATGAAATACTGGGTTGTAATTAAAGTTCCAGGTAAAGTAATAGAGCTCAGTGTGAGTCCTTATTCTAGTTGGTGTAAGTGAGCTTGTGTGTGTCCACAATATGGTTCCCTGGTGAGAAGAAGATAGAGAAGATATACATTACAGTAAACCTAGAGCTTAATTGTGTTTCATTGCCTCACCCAAAGCTTGGTATAATTCAGTCATCTTTGGATGGTCCCAGCAGGTTGTCTGGGCCTGGTGGCTATAAACAGAGAGAGAGAACGAAATAAGAACAGTGCAGGGAAGCCAAAAATAGAACAGAAAAGAGAGAAGTGGGAGAACAGAAGAAAAATAAACATTAAAGAGATAGTTCACCCTAAAATTTAGTCATCATTTACTCACCCTCATGTTGTTCCAAACCCATATCAGTTTCATATCAGATGTTAGGCAGAATATATCAATAAAAGGTGAAGGGTGACAGAGGCTGTCAGTTCTTAACGTTCTGCCTAACATTACCTTTTGTGTTCCATGGAAGAAAGAAAGTCATACAGGTTTGGAACAACATGAGGGTGAGTAAATGATGACAGGAATTTCATTATTCAAACACAAGAGCTGTCCTATTTTCAGGACATTCAGAGAAAAGCTTGAATATTGTATAAAGCTTGACTTTATTAAACAGGAATGTAAGAGAATTTACACAGCCTTTACAAGTGTGCTGCATACCATCCTGCATGAAACAGTGCAACAACAACCACCTGTCCTCATGTCTGCCTGCACTCTCAGTGCCAGCAGCAGAGGGGAAGAGACATTAAATACAGATATCAGATTAATAAATGATCAGAATAAATAAGTGAGAGGGCCTTAAGCGGAAAGTTTGCCAGCTGTTCACTCACTCATCATTACCTGCGCTGGCATTAACACTGATTGACCAGCGACTTGAACACCTTCTGTAGAATATGTTCACCCTTTGGCCTGCTCACATGGAGATATTAAATATACAGTAGTGGGGAGAAGTGTTGCGGAGTATCAAACTAAAACTAAGTACTTTTTCAACCAAGTAATTTAATAAATAAATAACATTCCATCTACTTCAAATTAATAACTTAAGTTGAATTGCTGCCTTAAAGTTTTAAGTAAAACCAACATGGCTTTACAAATCATTTCAACCCTTTATTATACATAATAGACTAGGTGAGTTGAAATGATTTGTAAAGCCACACTGAATTTACTTAAAACTTTATGGCAGTAATTAAACGTAATTTTTTTTTTATTTTTTTTTTTAAGTTGAAGTAGATAGATTTATTTCAGTGCAATAATCAAACTCAATCTTCTAAATCATCTTCGTTCTTTGTATATGTAGCATTGAAAAGGCCAATCCATTTTAATAAATTCAGTGAATGTGAAAATGTATTTTATACATTAGGGGCTGTTCCCACAGAATGCATCCTTGTGCTAAAAAAAGCTAAAGTAGAATGCAATAGTCTCGAGATGAGTTTTTAACAGTTGAAAAACATTTTAACTGAACATGGGGTCTAATAAAAGCGGCGCTCCTGCACGAGATGCTGAAAAAACAGTAAGACGTGGCTAAAGGGTCAAAGACACCTGTCTAGTGCAAGTTTACATAGGAAAATGATTGAAAAACAGTGCAGATGGGAACGCATTGGGTTTGAACGGCCCCTTATGGTATATTCTAATATTTTTATTTAATGTATCTTTTGAAGTTTAAAGCTGTTACTGTAATTTAAATGGTTCATTCATTCAAAAACCCTCATTGTTTTTGTACCAGATAATGCAGCTCCAATTTAGTTATACATTAATATATAATTATTTATAAAAATGTTATATAGTATTTTATTTTATTTTAAGGGTTATATATTAATATATAATGATACAATTATAAAATCTATGAAAAAATATATTAATTCATCAGATAGATGAGAAGTTTGTAGCTTGCCAAGCGACAGTTTCACAGTAACATCCCCAACACTGGTGGGGAGAGTTCGATATTCTCCATCGTGGATGCCAACATCTGCTGTCCACATCCAACACTGACTGTGCTGTGATATCAATGAAACGCAGATCTGTAAATGCAACAGGTTGTGTGACAAAAGGAACACCATGGTTGAAATGTTTTCTTTTTTTAATCACAGTGCAATAATCTTCTGCACCACGGAGCAGTAATTGAGTTTGCTCTCTATATCTGATAATCTGACATGCCCATCACACAGTTTTACACTGTCTGTCTCTCTGCAGACATTCTTAGACAACTGATGATTTACGGCTGGACTTACTTGATGTAGTATGGCACTTTGTTGGGGGATATGGCACGTTCCCAAGGAATCTGTACAGAGCCTGTAGTGACAGAGTAAAAAGAGGGCAATATCAATCAGACAGACATGTCTAGCATGAAAAGCTATTTTCAAAATCTCAAATGGTACAGCTCAAGGTCTTTCAAGCATACTGCTTGCACACTGAGAGGCTATTAAACAACACCTCAAAGGTGTTTTGAATATTAGAAAGCTTTTCTCTGAAGTGGAGAGCTTTCCAAACCTATTTATGTGGGACCCTGAGGTCAAATGCTGCTGTGTTCTGATATACAAATGGTAAAAACAGAGAATTCGATAATCACTGAGGCATAGGCGATCTCAATTCTTCATTTCACCTCAGCCCAAGGAGTAGTTTACCCAAAAAATGAAAATATGTCATTATTTATTCAACCTAATGTCATTCCAAACCAGTATGACTTTCTTCTGTGGAACACAAAAGGAGATGTTAGGCAGAATGACAACCTTAGTCACCATTCACTTTTATTGTAGGGAAAAATAAGATGCAATGAATGTGAATGGTGACTGAGGTTAGCATTTTTATCTCCTTTTGTGTTCCATTGAAGAAAATAAGTCATACAGGATTGGAACAACATGAGTCACTAAATGATGACAGAATTTTCATTTTTGGGAGAACTATCCCTTTAAAATTCTGTGATCTCTCTCACCCAGTGAAATAAAGAAAATAAAGTGCAACCAAATACACCAGCATTACTGATCAACTGACAGACAGATGCAATTTGTATATGGTTTATTAAAAAATTATCAGTCGAGTAAGAATTGAACCTAAAGCAAGAAATAGTTCTCTGAGCCACAACACCTCATATTCATATAAAGCTGAAATCCTGGAACTGACCTTGCTCTGAGGTGAACTGACTGTATTGTGCATATACTATCCATTAGCTTGCTGTAGAAAGTAGTTGAAAACAGCACTAGAAAGATTCTGTGTCCTCGTTTGGCTTTGCATTGTAGCACTGATTTACAGTGATTCAGAGAGAGTCAGTTCTCTGCAAGAAATAGTTTGGAATACTTCTAAACGGGGCTAACTTTGGAGCTTTGGTCTTTTTCTCCGACACTTACAATGTTCCACAGCACTGATCTGCTGTCAGATTGACAGCAAGAGTGAATAAAGGCACGACCCAACCTGCCCACTCAAAGAACACTGATGTTGGGCAACCAAGCCCACACTGCTGCTGTTACAGCCCTGCCAGCCCCTCTCCGCTGTGCTCCATGCTCCCATCTCTGCCCTCATTCTGTTCTCAGCATCACACTCCAGTGGGGGACTGTACAGTTTCAAGTTGCCACGCTTACTGGAAAGGAAGTGCTGTGATCCGGGGCCAAAATCTCTGTGGGCATCCTGCAATTGCTTCAGACGCTCTTCAATGGACCCCTATGTGTGTTCGAGAGAGAGAAAGAGAAAAACTGTGGAAAAGGAGGAGTGAATTTCTTCTCACACTAACTTAACAAACTTCTTTGGTGTTGTAATGAGGATTAAGTTTTGCTTCAGGTGAAGTGTGTACCAGTCTGCTGCCCTCAATCAGCTTTTAAAGAATATAGGTGACAATACAGATGTGTGCTTTTAAATGAACAGAAGATAAATGTTCAGAAAAGGCTCTGTGTGGTGATAAGAAGTAAGGGTTTTGCATAAAATCACATAGGACATGTTCTTATGTCTAGGCTATTTTGTAATTGTTGGTCTAAACATGCATTAGAAGGGAGTCTTTGAAGTTTCACAGTTTTTTTCAGCATCTTACGTCATGAGCGTTGAGTTTTTAAGATGCAAGTTAAAAGAAGTATAACTTAAATTTTTTTTAAAAAAAAAACAGTCCCTGGGGTGTCATGAACCAATTTTGTTTGATGGGGCACCAGTTGCACTTACAGCTCTAGGTGAGATATGTCATGAAGAAAAAAAGCTTAAGATTCGTGGTCAAGTTTTTAACTTTAGGGCTCAGGTGAACCCGTGTTCAAATCCTGACCTAATATAAAATTAGTGTATATATATATATATATATATATATATATATATGGAAAAGAGCAGCTTTGACATTTATAACTCATTGCGTATTTGCCGGTAAAAAAGTCTCAAGTCTCAATTTTCAAGCGACATAAGAGTGGGTAGATGATGATCTCGATAGGACTAACTAAATTTAGACATTTGTATTATTGATAGACCGATATTTCGGGCAGGTCAATTAATCGGCCAATATATCAGGCAGGTCAATTAATTGGCTGATATATAGGGCAGAGCTGCGTTTCCCAAAAGCTTTGTAAGCCTAAGCAGAACGTAGAATCCATTGGCGCCAATGGGCTCTACGATCAACTTAAGCTTGCGATGCTTTTGAAAAACACAGCCCAGGCTGATTAATCGGCCGATATTTGGCCATTTTGCTATTATCAGCATCGTCTGATGACCGTGTTCCATGACCGATTAACAGAAGTGTTTACTTTCCCTTTTGTCAGTTCCAAAATCTAAACCAACAGATTTGTCAATGGACAGTCAACACTTTCTGTTTTCAAGGTTTTTTATTTTCAAGTTTATGCAAATTTGAGTAAATAAGTGTTTGTTTCACTTTAGAAATTTTGTGTACATCTGATTTGCTGCTGTTAAATTGTATTATGTTTATCTGCTTTTATATCAGCCATCCTGCTCTCTAGATATTGGTATTGGCATCAGCCATTAAAAAAACAATAGCAGTCCACGACTAAATTGTATGCATGATTTCTGCCACAGCGTTTTAGACAAATTCTTTTTTTAAACACTCTTTTTAAAATAATCATGCCACTCAATTATAAAGAAAATTATTTTGTGAAGTTGCATTCAAAAATCCACTTGGCTTAAAGGTCTGAGGGGGTACATGCCCCCCACATTCAGTTTTAATAAGCATGGAGCTGTTTGTGAATACATCAATGAGTGATTGGCCCCTTAGATGTTTGCCAAGATCAATCCAAGTCTGCTATTCTCTTCCCCAATCAGACATCTCTAGGGATGCTGGACTACCTAATTCTGTTTTATGTAAATCATTCAGAACATGTCAAAACACAGACATAAACAAAGGCCAGCAAATCCACTCAAGCATGAAATGTTTTCTTCCCATCGCTCTCTTTCTATCTGCATCTTCCCCTGTTTCTAAGGCATTTCAAAGACAACCAATCCTGTTGGGCCAGAATAGAAATAAAATGTTGCTCTGTGTAAAGGCCAACATCTGTGCTAATTAATGTAATCATCAAATGACAAACTGACATGCTGGATAAACACAAAAGGTTAGGCATTGCAAGGCAAGGATTAAACACAGCATTTATCTTGCATTAATTTATATACTGCAAAACACAGTCAGGCATGCTCACACACGCACATTTGTCCTGTGCATTTTTCATTGCATTAAGTCACACACAAACTGCAGCACACATGTAATTGAAAGTTGTTTTTCGATTACTGAATTCACACTCCCACACACCAAATATACTGCTCATTCTCGCTACATCTCTCTCTCTCTCTCTCTCTCTCTCTCTCTCTCTCTCTCTCTCTCTCTCCCTCCCTGACTCTCTTAAGCTCATCTCTCACATAAAACAAACAGATGTAATCGAAACACCCAATTTAATTTGACATCTTCTCATTTTTTTCTCGCCGGAAAGCCCTTTGTTTTCCCATGAGCATGTAGACAAAAGGCGCTCCCCATGACCGATGATAATGGAGCCATCACCGCTCCCAGCCAGGCACGACCGATGTATTACACTCCATCTCCAAAGCTCCATTTTTCATAGTCTATATGCACAAACTTAGTTGGTTGGTGCTAGCACTGAAAATGATGACCGGTGAACTGTATGGTCTCCATAGGGGTCTATTAGTGATGGTGTACAGGTATGGATGAGATGGGGTTTCTGGCATGAAGTCACTACCTGGAGAAGTTTCCATCTGTTGTTGAGGTGCTCCAGGGCTCTGGCGTTCTCCATGGACAAGTGCACGTCAGATATGGCCAGCTGGTGAGCCAAGTCATTTATGTGTTTCATTCCTTCCTTTACCTGGGCCAGCTCTTCCTTAAATAGCTACAGAAAGAGAAAAAGACATTCTTGAGACATTGGACAAAACATACCCTACAACTTTACCTGCCTAAACTTTTTAAAATAGCAATATTTCCACTTTGTTTGAAGCTATGGTCACTGGAATGTTCTTAAAGGGAAAGTTCACACAATAATAAAAAATGGTGTCATCGTTTACTCACCCTCATGTTGTTCCAAACTTGTTCCTCCTTCTGATTTCCTTTCTTTCATTAAACACAAATGGATATGTTAGGCAGAATAAAAGCTTTGATCAAAATTCACTTTCACTGCATCCTTTTTCTCTTCAATGAAAGTGAATGGTAACTGAGACTCTAAGTCCCTCAAATTTCTGCATAATTCCTTTTGTGGTACATGGAAGAAAGAAAGTCATAGGGAACAATATGGTGAGTAGACTATGACAAAATTGTCATTTTTCAGTGAACAAATTTACCATTTTGTTTGATTTTCTCTTTATTTCTTATTTTATTTTCTACTTTTTACTTTATCTTTATTTTGTTGACCATAACTCAATACTTCATAATACATTTTATATTTCCATATTTGACCTGCTATGTGTTCAACAAAGTCACATAGGATTTGCTGAGTTTTATATTAAGTAATTGTCCATATATTTTCTGTCACAACCATTATACATGGAGCCACTTTATATTAGGCGTCTTTAACTACTTCATACTTAAGCATTTATTACAATGTACTTATTACGTAACAACGCAACAACGTGTTGTTGCATTGTACTTACATTTAAAGTACCTGCATTTAATTACATCTGTAGTTACACTCTTTACCATACCCCTAATTCCAAACCTAACACAACTCCAACCCTTACCCTAAACCCTAAATCTAAACCCTAACACTAAACCTATACATACACTACCGTTCAAAAGTTTAGGGTCACTTACTCATTCTTTCTTTATTTTATTATTATGATTATATATATATATATATATATATATATATATATATATATATATATATATATATATATATATATATATTTTTTTCACATTTTGAAATAATAGTGGAATAACTATGGAATAATAGAAATGGAAATATGGAAATTATGTTATGACTAAAAAGAAATCAAAAATAAATCAAAACTGTGTTATATTTTAGCATCTTCAAAGTGGCCACAATTTGCCTATATTTAGCAGACATGTACTCTTGACATTTTCTCAACCAGCTTCTTGGGGTATCACCCTGGGATGCTTTTTAAACAGTACTGAAGTAGTTCCCATCTATATGTTGGGAACTTATTGGCTGCTTTTCTTAATTATTCGGTCCAAGTCATCCATTTCAAAAACTTTTTAAGTAAAATTTTAGTTTTGTAATGAAATAAATTAATATGTTGGCACAATTATATTTTTGTCTACAAAACTAATTTCAACCTTTTAAGCATACGCCTTCAGATCAAAACGTTTTTAAGATCATGAGAAACATTTCAGGCAAGTGACCCCAAACATTTGAACGGCAGTGTACCTCAACCTCAGTAGCAGAAAATGTGAATCTTGTGAGAATTTTGCAGAACAACATGTAGTTACACAATAAGTACATTGCATTTTATTTATTTTAATTTTAGCAAATAGTAGTTAAAGACACCCAATATTAAGAAGCTTGCAACAAAAGAGAGAATAAAAAAACTAAATGGCTACTGTATTTGTACCTGTAAGAAAATTGAATTTGTTGTTATTTTGTCAATATTGTAAGATTTTCTGTCTAGTTGGAGATGTAACTCAGTTTGAAACAATCATGTAGACTCAATTCATTGATTCATTCTTTCACTCATTAAAGTGAATGCTAAATTTATCAATATACAACAGTTAGTTCCGGTCCTCGAATCTGATTGGACGAGAGACATTCCATGAGTACTGAAGGTCTCACACCATCAACACTCGGACGCTTCATTGTGTGTATCACTCCGCTTGTGTTCGTGCTAAACTGAAGTGTATGAGCAGTGCAGATGTGTTAAGAGCTACTGTATGTGTGTCTCTTTACATGTAATTTTTTGACATTACATATATTAGCCAGCAGGTGGTGGCAAAAGATCATTGTTGTGTGGAATATGAGCCAGTTGATGAAGTGGAGTGAATCCGCATCAGTCAGTGTTTACATACAACAGCTCTACATAATCACTCATATTACTACTACACTACTAAAGCTAGGAAATAGCTTTAAACGATTTTAAACGAACAACTTCAGCATTACGGCTCATCACAGCTGAGAGACACAACAGACTGATTAATTACACAAACTCAAGGCGCTTACCTCTTACCAGACTTTCCACATTAGAGAGGACATACTGTTTAAAATGGCGGAGGACATTGCGGTTTCTATAGTGAATAACTCTTGCGCACCGGCTACCGTGAAATAGGGAGAAATACCCCCGCTAGGAAAGCTGACAGCATCTCTGCTTGGGAGTGGCATCGGGTGATCACACACGCTCCATCTCTCTCTCTCTCTCTCTCTCTCTCTCTCTCTCTCTCTCTCTCTCTCTCTCTCTCACACACACACACACACACACACACACACACACACACACACACACACGCATCTATCCTTGTTTATCCAATAACTTGGTAGAAACAGCACAAGCCATGATCCTATTTCTGAAGTGACATTTTTGAATTACTAACAAAGGCTTGGACGCATCATTTGTTTTGAACCAGCAACGGCACATTCTGATCCATCACGTAAGAAAGTAGTTCCATGCACAAATGCATTTTTTATGACTGTACTCAGTTTTCCAAAAAAATTTAAATTTACTTGTTCATTTAGCAGTACAGTAAATATTTAAGCAATATCACACTCGCAATCGTGCTATATGGCCCTAAATCAACACTGCTGTGATTGCCTACAGCACTTAGCCTGCAGCCTCGTGCCTGCAGCCGAATCACAGCAGTGCTGATGTAGGGCCATATTGCACTCTTGCTTGTGTGATATTGCTTAAATATTTACTGTATAATAAATATGACACATTATTTTTGTATCTGATGGTGTGGACCCATATTGAGTGGGAGGCAAGAAAAAAATGCACATTTATGAGAAAATGGAAGAAGCATGAGACTGCTTCCACCACTAAACATGCTGAACAGATGCATCCAAAATCATTTCTTCCATGAATGCATAAACTTTTTATTTATTTATTTCAGTTCTGTAGCCTGCGGTACTCAAGAACGTGTGAGAGGTCAACTCCAGTGCATTCTGGGACAGCAGGAGCTCTGATCTTATGGCCTGTTCACACTCTTGACATGCAGCCAGGAAAACTAATGAAAAGCTGGAAGCCTGCATGACATGCCATGTGCTTGCCGGTTCTGAAAGCAGGAGAAGTATTCATGAATGCTCCACCTCCTGTCAGTGCAGAGCTTGAACATGTCAGTTCACTTGAGTTCTGCATCAGCCTCAGTTCAAATCTGCTTAGCACTCTGCATCAGTGTAGAGCTTTGGGCATACCATTTTTTGACACCACAGCTACATTGATACTGATTGACAAATATCATGTCTGGCTAAAACTCTAAATAGAACTGTGCCATTCACAAAAAGGCACAATCTTATTCCATAATTAGAATTATTGTATTATAACAAATATATGTATACACCACTAGAAAAACAGGAAAAGTATTTACAGAGCTAAGGAAATGTGCTTGTTTGTGTTTGTGGGAACCTGAAAGCCAGAATAGAATATCAGCCTGAGTTCACTGATCCACAGTAAACAGATACCTACCAAACAGTTCTGTATCTATAATAACATTGCTTATCTCCACGGAAACAACCATGATCTTATCGTCAATAAAAAGCCCTCCTGTAGCTCTGTGGGAGTCTAGGGCTGAACAATGTCAATGGTAGATTATAAGGGGACTTGTTAGGGAGATATGGTTTTTGCTCAACTCTTCAAAACAGCACAGCTGATTGAATGATAACATATTCAGACATCTTTTTATGTGTTACTGTTATAGCACTAACCTCTCTGCTCAATCACAGGTAAATTACTGTGTGTCAGTAAAAAAAAAGGGCAAAACTAATAGCAACATACAGCAGACTAAACTGTACTGTATCAGAAATTCATAAAACACATGGAGTGAATACAGCAGAGATTCGGAAAGCAATTGGAGGTCCACACAAAAGAAGGGGTCAAACCTGGCTGAGAGAAAGGCACATTTTAAACACTGAAAATGGAAAAAATAATAAACCCAACAATCCATCCGATTATTCAATTATATTCACATTCAAGAGCAAGTCACATCAGATGTTCGTCACAGTACAATTATTTTAAAGGCTGAAAAATCAGTTGCTTAAACCCTGCATGAGAATGAACTGAGAGAAAAGGCTAGGATTTCTACACCATTAAAATACGATGCACTGTGGACATTCCCTTTGGAATTTGGCTGAAAATCTTAGAATAAGAAATTGACGAGGTGTGAGGTCTACAAACAAATCAATTTTGTGAATTCACAAAAAAAAAAAAAAAAAAAAAAAAAAAAAAAAAATCAAGACTATTCATGCAGAATTCTCTAAAAAATAAATAAAGTCCATGAGAACGCATTATTAAACACATATATTAAATGACATTTATGACGTAAATACAAAAGAAGCTCACCAAACCAGAAACAGAACCTGACACCTTAGCGCCAATAAATAGTAACACAAGCATAGTGTCGAGCATATCTTTGTCTATTATAGTAGCACTAAAGTAAATTGGGTAAATATATCAGGGAGTCTCGGCAGACAGCCATTCTTGCACAAAAGTCAAATCCAGTTTTTCTTTTCCTAAAAATTCCCACCAGTGCTCTTCCATTCAGATACAAGATTTAACACTGCACCACTGCAGCTTTGGTGTTGCTTTTACCAAAACTAGATCAAACTTAAAGTTGAAGTGTGTCATTTTTTCATTTTATAATACTTTCACCTATCCCTCTTTAATATGTGCCAACTATAAATAAGCCATTTGTAGGTTGATTATCCTGAAAAGTGTAAACACTGTGTCTCTGTGATGCTATCAAAACATTGTGTAAATATCTATGTGTCTGACCAATTTCTTTGTATGGAAAAAAGACGCAATGAAAGTGAATGGTGACTGAGGCCAAAATTCTGCCCACAATTTCCTTTTTGTGTTTTACAGAATAAAGAAAGTCATAGGTGTTTTGTAACAACACGAGAGTGACAGACTTCTCAATTCTGGGTGAATTATCCCTAAACACATTCACTAGCAGTCAAAAATATGGACTCTTTCTTTATTTTAAATTTTTTCACAAATCAAAATTTTTGTTTGTTATTTTAAGCAATTACGCATAAACCTTTAGAAAAAAAAGTTGTTAAGATAATAAGAAACATAAATTAATTGTGGCCAAACTTTTGACTCATCGTCAAAGTGACCCATTTCACATAGTACCTTAGTAGCGTCTATATGGTCTTGCAGAGAATCAATGAACAGGTCTCCCACAGGCTCCCAGGCGTCCCTCACTCCTTCTGCCTGCTCTAGAGCCACAGCCAGCTCCTCCATGGCGGCCTGGATCTGCAGCAGCCTCTCCAGGGTTCGCTCCATGTGCCGGTGTCTGTCCACGCAGCGTGCCGTCAGTTTCTCCCACAGGTCACTGGCAACGTTGGCCTGCTTCCACACGGAGCGACTAACATTCATCATTCGCCTCCGAGGAGAAACCTCTGTGATAGAAGAAAGTGAAGAGAGAAGAAGAGAGGAGAGCTGTGAGCTAACCGAGTGAAAACAACAGCTCTGATACATAATTTATTTTTTCCATATGACATAGATACACTCATGATGACATGTGGATGCTCAATTAGGTTGATGGTTTATCAGAGATGTTTGTTTGTTTTTTTCATCAAACAATGTAATGTATGTGCACCTGTGCTGGTTTAATGTGTCAAAGTAAACTACATGGCCAAAGTGTGTGGTCACCTAAACACCACACCCCTACGTGCATGTTGAACATTTATTTTCAAAACCATAGGCATTTATAGGGAGTTGCTGCTACACTAGAAGGCTGTACACTACTGTAGCTGTTGGAACATGGCTGTGGTGATTAACTCCCATTCAGACACAAACGCATCAGTGAGGTCAGGCAGTCGTCGTTCCAATTTATCCCAACGGTATTTAATGGGATTCAGGTTTGGGCTTTGTGTAAGCCAGTCAAGTTCTTCTAAACCAGACTCAGTAAATCATTTTACTGGCATCCTATGACAGTACCATATTGAAAAGGTCAATTATCTTTTTGGTACACCCATTCTATTGAAAAAGGAGATTGATTTTATCCACTTGTTAGTAATGGGTGTAGCTGAAATTAACAAACCTGTTAATTAGAAGGGGGTGTCTACATACTTTTGGTCATGTAGTGTATCTAAAATGTTCATGTATTAGGGAACCGACCTTTGCCATCAGGCAACGTCTCCTCAGGCTCCTGGAAAGGGTGTTGTGCCAGGAAGGTCTGAGCAGACTCCAACACTGAGTAGATGTATGGCCCTCTGGATTTGACATCCTCCATGAAAGCCTGCAAAGGCAAAGCAGATGTTAATGAATCCCTCATGCCGACATGATCAAACATCAAACACAAACAGACTATTACAAGAAAGCACCCTCACTGACATACAAAACTAAGTTCAGGCATGAAACTTTGAATGGCGCAAGCTGATAGGTCCTTTAAACTTGTCTGTTAGCTAATCAGCTTGCTTGTGGTATGTCAAGCCAACTGACTAACATGGAGTAAGCTGATAGGGTTTTTGACGTTCAATATGGTAGCCAATCAACTTGCCTAGCACTTATTTTTGTTCAGTTTGCCAGTTTCACTGCAGCACTCTGCAAGAGTTTTCTCTGAAACCCTCCACCTCCCCAGTTGCACTTGTCTAGATCTGCTACATGACGATTGTATTTATGTTTAATTGTGCAGCAGCATGTCATACATGCTTGATGCAGCATGTCTTGTATTTTTCTAACTGTGCAGCAGCATAACACATGCTAACTCCATAAGTCTCCGTACTTGCTCTGCAGCAGCGGCGTAGCAGATCTAGTTCACCAAGACCAATATTTTATCGATATGTCATCCCCACATTAACATGCTAAATCTTTCTGAGAGTTGTCATGACTGAAACTAGCTCATACACACTGTATGGAGGTCCAAAAAAATCCATCAACCCCTGAGATGCTATGTACCCAAATGACCATTGACTGAACCCATTTTTCCAGCTTTACTTGGGTAGGTATTTAAAGATTATTGGTAACACTTTACAAAAAGGTTGTATTTGTTAACATTAGTCAATGCAATATCTAGCATGAACGAGTGGTGAACAACGCATTTACAGTATTTGCTAATAATAGTTAATGTTTATTTCTACATTTTATATTAAAAGTTGTATTTGTTATCATTTGTTAATGTATTATGAACTGAACATGAATGACACTAAAAATATTTAAGAATATTCTAAATAAATTTGAATTTACCTCATTAAATTGTGAACTATGAATACTTTTTTACTTCTAGGCACCAATAAAAACCAATTTGGCTGTTTCTAATGCAGTGATATACAGCTCAAATCAGACATAAGCTACTCATGTATCCATCATGGGGTAAATTCCCTACTCCCAGCATCAACCTCCAGTCTTTCCACTAATCCCTAATAGTTACTAAGGCGACAACTTCATTCATTCATCCTGCCATTTTAAATCTAAGGGTAATGTTACCCACTCCTCCTAAAATCATTTATTTGAATGATCCAACAGTTTAATCCTCTTACAGCATGAAGAGATTACTGTTTATTTTTTCTCCTACTATATAAAACCACAGGAATTGCCCCATGCTATTTTGCATGCAGGTTGCATGCATACGGATGCTCAGCCCCCTATATGGCAGCACAGCCATATCTCGAATCACCCCAGTAACATTTAGCATGCCCTCAAAATCCAAGTAGGTAACTAGGTATAGCTGCAGGCCGGAGATCTCCAAAAGAAGGTGGGGTTACTCCAAAAGGGAGTTGCGCCAACTCAAAAAGGGGGCATCACATTCCACACGTGGTTAGGGTTAGGGGCTCCCTATATCTTTGCTGGCAGTTTGGAGCTCTGCCTACAGCTTTATTTTTATCCAGCTGTGGCTCCACAGCACCTGCACTTTCATGGCAAAAGCGCTATGGCTGCAGTCTCTGTGTGGAAGTTGGGGCGGAGTAAGTTTTCAACCAGCAGCATTCGAGGATGGTTGTTTACACAACAGAAGTTATCTGTTTGTTTGGTGAAGTTGTTTACTCACTAACTGTTTTATGTTAATGTTTTGGCTGCTTATATTTGTTGTCATGCTTTAATGAGTCGAACATTCCCTGGGGATATAGTGTACAGAGGTTTGCCGGTAAAACTGTAACAAGTTTACAGATATTAATGAGTTTTTCCTTCTTTTAAAGTACCCTAGATATACGGATTCAGAACAACTAGTCACAGCAATGCACACGTTTAAATGATACTGGACATTTTAAAACAGTTCTCCATGAATGTACTCTATGCTTATTTCAAGCTGTCTGTAAGTGCTGATTTATAATTATTGCACAGTATTTCACTAATAAACAGATTCACTCGTTTCTTTTGGAATGCGGAAGTAGACTATAGTGAGGTAAACTTCCATAAAGGTACATGGGGACCATAGGAAATATAATTTTTGCGTACCCATCTGCTCCAACAGCAAAAAAAAATACACTATTATATTTCTATTATTTTCAAAAAGAGAAGAAAATAGAGAGAGAGACGGATTACGACAGATGAGTGAAAGATATTTCTCAGCTGTATTAGAAACCCCATCGAAGCAGTGTTGACTAGCTTTTTTTAATGAATGCCAGTGGTAGTAAAATACAAAGTGTAATGTTTTAATTATACAGTACATATATATATATATATATATATATATATATATATATATATATATATATATATATATATATATATCATTTTATTTTTATTTACACCATTAAATTAAGGCAGAAATGCATCTATGCATCTATGAAAAGGGTCCATTGACAGGCAGCTGGAAATAAGAGGCCTCTCGGGGTGTTTCCATGGAAAGTATGCCCTCTTGCCTATGCCTCGCTATTTCTTGAAATAACTGAAGCTTGCAATGTTTTCATTCCACTGTAAAACTTTAATAGTCTTCATACTGAAGAGGTCTGCCTTGGGCTGAGCGAACTAAAATAAAGACTTATCATATATGTATCAATAATACATTTGTAGAAAAAGCTGCAAGAAATGATTATGTTTCAGTCTTGTGATGTCTTTATTTCCCAAACTGAGTACTTAAACATATTGGTCGTATCCACTCAGTGATCAAAGTCTCAGAGGAAACCATTTTAATTTCAATCTAGAGCAGTGCTAGGGTGAGCTTCCATATGTGTACAGTTTTTACACCTGAACACATGCACAAACTATACAAATCTTTCAACAAACTCGTATATATACAGACACATTCAAATGAGCACAAACAGAGAAAAAAACCAGCCTGGTATCAAAACACAGAGGGAGAAATCCACTTATGATCCATAATTTAAATTTCTTAAAACACTGTAATTGTCTGCAGAGTAGCATATGTTCTCTGCTTTGTCAGAAGTTTTAGGGCAATGTGGCACAATGGGAATGCCAACATCTTAGATTTTAAAGGTGAACTGAAGGACAAGAGGACAATATGTGACTGATAGGAGTGATGCGTTGGTTTTGTGTGTGTGTGTGTGTGTGTGTGTGTGTGTGTGTGTGTGTGTGTTTAGGGTGGTGGTGCATGAATCTGCAAAGATATGTGTGCAAATTACATCAAGAGTAGCAAAGGGGAGCATAGAGGGATTGAATGAAGGATAAAGAAACCATGAGATATAAGACTGTTCATTGGGAGGATAATTTCACAGTGTGTCAGTCTAGAAGGAAGATCTTGCTATCTCTCTCATATTTCTTTCTTTTTCAACCTTCTTTCTCCCTCTCTCCTCAGCTGACAGCACTGAAAATTGGTGCTAAGATGGAAACAGCATCCTGCAGTAGTACTGTACTAATAACAAGGTGTGTGTTCATCTGGGAGTGTGTTTGTGTTGGTGTATTGGGGAAAAAGAACGTGTTTGAATCCAGAACATATTGTGTAAGCACAAGAAAGTGTTAAATATTAATCTGAGGAAAATTTTGTGAACATAAAAGGAGTCACATCTTAAACCATTTATTTGTGTATGTACGCATCTTCTGGTGCCACTATTCTCTTTGTTCTATTTTTGGTGATCTAACAGGCCACTTTGTGGGCTTTGAACAGAGGAGGTTTAGATTTCTAATTAACATGTTCCATTAAAGTCTAAAGTCTACAGGTGGCCTGGCTCAAACCTTTAATGTCATTCTTTCTGAACTCCTGCTGCCATGCGGCAGTCGTAAAGGAACATTTCACCCAAAAATAATTCTCTCATCATTTATTCATCATCATGCCATTTCAAACTCGAATGACTTTCTTTCTTCTGCAAAATACAAAGATTTTTTGATTGTGATGGATGTGTTTACATCTCTGTAATACAAGTCAATGGTGTCCAAAACTTTCCAGCTTCAAAAAGGACATAAAGGCAGCACAAAAGTAAACCATATGACTGGAGTGGTTTAATCCATGTCTTCTGAAGAAACACGATAGCTTTGTGTGAGAAACTGACCAAAATTTTTGTCCTAATTCACCAAAAATCGTATTCACTTCTGCCCAGCTCTTCTATGCACGTTCATGAGCGAAGCTTGTTCAAACGTCCTCACAATTGATCCATGCACATTCGCATGTTCTCGGGAAAATACTAGCTTTCATACTACCTTTATGTCCTTTTTGGAGCTTGAACATTTTGGACCACATTGACCTGCATTGTATGGATAAAAACACCTACTACATTCTTCAGAAAAGCTTGGTTTGTGTTCCACAGAAGAACGAAAGCCATACGAGTTTGAGATGGCATTAGGATGACTAAATGATCAGACAATTATACTTTTTTAGTGAACTATCCCTTTAAGTGTTAAAAAAAAAGTGTGAGGAGAGACAGCATGAGTGAGTGTTTGCATGATCGTGTGTGTTAAGCAAACCTGGTTGAACTCCCGCTGGTGCTGCACTGCTCCGACATCACCACCGATAGGCAGCTGCTCGGACAACTCCTCGTCTTTAGCTGTTAGCCATTCAATGATCTCCTGCAGAGACAGCTGGAGCTTCCCGCTGTTGTCTGAAAAGGCCTCCAGCCGTACCCTGCCAGCACAGCAAACGACAGCCCATCACAGGGCACGAACACGTGGTTAAAGACAGCACACCCCTGAGATCACAGTTCTAAAGACCCTTCATATGAGCTTCAGGACACACTCGTACAGTTACCCTGCCACCAAAAATTCCTTTTTAATTCAATTTTATTGATAGTGAATACAAACAGAATGACAAGAAATAACAAGAAGTGGGTGGAAAGAGGAATACGGCATGACAGAGGCTGGATTCGAACCTCTTTCTCCCACATTAGGTGAGCTTAAAACCAGCCAAAGCTGGTCTTAGCTGGCCACGCAGGATGGTCAATTGGCTGGTTTTAGAGGGGTTTGGGGCACTTTTTGAGCTGGCTTCTCAACTAAACCAGCTCAGCACTAGCTTGGCCGGGCTGAATTACCAGCTCAAACCAGCTAACACCAGCCAACCATCTTAGTCTGTTTTTAATTCTCTCTTTTTTTTTCTTTTTTTTTTTTAGCAGGGACACTAAAATAGCAAACATTTCAATATAGTATTATAGATGTTTTACCAATGCTAGATTTTTAGAAGGTCTCTTAAAAGAGTAAAATGGATTTTTCACAGCTCAGATTTTTCCTTGTCTGATGCTTTCCTCATGCAATGGCAGGCTAGTTGCTAGTAAAAGAGCTTGGGACTGGGTGTTCTTTTGATGCCATCAGCCAGTCAGCATTGTCAGATGTTATTTGAGCCCCCAGAGTGGTTAGTCACATGGCATTTACAGCTCAAAAATCTGTGCTGTGAAAAGTACTGAGTGCTCATCAGCAAAGATGTCAGGATGCAGGTTGCGTACTTCCAGGAGCAACTGCCATTGAGATAATTAGGAATGCTAATGGAAGCTCTCGCCAGATATTATAGACCTCCTTGACGGCTCCAACTTGCCACTAGTTTTAACTCAGGCATGCCAGGAGAGGACTAATGCATAGCGAAGGCCATCATACAAAAAGGACATTACATGATGTCTCTGCATGTAATGAAACAGGAAAGCGCGTCTCAACACATTGCCCTGCATTTTGTTTATAGAGTAACTCATGGAACGAAATCTTATTTGTTTGGAGGAATCACATTTTCACAAGACTATAAATAAAATATAAAGTGAGTCATTTAGCCACCTGCCCACATGGGCTAGAATTGTTTTGGAGTCAGGCGGGTTTTGTCCGCATCACATCTGAGGCTGCACAGAGAGGGAGGATTTGGAGAGAAGAGCCTTGTGTTTCAATTACCCTCAGTGTACCAGCATGAAGCAGACACTCACAACTATATTATTTCCAGCTAGAAACTCTAGAGCATTGTCAAAACCCAGGGAATAAGAGGGGAAAATAACAGCTGAGAAACAGAGATAAAGGAAAAGCGAGAATTATATAGTGAATAGCAACAATATTCAGACAAATAATCAATTGTCTTATTTTACTAAATTACAAATCCTTTAGTGAAATATTGATATTTTAAAGTGCTGACATTCAAAATGTATTATTTTAAAGGAATAGTTCACCCAGAAATGAAAATTCTCTCATTATTCACTTACCCTGATGCCATCCCAGATGTGTATGACTGTCTTTCTTCAGGAGAACACAGATGAGGATTTGAAAAAGAAGATAGAGCTCTGTCAGGTCGTTATAATGGAAGTACAGGGGTGCCAGCACTTTGACGGTCCAAAAGTCACATTTAGGCAGCATAAAAGTAATCCATGCGACTCCAGTCGATCAATGAAGCAAATCAATACGTTCGTGTAAAAAATAAATAGATAATTAAAACGTCTAAACGAGCGCTTCCTGCCAGCAGCTGATGCAAAGCGTAACGTAAGTGTGTTGGCAAGTTCATGCGACAATTTGGAAGTGATGCTTATTTACAACAGAAGAACAAACTTCATGCAAGAGTTTGAACATGTCAAACAGCATCAGACCCCTGGATGGAAGTGCTGATTTAAAGTTAAAAATGTGTAAATTATTGACTTGTTTCTTACATAAACCTATCAATTTGCTTCAGAAGTCATTCATTGATCGACTGGAGTCGAATGGACTACTTTATTGCTGCCTAAATGTGACTTTTGGACCGTCAAAGTGCTGTCACCCATGTACTTCCATTATAAGGACCTGACAGAGCTCTATCTTCTTCTAAAAATCTTCATTTGTGTTCTGCTGAAGAAAGACAGTCATACACATCTGGGATGGCATCAAGGTAAGTGAATAATGAGACAATTTTCACTTTTGGGCAAACTATTCCTTTAAGGTGACATTGTTTTTTGCAAGAAAAAAAAAAATTGAATAATTGTAATACACTGCATGCATGAGTATTCAATCCCCACATTGCATTTGGAACAATAAAACAATGCATTCTGAAGAGGATCCTAAGGCCAGAAACATACTTCGCAAGTATGCAAACGCAGACCCGAGCACTTGGCCAACACATTGGCAATGTGTGATCCAGTTGAACATACTAACTGCGGTAACAAACCTCAGTACTCAAGGGGGTGATAGAGTTAACTTTAAAAGTTTGTATCATAAAACCAGATGAGTTATCCACATTTTTCCTGGATGCGGAAGTGTTGAACGATTCATAATGGAAGCCTGTTTTCATTTTCCGGTCTCCAGTGTTTTCCCTCGCATCAGCATAAATGTTTTTAATGGATGAGGTGAACAGAAAACAGTCGAGCGGCAATTAGAATCATCATGGCGCTGCCCAATGGATGCTCAGGAAAACTGTGGATTATCCAGGCAAGTTTCTATAAATATACTGATTTTAATTTACTAGCTCAGCAATATTCTCTTCAAACTGTTGCTCCGCCATGACAGTTGTTGACTTGAAAGAAAAAAACTCACCACAGAAGCAGCAGTTCACATTAATGTCTGCAATAGCAGCCCTTGTGGCAATGTAGAGAATGCAACGCACACTTGCGTTGTGTTTTGAATTGTGATCTGACACCTTTTGGAACACAACAATGCACGAAATCGAGCTTAAGTAGCTAGAAGCGTCTGCATTCACATACTTGCGTAGAGTATGTTTGGACCTAAATGCAACGTTGACCTCTATAAGTAATTTTTCAGGTTTCATTTCTTCAAATTCTAGGCAGATTTGCTCCAGGTCTTTTAGGTTAGTTGAATGACACTTGTGCACTACAATTTGATGAGGCAATTAAAAATCTGGTCTTCCTTCTATTTTAACATGATGCCCAATCCCTGCTGGTATAAAGCAGTCTCACAGCATGATGCTACCACCACCATTATTGCATGTATTGTGCTGTTTGAGGTGTGGGCACTGTTAGATTTGAAGAAAAGCACTAAGCCCCAATATAGTCTCATGACAATTCCTGTGAGATGGTGAAATATAAGATATCATACAACTTGGTTTGAACAGGTACAATTTTTACATAGAGACCAACCAATTAACAAAAATAATGTCAAAGCGATATAATACAGGCATCAAATTTTAGCTAGCCTCCGATCCAAAACTTTATTTGAAAAAAAATATTTTTGGGTTACTCATTCCATATTTACTTATGCAATACACATTACTTTGTCAAAAACCTGTAATGCGTTTACCTCGTCTCGTTTCAAACCCTGATGTTTTCTTTTCTTCTGTGATACTCAAAAGTTATTTTTCTTTTAAAATCATGATATGGTTAAAGTCTTGGTAAAGCATTACACTTTATGGTTAGGTTTAGGTTAAGTTTTGGGGTTTGGGTTAAGGGTTCAACTTTGAACAAATTTTAAGAATGTTTATTCAAAACCCAGACTTTTCTCTTTCTTCTGCCCTACACTGTATGTCACTTTGGATAAAGAGTCTCCTAAGTGACAAATAAAAAGAAAGCAATAATTGTTGGCATTTCCGATTCTTCTCTCACAAGTCTCCTTCTGGTTCATGAAGACTGTTTTGAGGGGTGACATTTTTTTGTCTGTCTGGGTGGTTTAATGTAGCTTCCACTTACTGATAATTAAACCAACAGTGCCCACATGGGACATCTGAACACTAATGCGCTTGTTATTTTAATCATTAGTAGGTAGAGGCCAATTGTCAGGGAACTGTGTCCTTGTTAGCACAAACATGTGCCATCTGTGTAAATTTAGAAATTCTGCGAAACGGGAAGTAAATATTTAATCAGGAAAGCATTTTCTTATTTTTGTTAAGAGCATAAAAATGTCACATCAAAATAATTAATCTGGAGTTTTAGAGCTTGAAAATAAAAATAGCACACAGAACAAAATTATAATGTGTGATTTACTGTATATACATCAAATTCTCAGTAAATGAGAAAGCTGTTTTTTATACATAGTATAATTTGAAAGTGAGATGCAGGGGATGTGAGAGAGTGAGATAAAGAGAAGAGAAGACAAACAGGAGACCACATTCACCTGTCTGGATGTCTATTCTATTGGAGAGGGGTGGTCACGGTGCTCTCTATAATGATGTGTTATTAGACTCAGTAAAGGTAGCCAGGCAGCAGACATTTCATTAGCGAGCCTGTGTGATCTATAGTTGCCTGAAGGCTACTTCATCATACAGACAGGAACGCAAATAAGCACACACACCTCCATCAGTGCGTGGCGGATAAATAATCACACATACAAACATAAAAGAACTAAACCTGGTGAAAATGCTGAACAACCAGCTGCTAATATCAAAGGGTCACATCGCAAGCTGATTCTTGCACTATTCACCTTGAAGATCAAATGAAGCTGGTGTCTGTGTGAGTTTAATGAGTTCATGTAGCATTTCCACTTTGTGGTGATAGCTCAGCTTATTTAGAAATGGAACAGAGGAGTTCTTAAAAAAAGGCCTTTTGTCACACTGCTAGCCTTCAGTTATAAGCGGCACACACTGCTTTTGATACTCTATTACAGGTATGTGTGTGTTTCTTTAAGCATGGCAAAGCAAATAGAGCTTTGTAACTGGTAGTGTGTTACATGTATTTGTGCAAGCACTGGTACAGTATAAATAGTCAACAAACATTACAATAATGTTAATAGGGTTGTTGTCGCTCGCAACGCCAAGGTCATGGGTTCAATCACAAGGAAAACACTACTGTAGAGTACAGAAGGGCCCAAAACACTGAGCACATTGTGAATCTGGAAATGTTTTCATTAAAAAACACTTAAAATAAAGAATATATATTTAGGATTTTGTACTATGTACAGTAAGCACATTTATGACACTGAGCATGTTAACCCATTTGTACAAAAACTAAAGGTTCCTTGCTTCAACTGAATCACACAAGATGCTCTTTGGAACATTTTCAAATCATGCTGGGTTAACATATTTCATCAAGTTTTTCATAAAATGTGTGGAGTTCATGCCAGCTTGAGTGCATGCTGTCATTAAAGCAAAAGGGGAACGTATATAACAAATACTAAGAAATTATTTTTCACTTTTTTCACTAAAATTGTTATGCTGATCATTTGCAATTAAAATTTTGTATACAGTTATTCTCTCAATATTTATGCTATCTCAATCTCGTATGACTTTCTTCTGTGAAACACAAAATGTTTTCGATGGAGATAATGCAAGTCAATGGGGTATGAACACTTTTAAGCTCCGAGGCAGCATAAGGGTAATCCATACAACTCAAGTCATTTAATCCATGTCTTCTGAAGAGATACGATCGGTTTTGGGTGAGAAACAGACCAATGTGTAACTCCTTTTTTTTATATATATATATATATAAATCTTGAAATCTGCAGGCTCCTTTCCGCAATCAAAAGTTTTGGACCACATTGACTTGCATTGTATGGGTGAAAACATCATATCTCCAACAAAATATCTTTGTTTGTGTTCCATAGAAGAAAGAAAGTCATATAAGTTTTAGATTGCATAATGGTGAGTAAATAATGAGAGAATTATCATTTTTGGGTGAACTATTTCTTTAAATACTAAGAAAAATGCTTAATACTGTAGTAGCATTTTCTCAGACTTTTGGACCCCACTGTATATCTTGTACACACTTTAAGTTGCTTTGTATAAAAGCATTTGCTAAATGAATAAGTATAAATTTAAACAGTCAGAGAAAGAGTGGCACTTTGCACATATATGGGCATGTACTATTACTGTTACTACAACCATTCATGGACGTACGCATAATTTCCTTTCTCCCCTTGTTAGAATCGGCTTCTCTCAGTGAGTTGATTCAATCGGAGTAGTTAATGCATCCAGTGCAGTAAGAACATGGGACACATCTGCCCTTTATGTTCCCCTGGGGTATGATCTGTCCTTTACAGTGCTTTACCCCTGCTACCAATTCACTGATTCACAGCAAGAGTGTTCCACCCCACACCTGAGGAATGTTGAGCAATGCACACCATCTCTTTGCCACATTCACCATCACAGATACAGACATTACATCCAGCACAGCCCTCTGGATTTCTCCAATCTCTCTGAATTCTCAGACTTAAACCATCAGTCATTTCATATCTCTCTGAGGCTTTTAGGGATGCCTCCAAAAGCCACAAATCAAACAATACTTCAGCCAGACAAGCATCCAAATCCCATGGTCCACTTTACAGAGGAGGAAAAACAAACAGCACTTTCCTCAAATACTGTATACTTTGAAATCCTACGACTTTTTCTTTTAAGCATTAGAGGCTCAAATCGCATGTTTTTTGCTGTAAGGACAATTAGGTATGTTAGATAAACTAGCATCTAACATAAAATAAATCTAGTATGAAAAGTAGTTTTGACCGTAACTGTATAATGTCATAATTTTGACAAAAGTGGTTGAATTGTTATCTAAATAATTACAATTACAATTACTATCTACTTTGAATTTTTTTTATATATTTAGCTCTCCAAAATTTGGTGTGCAACCTTATTATTGCATGATTTTCCCCATTATATAAAATGTAACATTTATTTAAAGCATGACACCCAAGAAGTAGCATCATTTGGATACTTTCTACAACCTGGTGGGAAAATCTCAATTCTATTCTCAATTTTCATAAAAATTGTTACAGCCTACATTTGTCAAGCTCGACCATTTAATCTGTTACCCAAGTTATTTTGAACAAATAAATGTTTTACTTTCATTTATGAGAAATATGTTTATCTCCCAACAATAAACCATTTTGGCCAAAATCTGCCTTAATATAATCTTACTTAGGCTAAATTTGCAACCCCTGTTACCTATTCTGGTATATTATATATTTTCCAAACATTCCATTTGCAATAGAATATTATTTGCAAAAGGAATATTTGGAAATCTAAAACTGATATTTCCCATTGACATATTAAAGCAGAATATATAAAATAACCATCTTAAGACCAATAATTTTGTGAAACATGTAAGACTTCTGTACAGTATATATATATATATATATATATATATATATATATATACAGGTGCATCTCAATAAATTAGAATGTCGTGGAAAAGTTCATTTATTTCAGTAATTCAACTCAAATTGTGAAACTCGTGTATTAAATAAATTCAATGCACACAGACTGAAGTAGTTTAAGTCTTTGGTTCTTTTAATTGTGATGATTTTGGCTCACATTTAACAAAAACCCACCAATTCACTATCTCAACAAATTAGAATATGGTGACATGCCAATCAGCTAATCAACTCAAAACACCTGCAAAGGTTTCCTGAGCCTTCAAAATGGTGTCTTAGTTTGGTTCACTAGGCTACACAATCATGGGGAAGACTGCTGATCTGACAGTTGTCCAGAAGACAATCATTGACACCCTTCACAAGGAGGGTAAGCCACAAACATTCATTGCCAAAGAAGCTGGCTGTTCACAGAGTGCTGTATCCAAGCATGTTAACAGAAAGTTGAGTGGAAGGAAAAAGTGTGGAAGAAAAAGATGCACAACAAACCGAGAGAACTTCACAAGGAATGGACTGAGGCTGGGGTCAAGGCATCAAGAGCCACCACACAGAGACGTGTCAAGGCATTTGGCTACAGTTATTGTATTCCTCTTGTTAAGCCACTCCTGAACCACAGACAACGTCAGAGGTGTCTTACCTGGGCTAAGGAGAAGAAGAACTGGACTGTTGCCCAGTGGTCCAAAGTCCTCTTTTCAGATGAGAGCAAGTTTTGTATTTCATTTGGAAACCAAGGTCCTAGAGTCTGGAGGAAGGGTGGAGAAGCTCATAGCCCAAGTTGCTTGAAGTCCAGTGTTAACTTTCCACAGTCTGTGATGATCTGGGGTGCAATGTCATCTGCTGGTGTTGGTCCATTGTGTTTTTTGAAAACCAAAGTCACTGCACCCGTTTACCAAGAAATTTTGGAGCACTTCATGCTTCCTTCTGCTGACCAGCTTTTTAAAGATGCTGATTTCATTTTCCAGCAGGATTTGGCACCTGCCCACACTGCCAAAAGCACCAAAAGTTGGTTAAATGACCATGGTGTTGGTGTGCTTGACTGGCCAGCAAACTCACCAGACCTGAACCCCATAGAGAATCTATGGGGTATTGTCAAGAGGAAAATGAGAAACAAGAGACCAAAAAATGCAGATGAGCTGAAGGCCACTGTCAAAGAAACCTGGGCTTCCATACCGCCTCAGCAGTGCCACAAACTGATCACCTCCATGCCACACCGAACTGAGGCAGTAATTAAAGCAAAATGAGCCCCTACCAAGTATTGAGTACATATACAGTAAATGAACATACTTTCCAGAAGGCCAACAATTCACTAAAAATGTTTTTTTTTTTATTGGTCTTATGATGTATTCTAATTTGTTGAGATAGTGAATTGGTGGGTTTTTGTTAAATGTGAGCCAAAATCATCACAATTAAAAGAACCAAAGACTTAAACTACTTCAGTCTGTGTGCACTGAATTTATTTAATACACGAGTTTCACAATTTGAGTTGAATTACTGAAATAAATGAACTTTTCCACGACATTCTAATTTATTGAGATGCACCTGTGTGTGTATATATATACACACAGTTGTGCTCAAAAGTTTGCATACCCTGGCAGAAATTGTGAAATTTTGGCATTGATTTTGAAAATATGACTGATCATACAAAAAAAACCAAAATAAACTGTCTTTTATTTAAGGATAGTGATCATATGAAGCCATTTATTATCACATAGTTGTTTGGCTCCTTTTTAAATCATAATGATAACAGAAATCACCCAAATGGCCCTGATCAAAAATGTACATATCCTTGAATGTTTGGCCTTGTTACAGACACACAAGGTGACACACACAGGTTTAAATGGCAATTAAAGGTTAATTTCCCACACCTGTGACTTTTTAAATGGCAATTAGTGCCTGTGTATAAATAGTCAATGAGTTTGTTAGCTCTCACATGGATGCACTGAGCAGGCTAGATACTAAGCCATAGGGAGCAGAAAAGAACTGTCAAAAGACCTGCATAACAATGTAATGGAACTTTATAAAAATGGAAAAGGATATAAAAAGATATCCAAAGCCTTGAAAATGCCAGTCAGTACTGTTCAATCACTTATTAAGAAGTGGAAAATTCAGGGATCTCTTGATACCAAGCCAAGAAAGTTTTCAGCCACAACTACCAGAAGAATTGTTCGGGATGCAAAAAAACCCCCACAGGTAATCTCAGGAGAAATACAGGCTGCTCTCGAAAAAGACGGTGTGGTTGTTTCAAGAAGCACAATACGACGATACTTGAACGAAGCCTTGAATGCATATTTTCAAAATCAATGCCAAAATTTCACAATTTCTGTCAGGGTATGCAAACTTTTGAGCACAACTGTGTGTGTGTGTGTGTGTAAAATACAATATTTTATATATATACATACACACTGTACAATACTGTGCAAAACTGCCAACCTCATAAAATAAACAGAAAACAAAACAGCTCATGTTGAACAAACATTTCCTGAAGTTTAAGCACCTCCTTTCACTGACCATTTGTTTAAAAAAAAAATTTTTTTTTTATATATATATATATATATACAGTGGTGTGAAAAAGTGTTTGCCCCCTTCCTGATTTCTTATTTTTTTGCATGTTTGCCACACTTAAATGTTTCAGATCATCAAACAAGTTTAAATATTAGTCAAGGATAACACAAGTAAACACAAAATGCAGTTTTTAAATGAAGGTTGTTATTATTAAGGGAAAACAAAATCCAAACCTACATGGCCCTGTGTGAAAAAGTGATTGCCCCCTAAACCTAATAACTGGTTGGGCCACCCTTAGCAGCAACAACTGCAATCAAGCGTTTGCGATAACTTGCAATGAGTCTTTTACAGCGCTGTGGAGGAATTTTGGCCCACTCATCTTTGCAGAATTGTTGTAATTCAGCCACATTGGAGGTTTTCGAGCATGAACTGCCTTTTTAAGGTCATGCCACAGCATCTCAATAGGATTCAGGTCAGGACTTTGACTAGGCCACTCCAAAGTCTTCATTTTGTTTTTCTTCAGCCATTCAGAGGTGGACTTGCTGGTGTGTTTTGGATCATTGTCCTGCTGCAGAACCCAAGTTGGCTTCAGCTTGAGGTCACGAACAGATGGCCGGACATTCTCCTTCAGGATTTTTTGGTAGACAGCAGAATTCATGGTTCCATTTATCAAAGCAAGTCTTCCAGGTCCTGAAGCAGCAAAACAGCCCCAGACCATCACACTACCACCACCATATTTTACTGTTGGTACGATGTTCTTTTTCTGAAATGCGGTGTTACTTTTACGCCAGATGTAATGGGACACACACCTTCCAGAAAGTTCAACTTTTGTCTCGTCAGTCCACAGAGTATTTTCCCAAAAGTCTTGGGGATCATCAAGATGTTTTCTGGCAAAAATGAGACGAGCCTTAATGTTCTTTTTGCTCAGCAGTGGTTTTCATCTTGGAACTCTGCCATGCAGGCCATTTTTGCCCAGTCTCTTTCTTATGGTGGCGTCATGAACACTGACCTTAACTGAGGCAAGTGAGGCCTGCAGTTCTTTGGATGTTGTTGTGGGGTCTTTTGTGACCTCTTGGATGAGTCGTCGCTGCGCTCTTGGGGTAATTTTGGTCAGCCGGCCACTCCTGGGAAGGTTCACCACTGTTCCATGTTTTCGCCATTTGTGGATAATGGCTCTCACTGTGGTTCTCTGGAGTCCCAAAGCTTTAGAAATGGCTTTATAACCTTTTCCAGACTGATAGATCTCAATTACTTTCTTTCTCATTTGTTCCTGAATTTCTTTGGCTCTCGGCATGATGTCTAGCTTTTGAAGATCTTTTGGTCTACTTCACTTTGTCAGACAGGTCCTATTTAAGTGATTTCTTGATTGAGAACAGGTGTGGCAGTAATCAGGCCTGGGTGTGGCTATAGAAATTGAACTCAGGTGTGATAAACCACAGTTAAGTTATGTTTTAACAGGTGGGGCAAACACTTTTTCACACAGGGCCACGTAGGTTTGGATTTTGTTTTCCCTTAATAATAACAACCTTCATTTAAAAACTGCATTTTGTGTTTACTTGTGTTATCTTTGACTAATATTTAAACTTGTTTGATGATCTGAAACATTTAAGTGTGACAAACATGCAAAAAAATAAGGAACCAGGAAGGGGGCAAACACTTTTTCACACCACTGTGTGTATATATATATATATATATATATATATATATATATATATATATATATATATATGTGTGTGTGTGTGTGTGTGTGTGTGTGTATTTTAGGAGATTCAGGCCCTAGTTTTAAACCTTTTCATGATGTGTTTATTAAAAACATATTGGAACCAGGCTTTTAGGAGGGCAGCAAACAACAATCGCAAGCGCAGCAAAAACCAGAGCCTTGTTGCAGTTAGAAAACTTCAGTTAACAAATGGAAATTAATGGGGGGCTTTTAATAGCTTGGGCATGCAGCATTTAAATGGCAAATGCTGGAGGCATCTGGAACAGTTCAGTTGCGGGATGTGGACAGCATGTTAGTGTGTACTCACGGCTGGCTGTGAATACATGTGTGATGCATAATTGTTCGTGTGTGAGTGTGGAAGCAAACAGGTGACAGCTGTGCAGAGTGGTCTGGCAGCTTTGTAACGTTGCTTGTTCGATATGAACCATCAGGCAAGATGGCCTGATGGAATATTAATCAATCTCACTGATCAATGAGGAACTATATTGACACTATTCACAAATGGCATCCCTACTGAAACAACCAGCTTAGACCTGCAGGATTTTACATGCTGGCTTAGGCTTGTCTAGCTGGTAAACCAGCAAAAAACCAGGTCTTTTCATTCAGGATGGCCAAAGCAAACCATTTCTTAAAGGTTCTATAAGCAATGTTAGCCATTTTGGGTCTTCTGTCAGATTTTTTCCCCCAAACATTTCATTTTCAGCTTCCTAATGTATTATTAACGTAATATTCTAAAGTATTAGAGAGCAATATTTTTAAAAGTCTCTGATTTTGGTGGAGGAAAACGCTGTTCCAGTGTGGATGAGCAAAATCAATGCATATTGTAATTGATTCATTTAACTGTATTAGTATTGACGTGACCTTAGGTACCCTTGTACCACTGAGATCACTGTAAGCAGAGATGGAGCAGGAGAGCAGCAGAGCATCATCTCAATATCATCAGAGTTGTCAAAAAATAATGGTCAAAAAATAGCTTTGCACAAAATGACAACCACTTGAAGCTAAATATGTGCTAAACTTGAATGATCTGCTTCAATTACCACGCTCTCAGCTTCCTGCTTCCCATATATGGGCAGCAAAATAATTGACAGGCAGAAAGTGCATCAATGAGCATGTTTAGATGCACAAACTTACAAAGATTATGCTTAAAAAGCCAAAAATGTGTTAAGTCATGTAAACACCTTAAGCAAAATTATCAGCACAGATAGATTTTTGCCAATTACCCTGATTTTGCTCAGCATGTAAACACATTTACTGGCTTTCTTACTGTCTTATCCAATGTGCACGTGTTGTGCGCAAGCCTGTTTACATTTTGACATCAAAACCAGAGAATTGAAACCTAATGACTTCAAATGTCATGTAAATGTCGGTTTCTTGCATTTTTTTTTTTTTTTTTAAAGCTGCACTATGTAAGATTTTTTGGTTAAAAATGAACAAATTGCCATTATTGATTGAGTACATAAACAATCAGTGTTCAAAACAATGTCCTTACCTTACCCTGGCTCACTACGGTAAGCCTATAAAAATGACTTGTATTTTGAGCTGGTGGGTTGGATTTGGCGCAAAATCCCTGGTTTACGCTTGTGTCAGTACATCATGCCCGTAAACAAAGAAAGGAAGATTACTCGTGTGTTGACCGATCGTGATGTATCTACGTTGTTGGAGGAAGTTACTGTGACATTTACTAATATGTATTCTGAAACTGACTTCTTGTAACTGTTATATTGCATATTTAAGCATATAATTTTCATGTTTAATAAAGTATATTTTATCCCCATCATTATTGAACCCTCGTTTTATGTTTTTAGACACGTTCATGGACCGATGACCCCAGCCGCAGACTAGAAATGTAACAAAACACTATAATAAACAGCTGAATAAACTATTTAAGGGAAAAAGTCAAACAGAAAGCACTGGAACCAAATCTGGGGCAATAACCGAAAACAGTGCTAAACTGACCCACAAGACACAGGAGAAATAACAATGAACCAACGAAGACTAGACCAACACAAGGAGAATATAAGGGGAAGGAAATGAGGAGGGTAACAAGGGGAAATCAGTGAGAGCACCTGACATAACAAGGACTAAACTAGGAGGAGGGGTGAGGGAACGAGGAGGCGGAGACAGGTAAGCACATGGCTAAACACAAAGCCATGTGCAGACAAACATAAGAGAAAACCAACAAACACACAAAAAAAGAAGACTAAATTCAGAATCCTACCACACAGGAAGAAAACAAGACAAAAGTGGCAGGACCCTGACAGTCATAGACATACTTTTGCAGTATTACGGTTCACTTACATTATCAACTGAGGTTGTATAATATAAAAAAATAAAAAAGTCATCCATTGAACTCGTATCAGCCATATCACGAGTTTCACCTCTTAAATTGTGTGGTAAAAAGTATAGTACAATACAAACATTAACAGTAGATAAAACACTTGAATAATCATATTAAAAAACTGGTGGTGATTGAGGTGATTGAGTCCCCTGTTCTCTATGTAAAAATGTATTTGAGTGTAATGTCAGAAAAGCACTATAAGTGCAAAATGCATTCATTCAAAATATGTAAATAAGAGTGTTTTTTTTATATTCATCAAAGCAAGTGATATTTCAGTTTTAAATGTTTAACTGTATAACATAATATCAACATGAAAATAGCACGTTATGAGTCCGGCTCTGAGTATCTACCAGTCAAGATCACACACAGGAGATGTCAAGGTAAACTCAAATTATGAGATTCATCCATCAGAAGAGCATGCCGAAACACGACTGACGTAAAGCGTGCTTCCGCAAATTGCTCGCAATTTTAAGTTTCAACCACAGATGTCGCTAGAGAGCACAAAGTTATGTAGTGCAGCTTTAAAGAAATTATTTTTTATGGTTATCAGTGTTTTGCTGTACATGTAAAAGCATCCATTGTCTTGTGAAAACCTGACCGTGACTCATGGTCCCAATTTTGTGGCTGTTTATGGTTGTCACAGAGACAGGGGTGATATTTCAGGACACCTATTTAAGGTCCCTTAGTCCCTTAGTGTCAGACATTTTTATCCACAGTGACAAATGAGAACGATGCAAGTAGAAATACTTGTACTTCAATGGCCTTGCTCATTTGTACCAATTTAAGTGAAATAAAAACAGATAAAACTAATTAGTAGAAATCTGGCTCTGTGGTCATGTTGTGCGATAATAATCAGAGAGCTTCACGGATCACCGGATAATTACATGCTAAAGATAAGACTGAGGTGCATGATGAGTTTCCTTTCTCTTTTATATGTGTTTCCATTTTAGAAGCGTAGCCCAAGGCTCTGTGCGGCGTTCTCTTTGAGGCCTGTCCTCTCAACTGAATTACTGTCTAAATGTAATGCTAAATAAAAACGAAAGAGGGGTGGAAGATTTGTCTGCGAGCACAGACCCTAACATACAGAGCAGCTATTGGCTAAAAACAGCGATGGCGCCATGGAGGAAATGAGCCTTACAATTCAGCATGGCCTGTCTTGCCTCCTTAATTAACCTACATTTTGTTTATAAGACACAGAAATGCAAACACAATGGGCTGTTGCACAGGCACTTACGGTATATGCATACAAATACTGCACATGTATTATCAGCCAGATGCCATTTATGCCAGTATGAATGCATAAGCAGTCACACGTCATTGGAATATTTCATATGAGCACTCCGACAAGACACTGCTTTGGATATGCATCCCGCCCAGATACTCATGTATTCACACACATCCAATAAAACCCAGCTTAAAGACTAATTTATCAGTGCTGCTAACCTGCAAGTGTTTACAGAAGTTTTTAAGGGCAGAACAAGGTCAAGTCTCAGGTGGGAATAAGCAGAGATTTGAGTTTAACAAGGCCTGGCAGAAGAGCACAAGCCTTAGCTACTTCACTGTAAGAGCGAGCAAGAACTGGGTGGTCTAGTCTAAGCCAACTGTACCATTAGCTTCCTCTGAGTACAACTCGTGCCAAGTCAGGAATGATGAGTGCCTGGCAGCCTCTCGCTGCAAAATTTGACTCCGCCTTACTACAATTTCCCATTTCTCCAAGGAATAGATCTTTTTGCATGCTGAGCACCCCAAGCTGCTTGGTTGTTTATGTGAGTGAGTGATTATTATTCCCTCAAAGAGATACAGAGAATGGCAGCAGGCGAAAATGCAACTGTATCAGCAGTGCATTGTGTCTACCAAGCAAAAGAGACTGATCTGCTCTTCCCCACGCTGACAGATCAGTCTGCCGGACTAGCTTTATTTGATTTAATCCCGACCTACACAGCCGGGTAGACTTGTACTAAATAATGCATGCACTTCTAAATCCCTTTTGACTTGTTCATTCGTTAGGGTGGATAAAAAAGTAGGTTTATTGCAAGCCCTTGCAAAAAAACAAACAAAAAACTCAACAAGCCTGAAACACAACAGCATACATATCCCAAAAAAAAATTCACAGATAAAATCTTCTTTTTTTCTTCATCTATGGTCCATTGTCATCATGCAACTGACGCTGTTTTCTACAGAGCCACGAAGACTGAAAAAAAAAAAAAAAAACCTGTCTAGCACAAACATAAATTTGTGGGTTTCAGCATAGTTTGAAAAGGTTGTGTTTACAGCTGGCTGCAACACATTTCAAAAGTGGCTCACAATGAGTAGACAATGTCAGAATAAGGTCTGAGCCCAAAATAAGCAAAGCAGACAGAAAAAAGTGTCCACCATCCTGTCCTAGACAATTTGAGACTCTACCACAAGGAAATTATGATTCGACACATCTACTAAAACAAATATCAGTATTTGTAGCTATCCCTGCTGAAAACAGACTGATCATCTCATGGGAAAATTAATTTGTTTTTGTTTGGTTTGGTTGTTTTTTTGTCTGCTAAAATTGGTCTATGCTTTCAGAATTTCTGAATTGCCAGTGGCCAAAGCCGGAACTACAGTTGTGCGCATGCAGTCCTGAGACCAAAACTGCGTTCTTTCACTTACTTCTTTGAATAGATGTGACGTGAATATCACAGTGTGTCCAATTCAAAAAAATAAAATAAATTTGAGTAGTGATTATAGGGCTACAACTAACGATTATTTTTATAATCGACTAATCTAATGATTATTAGAACGATTATTCGACTATTCGGGCGATTATTGCAACGATTAATCATCAGCTCTTAACCAACTATTCAGCTTGTGCCTCGACTTAAAAAGTTGAATTTAACGTGCTTACTAACAATAAAAAGGACAAAATCATCTTTTAAAAATACCTCTAAATGACATTCACCTAATTACAAGGAAAAAAACTTTGATTTTTTAAAAGTTTAATTCAGTAAAAAAAAAAATCACTGCAAAAAAATAACAGAAGCATAGAAAAGAAACTTGAAATAGAAACTTAAAATAGAAACTTGAGAATCAACATATAAGATATTTAGACTTGCTTTCAGAGAATATATCTTGAATATAAGTGTATTTTGTATATAAGTGTATTTGTTTCACTTAAGAAGAAAACATATACTCATATTCAAGATCTATTCTCTGAAAGCAAGTCTAAATATCTTATATGTTGCTTATCAGGTAAATGCATCTTGTTTTAAGGATTTTTAGATATTTTAAAATATTTCAGTATTAAATATTGTATTCAACATTTTCAGATGACATTTTTTCTTCTGCAGTATAGCTCCTAAAGTAAATGTACGTGGTTGTAAAGGAGTTTTAGATATTATTTTGGAAAAACAAGCCAAAAAAAGACTAATCAAAAGCGTATTTTGTTGCAGTGTATAATGGGCTAAAACTACTCTCTCACCTTTTTGTTAACTTTGATCCATCTTTAACTCACAAAAAACAAACACTCTCTTCTTAATAGAGCTGTGTATTGCCGATTTTCTTCAGGATAAGATACACACCGTGACACATACAGTATATTATGACTCAATACATTGCGAGCCACGTTATAGCTAATATAGCTGCAGCAAACGCACGAGGGACAAGTGTCCCCGCACCAGACTGTGCATCAGTCGGATGCAGTTTCAATCTCTCCTCCTTAGATCGGGTCACTTCACGGGACTCATAGAAGCGGCGATGACTGCACAGTGAAATGACAGTTTCGGAGTTTGTTTATTTACATGACCCCGTTGGCCGCTTCCTTGTTATTTGAACTTTAATAAAGGATGGATTAAAGATATAACACCGGTGTGTTTCCTTTATAGATGCTCTGACATTCAAGTTTGACAGATCCAGCTCCGCTTTATTTCACGATGACACTGCTTCTGTATTTACTTATTTAGTATATTTGCATTATAATTTCTTCATACTTTGTGATCTACATCATTGTTGATAATGTAGACTAATCGTTTCAACCCTAAGTGATTACATTAATATATCTAACCCTAGTGTGAACCCTAAATCTAACACTAATTATAACAGTACTGAAACCAATACAACTTTCTTTCATTTTGCAGCAGAAGTCTGGAATTTTATTTCAGAACTGGGGCAGTCATCACTTGCAATTGTGAGAAGTTATTTTCTGCAGCTCATTTAATTTCTGTAGTTGGTTCCTTAATAGTCTGCAACCAACAAAAGATCCCTGCTGCCTATGCACAGTTTACTATCTACCTTTAATGGTTCAAAACGTTTAGGAACATCTTATTTAAAAAACAAAACAAAAAAAGCAACACAAATATTCTTCACAGAATATTCAATTTCCTCTCTCTTTAATAAACTACACTTAAACATACAAAGTACATTTACTGCATGTCAAGTTTAGCATGACAGTAGACCCATTAGCCAGAGGTTTAACATTTTAATCTCTGAGCCTCTAAACTGAGAGCAAAGAAAGCAATTAGCATGCTGTTAGTGCTCAATCAAGCCTTTTGTTGCCTGCTGCTGAAAGAGCGGGACAAGGCTTTGAGGATAGCTGAAAGGTCACTATGCCTCTCCCCTGCCATTTAGTGCTGATCATGAAAAAGAACGTAATCAACTGGAATGGCCTTCTTCCTATTACGCTTTTACCACTGCAAGCTCTGCGCATATACTCCACAAAACCCCCAAATCTGAACTAGGATTATGATACCATTTCTCTGTGGAATGATATCCTTAAAGGGATAGTTCACCCAAATTGAAAATGTCATCATTTGCTCACCCTCATGTTGTTCCAACCCTATATGAAGAAATTTTTGAAAGATTTTCATGCAGTTACAAAGAATGGGTACTGGAGCTTTCAAACTTCAAAGAGGATGCAAAAGCACCATAAAAGTATCATAAAAGTCGTCCATATGACTTGTGTGTTGTATATATAATTACTCTAAAGCCATTCAACAGCATTGGGATAGACTGAAATGTATGTTATTTAGTGAAAATCTTGACATCCACCCAAGCTCTACTTGGTGCATTCATGAGAGTTCACTGAGAGAAGATTTGATGTCTCATTTGTGAACTAATCATTCCTTTGTGTCTGATCTTTTCAATGAATCAGTTAATCCAGTTCCAAAAACCAGTATAAATGATGGACTGATTCGGTTCTTGAGAGGCTAACAGCTCTTTGGAGATGAAGATCATCAGTGAATAACAACTTAAATTGCAGTCTGTTTCTGATACAAATTATTGCAGGGCTTCAGAAGACCTGTATAAATAACACCCAAGTCGATTGGACTAATTTTAGGATAATTTTATGGTCGTTAAGCATCCTTTTTGAAGCTTGAAAACTCCAGTCTCCATTCTTTGTAATTGCATGGGGAAAACTCATTTTCTCCTTTTGTGTCCCATGGAGGAAAGAAGGTCATACAGGTTTGGAACAACATGAGGGTGAGTAAATGATGACATCATTTTCATTTTTGGGTGAACTATTCCTTTAAACTAAACACCAAAGAGTGCTTCATTTTAATGCAACAGATTTAAGTAGTCTCGAATTATAACCAAAGTAGTCACAGTTCAGATGTTTTGATTATTTATAATCTACCACAGACAATGAGATGCTTTCTGACTGGATTAAGAGATGTGGGCTATGACTCACAATATCCACACCCACTCACAGCTGATCCATCAGAGAGGTGAGAAACATCCAGACACGTCTACATTCACACATTCCCAGCATGCCTCTGTCCACCCATATACCCCCTCAGCCACATACCCCCCCGGTCATAGCACATTCACTGCAGTGTGAGTGGACCCCAATAATGCCAAACATTCTGATGAGAACAACAAAGAAAAGCTCTGTTCTGCACCACCAGCAAATCTTCTTTCTTGTCACAGTGCCTGAGAAAGAAAACAAACTGCTAAAATTTCAAGTAAATTATTCATGCAGTGTTGCTCTGGAACACACTCTACAAAATCAAGCAGTGATTCAGCATTAGACATAAAAATAAAGCCAGTTCAGAGGAATCTCTACAAAACATCTCTAATCTCTATCTTCCATGGAACACAAATAGAGATGTATATGTCCGTGCAAGTCAATCTTCACTTTCATTGCATCTTTTTTCCATACAATGAAAGTGAATGGTGACTGTGGCCAACATTCTGCCTAACATCTCATTTTGTGTTCCATGGAAGAATGAAAGTCATTTGGGATTGTAACAACATGAGGGGGAGTAAATGATTTTCATTTTTGCGTGAACTACAGTATTCGTAAAGAGATAGGTCACCCAAAAATGAAAAATATCTCATAATTTACTCACCCCCATGCCATCCCAGATGTGTACGACTTACTTTCTTCAGCTGAACACAAACAAAGATTTTTTTGAAGAATATTTCAGCTCTGTTGGTCCTTTCAATACAAGTGAATGGTGGCCAGAAATATGAAGGTCCAAAAGCATATAAAAGCAGCATAAATGTAATCCATAAGACTCCAGTGGTTTAATCCATATCTTCAAAAGTGATATTTTACTATAAATCTCCACTTTCACTTTCATTCCCAGATGTGAAATAGTGATGGGAAGTCAGATTCTTTTGCGCGAACTGGTTCTTTCGGACAGTTCGTTTCAATGAACCGGTTAAAAAAAACTATTCACCAATTCTTTTACGTCATCACATAATGACATCACTGTACATAATGATAATACCCCGACGTCAAGGAATACTCACTCAAACACATTCAATAAAGCCATATGTAAGCGCATATTGCTGATTATTTTATTCAGTTATTTTATAATAATAAGGGTGTTTAATGGTAAGGGTGTCATCATTAGCCTAGTTTCCATCCACTTTTCGCGCTATTTTGTTATCGACAAAATAAAAATGCGTAAAACAAATTGTGCGAAATTTGCCGTCTTCTGCCTGTTTCCATTCAAATGGCCTTTTATCGATAAAAACGGTGTGCGTGATGACGTCATGCCTAAAAAACACTTTGTCGCATAAGTTTTGGTTTATCGCAAAAGAAATCTGCCCTTAAGCCGTTTCCATACAGAAATGTGTGTTTATCGCTAATTCCCCTCCCAGATGTCCCTAATTTCTTTCTTCTGAAATTTTGGTAAAATGGGGAGAGTATTGAGACAATTCATTGAAATTAGCCAGCTTACTGTCATTTTAATTTCACAAATAAAAGCAATCAGAAGAGGAATTGCAATCAAAAGGGGAACAGTTGCCCTTCTGATAGGACTGTAATATTGGTCCTGATGTTGCGCCTATCGCAGGTTGCCACCGGTTCCGACCCGAATCGTCATGGCCCTGTTCAAGACCATCCATTGATGTGTATATGCTGTGTGCACAACTGTTAAAGAAAAATGTATGCAGTGTAATATCAGGGTTTACATATGATACATTCCTGATATTCAATAGGCTATTTTGAACAATCATCTAATCTTAAGCATTGCCATCACAACTACATTACGTCCCGCATATTTGTCCAGCAACTTTTAACGACCAACTAAAATTAAACACATTAATCTAAAATGAATTTGAGTGTCATAATGCAATTTACATTTTTTGAAGAAAATGTGATCCGAGGTAAAGAGTGTTAGATTTAAAATATTTAAACTTTTTAAAATGTTCAAAAGCTCGTTTTCTGAAAGTTAACTCAGCATTGGACAAATAGTTCCGATAGTTTATAGTCTTTAAAAAAGTGCAGAATGTTCTGATAATGTAATTCAGCCGACTTTTTTTGTCTACAGAACAGGGTTAATCTAATTTAAGTTTGTGTAAAGAAAATGCAATTATATAAGTCTAAAAATATATATTTTTTTGTTTGGTAATTAATTGTTTTAATTTAATGCTTTTTTTTTTTTTTTGTTTCGTAATTTATTTAATTTCATACAGGGAATTTTGCCGGCATTTTTTCAAAAGTAAACTAAACAATAATTTTATAGAATTGGGCCATGTAAGTGTTCCACTGATGTTTTTTCCTAGTATTGTGTATTTATTTTTAATTTAAAACAACTTTGTGCACAGAAATGATATGTTTTTTGTATTGCAGGCTAATTCCGTGACTGCCGTCTATTATTTTGAATGGTGTGTAAAAGCAACATTAATAAATAAACGGATGTCTACCATGATTAAATTAATCGCAAAGAGTGGCTATTCATTTGTTCTCCGTGCACTTGTTGATGTGCATGATACGAGATATTTGTGTTGGCACTCCTGGAAGTGTCATGTTTGCAGCATCGGATCTATATGCCGTTAAGATCAATCCATAATCACGTACAATAAATTAGCTTTCAAGGATGTATACCTTGTCGTCATGATTAACACAGGCTAACGATTGGGGTAAACTCTGTCATGTGACACTACATTTTTGCATTAATGCCAATTTTATCGACAAAAAGTGTTTCCAAACCAGTTTTTCGTGATATCTGAAGTATTGACATAGAGTTTATGCACTAGAGTTAAACTGAAAAATATTATGGTGACATTTGTGAAATTTTAGCGATAATTTGCGTTTCCATCAACTTTATTTTTGATGCGCTAAAAATGTTTTCACAAAACATCCTTGGATGGAAACGTAGTTAGTGTTTAATTCAGTGATCTTACATCTTGGTTAAGTTTCCTGCATTAAAGTTTTGCACATAAAGTACCCAGTACTGACAATGATATATAAAAGCGGATGTTCTACGTGTCTACATCATATAAAGTGATAAACTTAATCAACTCACCCTTTTTACAGAAACCATGTTTCAGCTCATAACAACTTCATATATAATCTGCATGCACAATTCTCAATAGTAAAATTAATTTACATCTCTTGACTAAAATGTTTCATACCCTCACTCAAATCCTCAGTTCACGCATGCTCATCAGCAGCTCACTCATCAGTTCTCAGTATTTCGAACCAGAAGAGGCGATTCTCAGTTCAGTGTACTGTTTACTTGAAAGCTGCTTTTCCCGGATCAGTGTACTGTTGAGAACTGTTGCGACGGATCATAATTCTATGTTGATAAAACAGTAATACAATCAAATCATAAACATATTTCCAGTATGTTTTGTTATACTTTCTGCTGCTCAGCAAAATATATCAGAAACATTTCGCCCACCCCTTAATCACACGGCACAGTGTCGGACACCTCTGAATGAGGCGATTCTCAGTTCAGTGTACTGTTCACTCGAGAGCTGCTGCAAGCGACTCATTGTACTGGTGACGTGAGAACTGTTGCGATTGGAGCATGCAGTCCAATTTTTGAACTAGTTGGATTGGTTCATTGCAAAGAAGAGTTATGAAAAGCAGATATCACCAGTTCTAGAATCATATTACTCCCTGTTACTGGCTCACTGTGAGTTGGAGTGTCAGGCACGTCCGAGAGATGGGTTAAGATAAGTAACTTGTGGATCAGTGTTGACTCAAGACGCAAACTGTTTGAAAAGATTCAGTCCGATTTGGTGAACTGGTTCAGCTTGTTCACTGAAATGAACCGGTTCAAAGGAATGATTCGTTTACAAACTGGACATCACTAACATGAAAGTTAAACTAAACAGGCACCACATGTGACTTTCAGATGTAAAAGTTAAAGTGGAGATTTAGAGCTGAGATATTCTTCTAAAAACCTTTGTTTGTGTTTGGCTGAAGAAAGAAATCATACACATCTAGAAGTAAATTTTTAGGTTTGGGTGAACAATCCCTTTAAGGTCTGCAAAAAATAAAAACATAATTTAAACCATCTCAAATGTTGCCATTGTATTTAACAGATGCCAGAGCTGAAAAATCAAGCCATTAGATGCATGGAACATCTGTCTCCCAAAAGCCAGCCAGCTGAAAAAGTCATCCAGCCACCGGAAAGCTGGTGCAATATAATCCTTGAGGGTCTTTTGTGGAGGCACAAATTTCCATTATATGTGATGGTTGTATGGTTGTATCCTTCCTTCTGGGCCAGATGATGTCAGCATACTGACAAGGCCCTGCTACTGTTGGCCATCCTGGGATGATCCTTTTACCCTGTGCAGCAGGGAAGTTGTCTGAACCAATCAATTAAACATGCCCCCTGAGAAAAGTTGGGGTTGAGACTGTAATTAGGGGGCTAAGTATGTAAACAAAGCTCCATGTATCACAGACATACAAATGATATGCAAAACAGCTGTGCACATACAGCCCAATCAGTGAATACATTCATACTTATAAGACTCATGGGAGAATTAAATTGGGTGATCTAAGGGGATGATTGAAAGTGCAGTACCTGATGTTGTGTGACTTGCGTTTGATCTCGTTCCAGCAGAGGTTCATGTCGTTGTCAGGATGTTTGTTCTTCTGCCCCCTGCACTGGGTCGGCAGCTCCTGCCCCTCAGGATCCACTGGCGACTGGCAGGGTACACAGTGGCATCCCGGCCACGAGGGCCGCCCTGCAGCTACAACACACACATTTCAACTCTCATATATTCACAATCAAATAGATATTATCACTATTATCTCTATTATTAATATTAACTCGATTGGCTACACTTAAGCAGCATGTCTCTGACAATAAAATTATTAAAATAAGGGTTGTCGATCACTAAAAAATTATGATGATTAATCAAATTAATCGCAAATAAATACACATATAAATATTTCTTTTGAGAAAAGCCCCTAAATGAAGATAATTCATTATTAAGACATTATGGATTTCTAGTGAAACACTGAATAGACAATAAAAAAAGTTGCTTTAGAAGTCAATATATTGTTTGTTTTATTTCCAAATCAATGAGCATAACCTATCACTGGCCTAAAGTATACAGCAATCTATTTTCATCAAGGTCTACTTAGTTATTGTTACTGTGTTCCATTTAAGCTATTTTATTAAATAAATTGTCTATATTAACCTCATGCGACCCTGTGGCCTCATGCGAGGACTCGCTATTTTGGATTCGCTAAATGCAACGCATAATTTAAATGAATAAAAACCGACTGAATACTGTTCACAAGGCTCTAGACTGTCATTTAAAGGGTTAACTTCTGCTGTACCAAGTCACGTGACACAACAGCAGGCCGTCGATTTTCTTGAAGCACTCTTACAGACGCAGCTCCAACAAAAGTGCCTCTGGTAAGAAATCTCTTTACGTTTTTTTCATTGAAACCTGTTTGGTTGTAAAGAAGAGCGTCTCTAGTTTCATTTGATATGCCACTTTAAAAAATCTGTTCATTTTTTGCACGTCAGCGCACTGATAAACATGATGTCCACATATGTGGAAACTCTTACAGCATTTCATCTAAAGTAGAAAAAACATGTTAGTTATTTTGAATAAACTAACACATCTGTTGGTCATTTTGCTTCATTTTAATATACATTTTGTTCTGTTTTATTTTGTTATCACTGTACAATACGATTCTATTCATTAACAATAGTAAATGCATTCCTATATATTTACTATGCATTTACACATTGAGAATAAATGGGTTCATTCAAAAGCTGAACATTTTTTCTTTCAGAGGCTTTATATGGAGTTAGGATGAAAAGAAAGTGCATTTCAAACTGTTCTGAGACCAGTGAAGACAGACAGTACACTGGAGGTTAAGTCATTCACTACATAGGGAGCAAGGGAGCATCCTATAGCTTTCTATGCAGCTAAGTGCATTCAGTCCTAAAATCAGTTTCAGGCTACAGATGATGTTTGGACCACTCAACATGTTTGGCAAACATGGAACAATAATCAGTACATAGTTTTGGTAACATGGTTGGCAGTCATTGGATGATGCAGGATATTACTTTGAATCAGAATTAATTATGCAAATTTCTGATATAATGTCTGTAACGTCTCAAAAACATGAATAACCAACACTCCTGGAAACATAATAAACAATTTTATGGAAAAAAATCTGACTTTCAATAGCTTAGTATTATTTACAATTTCACAACGTAGTCCCATTTTTAGGAAAACAATTTGCTCTAGAAACACTTGTTTATTAGGCGCTACTAGTTACAAATCAAAAAGGAAAATGGAAAATGCACACAGCAGTCACGCTCGGGTCTCACGGATCAGATGGACATCTTTTGGATTTTCCGTCGTGTCTCGATGTAAAAACTCAGTTTCAAGTTAAAAATAGTTCAACTTTTAAAAACGTTCTTAGCTGGGTTTCCTGATAATGTTGCAACTTGTGCTTTTACGATCATCTGAACCCTTTAAGCTCTGAAGGTGTTTTTAAAGATTTCCTGTTTCAGTGGCATCACCAAAATAAAAGGCTTATAACTACAAAAAAAAAAAAAAAAACAACAAAAAACAAGGAGGGTCAATTGTTTGGTATCATTTTTAAGAGAACTTTTCATTTTTTTTTTTATTGATATTTAATATGATAAATTATGAAACTCTCAGCCTAAGAAACTGCTGAAAAATTAACAAAAACATACTTTTTTCTTATTTTTCTGATTTGACATTATATATCTCAGGGTGTAAATAAGGTAGCTATGAAAAACTGCTTTTGTTTTGTTCCTAATCATGGCACCTGTACCTGACATAAAGCATAAACATAAACATAACATAAAACAAACATAATTTATTCTAGTGTCCAAAAATGTCTCCAAGTGTCCAAAAGCCTCTCCAAACAAATAAAACATAATAACTGTACACATGAACTAATTACACAACAATGACTAAAGGTATGCTCTCTCTTCAAAGCATGCAGGCATGAGTAATGAGATCTCATTCAGTTCCATTCTGTGTCATTTGAGCCATCATTGAGTCTGTGTCATGTACTTGGCACCATCTCCAGGTGGCCATATGTAATTAGAGTGAATGATCCTCTCTGTCCATATTTGGATGACTTCCACCTCTGGTTGCAGTGATCTGAATCCTAATACGACTGGTTTAGCATTCCATGACCCTGGACAACGTATTACACCATTTCCGATAAAGTCATCTGATCCAAGAAAGCTAATGTGTTTTTAGCCAGTTAACACATTATGTGCTGTGCGCACATTGTGCTTAGTGTGGATTATATAATGATCTATGCATCCGATTGCACTGTGTGTGGGCTTGTTTTAATAGGAATCCACTCCTCTAAGTAATGGTATGTGATAGTTTATGTTTTGTTTATTTTTCATGAAGTTATAAGCAAAAACGCGGCTTTTAAGCAACACCTGTTTACATATAACATGTATGTCAAAGACATATACTTAGCCATTATAAGCTGCTTGTAATACTCTTTGAGAGCTTCCCAATGACATGTGACACATGGCTATTTGATCAGTTTGATGTTTTTACTTATTACAATTATATGTACAGTGCAACATTACAAATTATTATCAAAATGGAACACTTCTGATTTGTCTGTAAATTTCAAAGCACTTGTTCAGTTTTGGTCATAATGCCTACATGCATTATAAAGTACAGCTTCTAAGCTTTAAAACGATACTTTTTTTGTGTTGGTCAAGACAAACTATTAATATTTTGTTAAAAAACAAATTCTCAACAGGCCAGTCTAGGCTTAAAGGGTTTACTAACGTCGCTCATTATTTTACAATGGAGTAACACCTGTTTCCAAAACCAGCACGTGGATCACTTGATATAAAGTAGAATTTAAGCTGTCCAGTCTAAAGGTGCTGAAACTTTGGCCAATATGTCCATCTTAACATGAAAATAATGCGGAAACACTGACAAGAAAATTGTATATAACCTTGTTGAGGTGCCAATAGTTAGGCTATTAACTATTACTGAATTTATTTAAAGAAATAATGATGGTTTTGGTAAGACAGGGTTTCAGATTGAGTATTGATGCTCAACATTAAAGAGATTAATGAAAGTGACGCAAGTAATGCATGTTCTGTGAATGCACGCAATGTGAATCATAATAAGGGGCTCTCACGTAGCGTAAAGTTTTGTTTCTTTAGCTGGAAACAGAACAGTGGTGCACAAAACAGGATTAAAATGACAAAAATGAATATTGAACTACTCATAGACCTATCTAAATATTAATCATCTGGCTAGAGTTCTAGGCACTGTGTGTTTATAGCCTTCCTGCAATTATGCAACATGGAATTTGTTACTGCCATGTAAACAGACTACAGGCTACTGGAGAATTTTTGAACCAGCTATTTAATTATTTATTTTGGCCTATTTATTTAAAGGGTTAGTTCACCCAAAAATGAAAATTGTCTCATCGTTTACTCACCCTCATGCCATCCCAGGCAGGGTTGGGGAGTAACGGAATACATGTAATCGGATTACATATTTAAAATACAAAATAAAAGTAACTGTATTCCACTACAGTTACAATTTAAATCATTGGTAATTAGAATACAGTTACATTCAAAAAGTATTTTGATTACTGAAGAGATTACTTTGCATTTTATTGTAATTTGTTTCATTTAATATTTAGTCCTTTCAGATGGAAAACATTTATGCATATAAATGATGCGATCCAAAGTGCATTTGAACAGCGGTGAAACACTTTCTTATGATGTGTTACATTCATACGAGCAGACAGAGAAGTAAGTTTGAAGTAAGTTTGGAAGAGAAGAAATAGAAATAAACCTTGTGTAAATTGTCAGCTTTACTCTAAGCTAAAATGCTATTTCTAGCCATTTTACATGCACGTTACCAGGCACGATCATATTTTTTATCAAGAAAATTCACGTTGGATCATAATTTCTTTTTTCGTGTAAGACCTTTTATATTAGGGCAAAAATCATATTCTTGATAATAATTTTTGTATTGTTTTCCTGTAAAAATATCTAAAAATCCTTAAAACAAGATCAGTTTGATTTATCTTGTTTTAGAAACAACACTGCATTAGATATTTAGGTTTTTCAGAGAATGTATTTTTAACATGTGTATTTTGTCTTACAGTACTGGCAGAGTTTTTGTAGTCAAAACAAATGAAAAAATCTACCAGTGCTGAAGAAGTAATCCAAAGTATTTAGAATACGTTACTGACCTTGAGTAATCTGACTATAATTTTACAGCATGTAGTCTGTAATCTGTAGTGGAATACACTACAGATATACTCCCAACCCTGATTCCAGGTGTGTATGACTTTTCTTCAGCAGAACACATTTGAAGAAAAACAGAAAATATCTTAGCTCAGTAGGTCCTGAAAATTCAAGTGGATGGTGATCAGACTTTTGAAGCTCCAAAAAGAACAGAGAGTACAGTCAACATAAAAGTCATCCATACGACCCCACTGCTTCACTTTTGGGGTGAAACAGATCAATATTTAAGTATTTTTAACTTTAAATCATTGCTTCCGGTCAGCAGCAGTATGCTCGTGTGATTTAATTGCGTTGGCATGTTCATGCCAGGACAGATACATTTGCAAGCGACACACCCAGAAAAGCAGCGCTGTTTACAACTGAGTAGGAGGAACACTGTACAGAAGCTTCGTTGGTTTTGATCTGTATTTGTATCTGTTTCTTTACTCATAATGGTGCATTTGTGTGCTCATCCTGGATGTCTCAACCAAGAGAAAAATGTGAGATTACTTCTGTAACTTGCCAACGCAAATACATCACACGGGAGACTGCGTGAACTCCGCCCTATTCTTAAAAAGTACTAAAATATTTATCTTTTTTGCACCAAAAGCAATCGTTTCGATATAGAAGACATTCATTAATCAGTGGAGTCTATACATTTATACTGACTGTCTATGATTTTTGGAGCTTCAAAGGTCGGATCACCATCCACTTGCATTTTAATGACCTACTGAGCCAAGATATTTTTCTATTTTTCTTCAAATGTGTTCTGCTGAAGAAAGAAAGTCACACTCATCTGGGATGGCATGAGTAAATGATGAGAGAATTTAAATTTTTGGGAGAACTATCCCTTTAACTTTTAAACTGCAGAGTCACTTTACTCATATGTCTTGTTAAGAAATCTGTTTAATAAGAACATATCATATTTCTATTGCCATTATAGTTATGCTTATAAAAGAAGGCCAATATAATGTTATACTGTATTATATCATATCAATTTAGACCTATCTTTTACGTTGCATGCGCAGTCTACAGAGAATGCCTATTGATTTAAATGCAATTTGTGACACTTTTTTATCCTCTGAAAGAGTGTTAAATGGCTTTCCAATTGTTAAAATATATGTCCCTTTGTCTCTGATAAACTGAAAGATGCAAGAAATATATGTTAAAGGGCCTGGGTAGCTCAGCGAGTATTGATGCTGACTACCACCCTTGGAGTCGCGAGTTTAAATCCAGGGTGTGCTGACTGACTCCAGCCAGGTCTCCTAAGCAACCAAATTGGCCCGGTTTCTAGGGAGGGTAGAGTCACATGGGGTAACCTCCTCGTGGTCGCGATTAGTGGTTCTCGCTCTCAATGGGGCATGTGGTAAGTTGTGCATGGATGGTGAAGAGTAGCATGAGCCTCTACATGCTGTGAGTCTCCACGGTGTCATGTACAACAAGCCACGTGATAAGATGCGTGGACTGACTCTCTCAGAGGTGGAGGCAACTGAGACTTGTCCTCCGCCACCCAGACTGAGGTGAGTAACTGCACCACCACGAGGACCTACTAAGTAGTGGGAATTGGGCATTCCAAATTGGGGAGAAAAAGGGGATATATATATATATATATATATATATATATATATATATATATATATATATATATATATATATATACAGTTGCAATCAAAATTATTCAACCCCCTGACCAGCAATACATTCTGGTGATGTGAATTAAAACACATCAACTAAAACCTCAGTAAACAGTCAAAGTTTTTAATACACATTTGAGTGATTTTGAGAACAAAAAGTTTAGTTTACCCAAATTTTTAAATAAAAAACAACACATTTTCTCCACAAATGTCATGTCAAAAATATTCAACCCCCAAAGTCAGTCATTTGTGGAGCATCCTTTATCCTTAATAACAGCAAATAAATGTTTCAGGTAAGTGTTCTCAGGCTTCGGACACCTCTCTATTACACATTTCTCATGAGCAAAAGTTTCCAGCTCATTGACATTCTTTGGTTTCTGTGCTGCCACTGCTTCCTTGAAATCCCAACAAAGGTTTTCAATGGGATTTTAATGATGGACTGAAAGGGCCATTTAAGGACATTCCATGACCTATCCCTGATTTTGGACAACTTGGATGTATCCTTGGTGTTATTGTCTTGCTGGAAAGTCCAGTGATCACCGAGCTTCAATTTAAACACTGAAGGCATCACATTTTTCATGCCAAAATGGCAGATACCTGAAAGAATCCATGGTGTCAGTCACATAGTCAGGATAGCCGTTTCCTGCAGCTGCAAAACACCCCATAACAGGACTGACCCACCTCCATGCTTGACTGTGGGAATGGTGTCATTCTTGTCATCACCTTGTCATCTTATTCCAGATGTATTGCTGACCCATGGGTCTATAACTCATTTTCAGTTTAATGTCATACGTCTATAAAACCTTCTTCCAGGACTCCACAGTCTTTCCTATTACTTCTTGAATATTCAAGTCAACATTTCCCTTGGTGAAGTTTTGCTTTCTTCCACACCCCAAGAAGGTTGCTGTTGTACCATATTTAAAACATTTATGAATGGTGCTGCCAACTTTGTCTATTGGAAATTGAAGTGCCTTGGAAATGTACTTTTAGCCGTGACCTTTCTTGTGTAATAATCTCCTCTATTAGCTTTTGAGACAGCTTATATTTATTAGCATTTTTTGCATAGAAATACATTTTTGCTTACAACACTAAACTTACATTTTAAAACTAAAATAAGTGCCATTGCAGATTGATGACTTCATTTTGTTTTAAAACAATTACTTGTGTAGCCTTACATATTTAAATAACAGCTACATGCAATAGGGGTTGAATAATTATGACATGGCTGTATTTAAAAATAATCCTGATATTTACAAATATTAGGTTATATATTAACACTATGACTTTGAATGTGTCACTCAACTGATATAGATGTAAAGTTTAAAAATTCTGGTTCATCAGAAAATCTTACCTTTGTAAATCCTTACTGTCTTGGGGGGGTTGAATAATTTAGATTGCAACTGTATGTATATATATATATATATATATATATATATATATATATATATATGTTTAAGTTGCACTTAATGGACTTAAGAGCAGTGTAACACAGCTCAATGGAAAGGAGGAGGCGAGAACCAACTTGACAATATAAATGATAATTTTAAGAGAAACTTAACCAAAAAGACAAACACAGACACAGGTGTCGGACAGCTGTCCGTAACTCTCTCTCTGTCGCACTGCCGTCTCCAGTTGGCCTTATCCCTCTCGGGCTTAATCAGCCATATTAGGAGCCGGGTGTGGGAAACCCAGACTGGTTCTGTTGTGGTCCATATAGCTAATTTGAAAGTGGTTTGGCAAGGCATGTTGGATGAATTAGCAGTATTAACTCACTAAAACATACTTTACATTGAGGTGTTACTTAAAGCTTAAATTGCTCGATTGTAGGAAAATTCTTTATTACAGAATTAACGTACGAGTCAGGGCATTACTTTTTTTTTCTTTTTTTTTCAATTGAACTAAATGAACATGCCATAATTACAATGAAACACCAATGATCATTCAATTAAATGATGAAATAACAATCAACAAACAAGCAAACAAACAGGCACAGGAACAAACAAATACCCACTTGTACAGATGCACCTCAATTGAACCGAAGCACAAGGCACATCAATACAACATCAGTATTGCCTGCAAGCCACGTAAGCTGTATTTCTCACAGCCAAAGATAGAGTAGCAGTAACACTGCTTTAAGTACCACTGGAATTCAGCACACATCCAGAGCGAATGGACGGAGACACAATCAGCACAGCAAAAGTCTCATGATTAGGGAGCTTTTCCTGAGTCATGAAACCCCTTGTGTCTTGCTCAGTGCAGCTGCCAGACTGCCTATAGTATGTTCCTCTCTTTGCCTTCATTAGCCCCATCATCACACACACAGAGAAACTTCATCCCTAGTACTCATCCCCTCCTCTGGGACCCCTACTAACTGACCATGACCAACGTACTGTCACCATAGTCACTGCTGCATAATCTCAACTGACGTCTGTGCAGCAATAAACATATCTGGCTGTCCGGGCTCAAGTGGCCATGACGTGAAACCAAAACAAACAGAGCCTGAGATGTGTCTCGCACTGCAAAAACAGTATGTGTTTATGTCTTGTTTTCCAGTAAAAACATCCTTAACAAGATACATTTACTTAAAGCAAAACTGTGTGAGAAAAAAACTATTTGCCAATCAGGTAAAAAAATAAAACTTTTTATTAAACAAGATCTTTCTATACTTATTTAATTAGGCAGTGCATTTTTTTTATTTATTTATTTATTTTTTTAAGTAAGCGTAATTATAGATATAGCCCGTAAACAATTTATAAAGGGATAGTTCGCCCAAAAATGATAATGAGACTTGTTGTCAGAGAATATCTTATTTTACTTTTCTTACCCCTTTGGCAAATTGATATATATATATATATATATATATATATATATATATATATATATATATATATATATATATATATATATTTTTTTTTTTTTTTTTGGCCTTGTTTTATGCATAAACAAGAAATACATTTACCAATCTGGTAAAAAAAAAAAAAAAAAAAAAAAAGATAAAATAGTTTTTTATTAAATAATGTTTTACTTATAAATTATAATAAACATATTTATTAAAAACAAATTTAATTATAAATTATTTATGAATTGTTTAATAAATAAGCATGAGACTTGTTTTCAGAGAATATCTTATTTTATAGTTTTATTACCACTTTGGCAAATAGTTTATTCCAAAACCTCACAACATTTTGTTATACAGTATTTATGCTTAAAACAAGAAGAAGAAAAAAGAAAAAAACCTATTTGTCAATCAGGTAAAAAACAAAAAACAGAAAGAAAAAACACTTTTTATTAAACAAGTGTTTTTTTATGTTGTTGTTGTTGTTTTGCTTATTTAATAAAATATTTTTATTAAATAATGTTTTACTTTTTAATTATAATAAAACATATTTATTAAAAACAAACTTAATTATTAATAGTTTATTAATAAAGTGTAATAATTAAACGTAATTATAGATGTAGCCCCTGAAAACGGAGACTTGTTTTCAGAGAATATATATCTTCCAGGTGGATGCTGCACACTGGTGGTGGTTGAGGAGAGTCCCCCTATACTATGTAAAGTGCTTTGAGTGTCTAGAAAAGCGCTCTATAAATGTAAGGAATTATTATTATTATTATTATTATTATTATTATTATTATTATTATCTTATCTTAAAGGGATAGTTCAACCAAAAATGAAAATTCTGTCATTGTTTACTCCTGTGTTGTTATAAGACTTTCTTTTTCTTAACACGAAGGGAGAAATTGTGAAAAAGTGTTGTTCTCAGTTATGTCATACAATGGCAGTTAATGGTGACCACCTCTTCAAGCCGCAAAAGAACACAAAAGTATAATTCTGAAGTCTAATAAATTTTCCATGAGACGCATGATTGTTATGAAAGCATATGATAAATTATGGTGTGAAACAAACCAAAATCTAATGTATTATTTAGTAAAAATGTTCACTGACCGGTGATCCCTGTGCATGTTCATGAGTCTGCATGCAAGCTTTAGAGCTCTTTGCACGAGAGCAACAGTAGTTACGCTGCACGTGCAAGACGGGACGTTCAAGCGAAAATACATTTTGTTTTGCTTCAAAAGGACAGAGTCCTTCATCAAACAGAGAGATGGGGCTGAAGGTAGCTACAGTCACACCATGTCCTACTCAGACACCAAACAACACGCAATAAAAGTTATCTTTTCTATGTTAATCAGAGTTTTTTGTCCTAAGCAGCTGCGACAAGCAACGGGTCATTCTGTCGATCGCTTGGTTTCTATATTTGGCACCCGGTACCCTGTCTGCTTTGAACTGGCACCAGTCCAAAATGCGAAGTGTGGTGCGAGTGTAAGGCAATCATCTGTGTTACGACTTCTTTCGTGTCCTTGAATAACATATGACGTGCGAGTAAGGGCAGCCGGTGGAGTTTCTGTTGCCCCCCTCAGGTAAGATGGTGCCCCCTTAGGGAGTTCATGCCCTATGCAGGCTACGTTATTTGTGTATAGGGAGCGCTGGTACTGGTAGCTACCTTCAGCCCCATCTCTCTGTTTCATGGAGGACTCCAGTTCAAACAAATAAGTCTGGACATTGAAATGCATCTATTCTTCCACTACAAACTCTTCAGACATGTTTGTAAGTTCTGTTCTCTGGTTTGTGTGTAGCTATGTTGTGTTTTATGTTGTTAATATTGCTGGTGGTCCTATTGAAGCAAAACAAAATGAGTAACTGAAGACTGTCATTCTGCCTACATCTCCTTTTGTGTTCCACAGAAGAAAGAAAGTCATACAGGTTTGGAACAACATATGATGAGTAAATGATGACAGAATGACCTACCCCTTTAAAATCTTATTTTACTGGAAAGCAAAAAGTACTTATTAAAAAAAAAGTTTGTTTTTTTTTTTTTTTTTTTTTGTAGTGCAGTTTGACATTTTGTTGCAGTGTTAGCCAGGAGAGCATGCTCCCCAGAACACGAAGAGAATTAATGCCTCCGCACGGCTCAAATGCATCCCCTCCTCTGATGGTTCTTGTTAATTCAGTGTCATTTTCCAATCATTCTTCAATCAGTGCTCTCTCTCTCCAACCTCTCATTCCACCCTCCTCTTGTTCTTCTCTGTGTAATACACTGTCTCTGTGATTAATCCTGGTTGTTTATGGTTCATCAGATTGCTGGATGGGGGCTTCAGATACTGTTAAAACTCCAAACACACAGAATACAGTGAGGTAGAACCTGTGCTGGAGAGGTTTATTAAAACACAGACTTGATGCAGTGCAGGATCTCTTCCAGGTGGTTATGTGCCATTATAAGTCCCTGCTCACACCCTCGTCAATCACTGATTTGTGTGACAAAAATTGTGCTGAATCACCTCAAAACAAAAAAATGTAGCGGAAATTAGTCTCTGGCTAATTTTACAGAGGATTTTACAGAGAGGCGCTTTTCCACCAATCAAAGGCGAGTGGATGGAGCATACGCTGTCCACTGCCAGGAACCTGCAACATATCTATGTGCCCAGTCAGCATAGGGACTGGCATGCCGACAGAAATTTTAAACCACCCACGTCTCCCACTTCTCCTGTGAAAAGACCCCAGTAATATCACACATGTCTCCTCTAGAGTTGAGATGAGATCTCAACAATGTCAAACTGTGCTCAGATTTGCCAATATTACAAAAGTCAAGATTTTCTTTATGTCTTGAAATTCTCATCAGATTCTTCCAAGATAATATGGGGTGCATTTTCCAAAAGCATTGTTAGGCAACTACTGTCGCAAGTTCCATCGTTACCAACGTAGTTCAACAATTTGGTGTTTCCCGAAACCGAAGTTCCAACAAACATTCGCAAATTGCATCACATAATTGTGTGGTTGGAGCTACAGCTGTGGTTAGAAGCATAGTTCCCTGTTAGTTTTCTGTGTGGACATCCTTTTACTTTGCTGATGCTTCTACATATTTTATTCCATATATATATATATATATATATTAGTGCTGTCGAAGTTAACGCGTTAACGCAAAATTAATTTAATGGCACAAATTTTTTTAATGCCATTAACGTGTAATATGACCCTTTGAATAAACCGTAGTTCACGAGAAGCAAGTCAATTCTCGCTAATGCCGCTAATGTCACAAGCATTGACCGTAGGGAAAACAGATGGTGGGAGACATTATGCTGATACCTGTGCCAAGCATTTTATCAATGTAGCATAGCAGTAGAGCATGCCCACAAGCACAGAAAGAGCTCCTAACATTGTAACATCATTGCAGCGGCAAGACAGCTGTCATTTGAACACCTGCCTTGCACTGTGAGGCATGGTATGAAAGTTGCGAGATGCAGTGTGAGCGCAAAGTGAAAGTGCAAGCGCGAATTACATATAACGTGTGAATAAGGGCAGCTGGTGGAGTTTCTGGTGCCCCCCTGTGTAGTTGGTGCCCTACACAGACTGTGTAAAATGCATATAGGGAGCGGCAGTACTGATTACAGGCTAACGGTAGCCAGCCGGTAATCTGCTGTCTCCAAGGTTCTGTCACAGCATCTCTGTTTGATAGTGCACTAGCCAATGCAGAAGTTGGAGACATTGCTGGAAACCTGCAGGTAATCCACACTGTCATAATCCCACCGGATACAATTGTGACCAGGGTCTAAAAGGAGTTTTTGATGTATTTTGCACAAAGTAGTCAATTGTAAATGACAGTGCAGACTTTTTTGTCTGTCAAAACACCATAAAAAGAAGCAAATAAATCCTGTCATAATACACTTACAACTACCATATTTTGTACATAATTTCAGTTGAGTTGTGTTGTGTTCATTTTCTGTTGTTCAACTCTGTTGGTGGGGTAGGTTTTGTGTGGAGGACTGAAAAATTCATCTGGGTGAATCATATTTTGTCCACTAAAGATATTGTGATTAAATGCGATTAACTACAAAAAATTATGCGATTAATTGCGATTAAATATTTGAATCGTTTGACAGCACTAATGTATATATATCTTTCATTCTTTCAAGACCTTGATCATGTTTACATGCATTTAAGAAAATGACTTATTCCGGGGTTTTGCAGAAAGTGGCATTCTGAAATGTCATGCAAACGTGAATGCAGCCATTTAAGGGATTAAAGGCTGTTAAGAGATAGTGCTTTAACACACGCGGTTTATGTTGGAGGACACAACTGCTATGTCCATGTTAACACATGCATAAGTGCCGTTTTTGGCTGCAATCCAAACGGGATAAATCAGCCTCCGAATGGCACTTCAAATGGAGAACAATCATAAAAGTTTTGCTTTACAAAAGCTTCAAACTGAATTATCAATATAAATGGCTTAAAAAATCAGTTCCAAATGATTCTTATTTTGGAGCCCCACATCTTTCAGCCCTCCACTGCTCTCACAGAGGAGGGTAAAAACTTTGAAGGAAATAGGGCATAGGAAAGATCACTTCTGAATGGGATGGACCCATTTGAAGAGTGTGCATGTGCGTATGTGCATATGTGCTTAAGCGTGTTGGGGGAATTCCGATGTCTGATGTAAAGGGAAACCCATCTATTTCAGCGCAATGCATCTGTCTTATTGCACTGTGCATGCCAATTTCGTGTCTTCAGCAGCTTTCTCACATTAAACATCTTTCTGGTGTATGTGTTAATGAGCTATTATAATTATTGTTTTTTTATTTTAATTTTTTTATCCCCTTTTCTCCACAATTTTGGAATGCCCAATTCCCACTACTTACTAGGCCTTCATGGTGGCATGGTTCCTCACCTCAATCCGGGTGGCCGAGGACAAGTCTCTGCTTCTGAGAACGTCAATCCACACGCATCTTAACACGTGGCTTGCTGTGCATGACACCGCGGAGACTCACAGCATGTGGAGCCTCATGCTACTCTCTGCAATCCATGCACAACTTACCACGTGCCCCATTGAGAGAAAGAACCACTTAATCATGACCACGAGGAGGTTACCCATGTGACTCTACCCTCCCCAGCAACCGGGCCAATTTGGTTGCTTAAGAAACCTGGCTGGAGTCACTCAGCACACCCTGGATTCGAACTCGTGAATCCAGGGGCGGTAGTCAGCGTCAAAACTCGCTGAGCTACCCAGGCCCCGTGAGCTATTATAATTACATTTTCCTGGAAGTTATTACACCACCCCCTGCATGACATCATGAAGGACAGCTCTATTTTGTTGAACCAATGTGGTTTAAACGATGGATGTGTGACATAAGTTACTACGATTCTGGGAAAAAGTCGTGACTAGCTAGTTAATTTCTCCTACGATGCTTCGTACTGTGGTGTTTAAGTAGTGAGTTACGTCATTGTATGGGAAGCATACCCCTGATCTATGCTATCTGCATTTATTTAAAAGGAATAGTTCACCCAACAATGAAAATTCTGTCATAATTTACTCATCCTCATTCATTCCAAGCCCGTATGATTTATTTTCTTATGCGGAACACAAAAGGAGACGGATGTCACAGATTTACAATGGATCGAGCCTCACTTTGAAGCGTAGACAAGTATCATAAAAGTAGTCCTATTTTCAGTCAAACTGTTATATTCTAAACATTTAATTGTTCTGCATACTTACTGTCCATCAACAATTTTCTTATTTGTTTCTACTTTTATTTCTCCTAAGGAGTTTTACAAGTTAATACTTAAAGCTACCAGAGCTATGAAAAAGCAACTTTTGTGCAGTACAATTTTCCTCTGGGTCCCTGCAGATAAAGCCAGATCTCAAATACACAAAATCCATATAAAATCTATAGCTTTGGATCTCTGTGGGTTAAATGGACATTCCAAGAATTGAAAGTCTAAATTATGTCACTAGTTTTTGTAAACTTGAACTTTCCATTGCATTGCATAAATTAGTTTGAGCAGAGAGGAAAAACAGAAAGACTTCTTCAGTAGAAAGACATTTTTATGGTATCAACTCCAGTTGATTCAAAGGCACACAACCTATTCAAACCAAAGGTAGGTCAGTGTTTCATGCTGACCACTGCTAAGCAGTAGAGCTTTTAAATACTTAACCTTGCTGTCAAAGACTGACATTGACCATTTCCATGTCACTAAAATCAAACAATACTGCTTGCTTGGAGCAGTATCCTATCTTAAATGGCTTCGAAACATGAATGCCAGGTGAACAAAGTCTGTAATGGAGATAGACAGGCCATGTAACATTTAGAAAGTAGACCTATCTGATTCCTACAACAAAGGCCTTGATGCACTGTGAGAAATCCACTCTTTGAACTTTACAGTCAACAAGACAGTGATCGCTCTTACCTCAGAGTAAAAACCACCCCAGAAGCTCTTCTACTGACACCAGCATGCGATTGCTGGGATCTGTCTCTTGTTATATATACATACGGATTCTCTCCTCTTTGCTCCACAGTGGGTAAGTTGGCCTTGCACAGTCTGTCTGCTGTTTTTGCTTTGGAGGGAGTTCTCAAATGTTGCAGAAGGCCTGCAATCAAAGACACCATTGTCCCTCTCATTCCACATCACACCAACCTGGCTTGTCCACCCACCAGGCCAGGAAAATGTCATGTACACAATTCAGCAGGCTGCAGCTGGCTGCCCGCCTGTCTAAGTGACACATGGCAAATGGCCACTGTCTGCCTCTGGCCTACCCAGAGTCCCCATGATGTGATGGGCAACCCCTAACTCAACATGTCTGTTTATTATCTCCAACACTTCAGGGTTGGTGGTGCCTAGCTGGACAGACATGATTGGATCTAGTCAAGGAGGGCTATACAACCTAAATTAAACTCTATGTTAACCAGGGTGTGAATTATGGGGGGGGGGGACTGACAGTGGGACTACGTTTTTACATTTTAAATAACACCAAGCTATAGAAAGTGAGATTTTTGTCATCAAATTGTTTATTATGTTTCAAGGAGTGTTTGCTATTACAGCTGATTTTCTGTAAAGCTGAATAAATAATTATTATTCAAAATAATGTCCAGCATCATCCAATCACTGCCAACCATGTTAAAATAAAATGTTGCATTATAAAATTGAATCTATGTACTGATTACCATTGTCCCATGTCTTCCAAACATGTTGAGTGGTCATCTGTAGCCTAAAACTGAACTTTTGGTCAGATTTCAGGATTGAATGCACTAGAAAGCTATGCTCCTTTGCTCCCTATTTAGTGAATGACTTAACCTCCAGTGTGCTGTCTGTCTTCACTGGTCTCAGAACAGTTTGAAATGCACCTTCTTTTCATCCTAACTCCATATAAAGCCTCTGAAAGCAAAATTTTTCAGCTTTTGAATAAACACATTTATTCTCAATGTATATACTGTATAGGAATGCATTTACTATTGTTAATGAATAGAATCGTATTGTACAGTGATAACAAAATAAAACAGAATAAATTGTATATTAAATTGAAGCGTTGATGTTATCGACAACATTGACAATTTAACGTAGCATGAGATCACATTAAACTCTAACGATGACGCACGAGAGCAGCACTGCAGTTTGCGCCTGACTGAGGAGAGGAAGAATTACACAGCTCACAGTCCAGATGCACTTTAATCGTTCCAAACAGCTTCAGGTGATGTAGATTGCAAAGTATGAGGGAATTATATGATAATACAAAATAACTAAATACAGAAGCACTCTTGATGTCGAATAAGTGGAGCCGGAGCTCTTTAAAGGAAACACCCCGGCATCTTTAATGCAGTTATATTTAATGCGTTATAGCTTTGTAAATAATGTAAATAACTATAAACTTCGAAACTGGCATTTCTCTTGTGCGGTCAGCGCCTCTTCTATGAGTGGCGCGAAGTGTCCCGATCTAAGGGGGAGAGATTGAAACTGCACCCGGCTGATGCACACTCTGTCACGGGGATGCTCATCCCTCGAGCGCGCACGCTTAATGCAGCTAGATTATAACGTGATGATTCACGACTTATTGAATCATAATATATGTGTCACTGTGCATTTCTTATCGTGAAGAAAATTGGCAATACGCAGCTTTATTAATAAGAGAGAGTTTGTTTTTTTGTGAGATCGTTTTAAAGATGGATTGAAGTGAACAGAAAGGTGAGAGAGGTAGTCTTCGCCCCATTATACACTGCAACAAAATACATTTTTGATTTGTTTTTGTTTTGGCTTGTTTTCCAATATAAATATCTAAAACTCATTTAAAACAACTTACATCTTCTTTAGCAGCTATACTGCAGAAGAAAAAAAATTTATCTGAGAATGTTGAACATAATATTAAAAATACAAATATTTTAAAATATCTAAAAATTCTTAAAAAAAAAGATGCATTCACCTGAGAAGCAGCATATAAGATATTTAGACTTATAGAGAATAGATCTTGAATAAAGTATATTTTGTCTTTACTGCACTCGCAGAAGTATAACCAAGTGAAAAAATACACTTATATACAAAATACTCTTTTATTTAAGATATATTCTCTTAAAGCAAGTCTAAATATATTATATGTTGCTTCTCAAGTAAGTGTATCTTGTTTTAAGGATTTTTAGACAATTTTAAATGAAAAACAAGACAAAAACACTTGATAACAATGGGATTTTTTTGCAGTGAATTTCTTTACTGAATTAAACTTAATAGAAAGTATTTTTTCCACTTTAATTCAGTGAATGTCATTTAGAGGTATTTTTAAAAGATTCTTTTTTTTTCCTCTTTATTGTTTGTAAGCACGTATAATACAACCTTTTAAGTTGGGGCACAAGCTGAATAATCGGCGAATAGTCTAATAATCATTCTAATAATGGTTAGCTTAATCGATTATCAAAATAATCATTAGTTGCAGCCCTAATGTGTTATTGTTGAAAGTATTCAAAATAACTAACATGTTTTTTCTATTTTTGATTAAATGCGGTACGAGTTTCCACATATGTGGACTTCATGTTTATCAGGGTGCTGACACTCGAAAAATGAACTGATTTTTTAATGCGGCATATCAAACGAAACTAGAGACTCTCTTCTTTACAACCAAATAGGTTTCAATGAAAAACTTAGATATTTCTTACCAAAGGCACTTTTGTTGGCACTGCAACTGTAGGAGCGCTTCAAGGAAATCGATGTCACGTTGTTGTTTAAATGACAGTCTAGAGCCTTGTGAACAGTATTCAGTTGGTTTTTATTCATTTAAATTATGTGTTGCATATAGCAACGTCAAAATACAATGTTCACGCACGTGGACGTGGGGTCGCACAAGGATAAGGTACAATGCTAGTTGTTGAGCCCCTGGTGGCCAGAATCAGCCAACGCAGATATGCAGTTAGACATACAGTCTGTACAATGTCATGCACTATATGAATTTCCTAGATCACATTTAATTTTTACAACTGTCTACCGAAAAGGTTTCTGAAAGGTGTATTTTAAATATTTCATCAGCAGAGCGATCAATAATAATTTATCTTACTATAAATTATTTAACAGACTGTATTTCTGTATTTCTATCCCTCATGTCTCATTTTCAATTCTTTCAAAAATGTAATATGGTGTTACTCTGCTTAAGGTAAAAGGCTAGTTGTTGAGCCCCTGGTGACCAGAATCAGCCAACGCAGACAGAAACTTTAGCCAGGCAGTGCAAATTTGATTTCGTACAACAGAGCACACAGTTTGCCCTTACCAGACAAGCTATTATACCCTCAATGACAAACAGTAATTTTCTGTACAAAAACCAAAAACCATGCACACTTATTTATGGAGACAGTGCCCTTGTTTTTCATCCTGAAGAGCAGTGTTGAAAATTAGACCTCCATTAACATTAGCAGTCATTATGCCTGGCAATGGTTGCCTCAGTGCAATGACAGGCCATTATTCTAGCACTTCCGTAGTGCCACTCTCGCCTATGAGCATCAGATGAACAGTTGATAAGAATTTTTTTTTTATTCATACATGTGAACAAGAGCGCTTAAGTGCCATAGGTCTAGCAGTCAAACTACTTATCCACACCTCAAACTGATTGGAACCTGCAGTCGCACCCCATGCACGGAGCACATGCATTTTCTGGATTGGAAAAAAAGAGGTGATGCCTATGATTGGGAGGGAGTAGAGAACTCTCACAACACAATCTTCTGAGTCTCGTGTAAAGGTCTACAGGCTAGACAGACACTCCAGTAAAACACCTCTTATATCACTGACTCTTCACCCTAGAGGAGCACCCGTAGAGGAAATGCTCAGAAAACTAAAGTAGCAACCTAATGTAGTGTAGTCATCATTATTATGTGTCATGCATGTTTTTTCCCTTTACGCTGTGCTTCAGTGTGATTGGAAGGTTAGGCTTATTTGCCCATGTGAGAGCACTGAGAATAAATTTGTATACAAGTATATGAGGTTAGTGTGCTGTAGAGCTCTCGCAGTTTATTGGCATGACAAAATGCACTTGACAGCACACAATTCTCTTTGAGAGGTATTGAAACAATTAAACTTTGCACTTTGACAGGGTGAATAACATTGAGATAGTTGTTCCAGCAAGTATTTGAGAAGCATATTGCAAAATGATCACTCAGGAAATTGACATATTGTTTGCAAAAAGTTCATCTACCCTCAATATCAAAACCATTTAGCCAAATTACTGAAAAGATCTAGTCTCCAACAGATATTTTTGCATCAATTCAAGAGTGAACACATAGCACTACTGATAGCGTTTCCTGCAGGAAACCTCTGAGAGATAGGTTTTGGTCCCATAGGAACCAGGAAGTAATCGCATTCACTTAAACAATGGAAATTGCATTTTTGCTCTAAAATAAACATTTTACTCCACTGCCGGCTCGGTTTTGGGTTGGGTTAAGGGGTAGAGTTAATAAAATATGCATTCCTGTTGACTGTATTACAACATTTACAACTAAAAATAAAACTCACTTTTGGCGCCACTCTGTGGACACAGAAACTGGAGCTCACATGTGCCTAGACGTTTAACACTTCCAGCTTCAGCCACTGGGGGCAGTGATTCAAACTTTGGTAAGCTCAGACTGATTTTAGCTGCAATATGTTTAACCTACTGTCGCTGAAATTCACAGTGTTATCAGTCTGCATTTTAAAGCTGATGTGCATAATTTTTTAGATGTTAAAATTCCTTCTCATATCCCAGCTTAATATGCAAAGTCCATTATAAGTAAGCCATTTGTAGGTAGATATCACCTAAAATATTGTTGCGCTACCAAAACATTCCTCTTTTTGTTTGAAAAAATCATTGAGCCTGACATAGCAACATTGATTTAACCAATGGTGTGAGTTTGGGGCGGGAAAATCTGTTTGTACAACCAAAGGAATCTGGAATCTGTTTGAAAACAGTGATTAGTTTTGCAGTTCTGTTTGATAATGCTGAAGTGGCGCAGAAATTACACATTTCAGCTTTAAAGGGTTAAGGCAAGCCCAACAGACTAAAATTAATGTTTTCAGAAGTGTTATGAAGGAGCTAAAATTTGTGACTGGCTGTGTAATATAATCAATCTTGTAAGTGATCATGTCACTGGAAATTGCATGTGTAAAATCTTTTGCATACATTACAGACTTGGATTACAGAGGTATGTGGCCAATAGTTTCTCTTTATTTACCTGACAGTAATCCCTCTCTTTGGTGTTTGATAGCTGTGCCCATTCCATTTCCTGCTGTGGAATATCACTTGTAAAATCTATTAAATTGTTTTTTAATTAGATTAATTTGTGCACTTATTTGTCATGTAGTTCATGATTTATGAGTTTCAAGATGTAGCTAAGCCTTTGCAAATCAAAAAGAAAAAATGTAGCAATTAACCTCTATAGGACTTGGCATCAGTGAAAGCTAGGTATTATTTTATTTCCTCCATGCCAAAACACCTCTAAAAATGAATCCCTGGTTGCAATGCTTATGCTATACAGCTTGAAAATAAGAATTTTCCTGCATTTCCCCGAATGGCCATAAATTAGTTCTTTATTGAGTTCAAACTAGAGCTGTTGAAATTAATGCATTAAAGCATGCAATATATTTTTTTCTTAATATTTGACACTTTTTTTAACATGTTTAACACATTTACCAATTTTAAATTATATTCTGAAATGTTATTCAGTTCCGTGTGAATTCTGAAAACTGTTTGGAATAGGGCGGAACCTTTGCAATGTGTCTGTGCCAGCAGTGCACAGACAGTGCAGTGCCAGCACTAAAAGGAAAACAGTGTTCAGAATGGCATACTACTTCTCTTTCTATTTCTGCCATACATGGATATGACAGAAGTAAGAGTACTATGGGTAGTATGCCATTTTGAACTCAGCCATTCTCTGCTGAACTTTTCATGTGGAGTTAAAACTTCAAAGCGGTGCTTTACGCTGGCATGTGAATGTGGCTTCACAATTGCTGTAGCAGTGTGGATAGCCACAGCCACTGGCCGATTAATATTGTGGAGGATGAGAGTTTAAGAGATGTAATGTACATTGCAATGCATACGCAACCTCTGGGGACTCATTTTTTCAATAACCTTCCACTAAGATCCACTTAGGGAAACTTAAATGTTACTTAAATTGGTGCTATTTTAGTGCATTTCTATCTTAATACAACAGAAGGCTATGTTTGGAAAATATTAATAAACATTATTGTTACATATTGCTTGGTTTTCTTTCCTAAGAAGGAATTAAATGCATTTTTACAGGAAAATAATTATATAAACAGTCACTTTCAAAATGTGCGATTAATCACTATTATAAAAAAAATAACGTGATTAATCACAATTCAGTATGACAGCACTAGTTCAAAAACATTGTGTATATGTGCTCAAAAGACTTTGAATTGGCACTAACTGCAAGTGACTGAATCTGTCTGAATCAGTTCCACATCTGCTTAATGAACAGCGGCTGTCTGTCATCCTGCAGAGAGCTGAGCTCCAGAGGCCTTTAATAAGGTTAAGAAGGGACGTTAACACATGTAGGATTCAGATTAAATTAGTCTGTGCAGTATAGAACAGGTAACGGCACAAACAATGCACCACATCTCAGAAAAAACTAGGTCTCTCCTTCATGTAAGATACTGTAAGAGAAAAACAAACTACCTAAAAGACAGGCATTTAAAGGAACCAATTTAAGACTTCAGTCAAGAGAGTTCAGGTACTACTGTGTCCACTCGTGTCGGAAATAGAACAGTTTACTGAGCAGGGAAGATACTGAGTGTGAGAGGAGGTAAGTGTGATTAATCTGCTGAATTACACAAACACTGTTAAACAAGTTGTCAGATTGGTTTCCCATGCAGTGACACACAGTTTAACATCTTCTGTAAAGTGTGGAATGAATATGCAAAAAGGTTATATTATGCTGGTTCAGTCTTCAAGCTAAATTCAGAGAATAAGAAGTCTGAAAATGAAAATTCTGCTTGTTTTACAGTTATTTATGTATACAATTATTGAATCACTGAAAATGTTCTCTTCTATCATAGCTCTCCAATCTCATTTCAGCTCTCATATTTAAACCTGATGCTAGGTTTGACATCAGTGATGCCAAGCACCATTGGTTCTTGCATGTCTTGTAACTGATCATGATGTGCCAAGTTTTAATATGTAGAAGCGCAAATGAGATTCGAGAGCTTCAGCGAAGAGAATATTTTCAGTGAATAACAACTTAAATTTCAGTCTGTTCCTGAAAGTTTCAAGTTATATGGCTTCAAAAGGCATCCAACAAGCTGTATGAACTGGTAACAATGTACAATAAGGTTTCATTTGTTAACATTAGTTAACATGAACTAAAAATGAACAATACTTTTACAGTATTTATTAATCTTCATTCTTGGTTAATTAACATTAGTTAATGCACTATGAACTAACATGAACTAGCAATGAACAATTATATTTTTATTAACTAACATTAACAAAGATTAATAAATGCTGTAAAAAATATATAGCTCATTGTTAGTTAATTATACTTAATGCATTAACTAATGTTAACGAATGGAACCTTATTGTAAAGTGTTGTCACAGTACTGGTGTTTCATGGTGCTTTTTTGTCCTTTTTGGAGCATTTCTATAAACTTTGAGATAATTAAGTCGATCCATTTTTAATTTACCATTAGCATTGGGTTGATTTTTAGCACAAGCTTTGTGTCTTTCATTTTCAGAGTTATAGCTATCGGCACATCACGCAACACAAAACGTAAAATCAATTTCTAGGGGCCGGTTAAACAAGACACGTTTGTCAACCAGTGCTAGACGAATGTCTTCGATGTCTGTTGTGATGTATCTCACTGATTTTTCAGCATCTTATGCTGAATCACATTTCTTTTATGTTCCAATAAAGAAGGAAAATCATAGGGGGCCTACTACCCCTGTAGTCGTGATTTTGAATCCAGGGCGTGCTGAGTGACTCCAGCCAGGACTCCTTAGCAAACAAATTAGCCCGGTTGCTAGGGAGGGTAGAGTCACATGGGGTAACCTCCTCGTGGTCGCGATTAGTGGTTCTCGCTCTCAATGGGGTGGTAAGTTGTGTGTGGATCACAGAGAGTAGCATGAGCCTTCACATGCGGAGTCTCGGCGGTATCATGCACAACGAGCTACGTGATAAGATGCACGGATTGGCAGTCTCAGAAGCGGAGGCAACTGAGAATTGTCCTCCGCCACCCAGATTGAGATGAGTAACCACGTCACCATGAGGACCTACTAAGTAGTGGGAATTGGGCATTCCAAATTGTGAGAAAAGAGGATATATATATATATATATATATATATATATATATATATATATATATATATATATATATATATATATATATATAATACTTTTTTGGAAAAACTATTCCTTTAAGAAATAAACAAATCATTGAATTTTTTTTTTTTTTAGTTCTTAGGGTTATCTTTATTGCAATTGTCGAAAATGTGGAAAAATCAATCACTTTACTTTTGGTTAAGAAGAACATGGAGTATTCAGAGCTTTATTTTTTTAACATCTAATCAAGCATTACAAAAACACTGTGCAATCTTGAAAAGTAGCAAGCAGCAAAGTTACCTTTAAAATATAAAAATAAGAGTGCACTTTTAACAGAGCTCTTCTTGTTTCTATGCAACAACGAAGCAGCTTCACACAGATTGTGTTTGTAGATCATCCTCTTATTTCAGCCCACATTTTCACTCTCTGCTAATTTCTGCAAAGCAAATATGCATGTGGTGTTTAAACCTAATTAACAGAAATTTATACACGGACACTAAATGCACTCCTACTCTGCCTCAGTTTGTGGAAAAATCTGATTAATATACACCACTCAGTCGCTACTCTTAAGAGAGAAAGTTAGCATTGAGATGTGATGCTTCATGTTCTATTTTCTATGATGGGTAAAGCCCAGCATGCCACACCACAAAGACGTACTGTTGTGACCTCACACCTCTGCTAGCTTTTAGATATATATTCCCTGATGTTTAACAGGACACCTCAAGCCTATTCAGCCATTTGCATAGATAGGGCTGTTCACACAGGGATAATTTTTTGCGTACGCTGCGTTTTGGAGTTGTAAGTATGCGCTAGACAGATGTCTTTGACCGTTGCAATGTGTCTCACTGCTCTTTCAGGATATCGTTCTTTGAGCGCAGCATTTTTAAAATGCCTTGTCAAGTAAAAAAAACAACATAAACTTTTAAAAATGTGTCTCAAGACACATGCATTCTGTTCCAATCATTTTGCTGTGTCTAGCTTTTTTTAATCCAAGAACACATTCTATGTAAATGGTCCCTAATATGTAACAAAGTAACAAGTTACTATAATCTGTTTACTTAGTGTCTCAATTTTTACTTCTGTAATCAGATTTCAGTTACTGACTTATTTTAATGTTCTTCGTTACGCAGTATCCACATATTTCTAAGAGAATACAATTTAGCATGAAATTAATTTAAAACATGAATTATGTTCATACATGCTTCTGATTGCATTTCTGCAAAAATGCAATGGGCGAGCACCCCTTCATGAGCCCCCATCCCATGCTTATCTTATTTCTATGAATAAGAGTGATCTACACTCACTAAGCACTTTATTGTACACCTGAAAACCTGTACATCTACTTATTCATGCGATTATCTAATCAGCCAATTCTGTGACAGCAAAGCAATGCATTAAGTCATGCAGATACAGGTCAGGACCTTCAGTTAATGTTAACATCAACCATCAGAATGGGAAAAAATGTGATATTAGTGTTTTCGTTCGTGGCATGATTGTTGGTGCCAGACGGGCTGGTTTGAGTATTTCTGTAACTGCTGATCTCCTGGGATTTTCATGCAAAACAGTCTCTAGAGTTCACTCAGAATGGTGCCAAAAACAACAAAAAAACATCCAATGAGCGGCAGCTCTGCGGACAAAAACACTTTGTTGATGAGAGAGGTCAACGGAGAATGACCAGACTGGTTCGAGCTGACAGAAAGCCTACAGTAACTCAGATAACCACTCTGTACAATTGTAGTGAACAGAATAGCATCTCAGAATGCACAACACATTGAACCTTGAGGCGGATGAGCTACAACAGCAGAAGACCACGTCTGGCACTTTATTAAAACCATTGTGTTCCTAATTAAGTGCTCAGTGTGTGTAGTTTTGTCATGATGTGTTGCTCGTTTGGAGTGAAAACACAGTATAAACTGTGTACTAAGCTCTAAAGAACTTTCCACCCCTGTAAGCTTGACAAGCAATTTATTCAAACATGGAGAGACTTGCATCTCCGATACACCCACACACACACTTTGGTTTGTTTCTAAAACTGTTCAACCCTAAAAATGTCAGTGTTTTTTCAGTAAATATTTACATTTACTTCCTGTGTTTTACATAAACTCCCATACCTATGTGCACACACAGATTTAACAAGAAAGTTGCATTTTGAGATTTTTCTTTAGTCAAGTTGCTGACTTTTTGTCATGCTGTTTAATTTAGTTATTGCATGCAAATAAAGAATTGTTTTGTTTTTGTGGGTTTGTAGGAGTTTTATAAAGTCACTTAAAAATAATTAGTAATGTGATTACTTTTTCTTGAATTAATCACATAACTTCAAGTCACGCTACTTTGTTCACACACACAAAATTGTCCATACACCTAAATGCACACATTTCAAAGTCGCAGCTGCCACTGTGTATAATAAGGAGAGCTGAAGCGGATTGGCTCGTTCTCAGGGTTAGGGCTCATTTCAAATCTGGGAATCTCATTAAAAGAGAGAGAAAAGGCTTTTGACAGCTGTCTGTGTGACATCTCACCCTCTTCTGCTCATCCACGTGGGCTGCCCTGTCAGCCGTGTCACTTCCTGTTTGCAGAATGAGTCACTACGATTCTATAAGATGGGAGTCAGGTTGACAGCTTGTTGTTAAATTAAAAGCCGGCTATAAATTATTAAATCCCCCAGAATATTTGTATAGTCCACCCACGCAAACAGCATTAATAACGATGGCTCTAGCCGGGCTGAAATGCCTCCTAAACTATTTTAAGTTGTTTTGACCAGGAAGTGGAAAATCAATGATGATCAGATATGACAAGATTAATTTGTGAGTGCAGACAAAGTTATAACCTCAGATTTATGGCCTTTTCAGACTACAACAGCATTACAAAGCCTGGCCATGTCCATCTGAGCCTGGCCATGATGGTCTTCAGTTGGTCTAGCTGGTCTCCCAAAAAAAAATGTTTAAGCAGGGTAATTGAACACAGAAAATATAGCACAACTGAGATATTAACCTGTAATAAATCAAATGCATCATCTTTGCATTTGTTTAACATTCATATTATCACATTAGCTGTTCCTCAGCATGCACCACTTTCTAATTATCGATGAATCACCAGATTCGTTTCTGTCCACCAAACTGAACAATCATTTAACAGGAGCCGGGTTCAGGTCCTCAGCCTCATTTTGCTTAAGAGGGCAGCAAGTAAAGTGCTTCTGATGGCTGTATTCCACAGCTGTCGTACAGGAGGGGATCCAGTCTAACTTTCTGCTTTGAAAGTACAACTCATTTCTGAATTATTTCTGGCTTTTCAATGAAAGAACTAAGAAGAATAGAAGTAATTTCTGCACTCAATACACTTAAGTTTAGTAAATGTACAGCATACTTATTGAAAACTCTACTCCTCAAACATAATTATCATAGAGCTAGTGAGCTAATGGTTTTTGGTTTCATGAAATTATACTGATTTCTTCCTGGTTGTTTTTAGTGGTAAACCACACAAGTATTCAAGTGAACACGCAAGCCACTGTAAACAAGGTGCTTTCAAAGCACTCATGAATGCACAACGGATGTCAAGATTTTGACTGAAATAATTGTATGCTTTCAGAAAACTTGAAATATGCTGCATGGACAACTTTTATGGCCTTGTTTAGACCTGGTATTAACATCAATCTCGGGTCATCCGATCGCAAGTTGACAGCACTAAATACAGATGCATATGGGATGTGAAATGTTTTATGATGGGATCACTCAAACCATATCTAGAGTTGGTCAGAAATGCGTATGGCCACATTCCAGTTGTGGTGTGAACGGCTAATGCGTCTTGATGCGTCTCTGACAACACAAACAAATGTTTTTTTTTAATATATATATATATATATATATTTTGGTAAAACCGTAAATAAGCGTGTGCACTTTAACAATGAAAATGGATGCTACTGAAAAAAAATTTTTATTTTAAAAAGCTAATACACCTGTTTGTGTAACATGTTCAGTGTTCGGCTTCCTGCTTGCTGAACAACAACAGTGACGTAGTTTTTGTGCATGGCAGACAACAACATCAAGGGGGGTGGGGGGTGGGAGGAGGGGTTTGGGGGTCACTGAAGAAACGTCGGAGACACATGGTAATGCCAGTTGCAGTGGCAATCTGTCACAGCTGTCAACTTGTGATCGGATCATCCGAGACAATGTTAATACCAGGTTTGAACAGGGTCTGTGATTCTTTTGGGTGAAAGTGAGTAACTTTCAACTGTCATTGTACTGAATAGATGGACCACGATATTCATAAATATATATATATATATATATATATATATATATATATATATATATATATATATATATTGCGTTCCTCATTAGAAAGATTCATTAGAAAGAGGGTTTGGAACGACATGTCGGTGAATAAATAAAGACCAAATTTTCATGTGTGAACTATTCCTTTAATTTGCTGCACAAATACAGTCAATTCCATTTAAAATGCAGCCACATCATTAGCATATTTGGGATAATCTTGTCACATCCATCAGAAATGTTGTGCATGAATGTGTGCTTTAAGGGATATACGAACAGCAGGAGATGTATGCACAATAAGAAGCTAAAGCTTGTGACTAAAGCCTGGTTTATGCCTTAATGCAGGGGTTTCAAACTCATATTAGGTTGAGGGTCAGATTGAACTAAGCATCATTGTATGAGGGCTGAACATGTGTTTATATACAATATATATATATATATATATATATATATATATATATATATATATACACACTACCAGTCAAAAGATTTGAAACACTTACTCATTCTTTATTATAATTTTTTTCACATTTTAGAATAATAGTAAAGTCAAAACTGTGTTATATTTTAGCATCTTCAAAGTAGTCACCCTTTGCCTAGAATTTGCAGAAATGTACTCTTGACATTTTCTCAACCAACTTCTTGGGGTATCACCCTGGGATGCTTTTTAAACAGTATTGAAGGAGTTCCCATCTATATGCTGGGCACTTATTGGCTGCTTTTCTTTATTATTTGGTCCAAGTCATCAATTTCAAAAACTTTTTTTATTAAATTTCAGTTGTATAATGAAATAAATTAATATGGTGGCACAAGTATATTTTTGTCTACAAAACTAATTTCAAACATTTAAGCATACGCCTTCAGATCAAAAGATTTTTAAGATTATGAGAAACATTTCAGTCAAGTGCTTCAAAACTTTTGACCGGTAGTGTATATATATAATCATGTATTAAAATTATAAAACCATTTATTACAAGAATGATCTATCTATGTTATCATTTCAACAAGTGTAATGACTAAATTACTTTTATAATGAATTTTGTAAACAAAACAGTTCTTGTTTCATTTTGGCATGACAGATAGCAAAGACATGTAGTTTAGTAAGTGAATCAGACATAATTCAGCTGCTGTTTCATTTAGTTCATTCAGTGAAGGATTCGTCAGACTGATTCAAACCAATAACTCGTGAGTCAACAACTTTCATGTCATTGAACACAAAATTAAAAGTAAGGAGGCACCATTAAAAAATGTGTGTGCCGATACCAATATACGATTATTTAAAACATCCTAAAACATGCCGATAACGATAGTTTAGTGGTTCTGCTTTTTTATGCTACCTTGTTTCAAATCATTGATAATTTAGAGTAACTGCCCTCAGTTATAAACACAACATTAAAAGAAAAAGTAAATATTAACTCACATTAAATTAGTAAGATTTCTTATTTTTTTTAATTGAATGATGAAGTTGAATAATCAATGTGTCAAGCTTAACACTGAATAATTAAATTAGTTGTATTTTCTTTCACACACTGCAGGAACTGTAAGGTATTTGTCTGATGCATATTTCAACCCCCTTTTGGTTGACAGGAAATAATCGGCCCTGATCATCGACAATTTTTACACAATCGCCCGATGTCCGATAGCACAAATAATTGCTGGTCAAAAAAATTGTGGGAACCCTGTAAAAAATTACATTCATGAATATGTATGTCCTGGCACACAAAATAAAGGCCATTGAACTAGAATTTATCTCGAGAAAGGCCATCAACATCATAAATGATCAGACATAAATGATGGACAAAAATAATCAATTATACTCTATCAAAACTAGTACAAAGTCTCCATATTACTGTTCTTGGCAAAGTCCAGAGAAGGTGGGTGCTGATGTAGGCCATGTGAACTTATTCTAAGGAATGGTGGCCTTTTGAATACACAGTGTGGGCAGAAACAAATGAGAGCAACTGGCTTGCATGACATTTTAGCACAGCAAGTCAATCCATATCCCTTACTGTGCGGTTGTAATAAAAAAAATAAATACAACTTTTATTTCATTGCATGCCTGTCATATAAACAATAGCATAATTTCTGAGAGAGACAGAGGGTTGTGTTATTTTTCATGGCGGTTTGCAATGACAATGTAGAGTCATGATAAGGTAGTGATTTTGTGGATCTCAGAATGGCATTGTGAGACAGCTCTTTCACAAGTTAATTAAATGTGAGGATTGCATATGAGAGCAGTTGCAGAAAGAAATGAGAATAAATATAATGATCTTGACTGAAATGGTAGGTTAGAATCAAGAAAGATGTTACTAGCGTCAAATGTAAAACATATGTAATTAAACACACTGATAAATGAACAAGCTAGTAGCGAGTTACACATTCAGCATGGATACATAAAATTATTCTCACAAAGAGCTAACTGAAAGGACGTATGGCTTTTTTCTGACATGGAATATGGTGCACTGTTCATCACAGTGGGTTATGATGGACTACAGAGTTCTTGAATTCAGTTCCCAACAGTGTGCAGTGAAATCTATATAATTTAAGAGCAAATCCGAGGTAATTAATGCTATATCTCGTTTTCTGCAGCACATCTACTATATGTGCAACTTCATTGCTGCCTCCTCTGGGTTCTTCATTCACATGTCTCTCTCCTTCAGCAGACTGATTTAATGAAACTGACCATATCTTGACGTACACACACAGTTCTGTATATCAAATTTTGTGTATCCACTTATTTCAAATTCATGTGTCTGCTGACAGAGAGAGATAAAAAAGACAAACAGCACATTTCAAAACACTTCAAATGTAACTCGACATTTTCCCTTCAGCACATTTGATTGAACACAAGATGTCTGAATTACAAATTGACAGATATGTGTGTATCGCTGAGTGTGTTACGATTTACATTCCATATGGGATTGCTTTAAAAGAAAAACAAATCCAAGATATTAAAAAACAACCAGTGAAAATTGGGCTCAAGACAGTTTGAGATGCTCATGACATGAAAACAGGATACAGAATTACAAAAGCATAGAGAAAACATGGTAAGAAAACTTTTGTGGCCTCAGGTAAAATACAAGATTACTGAAATGCAAGAACTGAAGGATGGAAAATAAAGCAAATTGAAGAAACATTCTCATCCTTATATCTTCCAATGACACATAAAAAACAAGAGAGAGAGAGAGAGAGAGAGAAACTAGCAGTAGTACCCCAAAAAAGCAACAGTGTGATGTATTGTGACTGCACTGGTTGAAAATGTAATTACCCACTGTAACCTTTGTGTCAATAAGATACATCTAATTTAGCATTGAACAAAGCTACATTCTGTGTTCTCTTGTTAAATGAAAAAGACAAAGTAATTTAAATATGAGATTTGGAGAATTGGAGGAATGAGAGAGAGACAGACATGCGATAAAACATTTTTAAAAAAAGCTTTTCCAGCCTGAAGGCACCATGCATGTTGCTTCTCCTGAGTAGTGGGTAAGTCAGGGTGGCTTTGAAGATCATAGCAATGCCAGAACAGTCTATGTGTGCCACATCAGCTACAATGAAGGAGAAGACACAAGCACTCTCTCTTCTCTCTCTCTCTCTCTCTCTCTCTCTCTCTCTCTCTCTCTCTCTACTACTTCTTTTATTCTGTCCCTCCACCATCAGGTCCCTCGCCCTCAACAGGGCAGAACTGACATAACTTCTTTTGTTGCAACTCACAGTAGCTGTGTTTGAAACCTAAATTTTTTTGCCTTTGCAGGTCATATTCAGTGGTAGGAAGGGATCAGGGCACATCCGTATCTAATGTTTCTGTAACATCCTGTCTACTAAGATGACTTCATCTGGTCTATTTTTAAAGGCAGCATAAATGTATCCTTCTCTGCCCATGATATCCCACAATCCTGTGTGTGCAGTGCAGCTATTCTAAAAAGTATGTACCTTTATTATGCTGCCTTATATGATACCTTGATTTGTCCGAATTCTAAGAAAGCATTGTATGTATCTTTCCACTGGAAGGCAATCCCAGAATGCAATGTAAATGGTTTGGAGAAATAATAAATCCAAGATGGCGAAAGAAGCAAAATACATTTTGACTATAGTTTGCTTATAATTCATTCAATACTAAAAAGTAACAAGAAATAGTTAAAAATGATAGCACACACACAATTTGGGTAAAATAGTAAGTTTTCTATGTATACTTACGCTCATTAGAGTTTCAAATTTCTCTCGCTTCACCTACAGTATATTGAAATCAATTGAGAGTCGAGTCTCCCATGTGCTGTGCATGGGAACGCTATTCGCATTGCTGCCTATAAAGAGCATACCAAATTGCTCACAATGAGGCTTTATTTCAGTTAGGATGCTGCCATAGAAGGCATGTAGACAGGAGGCAGTGAGGCAGCACACTAGGTTTTTGAACAGAACAAATGATTCCATGGCTGTGTCAGAAAGCTGGAAAATTCTGCCATCGGATACTGTATATGGAGGTGCCTTTTAAACTGTTCTGAGACCAGTTTCCTTAAGAGTTCCATTCATTCAAAAACACTGTCGGTTGAACCATTAACTGAATAGGCAGCAAATCAGCTGCCTAAGCTTTTGGATGCAGCCATGGGTTATCAAAAAATAACCATGGTGGTCATTAAATTTGCTTGGTCATCTCTAAAGTGTACCTGAATTTATTTAAGACATAACTTGAAATCAGTTTCCTTACAAGGTACCTTCATACAAAAATGCAGCCTGTTAAGTCATTGACTGACTGGGAAGCTAGACAGCACATCAGCTGGCTTCGGTTTCAGACACAGCCATTTTATTGCACAGTCAGCCTGACACACCAGCTGTAATTCTATAATGGCCAATCCCAGTGGGACAGTGCTTAACTGTAATCAGCCACATCAAAGTCCACAAGAAGAGCAGCCATCTTAAGAGTTAATTGATTAACAGCATACTAAAATGAAAAAACAACATGAGCTAAGAATGCCACGCTGCTGATTGTCTATTGCTGTGTCCCAATACTAACTGTCTTACATCACACAACAAGTATGTACTTCTCTGGACATGTGAAAGTACATAATTTTGAGTGTGAATGGAAGACAGTATGCCAATATTGGAACAAACAACCATTTAATAAAATTGCATTGATTACACAGATCCCCTTGTCATGTACTGTTTTCAAGTACGCATGTTAAAAAATCATTATTCTTCAACTGTTAAGTTCCTATATTTAAAACCTGCTGTGGCAGCTCTGACCTCACATTCCATGGCACATATCTTTATATGAAAAAGTTGAAGAACAGTGACAAACTCCTCTTCTTTTATTGCAAGAGGGGTTGTAAGCATTAGTCCACATGGCATGCTCATGCACTTCGAAAATCCACCGGAAATAGTATACCATCCAGGCACCTTTGACATAACATGTTCAACATATTATGATTTGGGACACACCAATTCTAATCTTGTATATTATTTAGGATGAATAGTGTACAGGATGGGATGCACCCTATTCCTCATTTCATGAAAAATTGTTTTTACAGGCCCCAAGTTTCCCACGATTACTCTAGAGAGGGTTGGGATGATTGCAGCAGAGCTGCATATGATAACAAGGCAGCAGGACTCACATACATTGATGTTTGCCAAGGGATTGCACATCTCCCTACTCCAATCACCTGACGAGTCTCCTAGAGCTTTATGATTCAATATACATACCTATCACACTATGTCAGGATTCCTGCAAAACCAGTGCAGTAGAACGAAAGACTGATTCCTCAAGGGTAAACACATTCTTTTCTCTATCATTGGGCCTGAGGCGGACCTGTCTAAAAGAACACAGTTAACACTAACAGCTCTATTTTGGCTAACTCCTTGGTGGTAGTGGCCAGAATTGGGCTAGCTTTGAGCCACCTTGCTGGATGTTACTCTTCCGTTCTCCAGAGTTTGTGCGTCTCAGGTGGGCACGGTTGATGGTGACCGGTCACGTCATGCTGCCTGGCACCATTACGGAAGCCATCACACAGCAGCACGAAGGGAATTATTTATGGCCCAGAGGAGGGTGGCAAAAACTGGAGCTTGCCCTCTGGGTGTGGTGTGACAGCCCATTAAATCACCCTTCTACTGCAGCCTTATTCTAGCTTTAGTGCCACTGAACTCAGAAACTCTGCCTGCTACGCCATCCACAGTAGAGTGAATTACCACCCACTTGAGTAAATACCATGATGAATACATTCATTAGGGAGCTGTATTCATGATAAAACACCTCCAAGGCCAGGAATAGCCCCCTCGCAAAAAACATGTGAGGGCCCACATTTCAGCCAAGATTGCGAGGTAAAAAAAATAACCATGAGACTGTATTAATTTGTTTGTTCAATTGTGAAAGCCACATACGTTTTTCAGCCAAAGGCTTCCACCCATCAACAAGCTGAGGCTATTAATTTTTTTTGGTTTGCACTGGTGAACAGGTGGAGCTCTGCGTAATTTATATACCGGCATTCAGGTGTGGGACATTATCCCTCAAGGGGGACACTAAATTTTGCAGCCTTCCATCTGCTGAGAGAGTGAAAGTAGGAAATGGTGAGGATGTTTACCTAATATTACCACACTTGATAAATCTACATGCAATTTTTCATAGCTGTCCCCCAAACGTGGCTCCCCTGCTCAATCGCTCGCATTATACCATCTCAAGCAAAGCTGCTGCCGCATGCTGGGCTCTTATTTATGAGTCTTTGAGCTGATAATGCGCATAACGTACGTCACATTAGAGAGGCCACTCTCCAATAGAGTACCACTCAGCCAGTGATTCATCTCTGCTTTAGCATGGGCTATTTATTGCTGCTCATAGATTCCAGCAAGCAGCTATGTGACAATAAATTATTTCAGGATTCTGCAAACATCTTAGTTCTTTGATTAATTAGTGTGACTAAGGGCCTACTTACTCTTAGTCACTTCATGCGTCTTGTTCAATTGGATTGCTAGCTGATTGAGTATGCACATTCCATTTAGACTTGGTCTCCATAAAAATATAAATCTGATCTATTATTCCTATGTTATATGCAAATATAACTTTACTTCTGTGATGATGCTGATGCCAAGCAGCAAAATTTTGCTCTTGAAAGTTTGAGTTTTATGTTGAACACTCTCTTTGTCCCGTATGGCAATTCACGTTAGGTTTCAAGGTTGTTCCATCCACGTGCCTAATTCATTAAGCTTGCTCACATGTGGATTGCACATCTCTCAAACTTCTGTATTCTGACATAGTTAAGTTTGGGAAGTGTAAAGTTTACATATGCAGTCTAACCAGATGCATTTTCACTTGGCTGAGTTACATTTTGTATATGTCTCAAACCAACCTCTGAGGGGGTTTGAGTGACCAGATTACTTTCCATCTCGAATGCATCTTGGAGGGCATTTACATTTTGTCTTTTCATGATCGGACAGCTCCGATCAGTAAAAATGCAGGTAGTGACCAAGTGTAAATAGCCCCTATGTTTTGTGGCATCATTTGATACATCAACACCAGTCAAGTTGTATTTTTCAGCTCACTGTACTTTGCCTCTTAAAGGGCTCTTAAAATACTCCACCCCATTTTAGCCAACTTTGAGTGTCTTCTGAATATTCAGCTTTACCAGAAACGAATCGGCAAGGAATAATTAAGGGCTTCAACCGAGCAAATAATTACATTGATTAATTCAGATGAAAGCACACTGACACTTCAAATTCACAAATGAAACACAAGGATGCTGAGGAACAAGTTAATGAAGACAAGGTGCTCAGCCAAAAACGAATAAAAAGAGAAATGGCCTCACATGGACAGACCACATTTATCAGCTTCAAACCCCAAGCAGGGATCTGTGCAAAGCCAAAATAAGAATGGGTTTGCACCTGGCCTCAGCATTTTGTGGAGAGGATTAATTCTATCGTAATTAAGGCTGGTTTGGTGGTGGCTTCTCTTGAAGCATGCAGTGGTAGCACTCCTCTTCCTGAGTGGGATGAATTAACCTGAGGCTCAGATGCTTAGGCTTGCAGAGAGACACTACAACCCTTAGCCGTGATCAACCACTGCAAAACCCAGTATGGTGCATGCAAAAATCGGACTCTAGCTGCATGCACTGTATCATGAGAACAGTTTGAATCATCTTATTATAGTATGGTTTGTTTCATCTATTAATGTAGCATTAATGCTGAATCTCTAGCATTCAAATGCCCGAAAAAAAAATATGGCAGTTACTATATGCATCCCAGTATAAATTGTGATGTACACTATTTGCATTTTGTTTAGTTCATAACATAAAGGCTATTATTATAATACTTATACAGTATTACATAAGCCCTCAAGGAGCTTGTATATTGTGGTGTAGAAGTATTTTGCTTATTTATTTTAGAAATTATGCTTAATCAACATCATTTTGGGCATAATGTTGATTGTCATAAAACAGTTTTTTTTACTGGTCAATCATTTATTTAAAATAAATTTGGTTATGGTAAGACACTTACAATAGAATTGAATAGAATAGAATTTGTAGTCACACAAAGATCGCCTAAAGCTTTGCGATAGGTATTTTCATTTAATGCCTTACAATTCATGATAAACTATACATCAGCGGTCACCAATTAGCGGACAGCCGGACCCCGGATTGGTTCCATCCAGATCGCAAGACATCATGACAACGGTTGCCCCATCTCCTTGTTTCTACACTTTAGGTTAGCAGCGCAACAAAATAATGGAGCTATGTAAACCACAAGTGCTCCGGGGCGAAGATAGCACTGATCTTTCAGTGCTATATCCTTTAATGTTTTTCTCTAGCACCGAAAACTCTTCATTTATGCCCATTCACGCTCCTCACACATTGCCTCTCTCCTCTGGCCCGCAACATGAGGCGTCGCATAGTAGAGCTGCAGACAGGATTTAACAGACATGTATTTTAATGACAGGATACCATAGTGGAGAAATACAGTGAGCAGCAATATAGATTGATACCGGCATCTTTCGCTAAAATACACTGCAGAAAATGAGAATGAAGCAAAGTGAAAAAATCTTTATGTGTCTGACATGACACCGATGGTTCAGCTAACTAAGCAAGGTTTGTGACAGGACAATGACAAAAACGATTTTTTTCCCATCTAAAATTTGCTTTATTAATCAACATGTTTTGAGCTTATTGATAATAAACAGACATTTTTGAATACAGTTTGTGAAAATGAATAACATCAACTCTGGCATGGATGGCAAGAATGACAACCAAAACTTTTAAATTACGAAAAACATTTCCATTATTTGATAGTCAGCCCATTTATACTTAACCATAGCAAACAGTATTTTTAAACTGCACTGTTTAAATGTACATTGTTTGTTTGTTCTTGGTAGATTTGCATTTTAAGGAAAATATGAAAATGGTTCATTAAGACTATTACATTACCAATATATTCTCTCAGGGGTTACCCCTGAACCTCCATACTATCTTTCCTATACTGTATATAGGTTTTATATAAATGGTAGAACATCCCCCATAGTCCACTACTTTGGCTGTCTTTGGGCCACAATGTCTTCATTCTAGCCCAGTTATTAAGAGACTTTTTGACTGCTGATTTATGATTTATTATTTTTTTCTTATTTTACAAAGTACTACTGCTGCCAACATGGAAATTTATAATTTGCATTTCTTACACATTGTTTTTAGTCAGAATGGCTACGAAATTACACATTATTATGATACGTTATGATGAAAGTAATAGTTGTCCATACCTTTGGTGAGATGGAAATGTTGAGACCAGACCTCTTAGAAATTTTATTGAATGCCCCTGCTATACATCGTTAGAAAGGTGCACTTCAGCTTTCATATTTTGCCACAGTTTTAGTATGTAAATATTACAGTCAGAGTAATTTCTCTATTTGTGTCAACATATCAAAACATCAAAACCTTAGTTATGAAAATTAAAACATACTAAAGATGCACATACCAGTTAAATTGTGTAAACTGCCATTGATTTGGTTTTAGCAGGCTTCTGTAAACAACATCCAAAAGAATGTTTGGCCCGGCCAAAAGTGTGCACATTTAGGGTGTGTTCACACTTGGCAGGTTTGGTTCGATTAAAACAAACTCTGGTGCAATTGCTCTGTTAGTTTAGTTTAGGTTCATTTTAACAAGTGTGAACGCTGCCACCCGAACCTTGGTGCGCACCAAACAAGCGGACTGAGACCCCCTGAATAGTGGGTCTCGGAGGATTTCCTGGCACTGATTTGACTCCTTTACACTTTTTATTAGCTCTTCATTGTTCTCAGCTGGTAAAAATACCACTATATATACATATATAAATCTAACGAGCGCATTTCGCCCAGCAGCCAGCATTGTTTTGGATGTTCGGCAAGTTCTGTCGCAAAATATACTCATAAAAGCTGTCCAATCAGGCTGTGACTTTTTCCTGATGCCTTTTGTTTCGTATCTTTAGGTTCGGTGTTAAAAATGCCAGTGTGAACACTAAGCAAACCAGGACTAAAATGTATAATTTTCTTTTTTGGTCCGGACCAAGAGGACCAAGAGAACTGAACTACAAATTTGAACACACCCTTAGAGAAATATTGATGGATTCTCATTTGTTTTACATTTCTTCAGAAAGAATTGTCATTCATGTCCATTAAATGACTATACTCTTTAAAACTCTCATATTGTGCAAGTTACATGCATCCAGAGCGGGGAAGGCTGCTGTTATGTCTTCTAATGTCCATATGCCAAATATAAAGCATATAAATATCATTTTGACTGATGGAACATGTAGTAATTAAATAAAAGATTATGACAATATATGGTTTGTCTATATTTTCCAAGCAGTCACTTGTGTATTTACAGTAGCCTATATGTTTATTATAGAGAAAAGACAAATATGTCACTGCAGATGTCATTTGGTCCATGCTGCAGTGTTGTAGTACTCGAGACCAGATTCCAAATCCAAGACTATATTTTCATGGTCTTGGTCTTGTCATGGACTCGTGAGCAGTTTGACTCAGTCTTGACTCGAACTAGAACAACTGTGGACTCGGACTTAACCCAGAGTCCAGTCGAGTCCCTTATAATAAAATATACAGTGAAAGCTTTGACTTATCTGACGAACATTTTTGACTGACAGTATCAGGGATCCTGACGTTTGTCCCACATTTCAGTCTGTTGCATAGAATCAGAACTAGTTATGCCCAATTCACAAATAAATCATTCTACTGAGTCAGTTCTTTTCACCAAATTGGCCAAACAGGTTAGAAAAAAGGTCTGAATCGATTGGCTATTCAGTCTGATTACTTTGGACTGCTATCTCATTGAATAATTTGCAGCAGTTTCTCACTCATTAAAACAGCATCGGGATATTTTAGAAAACTGAAAACACACCAAACATGGGATAAAGTGAATATTTACCTACAGCCAACAAAAGACTGCTTTTTTGAGAGGTAACTTTGAGAAACTTCCATTTATGCTGTGTTTTGTTAACAAGGGTCTGTTCACACCAAATGTGTTGTTGTGTCCATCCATGTTGTTTTTCAGTTGTTTTTTATGTAAACATGCTAAACAGATGTCTTTGACTGTTGCATTATGTATCGTTGTGTTTTTGTCTCTTTTTGTACAAGAGCACCACCATTTTTTAAAGTTCTTTTGTCAAGTAAAAAAGAACATCAACTGTTAAAAGCATGTGTTATACATTGTTCCCTGATGGCACACATACAACACCCAGATGTCTATTTAATGCATGTGTTTACATCTGAAAGATGTCTATTTTACGTTGATTGCTGTAAGACGTATGTCAATATGTATGTCTCGGATGTCAATAAGACATTTCGCAAATGTCTTTGAGATGTTTATGATTTAGAATGATTGAAAATCTGATCTTTTTAAGATGTTTAGCAGATGTTTGACACTTTCCAGATGAAAAGATCTAAAACAGACATCTCGGAGACATACGTGTGCAATCTGCGTTCGTTGTAATGTGTTGGTCTGAACAGCCTCTAGTCTTTTAGAACACATACTGGAACAAAATGTAAAAATATTTCTCTCAATGTCATCAGAATGTAATAATTTCTGGTGAAAAACAAAAGAAAGAAAAACAAAAACGGTTTCTGTGCATACCCGAGATTAAATCTTGCATGCAAAGTAAGCAGAAATGCTTACTTGACTTACAGTGAATGAAATATAGAAGTGTGAGGAAATTGTTAACAAATTGAATTTTCTGTGTAAACATTGTCATATTTAATACATTATTGCTTGGTTTTTAGGCCTATTTCAGTAATACTGTATTTTGTAAAGCCGAAATGTTTACTTGATTTGAATGGAATATATACAGATTCTGGTAGTTTACATTGCCATGCTAAGCCACACTGAACCTTTAATTTGAGTTTTTCACTGACATTTTATTAACACTGACTTGTCGTAATTGTAATACCAATTTGTTCACTTAACCTAGGACATATCATTAATAAAAAAAAGTATTCTCAACTGGAAATATTGTTTAACCAACATAAGGTTAAGCAAATAATAAATTAGGTTTATTTGAAATATGCACCTAGAGTCAATAGTCCTTTGAACTATGCATTTGATACATTCATAAAAAACTCTTGTCTTTGCTGGTCTCAGACTCGGCCCTCTCCAGTCTTGGTCTTGACTCAAACTCGACCCTCTTCTGGTCTCAGCCTTGACTCAAACTCAACCTACTCTGGTCTCGGACTGGACTTGGACTCAGATGAGCTGGTCTCAACTACAACACTGCCACACTGCATATAAAGAATCTCTTTCTGCCTCATTCTATGAATAGAATCTACATGAGATCAGTAAAAGTAACTTTTGTAACAACTCGACGATGACTGAAAATGTATATACTGTATGCAGTAGATTGTGTTATTTGTATTTTTACATTCTGCATCAATGGCAAGATCCATGGAGCTAATGCTTATACATGGCCATACTATGCATCAGTTACACTCTGTTACTGTATTTTATGCTGAATTTAGTAAAAAAATAATTTACGTCAAGATCATGAAAAAGGTTTTCTCTCTAGATCGAGCGGCACAATCACACACGCATCTTTCCTACCCCAATAACTGAACAAGTAACGGAAGTTTGGGCTGTTTCTATGCATGATGCTTAAACAGTGGTGTAAGACAGTTGTTCTAAACACAATTTAGGGATGTAAAACCTGAAAATGGTTTATCCTAATGTTTTTAAGTCACTGAAAATGTCCTAAAGCACTAGTCACAGCGATATCTTACCTTCAGTTTTTAAGAAAGTCAATAGATTTCCTTGAACTGTTATCTTGGCCATTTTTGAAGGTGTGCGAAGCTGTTGATAACCTGTATTACCTTCAGTGGCGTAAGTGTCATGTGAACACTGAGAAACAGGTCAACACAATGCTAAACTCCAACATAGATTTGCTGGTGTTTTCAAAACACCTTTTCACAGTAGAGAGAGAGCTTGCGTGCTCATGGTTGCCATACTGCACAACTAAAGCATTACACTGGGAGAATATTTCCAAACTGTGCAAGTGTAAAATTCTGTTGGGGGATTGCCTCTCTTGATATCTGGCAACACCAAATATGTTGAAATCCTGATCGGCAAATCGACGTTATTTAGAGTCTGTTATTTATCAAATGTAGAGAATTAAAATAGTGTATTTGCATGATTAGTTACATGCAGGGTTATGAGGGTTACTTTTGAAATGTATTCCACTACAGATTACAGAATACATGCTGTAAAATGTAATTTGTAACGTATTCCATTAGATTACTCAAGGTCAGTAACGTATTCTAAATACTTTGGATTACTTCTTCAGCACTGGTAGATTTTTTTCACTTGTTTTGACTATAAAAATTTTGCAAGTACAGTAAGACAAAATACACATGTTAAAAATACATTCTCTGAAAAACCTAAATATCTTATGCAGTGTTGTTTCTAAAACAAGATAAATCAAACTGATCTTGTTTTAAGGATTTTTAGATATTTTTACAGGAAAACAATACAAAAAATTATTATCAAGAATATGATTTTTGACCTAATATCAAAGGTCTTACTAGAAAAAATAACTTATGATCCAACGTGAATTTTCTTGATAAAAAAATATGATCGTGCCCGGTAACGTGTGCATGTAAAATGGCTAGAAATAGCAATTTATCTTAGCGTAAAGCTGACAATTTACACAAGGTTTATTTCTATTTCTTCTGCTCCAAACGTACTTCAAACGTACTCCTCTTTCTGCTTGTATGAATGTAACACATCATAAGAAAGTGTTTCACCGCTGTTCAAATGCACTTTGGATCGCATCATTTATATGTATAAATGTTTTCCATCTGAAAGGACTAAATATTAAATTAAACAAATAACAATAAAATGCAAAGTAATCTCTTCAGTAATCAAAATAGTGAATGTAACTATATTCTAAATACCAATGATTTTAATTGTAACCGTAGTAGAATACTGTTACTTATATTTTGTACTGTAAATACGTATACCTGTTACATGTATTCCGTTACTCCCCAACCCTAGTTACATATAATATACAAGTGGCCTAATACATGATACAATTGATCTAAAGGGGATGGTAAGGGGGTGGGGGAAGCTTTTTGGGATTTCTTTCAACAAAGGAGATGGCATCCCACTGCAACTCCCCTCAAATCGAGCCCTGATTATATTGTAGTGTTAAGGTGCAAATTTCTGTGGGCGAAGAAGCCATGGGAGCAGATGTGAAGCACGTGTGAAACGAGCAAGAAACAAATGGCCAAGCAGCCTCGTTTTAATGCTGCACTTCATACTTTGGTAGGGTAAAGTTAAAAAGAAACTCGGTGCTATAATGATATCTTGTCCATTGTAAATATTCAGTGTAGCTGTGTACGCAGCACAGCCCACACAGAGGTCTCTGTCAAACCAAACAACTTCCTATTGGTCAACACAGCGAATTTGCATGTCAAGGTTCACCAAACTTAAACTCCATGCAAAGTCCACGAGGGGAAATCCTTTGCCTCCTGTTTGCTGCCCACTAAATTAGGCCTAACGAAGGTAAATGTGACCGCGCCTTTAAAGGTTTGAAAACATCCATAGAGCTGTGAATTATGATGTTCCAAAGGGACATGGCAGCTGATTAATGTGACAGTAAAGAGGACTTAAAGTTAAGAGCCTACAAAGAAAAAAACAAGCTGTCACTGTACCAGAGCAGCATTCAGTGAAGTAGCTCCATTTGTAAAGCCTGTTTTCCTCTGCTGTAACACCTTTCAGACTTGTTGCTAGAGGGTCAAAGACCTTTGAAAGCCAAATTAGGTCTGCATCAGCTGCAGAATCATCAGGACTGCCAGAGTGGAAAATTGAGTAAAGAGACCTAGTTATGGATGCATGAAATTATGTTCAAACACTCCATTGCTTGACAGACACGAATGCAAGTCTCCTTGTCATTACATTATAATTAGGCTAAATCCTGATTAGGAATCATACTATCATTCTAATCAGATTTGACCAGTAAAGATTAATGATTTTTTTTACTATGTGAATGCACATCTGGATGTTAGAAAGGATAAAATGCAAATTAACTTGTAAATTTACAATCAGAAAGGAGAAAAATTCCAGGCAAGAAATGGAGCAAGCATCTGTTTCCAACCAAGAAAATGTCATGTCCTGTTAATCTTATCTGAATGCCTGCCCACTGACATGCATTTAATTGCACACAAGTGCATAATGCCTGACTTTTGCTTGATTTCACCCTGACAAACAGAGACACACTTGCAGCACTGTATTCTCTGAAGATTTGTACAGATAGCAGAACAAATACACCTTAACCATCAATGAACCAAACATTCAGCCCTTGTACGCAAATGCGCACAGGAAACCCAAATTCATGTGTCAACAGAAACCTACTATTCATCTAATTGTAAACAAAAAAGCAACCCCCTCCCAGGCCTGAAGGAAAGGAGGGAGGAGTGTGGCAGGGATGAAGGCGGGGCCAGGTTGTGATGCTGCACACCCCACCCCTAATCAGGCTAATCAAGCCCTCGAGAGGGATAAAGGCGACCGGAGGCGACAGTTCGACAGAGAGAGAGTAACAGGCAGCTTCCCTGCATGTGTTTTTTGTTTTGTTAAAAGATTATTTATATTGTCAAGCCGGTTCTCGCCTCCTTTCCCTTTTACCCTTGTTACACTGACATAAACAGCAAAAACATAATTGTGTGTGATGAGAACTTTAATCTATGACCTGCACCATCAACAGAGTCAGGGTTGCTGCAGAGTTTTTACAATCAAATTTAAGACTTTTTAAGACCTTTTTCAAGACCTAAACAAATAAAATTAATACTGTATACCCATACCAAAACAAACCAACACAATCTCAAAATAAATCATGTATCACAGACTCTTTCTTAGGCAGGGGCACATATTCAACATGGCCTTAACATTGCTTATCAGTAAAACAGGGTAGGCTATGTGCAAGTTTAAAATACTCAAGACATGTTTTCCACATAAATTGCACAATAAAATTGGTTGATGTACCATTATATAAATAGATACAAATTAGAGGTTAACCGATATTGGATTGTGCTGATTCGATAATGTGTTGAAATTATAATCTGTCAATAGATTTTTAAAATTGGTAGCCTATATTTCAGATTTACAATTTTTTATTGATTCACATAAATGAACACAGAAGAACAAGACATACACAGAATCAATCTTAACCCCCACTATTACCCCTCCCCTCCCCCTCCCAATCCCCAATCCCACCCTGGCCCCAACAACATCCCAGTAGTTGCAAATGATATAGACACACACACGTACAAAAAAAATTAAATGAAATAATAAATAAATAAACAAATAAAAAATATAATAATAAATATAGCTGCAAGCAGCGATACCATGGTCAAGCCAATTATCGGCAGCATGAGCATCATGACACATTTTGTTAGAATTCTGATGAATGCTGTAAAGATAAAAAAAAAAAAAAAAAACATGTTTCTCAAGATACACTACTGTTCTATTTGTGTGTACTAGTTGCATATTAAAATCTCTATCATCGGCAGAACAAAAGTGCTTGCTCTTTTGGCTATTAGTACATTGATAAAGAGAGTTTACTCAAGGTTGTGCAGTGGGTGTTAAGTGCAACATTGCACACTATACATTGTTTTGTGTATTCTCAAGCACTTTGTAAGATTTTTTGGAAAAAATTGGAAAAGTCAGTTTTTACATCCATAGTTATATGCAATACATTTATAGACATCTATGCAATATTTAATTTAATCCAATTTAAACTAAAAAATGTTTTAAAGTTTAATCCAATATTTAAAATTTGAAGGAGCCTAGATGTTATGATAGTAATGAGACCTAATGGAAGAACAAGTGCCATCACTAAAATATGATATTACAAAATATTATAATCATTTAAATATATTATGAAATATTATATTGATAATTTCTTTAGTTATTCCAAATAAAGTATAATTTAAAAACATTTTCTGTTTTGGTGTTTGGTTGAGTGCATCCAGAAATTTTGGTTTAGGCCAAGAATTTTCATTTTGGTGCATCACTAGATGCCTTGGCACCTTCATTGCTCAGCCCCTAATTAAAGCACTGCAGTTACTGTAAAAAGGCAATAAATGAATTAGTGAATTTAGTTGCACCATGTTTATTGAAATAAAACAGGAGACAGTTGATACAGTTAGTACCTTATCATATTCTTTAAGGAAAACTTAAGTCACTTCAACAGCATTTTTGTGCAATGGAAAGATGTCCTTTCTGTTTAACAATTTGTTTTACTACAGCTAATGTCTCTTCTCATTATTTTTTGTATTTTGTGACAGTGATGCTGATTTCAATACATAATTTAAAGAAAAATATGTTTTGATTATTTCCATGACACTAACTTAATTGAAAATAATTTGTGTAATTGATTGAAATATTTCAAGCAATCACATTTAGCCATTGTTTACTACAGGGCATCCAGAATTCACAATGACCCCCCTGGGCAAGGTCCTAAAATATTTTCATTTTACTAAGCAAATGCAACAGCCTTAATTCCTCCTTTCAAATTTGTTTGTGAAACAATTCTAAACAACAAAAATCTATTTTCAGGCATGGTCTGCAAATAATCAGCAGATTTCAATTTCATGTTGACTGGACAAATGTTATAGGAGTAATAGCAACAACAAAACGTTTACATAAAATCAAATCATGGCCAACCATGGTATCATTGTTCTCTGCATGACCCACACAATCTAACAAGACCAGTCTCACAAAAATGCAAACATACAGCCTCAAGTCCATTTTGTTGTGCTCAGTGTCAAATTTGTTGATGATTGGCCAATGGCTGGCATGTTTCTCAATATATGCAACTGTCCTCATGATCATGACCAATGTTTCTATATTTAGAGCCACTTTCATATTCTCCCCTGTTATAGTGCCACCAAAAGGCCAAACCCCGCAACTTTTTCTGTGTGTTCTCAGGTTGAGCCCTTATATAAGTGTGTGAAGTTTGGTGAAAATATCTAATTTCACTAAAGAGTTATATAAATTTATGTAAAAGCAGAGACCACTTTTAAAATTCATCGGCCTGTTTTTGGCATTTACAAGCAAAATTTTGCCATGTTCTCTTTAAACTTAAGAAATTTACTAATGGCGCTTCTTATTTTGGTGGTTTCGTTCCGATTGGACAAATGGCTTTGAAGCAATTCGCTAAAGTAGTTTCGGAGCTATTTTGAAGTGGCAACAGTCCATAAGGCGAACCATGGCAAATATGGTATCGTTGCACTCGGCAAGTCCTCTTGAACTTAACGGGACCAGTCCTGTGAAAATAGACCAACGCCACTAAAAGTTATAAGATCACAAAGTAAAAAAAAATTAATAATAATAATAATTTAAACTTCTCAGGCAACTTCAGGGCATGGTCCTTATGACACATACAAATTTTTGTAATGATACTCCAATGTGTTCATAAAATACAGCATTTTGTGACAAAATACAAAATGGCCGAAGCCCAAAATGGCCGACATGGGAAAATTGGGTATCGTTTGACTCATAATGTTTCACTGAATATAAAGAGACCAGTTTTATAATTTTTGGCCAAAGCGTTCACGAGTTTTAAGTCCAAATAGCTGTTTTTGCTATCTCCTGACCAGTAGGGGGCAGTGTGGCGAAATACTGCAGGTGACCTCAAGGCATGATGGCAATGACACATCCCAAGTTTTGTCACAATCCATCAAAGTGTTGTGAAGATACAGCATGAAGTCCATTTTGGCGTGCTCGCCATCAACTTCGTGAAGCCATTTCTCAGGAACGATTTCAAACTTTGAAAACATCTTTGGTGGAAATCGGACAAAAATTGTAGGAGGAGTAGTGAAAAAACTTGTTTCCTTAAAATTAAAAATGGTGGAAAATCTAGTTGGGCGGAAATCGAAACCAAGGTATGCATTCGACTCAGCGTGAGCTCAGGAATCTGAATTTTGTTTCTAGGACTTACAGTTCAAAAGTTATTAGCGTAAACATGAGTGAAACTTTGACCTGTTGGTGGCGCTAAAGGGTTTGAGTTACAGACTCACAGAAATTTGCTGTGGTATCAGTTCAGACGTTCCTCTAGCTGTGTGCAAAATTTCATAACTTTCCTGTGAACGGTTCTATGGGAGGCCATAGACTCCCATGGCATAAAAAAAAAAAAAAATAAGAACACTAACGATTACAATAGGGGTCTTCGCCCTTTCAGGGCTTGACCCCTAATAATGATTACAATAGGGGTCTTCGCCCTTTCAGGACTTGACCCCTAATAATCACCCATCCAAAAATGACATTGTGGCAAGGACTCTACTACAGCGCATCCCTCCTCCTTCCCGGGTTTTGGCATCAATGTAACGGGATAAAATGGAAAGGAGGAGGTGAGAACCGGACAAAGCATCAAAGTAATATTTAATTAACCAAAAAGACACAAACATAAACACATACAGGGCAGTTGCCTATAGCTCTCTCTCTGCCGAACTGCTGCATCCGACCACCTTTATCCCTCTCGTCGGCTTGATTAGCCTGATTAGGGGCCGGGCATGCATCATGTCGATGACTGCCCCATCGCCCAAAATACAGAGTCTGGGGCAAAATGATACCCGAGTGCCTAATACATCACACACCAGACTCTGAACCTTTAACCAAAACTCCTGGATCTCAATACACCCCCAAAAGACATGGGTTATGTCTCCATTCTCTGATTGGCATCACCAGCAGGTGGGTGTGTCTTTAAGACCAAGCTTATACAATCTAGAGGGGGTCCAATAGAACCGATGTAAAATCTTGAATTGCACAAGGCGCACCCTTGCGTCTCTAGATGCAGTCTTGATGTTTTTTAGAATCCTAGCCCACCCTCCCTCCTCCAATTCCAAGTTTAAATCTTTCTCCCATAATCTCTTGAGAGTGGTTGAGGCTTCGTCCCCTAGACTCTGAATTAACAGGGAGTAATACACTGATGCCTCATGACCTTTTCCAAAAGCAGTAATCACCACTCTCATAGTATCTGCTATTTTAGGGGGGTGTATTCCCAAATAGAACTGAGCAAGTGGCACAGCTGTAGATACTTAAAAAACTGAGATCTGGGGATCTCAAAATGTTGAACCAAATTTTCAAAAGATCTCAACACACTACTCTCATATAGGTCACAGAGTGTAGTAACCCCCCTCACAATCCACTCTGACCAGCAGAAAGGGGACTTATTAACACGTGGTTTGGGGTTCAGCCATAAGCTCGAGGCAACATTTAGATAAATATCCAAATTAAACACTATGGATACTTTTGTCCATACCGAGTGCAAACGCGAGATAATGGGGTGTAATTTAATTTCTCTGGTTAGATTGATAGAAAGGTTTGCAATGGAAAAATAGGGGCAAGAACTTCATGTTCAATACAAAACCAGGGAGGGGCTCTCTCAGGTGGAAGCGACCAATCCACTCATATTAACATTTGACATTTTGACATATTAGAAAAAATTGATTGTGTGTCAAAAACAAGATTATAAAGAATACATTCCCCATTAGTGCAACAACCAAACCCTGAACAAAGAGAAAAAAAAAAATGTGCGCATTAACCTCCATCCCTCTAAACTCAAACAGTCCATGTACACCTACGAGAGCCCCTGTGACAACTTTGCCGTCGGATTGCTCAAGTCTGGTGTTTCTATACACATTTTGTGAGGCATAATTACATAACAGAAAATACTCTGTAAAACAATCTCCAGCCAATAGGCAGAATAAACACACAGAACGTGTAGATTCATTCACAGAACTGACTCGAAGGTGTGTTCCTCCACAAAACAAGCTCCAGCCTCTAGCAGAACCAGCACAAAAAAACAAAAAAAAGGGCCGTTCAGCTTCCTCAGACAGTCAAACAAATGTTCAGTGAACCGGCTGTTTCATAAATTCAGCAGATGACCTAATCCTTCCAACGACCTGCACAAAATACTCCACAAAACAAACTCTAGCCAATAGGAGGCATAAACACAAGGCACGTGCAGATTCATCCACAACTGTCCCGAAGGAGTGTAATTCCACAAAATAAACTCCAGCCGCTAGGCGGAACCAGCACAAAAAGAAACAAAACAGGCACCCAGCTTCCTTGGACGGTCAAGTGTATGTTCAACAAGACAAGCTCACTTGGAGGCAACGTGAGAAACACACCATGACTTCCTCATTCCATTGATTTTATGAAAGACATGGTTTACTGTGGGCATGCAAATACCCTGCGGACATCCTTAGTATCCATTCTCAATTTGGCCAGGAACATCAGTGCATAAGCGATCCTCCGTCAATGCAAAAGTTTCTTGAAGGAGTGTTATTCCACAAAACAAACTCCAGTCGCTAGGCGAAACCAACACAAAAAGAAATTATAGCGTGGAACTTTGAACTTTAAGGCATTTTAACTTTGAAATACACCGGGGATTCTTATTAGGAAATGCTTTCGCTACACTGCTTCCAGCTGCTCATTCAAACAAATAAGAGATATAAAATGTGCACTCCTACAATAATCTATGTTTTACAATATCAGGGCTCCAGAATAAAAAAATTACTTAGGAGCCATTGGCTCCTAAACTGAAACATTAAGGAGCCAAATGGCTGTTTTTAGTAGCCAAATCACAGATTTTCTCGATTTAGATTGCTGTTCAGAAACAAGATAGAAAGCCAAAAAAAAGGAAGTCAGCTGATAACCCATTCATCGAAGGTTTAATAAACAGTTGATATAGTTGAGAAGATACGTTTGCATTCCCTTTTGTCTCATAAATGTTCACACCCCTTTCATAATTTATACAAATATAAGAGATAAAGATTTTTTTTTATTATTTAGTACAGCTCTTCAAGATTTTACATTACAGATGTTTACATACAGTATGCATATATTAGTGTGTTGTCTTCTTGAGCATCAATGAATGTTTGCACCTTGTGTAATAGTTGTGTACAAGTCCCTCATGTTTGCACTCCCAGTTGTGAGCTCACTCACGGCTGATTCGCTGAGATAGTGAATCTGATTCAAACCAACCTGAGCTCCTGAGTTTAAACCCTCAGCTCTTTTCGGGTGATTCATGAAAAAGATTCGGTTCAAAAGAGTAATTTGTTCACGATTCTCTCGCGCTGGGTTTGTTGTTGTTGCACGCGGTGCAGAAACAGAACGGTGTAAAGTGGCTCGAGGCACTCTGGTGGTGCACGCTCTAAAGATGTATTCAGTAACTCGCAAGATGATTATATGACAAAACCGCATATGAACGCACATGACCCGACTATCACCAGTGGTGACTAGATTTTAAGTTATTGTTGCAATCAATTATGTTTGGTCGACCATTTTAGTCTGACTGGAGCTCTGTATAAACAATTAAAAGTAAACATTGTCATATTTCATCATCACTATATCATTACCATCAACAGTTGATCTTTAGTGATCGCTTGTCATAAAATTTCCGATATGGCCTAATGATTGTGAACTGCTCCGCAACAGCTGGAAACACTCACAAGCCCCTGCGTGCTTGAAGAAATACAACATTGCCGCATTTTCACTTTGAAGGATGCAGCACATACATTTGTTTAATTAAATCGGATTTTTTTATGTTTGATAACCGCATTAGGTCATATCACGATTCCTGTCTTTCCGCTCCCAAATTTAAGACCTCTTTAAATAAAAATTAAGACTTTTGTTGTATCATGTAAGATATTTAAGTCTTTTGAAGACATTACATTTTGGAAAACTGAATTTAAGACATTTTAAGACATTTTAAGGATTCATGGGAACGCTGAGGGTGTTTACATTGAAATTTCTAAAAACTGAGGAAAAAAAGAGAGGCTGGGGCTGAAGTGCATTGCATTGCAGACACAAGGCAGCTAGATGTTCGTTCCCTCAAGTGTCTTGGAGGACAATAAGACTCAAATGACACAGTAAGGGATGTCCCAATAACAATTTTTTTTTTTTAGACAGAGTACAAGTACAGATACTTTTTTTTGGTACGCACCGATACCGAGTCCGATACCTGTTTTTTTTGTTTGTTTTTTTTTTTTCTGAACTGCATATCAACAGTTTTTCAATTTTATCAACAAAATGGTGTTTAACTAATACATTCATTAAAACTTTAATCAAATGAAAGTATATCAATTCATTTTCAACATGATATTTGTAACAGGTAAAGGATGGGCAAGGGGGAGGCAGGAACTGGCTGAACAATCAATATAAACTTTTAATGCATAAATTAACTTAAACAATGAACTTAAACAAACATAAACAGACACAAATGCAATGCGGCCGTGTGCGTCTCTCGCTCTCTCTCACTGGTGTCTCTGGCCGCCCCTTATATCGCTCTCCCACTGATCAGCTGATTCAGCTCCGTCTGTGCTCCATCAGGCCAGGTTACACCCTCTTCCTCGTCACACTCCTCTCCCGCCCGATTCAGGTCAGGGCACCACCGGTCTGACTAAAACCCCCCTATGCAGAGCATCTCTTTTCTCGGTATGGAGTTGACTCGGTCACTCTCATGGCACATCTTATGACTGAGCGTGCACAGTCAGTGCCTCAACCATGCAGCGGATGCGCTCTCATGGTAGATAACACTTCACGGGGTGTGGAGATTCCACCCCCACCTAGTCCAGCTGATTTGGGAGAGATTTGGGGAGGCGTAGGTAGACCTGTTTGCCTCCCGAGAGTCCTCTCACTGCCCCCTTTGGTACTCTCTGTTCGAGGCTCCCCTCAGCACAGATGCCTTGGCGCACAGCTGGCCTCGGGGGCTACGCAAGTATGCGTTTCCTCCATTGAGCCTCATTGCACAAACTCTGTGCAAAGTCAGGGAGGATGGGCAGCAAGTCCTGTTCGTTGCACTGTACTGGCCAAACCGGACTTGGTTCTAAGATCTGATGCTCCTGGCAGTAGCCCCTCCCTGGTGCATTCCCCTGAGGCAGGACCTTCTCACTCAGGGGCAGGGCACGCTCCGGCACCCACGGCCAGACCTCTGGAGCCTCCACGTCCGGCTCCTGGACAGGACGCGGAAGACCTAGCGGACCTTCCGCCAGCTGTGGTAAATATGATCACTCAGGCCAGAGCCCCCTCTACGAGGCAGCTGTATGCCTTGAAGTGGCGTCTCTTCAACTCTTTGAGCCCCTAGAGCAGGCCGAGCTAAGCACTTTGTCACTGAAGATGGCCCTACTGGTGGCGCTCACTTCTATAAAGAGGGTGGGGGACCTACAGGTGCTCTCTGTCACCAGCGAATGCCTGGAGTTCGGGCCGGCACACTCTCACGTGATCTTGAGACCCTGGCCCAGTTACGTGCCCAAAGTTCCCACCACTCCCTTTCAGGACCAGGTGGTGAACCTGCAAGTGCTCCCTTCAGAGGAGGAAGACCCGGCCTTGTCGTTTCTATGTCCAGTTCGCGCCCTGCACATCTATCTGGTCCGCACGCAGAGCTTCAGATGCTCAGAGCAGCTCTATGTCTGCTTTGGAGGGCAGTAGAAGGAGAAAGCTGTCTCCAAACAGAGGTTGGCCCATTGGATTGTGGATGCCATTTCCTTGGCTTACCAGTCACAAGACCTGACGTGCCCCTTGGGAGAATGGGCGCACTCCACTAGAGGTGTTGCATCCTCCTGGGCACTGGCAAGGGGGGCCTCTCTAGCAGACATATGCAGAGCTGTGGGTTGGGCTACACCCAATACCTTTTCGAGGTTTTACAACCTACGCATAGGACCGGTTTCATCCCGAGTGTTACGGGGTAACAGCAGGTAGACTGGAAAGCCGGTTGGGTGTACCGCTTGCATTTATGCCTTTCCCCTTTTTCAAGGTGATAATGTGCGCTATTTTGTCCACAACAGTTCCCCGTAACTGGTGAAACCTGGACGCCTCTTTAATTCTTAAGCACTGTTCGGTGACGAACTCGGCGGAGGAGTGATGCCACCAGGCCCTGTACTCGTGGTATGCCCCTTTTCAGGTGAGCCCGTGTACTCGGTCTCAGTGCTCCATACATGCTCCATCCCCTCTGGGTAATCCCGTGTGACGTGTTTCCACTGTTCGGTTTCCCCTCAGGTGAACCCTGTGTTTCCCCTCATCTGCTTCAGCCACTGTTGCTGTGTACTCTCTCCATAGATAGGGTCTTCCTGGTGGCATCATTCCATATGTGAACTTCCCCGTTGGTAAGTCCATGTGAGGTAATCTCCACATGCTGACCTCCCTCCGGTAGGATGTGGTCTCCATAGTGCCCTCCCTCCTGGAGAGGGAAGAGCACTTCCCAGCATTATTCCAGAAGGTGCTTGGCAGGAAATTGCTTAACAGCAAATATCAGGAAAGGCCACCGCCTGTAGCATCCTTGAGTAAGTGCCTCCTCCCCCCTTAACGGGACTAGGGAGACACCTTACCTAAGTTGCCAGAAGGTCACAACGTGGTCGAGTGCTTGCTGCGAGGCACGCAGCAGCTTGCTCGTGTCCACTCTTCCATACCTCGTGACACGGTTCAGCATCTGCGGCGTTTCCTATAGGAACCCCTAGTGTCAGTACATCGACACAACATCGAGTGAGTGACAGACGGGGAATGTCTAGGTTACTAGTGTAACCTCTGTTCCCTGATGGAGGGAACGAGACGTTGTGTCCCTCCTGTCGCGGCGCTGAACCAGCCGCTGACATGGCCGGGACTCTCTATCGGCTCCTCAGCATAAATCTGAATGAGTAGTGCATGCCATCTCCTTTTATACCTGTATGACCGGGGTGGAGAGTGGCATGAAAATTCCACTCACCAATTCTCATTGGCCTTTTCTATTTTAAGCAAAGGTGATTGGGGCTCTCAAGATCGAACCCCTAGTGTCACTACATCGACACAATGTCTCGTTCCCTCCATCAGGGAACAGAGGTTACACTAGTAACCTAGACTTTTTTATACAGAGCTAATGATATTTCATATCCCCTAAACTACCCCTAAACCTAACCCTTACTGAAAATACTGTTGTTTTCAGGTGATTTCAGTGATAGGGGGCATTAGGGAGCATTTGTCTCCACAATATAGCCAAAACCTGACCCCCACACACATACTGATTTAATGGTTACTTATATTTTCACGTTTTCCGAAGCATACTATGCTATACTACTATATATACTGACCCGAATCACACCTTTACCCTAGCCCTGAAAGAAAACTTTTCGTATTTTTAGAATTAAAAAAAGGTATTTGCTTTATTTATTAATAAATTTTTCAAGTGTGGACATCCCCAAAATTTCCCAAAAGAAAGGTTTTGTCAGATTTAGTTCACTTTCAAGGACAGTTTTGTTCCTAAATTATAGCCAATTATGTTCACACATGTAAACCCATAGATCTAGCCAGCAGACTGTCTTGAACATGCCATGTACAATTCAGCACGATTCAGTCCCCACCTGTGTGAACACCCTGAGCCCATACCCACTTTTTCCATAAAAAACAATCACAAAAAAACCCATCCCATCATTGCAGGATCTTCAGTCAATCTCCCTCTTTCTGCCCTATTGTAAAGCATCACAGTCTCCTGCAGTGCAGATGTGTGTAAGCCCCCTCAGTTTAAGCCCATGATAAGGGAGGATTTACTGGCAGATAGATAGTGATTGACGCAGCTCACACAAGGTCAGCTCACCTAAATGAGGGCTCACAGAGGATGCTGTCTATGATAAAAAACTGTGCTTTAATGTGTGTTAGTGAACGTATGTGGGTGCCTACGCAAACATGGTTGAATGTGTGGGTGTTCCAGCAATCTCTTCACAAGCAATCATGCACACTTTTAACTTACCATTATGTTCTACATTGAAGATAAGAACTTTCTTTTCACATATCCACCTTACTCAGACCTGCCCCTTTTCAGTGCTCTGCTATTCCGAATTTTGTCATCTAACTTCCTGTTTTCATTGAAGCTACTGAGAAGAGTCAATCAAAATGGATTATGTGTGGGAGCACAAAAAGTATTTTTCATCAAGAGTTGATGGTGTGAGTCTACACCAACCCTTTACTATGTAAAAATTCTCATGAGGTGTTTTTTCTGTCACTGTAAATGTTGGACCTGTCACTGGACCTGGCAGATCACATTCAGCTATGACACACTGCACTTTTTCATGATACAAGCGTTTCATTGTTAAACGTGTAATTCTGCTTAATCTTTAGGTTTCAACTCGTTAATAATTTGGTTTAAAATGTGTAGTTGACATGAAATTTCAAACAGGACAGCTCATATTATTTTACATGCAAGTTCATTACATAAAGGAAATTACATTTACTTTTAAAATTAATTTGTCACCCCACATTTTTAAGAGGCATAAATGCGATGATAATTGTTCTAAACGGAATATATATATATATATATGTGTGAAGGTAGAATCTTTTTTTATGAATGAAGTACTCTTGTTTTAAAATCTCCCCGCTCTACTTCCAGTTGTTATTACATTCCCTGAACACTTTAAAATACTCATGATAACTTTTGACAACTCTATAACCTGTAAATCCACTTCAATAGCTAATTACACATTGACACCAACACCACAGTAATCTATACAGAATACACTAGACCGGAAGATCAAAGACAAAATTCTTAAGATAGCTGCGCACTAGATTCTCTGGCGCATAAGGTGAATATGATTGTACAGTATATATGTTACTTTTTGAATTTAAACAATAAAACAGGGCTTGTGACACTGTGTCTACACTTCTACAACATACAGTAACTAGACCACTGCCAATATAATACATTAAGCTATCTACACTGCAAGAACCGAAACATCTAAACAGAGGTACTGTATTAGTTCTTGCAAGCAAATTGTCACAAAGACTAACATTTGTCCACAGCAGTAAATACTATTTCCACCTGCAAGCCAAACATAATTCTACTTTTCTAGAAAAGAAAGAACCTCAGCCAGCTGACAGTGAGAAAAAGTCTCACAAAAGTAATATTCCTGCACAACTAGTGGCATCAAATGGAACTGCCATTGGTTAAACAAGAAGCTGACATGTAAGAATTTATTTTGAAAGCACAACAATGCCACAGTGTTTATACTCTTCAGGGAAATCAGCCTACAGTATGAATGGCTTACTTAAGGCTCGGTCAGATTTACTTTTTCAGAAATAAAGTCATATCAATGGGAATTCACGTAATCAGGAATTTCGTCTGATGGACTTCCTGTGGCAAATCAATTTCCCAACACAAATAAAGCTGTTCAGCTGTGACTTCAATTTGTAGGTGAACCCAGAAGGCTAATTCACCATGGGTTCCCTCTGGATATTCCTATGGGTTTTTATAATGGGTTTTTTCAACTTATAAGTAAAATAAGGTCTGTGGTAAACATTACTTGATGATATATGGACGTTTTGTTCTACAACATAAATTACACACTTTTTTGTCTCAAACAACAATTTTGAAGCTGCCATGTGTTTTTTTGTTTGTTTTTTTTTTTTTTTTTTTTTTATTAAATACAACTTCAAAATTCACATTTGAGGTATGACTAATTTATATTGGTAATTTATATTGTAGAACAAACATCCATATATGTCCATATATCGTCAAGTAATGTTTATCACAGACCTTATTGTACTCATAAGTTGAAAAATCCATAATAAAAACCCATAGGAAAATCCGGCGGAATTCTCTTCCAGGTTTTTGGACTACAACCTAAACAGCTTTATTCTGCATAGAGTTCAAGTTTTTGTGAACTTTGACAAGTGTTGACCAATAGGAAGTTGCATGGTTTGGAAGTGGCCTCTGTGTAGGCATTGCTTTGTACACAGGCATTGTCTGAATAGTCAAGGAACTGAATTAACAGGAAAATCATTTTAGTGGTGAGTTTCACAGTGTAAAGTAAAGGATAAACAAGAGACTGCATCACAAGTAGTTTTTCCGGGTTACACAGTCACTTTACATCCCTTCGCACCTTCTTTGCATAAAAAAAAATAACATAAAGCAGCTTAAAAAAATTTAGCATTGTTAGTTACTTTTTTTTTTGGAATAAAGGCCCGTTTGCACCAAGAATGATAACGATAAAGACACAGAGGAACAATATAATTGGGATCATTTACAGAGCGATTTATTTTGCAGCTGGTGAATGATAAAAACATTGACAGCCATTTAAAATCCATTCAACTTTAAAGGGCTTGAGCCGCAACATGCACTTATTTTCAAAATAACACATTGATACCAGCATTGGATCACCACATCACACACATGAAATGGAAGATCCTGCTCAAGAACCGGCAATGTTTCTTCTGCATTCTTCTTCAGTATTAACAGAGATGAGATTATGAAAAGCTAACGCAAGCTGGTAGCATAAAATTACCTCAGGTATCCAGCGCTAATGTAAACAACATTGCCTTGTCTCCTTTGAAGTTGTATCCATTTGTTTTTCTTTTGGGGTCTTTGCAAAACATACAGCAGTAACAGGTCATCTACATCATTTTCTTAGCTGTAAACCTACCTGCAGCACGTGCTTAGAATAAGCATTATGTTGTTGGTGTGGATGCTAAGTTATCATTATAGTTGTCGCTGTAGTTATTATTCTTGGTGTGACACAATGGGCCTTAACACAATAATGCAACACATTACACTCAAAAGTTCACCATAGACAAAGCAAAGTGAGGAAAATAGCAAAAAGTGAAAAAAGAGAGAGTAGAAAAGGAGACAGTCCATTTGAACTGGTCTTTAGAAACCATCAAGTCTTGTCAAGCACAAAGCCAGCCTCTTGAGGCTCTCCACATTAGGCTTTGTAAAGGGAATATGCTTAACCCTCAGGGGTCGACGGACGCGCCGGCGCGTACTGCTGGATTTTTCCGCATAACAGCGGAAACAATTTAAAATACTCCATCATTTTTGGGCATACAGCTAAGTGTAAGACATCATTAGAAACTATAAAGGGTCTACTTTTATTTGTGAACACTCACAATAACAACAAAACCTTGTGCTTTTGTAAAATAAATAAAATAAACAGGGTGCGCTTTCAGCCATCTCTGTCTCCGCGAGCATCTTTCTGAAACACGTCACAAAAATGAACTGAAACTCCACGAATATTTATCAGACAAACATGAAACATATGTCTAAAGAAAGCTTAAAATGTCTACTTTTAAATAAAACAATTCACACTTAAAACAAATATTCCCCTGCAATGTAATCTGTATGAAACAAAGCGATGTACAGTTTCTCTTGCTCAACTCATTATCGCTAATGTGATCACACCCACCAACAGAGCGCGCTATTCAAACGGTAATGTGCTGAGGCGGTCTATGCAAATATGCAAATGGTAAACGCCCCCACAACAATGCCTTAAAAAACATCAAGTTTCATCATCAGATTCATTCACTTTCCTGCGCGTTTGGAAGATGGCACACTACACAGGTGAGGAAGCTCTACAGATGTTCCTGGATAGTGACGAAGAGTTCACATTTTCCTCAGAAGAAGAGCGGGAATCTGACGATGAACGTTTACATTTTGAAGAGTGACTTGATCCAGCCGAGGATACAATTCCGGATGAGTAAGTCATTTAGTTTTACTTACATATTTATTGACATGCTATTTTATATAAACGTACATATTTTACTAGTTGGACTATTTCCAGACTTGCCAGCCAGTATTCAGAGTATTGAAATTTGAAATATGTCCTAATAGGCAAGTTTTAGTTACATTTAAATGTTGTTTCGGCTAAAGCAGGTATTTAAATTGTATGCTGTATGATATAAATATGATGTGTAATTTGATATAAAAATAATATGAATGTTTAGATTATATTTTAACTAGTGTTTATGCTGCCTCATTATCATCAATAAAGCTTGTGCTTGCAAATATCTGTTTGGGTGTAAATGTGTAAAATGTGCTGTAAATATGCCCATATTAGAAAATCAGCACATTAGAATGATTTCTGAAGATCATGTGACACTGAAGACTGCAGTAATGATGCTGAAAATTCAGCTTTAATCACAGGAATAAATTGTATTTTACAATATATTCAAATAGAAAACAGTTATTTTAAATTGTAAAAATATTTCACAATATCACTGTTTTTGCTGTATTTTGGATCAAATAAATGCAGCCTCGGTGAGCAGAAGAGACTTCTTTTAAAAACATTTAAAAATCTTACAGATCTATAAACTTTTATACAGTAGTGTAGTTCTAAAGTTTTTAAGTAAAGTCTTTATGTAAAGAAAATGTATAGTCAGATTACTTCTTTTAACTTAAACTTGAGTTTGTTAAGGGAAGATTTGGGGAGGGGTCTTTGTCTCCTCAGGTGTGAATCACATCAATATTCATGATCATCCACGCCTCCTCGCATATGGCCTTTCTAACACTAAAAGTGTCTTACAAAAGTTAAATGACTATATTGTTTTGTATGAATGAGTGATCAGGATGGTTTCACATCATTTTGTAGCAAAAACTCTAGGCTACAAGATCCAGATCTCAAAAGTCTTGTGAACAAATGTTTAGTATGTGATATATGGCCTTATTTTTGTGACTTACAATTTTTGTTATTTCAAAAACCATCCATAAACGTTATTTTCTCAAAAATACAAACATGTACATACATGTTGTTCACATATTATTGTAACCCAGTTTGTGCTGAATACAGTGTTATCAGACTTTAGCCATTAATATGTTTTTAAGCAACTGAAAAAAGCATAAATGTCAAGGCATGCCAAAACTTCTCCAGGGCCCAAAACACCCTCAGACCCCAGAGGGTTAAAAGACACCAAAGGCTATTGGCTTATTCACAAAGGTCTCAAAATTTGTAACCTCATAGGCAAACCTGACACATAGCCAAGCTGGAACCTCTCAAATGAGTCGTATTCCTTTCAAGAGCAAAAACAAAACAAAAAAACACCTCCCTGCATATTTAAGCAGATCTTGGAGCTTGGAGAAATGACCTCAGTCTGGAAAGCCTAGGAACTGTCGACAAACAGATCACACCTTGTCTCCCTCCTCTGTCTCTCAAGTGAAAAAGGATGCAATTTGCACTTGAAATAAATTACCCAGCTGTGAGGACGTGATTGACGTGGCGACAGGATCCTATTGTCCGAGGCAGTGTGTAGAAGGAGGGGGGAACACGTCCTCCAGAAGACAGGCACGGCCAGGAGAGTAGAGCGTTGATGAGAGGAAGTCCTGGTAATTTGCGTATCCTGGGACCTACAGGAAGAAGAGGATCATATCGTCACCCTACTGCCAGAGAGAAGATGTTATAGACTAAAGTAAACAATCAAACATTTGCTCATTGCTTTTTCCTTGAATCCCTTGTTGGAGCTAGGCCGAATGCCAATGCAACGACCCACAAAGGGACCTACACTTACACTACAGCCACAGCAGCCTGGAAAACTGAGCTCTCCCACCTCTATGGTGCTTGACAGGAGGTTGTGGGCCCAGGCCTCCTGGTTGCGCTCTTCTGGCTAATCAGAGGAGGCTCTCTTATCAGGGGACAGCACGCTCCATCCACATAAGCCCAGCAGCCAGCCGAGCTAACACATGGCCGATGGCAGGAAAGTGGGGTAGACGAAGAGCGAATGCCTATGAGTGTCGCCAGCCAAGCCGAAATATTCATTACTTCCTGGACGTGCTCTCGAACCACAAACAGCTCCAAGCTCGGCCTAAGGTCTGCCACCTGGGCTGTTATGAAAGCAGAGTTTCTTTTTAAACTCTACAGTCTCTTCATCACCTGACCTTTACGGGTGTTGATTGGTGCAAATCCTATTTTGATGGTAGAAAAGACAACTGGGTTGCCGAATGGTCGACGGGATGGGGTTCCGGCCATGTCAGGGCCTCGTTAAGATGTGTCACTCATTCAGAAATCAGTCTGCACAGAGTACATGGCTGAGCAAAAAAATTAATTCGTTCAAAACTGAGCCATAAAAGTTTAATTTACAGCCAGAATGTAGGCAGGTAGTTACTACACAAAGCAAAGAGATGGCTTTTGTGACACCAAGCTCTGTTTTAGTGAGCCAATATGTGCAGAGACTCTCAAAATGAGTGCAGGAACTAGCAGCAGTTCCTGAGGGCTTTCTGCTTCACCTCTTCTGGTTAACAAGCAACAAGAAGCCATTAATTTTAACATCCACCAGGAAAAAATTCTATGAACTGATTTTTGTGTTCATTACAATATAGCATTGAATCATGCCTTTTAGTGTGATCTATATGGTGGTACAGTATGTGTAAGATTCTATCCATTACATTGAACATGAAGCCACAAACGGCACAAAAAAAAGAGGTCAAAAGACTTGAAGACTCAAACATGTCCTGTTCGTCTCAGTTCTCCACCTCTGCTCCATCCCTGAGCATTCAGCCAGCTGAAATGAGAGCATTTTAAAACCCAGCTGCACATTCTCACCAACAGAAAATCTCAAGTGGCCTGGAAGTGAGGCTTGGAAAAAGAAATGGTTGGAAGACTGAAAGATAGAGAGAGCTTAAGAGAGAGTGAGAGAGAGAATGTGTTAGAGTCACAACAGTGAAAAACTCTCAGGCTGTGTATCGGCCTCCACCAAACTGTGCCACAAAGGACCAACAGCGTTTAGTCACGAAGTGCACAAACAGAGCGCTTGTCACTTTAAGTAGGGCACCATGCTGAAGTGCATTTACCACACAACCTTATCCATCATTCACCATGCTAGCTCCTCTGTCATTCCCTCTGTGCCCTGATAATGAACCATTTTGTCACTAGGAATTGGGAGCGTTCATTCAGATAAACTTCAAAATGGCTTCAGGACCATGAAATGGTTGTGATGGTGGGTCAAATCAAATCAAGTCAGATTTATTTATGGTGAAGATTGCCACAAAACCGTTTTAGAGGGAATTAGGCCTAAACTAAAGTTAGTAATGCGAAAATGGCTAGAAAAAGCTTTGTGTCTTTTTATTTTCAGGCTATTTCAGGCATTAGAACATCAGTCGACGACAGTGGGCGTCACCTTTCAAAGCAGGACGGCCTCTGCAGTCAAATCTCCCTCAATACTGCCATACAATTGCAGACAATCCACAATACTTTGTGTTTACACCAGTGGTCCAAGTTCTGATATACTGTAAAATATTAAAAAACACGGCTTAAATAACCGTATATATACTGCAGCATTGACATACACCCACATCATCACACATATACAGTATATTCACAGGTGTTTTAATGAGACAAATTTACAAACTGCATAGCCACTTAAAGAATGACACTTAAAGGAATATTTTGGGTTCAATACAAGTTAAGCTCAAATGATAGCATTTATGGCATAATATTGATTACCACAAACATTTATTTTGACTTGCTCTTTCTTTAAAAAAAAAAAAAGCAAGTAAAAATCTGGGTTCTAGGGCACTTACAATGGAAGTTAATGGGATCAATCTGTAAATGTTAAAATACTCACTGTTTCAAAAGTATAGCCACAAGATATAAACAATACGTGTGTTAACATGATTTTAGTGTGATAAAATCACTTACTAACCTTCTCTGTGAAAATTATAGCCAATTTTACAACTACGTTGCCATGACAGTGTAATGTCAACTAACCCTAAAACGACAGAAAAAACGACGATTTACATAACTTTTCAGATCAATTAATATTAATATGTGCTTTTATAAAATTATAAGCTTCACAATCTGCCTTTAAGTCATCCAAAAATTGGCCCCATTCACTTTCATTGAAAGTGCCTCACTATAACCTTGATTTTTGCTTTTTTTTTTAAAGAAAAGTAGCGATGAGTCAAAATTATTTTTTGTAATCAACATTATGCCACAAATGCTGTCAATTGAGATTAACTTGTATTCAACCCGGAACATCCCTTTAATACCTATCATATAAAAGCCTGAAAAGAATGACCTATTAACTGTTATATAGGCATTATATTGCATTTGCCACACTCAAACACACCTCCACACTTTGTCATTGAAAGGCTTCTCAATAACTACAGATGTCCTTATGTCCTCCTCCACTTCATACATGCCACACCAGTGTATTATTCATGCTTTGCACACAGAGATGGAGCTTTATCGGAGGGGGTTAAGCAAGCAGAGTACTCAGTTACAGAGCCAGAGGTGTGACCCGCCCGGCATTTGCACATTTTTCCCACAGATTTACGCAGAGCTCCACTGTACCCGGCAGGCTACGCTACACAGCACGTACAAAGAGAAAAACAAGAAAAGCTTGGCGGAGCTGGGTAATGAAAGTACTAGCTTTATCATCTCAGATTTGCTCAACCATTACAAGCTCTGATGTCTCCATAATAGTATTGGAGAGGATAATGGTATGATAGGCCACCATTTCAATGCAGTTTGCAGTATTGCCAACTGGAGCATGGCAAAGGAAAATAGTCAATCTGATCATGCTGATTTCACTGTTTGAAGGCTATGAAACTCAATTGCACGTTTATGGGCTCAATAATATTTATGATGCCACACTGTGTTATTAAAACTGAATCCAGTTAACACAAACATGGAAATGTAACATTAAAATGCATATGTAATCACATTACATACGATAAAAAGTATAGCCACAACTTGTGTTAACATTATATAAGTGTGCTAAAATCGCTTACAAATCTTAATCTTAAAACAGCAAGTTCCCCAGATGCACTCAAATAAGACACCTTTTCTCCCTGTGCAATTTCATATGTATCAAATCTGATTTGAATATTCAAGACTTGGTGTACAGCTACAGCATTTGCATATTTGTGCCATTTACTGTTCATACATTCCAAGTCAAAGATTTTATTACATCAACCGCAAGTACTCGCACATCACAGAACAGTACTTTTTGTCAAGTCTCTCCAAAGCAATGGCCCATCAACTGTGTTCCTGTAGAAAAACAGCTTTAATCGGTTTCGGCTCCTCTGTGAATATGTGCAGTTATGGTCTTTGAGCAGTGAGGCTGATGGCCGCTACTTTCCACATCTAAAACCATGCCGCCAATAAATATGGGGAGAGTGATGCACTTCAGTGTGTATACAGCCCCATTATCAGGCCTGTAATCACACTTTCTTTTTCCCTAATGGAGTTTTGGTCGACTCGTGTTTGTTCTCTCATGCAGGTCGGTGGAAATACATCATGCTAATATTCTGGGTGATATTGATCTATGACTAGTCAATATTGCCTTTCAGGAGATAAACAACAAACCATACCAACACATGCAGAAAACTGATATGTTTGTTAAAGGGGAAACTCTAGGATGGAGGCAACAGCCAAATCATTTAATAAAAAATGTAACACAACTATAGCCCAAACAGTAAGGTGATCGATAAACTCTGTGTGTGGTGGAGGGGGGGGGGGGGGGGCAGGTTTGGGTGGTTTACGAAGACATTTTTTTAGGTTACAAACTGGTAATTACAAGGGTATTATGCTATAAATGTGGTTTATGAGAACATTTCTAGTGTCCCCATAATTTAAATTGCTTAAAAAATATACTAAATGGAAAAAAATTGAAAATGCAGAAAGTTTTGTGTGAGGGTTAGGTTTAGGGGTAGGGTTAGGATTAGGGGATATAATCTATAGTTCGTACAGTATAAAAATCATTATGTGTATGGAGAGTCCTCATAAGGATAGCCACACCAACGTGTGTGTGTGTGTGTGTGTGTGTGTGTGTGTGTGTGTGTGTGTGTGTGTGTGTGTGAATGAAACTGTGCTCAGCCAGAACTCATATCAACAGGAAAGGTCTCCAATAAAAATCAAGCTATTGTTTTGTATAATCAAATTATTGTATTATACAGTAAATTAGATCTAATTATGGTTAATTTATGTTCACTATAAGCAAATTGATCACACAGGCTCCAGGAAAAATACTTTGTTGGACTCAAAGCTTTGAATGAACTATATAGAACTGCTTTAAAGAATCCATAAATCATCTGTGTTTAGATAATGTGTTTTGCTGGGAAGGAAGTTAAGGGTTCAGTTGATCTGTCTCATCCATCTGGAGGCTTTGGACCATTTGACAGCACACTTGGCCCAGCTTCTTTCATGAGCAGATGTCTTAAAACGCCGAAGCTGGAGTCATTCATACAAATGGGTACCACTTAGTGATAAACTATCTGTACATATAATTAAGAGGTAAGGTAAGACAAAAACTGTTTCAATCAGGGCATTTATTTTAAGACATTTCAACACTATAATTTATATAAGAGAAACAGGGACTGACTATATGCTAAACATTTGAGATCCTAAACCACCTGAGAAACTAAACCATTTATTCTTTTCAAAACTGATTAAGGGATCATTCTCAGAAAATGGTTTCATTTGTGCCTAAAAATTCATTGTCAATTTCAGATGTCATTTGAAAAGGTGACTACTGAAACTTTGCAAGATATCATATTTTCCCAACCTCAGACCTAAAGTACCATAGCCTTAACCTCCATAATTAAATGGGGGAATCAAATAGGGACATGCACTTTTCAACGGCTTATTACTAAATTGTTACCCTCAATGCTATAATATGTGGTTACACATAAAGCCTCTAAAATTTATTTATATATTTACATTTATATACAGTACATATTTAAAATGTGTAAGAACTATATTTTCTCCATAAAAAAAGTATTGGCTGTTGTAATCATAGTACCACATGAACTTACAAAATGTATATCAGTGTAAGTTTTTTGCTGGCATGGTGTACAATACACTACTAAGAACCATGGTGTGGTAACTTGGTGTTAAATATGTATTTTAATTCATAGGTCTCTGGGGGGCATTATTCTCTGATGGAGAATAAACACAATCAGCCGGGAGAGGGATAAGGTGGATCCGGAGCTGCAGTTTGAGAGAGAGAGATGCACAAAGACTGTCTATGTGTGTGTGCCTTTGTGTTTATACGTAGCTGGCTGAAAAGCAGTGCGTGTTTTTGTTTTGTTATGCACTGAAAAGTGTTTATTAAATGTCTGATGTGGATTGTTCACCCGGTCCCCGCTTCTTCCTTTCCACATTGAGAACCTGATTTGCCACAGTCTCATTAATGTTGCTTTCATTAGGCTACTATGAAAATTGTTAATACTTTATAATTACTGTAATTATTAAACTAATACATACATAATACACAATAAACTGTTAAGCATTGTATAGCTCATATGAGTGAAGTAATGGTCACATTCACACATTATGTTGTATTACCATATATAGCCTACATAAGAATTAATGGTTATTTGTTTTATATGTGTACTATTATGTGCTTTGCTGTTTATAGCAAAATTGTTTTCCTACTTAGGAATATAAATTTAAATGATTTTATATCATATTACGAGAAAAAGGCACCACCGACAGCAGTAAAAGGCACAAAAAAAAAAGACCTTTGATATAATCACTGGACACATTTGTCCAGCATCTGCGAAGAGCCACAAAAACTAGCATGGGTGCAATAACATGCTGTATTTTCACAAAGTTTAATTGCATATGTTAAATTTAAATTGGTTTCTTAAATGAAGCTTCACATTGTCTTTGTGTTTGTATTTGAGTTGCCACATTATGCAATAGACTGGCATGTCTCAAGGTCAATATTAGGTCAAAAATGGCAAAAAAGAAACAGCTTTCTCTAGAAACTCATCAGTCAATCATTGTTTTGAGGAATGAAGGCTATACAATGCTTGAAATTGCCAAAAAACTGAAGATTTCATACAAAGGTGTACACTACAGTCTTCAAAGACAAAGGACAACTGACTCTAGCAAGGACAGAAATAGATGTGGAAGGCCAGATGTACAAGTAAACAAGAGGATAAGTACATCAGAGTCTCTAGTTTGAGAAATAGACGCCTCATGTGTCCTCAGCTGACAGCTTCATTGAATTCTACCCGCTGAACACCAGTTTCATGTACAACAGTAAAGAGAAGACTCAGGGGTGCAGGCCTTATGGGAAGAATTGCAAAGAAAAAGCCACTTTTGAAACAGAAAAAGAAAAAGTTAGAGTGGGCAAAGAAACACAGACATTGGACAACAGATAATTGGAAAAGAGTGTTATGGATCTTAACCCCATTGAGCTTTTGTGGGATCAGCTAGACTGTAAGGTGCGTGAGAAGTGCCCGACAAGACAGCCACATCTATGGCAAGTGCTACAGGAAGCGTGGGGTGAAATGTCACCTGAGTATCTGGACAAACTGACAGCTAGAATACCAAGAATCTGCAAAGATGTCATTGCTGCACGTGGAAGATTTTTTGATGAGAACTCTTTGAAGTAGTTTAAGAAGTTCTAAGAAATTATTCACGTTATTAATGTCCTGACTATACATTGTGATCAGCTGAATGCCACTTTGGTGAATAAAAGTACCAATTTCTTTCCATAAGAGCAAAATCTGTTCATTATTCAAACATTCTGGCCACCAGTGTGTATCTATATCTTTACATTTAGCAGGGAAATAAATTTACAGTGCAAGTTATGGTTCCTCAAGGGATGCTAGTGCATCAGCATTAGATGCTGTAAATGTCCCGTCCCTTAATGAAACGGAAAATATGATTGGTTGGCAAATATCCAGTCGCGTCTGAAATGAATGTTCTGATTGGTGGATCAGCTTAGTCAGATTCTGTATTGCCTGTAACATCAGTTACACTCCCGCCTACCGCTGCTCCGTGCACATTTAGAGAGAATCTCTGTACACTATTTAAAATAAAATAAAAAAACACAATTCACTCAATGGTGCTGTGGCATCGAATTAGTAGACTGAAAAAGTTTCAGGTACGTATCATCACATATGCAAAATCCTAAGAAAGATAGGTGGGCATACGGCATATGCCTGCGTATGCCCTAGACTACACTACTGCCTTTAATCAAACTTTACAGTAAGATAAATATATTTGATCAAACACCACTTGCAAGGCAAGTAAAAGATGAGTGATGAGCTATATCTGTACCTGCAAAAAACAAATGAATCAAATATTCAAGAGAACATAAACTCACAGTCACTCGACGCCACTGATAACAGCCGCAACAAGCACTCATTAAAATTAGTGCTGTCAATTGATAAAAATTCTTAAGCGCAATTAATCCCATAATTTTTCATAGTTAATCGTGACTAATTCCAGACTTTGAAGTGCTGAAATTTTACTCTATATATTTTTTTTTCCTGTCAATACGCACTTATTTCCTACTTAAGAAAAAAACAAAACAATATGTAACAATAATTTTTTATTTACATTTTCCAAACAAGGCCTTCCACAGTATAATGATAGAAATGCATTTCTATCATTATTTACAAATTCAGGTAACATTAAAAGTTTCACTAAGTCTAAGTGGGAGGTTGACTAATTGAAAGAACTAGTCTCCCCACAGGTTGCATATTCATTGCAATGGGTATTAAATCTCTTAAACTCTCTTAAACACAGACTGTGGCTATCCGCTTTGCTGCAGCATTTATGAGCCACATAATGATTCACTTTGTGATTTTGATTGAGTGTGTGTTGTTAAGTCAGTGTAGTGTCTCTGGGCAGCTACGTCACAAAGGTTCCACCCTGCTCCAACCAGTGTACATGCTGGATTATGCTTAATAAATGGTAAATGCATTAAACTCTATTAAAAAAATATGAAAGCATTAAACAAATTTTTTTTTTTTTTTTTTTTTTTTTTTTGCAATTTACATTTTTATTGATTCATCTATTAAATAAATAACAGCAAAACATATACATACAGAATCAATACTTAACCCTCACTGAATCTTAACACATCCCCAAAAGACATGGGTTGTGTCTCCATCTTCTGATTGACATCGCCACCAAGTGGGTGTGTCTTTAAGACCAAGCCTATGCAATCTAGAGGGGGTCCAGTAGACTCTATGTAAAATCTTAAATTGCATAAGGCGAACCCTTGCATCTCTAGATGCAGACTTGACGTTTTTTAGAATCCTAGCCCACTCTCCCACTCAATACACTGATGCCTCATGACCTTTTTCAAAAGCAGTAATCACCACTCCCAGAGTATCTGCTGCTTTAGGGGGGTGTAAACTACTCCCAAAAACAGTACAGAGCAGGGGGCGCAGCTATAAATACTTATAGAACTGAGATCTGGAAATCCCAAAAATTTGAACCAAACTTTGAAAGGATCTCAACAATCCACACTCATATATTGTCACCGAGTGTAGTAACCCCCCTAACAATCCACTCTGACCAGCAAAAAGGGGACTTGTTGATACATAATTTGTAATACATATGTTTTACAAATATATTACATTACATTTATTGCATTACATATTTGTAATACATTTTACATAGTTTATTTTGGTGAGTGTGTATATCGCGCTAAACGCGTGTTTGAATGCCGCACTGCAACAGCTGGCTGATCAAATCACAGACACGGAACAACAATACCCGGACTCAGTTATTATTATTCTTGGGGATTTTAACAAAGCAAACCTCACATGTGAACTGCCCAAATACAAACAGCACATTACATGCCCCACCAGAGACAGGAACATACTGGATCATTGCTACACAACAATAAAGGATGCATATCGCTCTGTCCCTAGAGCAGCTTTGGGACTATCTGATCACTGTCTGGTTCATCTTCTTCCAACCTACAGACAGAAATTAAAATCTGCTAAACCTGTATTAAGGACTGTAAAGAGATGGACCAACGAAGCAGAGCTGGAACTACAAGCCTGCTTTGACTGCACTGATTGGAGTGTTTATGAGGCTGCAGACACCAATCTGGACGAGCTCACAGATACTGTTACATCATATATCAGTTTTTGTGAGGATATTTGCATTCCTACTAGGAATTATTTAACATTTAACAATGACAAACCATGGTTTACAGCGGAACTCAGGCAGCTTCGTCAGGCCAAAGAGGATGCTTACAGAGTTGGGGATAAAGTCTTGTACAATCAGGCCAGGAACACACTGAATAAGGGAATCAGAGTGGCTAAAAGAAGATACTCTGAGAAGCTGAAAAACAAGTTTTCAGCTAACGACCCTGCATCAGTGTGGAGTGGCATGAAACAACTTACGAATTACAGGACTCCTGCCCCCAACCCTGTGGTGGACCAACAACTGGCTGACGACCTGAATGTGTTCTACTGTAGATTTGAAAGGCCCAATCTCACACCCCACACCCACTCTGACCTTCACTTCACACAAACACCAACACCTCCTGCAACCCCCCTCCTCCCCCCTCCTGCTACTCAACCTGCACTTAAGATCTGTGAAGATGATGTGAGCTGCGTCTTTCGACAACAAAGGATAAGGAAAGTACAGGGCCCAGATGGCATTTCACCTGCATGTCTTAGATCCTGTGCTAACCAGCTGGCCCCCATCTTCACACATATCTTCAATAAATCACTGGAGCAGTGTGAAGTCCCATGCTGCTTCAAATGTTCCACTATCATCCCCATCCCAAAGAAACCAAAAATCACAGGACTTAATGACTACAGACCTGTCGCCCTGACATCTGTGTTCAAGAAATCATTTGAGAGACTGGTGTTGGCCCACCTGAAGAACATCACTGGACCCTTTCTAGATCCCCTTCAATTTGCTTATCGAGCAAACAGGTCTGTGGATGATGCAGTCAACATGGGATTGCATCATATCCTGCAACATCTGGACAGACCAGGGACATATGCAAGGATCCTTTTTGTGGACTTCAGTTCGGCTTTCAAAACCATCATCCCAGCTATACTCCAGAATAAATTACACCAACTCTCTGTTCCCATGCCTATCTGTCAGTGGATTACCAGCTTTCTGATGGACAGGCAGCAGCTTGTGAGACAGGGGAAACTCACTTCCAGCACCTGTTCAATCAGCACTGGTGGCCCCCCAGGGATGTGTGCTCTCCCCACTACTCTTCTCCCTCTACACCAATGACTGCATTGCCAAGGACCCCTCTGTCAAGCTCCTGAAGTTTGCAGATGACCCCATTGTCATCAGCCTTTTCCGAGATGACAATGAGTCTGCATACAGAAGGGAGGTTAAACAGCTGGCTGTCTGGTGCAGTCAAAACAACCTTGAGCTGAACACGCTCAAAACGGTGGAGATGATTGTGGATTTTAGGAGGAACACCCCAACACTGACACCCCTCACCAATCTAATCAGCACCGTGGCAGCAGCGGAGTCATTCAGGTTCCTGGGCACTGCCATCTCACAGGACCTGAAGTGGTAGACCCACATTGACTCCATTGTAAAAAAGGCCCAGCAGAGGTTGTACTTCCTTCACCAGCTGAGGAAATTCAACCTGCCACAGGCGCTGCTGATACAGTTCTACTCAGCAGTCATTGAGTCTGTCCACTGCACTTCAATAACTGTCTGGTTTAGTTCAGCTACGAAATCACACATCAGAAGACTACAAAGGACAGTTCGGACTGCTGAGAGGATTATTGGTTGCCCTCTGCCTCCCCTTCAAGAACTATACATTTCCAGAGTGAGGAAAAAGGCTGGAAAAATCACTCTGGACCCCGCTCACCCTGCCCACTACCTTTTTGAACTGTTGCCTTCTGGCCTACGCTTCAGAGCTCTGAAAAACAGAACCGTCAGGCACAGGAACAGTTTTTTTCCCTCAGGCTATCCATATCATGAACAGTTAAATTGCCCTATTGAGCAATAACTATGTGCAATACACAGTTTAGTCTTTCTTATATTTATCCAACACATCCAACCTCTTCTGCCATTTCATTCCTCTGAAAAAAAAAAACATTTGCACTGTACATAACAGATTTGTATTTACACTGTACATAACAGATTGTATTAGCTTTGCACTACCCATGTGTATGTATGTACAGTGCATCTGGAAAGTATTCACAGCGCTTCACTTTTTCCACATTTTGTTATGTTATAGCCTTATTCCAAAATGGATTCAATTAATTATTTTCCTCAAAATTCTACAAACAATACCCCATAATGACAACGTGAAAGAAGTTAGTTTGAAATCTTTGCAAATTTATTTAATAATAAAAATAATGCATTTAATCCATTTTGGAATAAGGCTGTAACATAACAAAATGTGGAAAAAGTGAAGCGCTGTGAATACTTTCCGGATGCACTGTATATGTGTGTCTGTTCGTATGTGTATAATTATTTTTTATTTTTTATTATTATCTATGTCTTGCTGCTGTTTTTGTATTGTTTTTGTATTGTTGTACACTGGAAGCTCCTGCCACCAAGACAAATTCCTTGTATGTGTAAGCATACTTGGCAATAAAGCTCATTCTGATTCTGATTCTGATAATTTGGGGATCAGCCATATGCTCGAGGCGACATTTAAAAAAATGTCAGAATTGAATACTCTGGCCACTATTGTCCAAATCATGTGCAAATGTGAAATAACGGAGTGTGACTTAACTTCTTCGGTTAACTTGATAGAAAGCCTTTGCAATGGCGAAATAGGGGCAAGGACTTCCTGTTCAATAGAAAACCAGGGAAGTGCTCTTTCAGGTAGAAGCAACCAATGAGCCAAATGCCTGAGACCGAACACATAATAATAAAACAAAATCTTAGGTAGGCCTTGCCCACCTTTGTCAATCGGCCTATGTAATTTGTTGAAATTTAGTCTGGGACGTTTACCATTCCAAATGAAGGACTTCGCTATGCTATCAAATTGCTTGAAATAAGAGAGGGGGACATCTATAGGGAGTGACTGTAGCAGGTAGTTGAATTTTGGAATACAGTTGGAATGCATTTTAATAACATTAACCTTCCCAATCATCGATAAATGTAATGAAGCCCACCTGTACACATTGCTCAAAAACCTTTTTATTAAAGGGTCAAAATTAACTCTAACTAAATCAGACAAATTTGCTGGGAATAAAATACCCAAATACTAAATGCCCTATTTGGGCCACTGGAAGACGCCCGGCTGGAAGGCCGTTACTGGACAGTATGCTGTCAGAGCCAAAGCTTCAGATTTAGACCAATTGACTTTGTATCCTGAGAACTTCTGTGGAGGCAAGGCATAGATCTAGTAGGGTCAGAGACAAATAATAAAAAATAATCTGCGTAAAGCAGAAGCTTATGCGCCACACCTCCCACCATCACCCCTGGAAAATCATCCTCCTTTCTTATTGTGGCTGCTAATGGTTCCAGGGCAAGACAGAACAATAATGGGGAAAGAGGGCAACCCTGCCAAGTGCCCCTATTCAGAGTAAAATAATCTGAAATTAATCCATTTGTTTGTACCGCTGCTACAGGGTGTCTATAAAGTAACTTAATCCAACCAATAAATGTACTCCCAAACCCATACATTTCCAAAATCTTAAAAAGATAATCCCATTCTACCATATCAAATGCCTTTTCGGCATCAAGTGAGATGGCAGCGACCGAAGACTGATCATTCGCTACTGACCACATGATATTGATGAAACGCCTAATGTTATCAGAAGAGCTACGGCCCAAAATAAACCCCACCTGATCTATATGTATAAGAGATGTCATAACTTTACTTAATCATTTGGCCAACATTTTTGACAATATTTTAACATCTAGCTGGATCGGGGAAATTAGACGGTAACTCTTACACTCATTTGGATCTTTGTCCTTTTTAAGAATCAGACTGATCCAGGCTTGTGTCATGGTTGGGGGAAGATTTCCATTCTTTAATGATATCGTATAAACTTTTAACAAAAGTGGAGCCAATTCTGTAGCATAAGATCTAAAAAATTCAGCGGTAAAACCATCTGGCCCTGGAGCCTTGCCTGTAGGTAAGGCCTTAATTACCTCGTCAAGCTCCTCCAAGATTATCTCAGAATCAAGAGAATTTTTTTGCTCAGTCGTCAATTTTGGGAGTTCTAATGGTTCCACAAATTTTTTAATATCTTCATCAGTAAACGAAGACGTGGAACTATAAAGAGGAAGATAGAACAATGTAACACAGTTCAATGGAAAGGAGGAGGCGAGAACCGGCTTGATAATATAAATGATAGTTTAATGATAAACTTAACCAAAAAGACAAACACACACGCTGTCCATAACTCTCTCTCTCTGTCGCACTGCCGTCTCCGGTCGGCCTTATCCCTCTCGGGCTTATTATGCCTAATTAGGGGCCGGGTGTGCGGAATCATGACTTGGCCATGCCCTCCGCCCTGCCACAAACACTTTAAAGGAATTATTAATATCAATGGCCGAGGTAAAAATTTCACCACCAGCTGATTTCACTGGGGGAATGGTAGAAAAAACTCTCTCTGCTTTATATATCTAACCAAAAGCTTCCCTGCTTTGTCCCCCAACTCAAAATATGATTGTCTTGCCCTGAGTAACCAAAACTCCACTTTCCACGACAAAATAGTATTATATCTGTATTTCAATCGGGTCAATTTTCTGAGGCCATCAGACGACATTCGGCACTTCAGCTCTGCCTCGGCACTTTTAATACTCCCTACAAACTCCACGAGTTCTCGTGCTTTGGATTTTTTGGTAAATGAGGCATACTGTATGATCCGATCCCAAAGAACTGCCTTAAGTGCCTCCCAAGCCAACCCCACAGAGGATACTGAGGACAAGTTGGTCTCCTTGTAAACATTGATTTCAGTCTTTAACATTTGTTGTAAATCAGGATATTGCAACAGGGATACATTAAAGAGCCAACTATATGATTTTTTTTTCTCCATATGTGGCAACATCTCTAAATTCACCAGGGCATGATCTGAGACTAAGTTGTTTCCAATTGACCAATCAACAACAGATGAAATGAGGGACTTAGATATAATTTAAAAAATCTATTCTAAAAATGTATAGTCCCTACCAGATGGGTTCAAAAGTTGCCAAATATCTGCAAGACCAAGATTTTTACACATCCTGTGAGGTGTCAGTGTTGCTCTAGAGGCCTTACACACTTTTGCTTCACTTTGATGAAGCACTGAGTCCATCAAAAGATTAAAGTCTCTTCCCAATATTATATCATGAGGGGTGCCAGCAGCTTGCATCATCCTTTCAAGATCAATAAAAAGCCCTAATCATCACTGTTAGGCGCATAAATATTAGCCAAAACTAACCTTTGCCCCTGAATTTCTGCTAAAACAATAATGATTCTATCTAATTTATCTTTAATCTCTTTGAGAGATTTGAATTGTAGATGTTTACTTATCAATGTAATGACTCCCCTACTCTTACTTGAACCAGCACAAAAGAAAACATGCCCACCCCATATCTTCCCAGTTTTTTCAGCTTCCTGTGGGGAAAGATGCATTTCTTGAAGAAACACTATATCACATTTCTTTCACTTAAGAAAAGAAATAACCTTCCTTCTTTTTATGGGGTGCCCCAACCCATTCACATTACATGTGGAGAAAGATAACCCACTCATATTAACATTTGACATTTTGATATAATAGACTAAATATATTGTGTCAAAAACAAGATTATACAGACCACATTCCAACATTAGTGCAACAATCAAACCCCGAACTCCCCCCCCCGAACCAAACAAACATAAAAAAGAAAAACATGCGCATTAACTCCGCGCATGACAGCGCCAACAGGCATCAATCCCTCTAAACTCAAAAGGTCCATGTACGCCTACGAAAGCCCCCGCGACAACTTTGCCGTCGGATTGCTCAAGTCCGGTGCTTCTGCACAAATTTTGTAAGGCAAAATTACATAACAGAAAATACCTTATAAAACAAACCCCAGCCAATAGGCAGACTAAACACAAAGAATGTGTAGATTCATTCACAGAACTGTCTCGAAGGTGTGTTCCTCCACAAAACAAATTCCAATCGATATAAAGCCGTTCAGTTTCCTTGGACAGACAAACAAGTGTTCAGTGAGCTGGCTGTTTATGAGTGCAGCAGATGACGTAATCATTCCAATGTCCCGCAAAAAGTACTCCACAAAACAATCTCCAGCCAACAGGAGGCATAAGCACAAGGAACGAACAGATTCATCCACAACTGTCCTGAAGGAGTGTTATTCCACAAAACAAACTCCAGCCGCTAGGCGGAACCAGCACAAAAAGAAACAAAACAGGCGTCCCGGTTCCTCAAACGGTCAAGAGTCAAATTCACTCGGAGGCCACATGAAAAAATACACCATGACTTACTCAGTCCATCAACTTTATAAAAGACATCCTCTGTGTGAGCATGTAGATATTTTGTGGCCATCCCCAGCATCCACTCTCAATCTGGCCGGGAACCCCAGTGCAAAAGCGATCCTCCATCAATGCAAAAGTTTCTTGAAGGAGAAGTGTTATTCCACAAAACAAACTCCAGGCGCTAGGCAGAACCAACACAAACAGAAACAAAAATGGCACCCAGTTTCCTCAAACAATCGAGTGTATTTTCAGCGAGTCAGTCCACTCACATAAGAAACACCAAATGGCTTACTCACTCCAATGAATTTATGAAGGACAGTGCTTGTTTGGGACACATAAATACTTTGTGGCCATCCTTCACATCTATTCTCAGTTTGGATGGAAACATCAGTGCAAAGCGATCTTCCATTGATGTAAGAGTTTCTTACACTCCTTGAATCGATCGTGTTTCTCTCGTCGAATTCACAAAATCTGGGAACAAGAAAATATTGTGATTCTTCCAAGAAAGCTTCCTTTGCTCCTCGCCTCGTGCAACACAAGATCTTTATTGGATGGTCTCAAAAATGTGGCCAGAATTGATCAGAGCCTGTTTCCCTCAGCCGATCTGCGAGCCGGGATTCTGTGAGCTCGCTTGATTTCCAGCTTATGGCCTGTTATGTTGAGCAGACTCAGGAAAAGCTTGTCTAGGAATTTCACCATATTTTTGCCCTCCTCGTGCTCAGGAATTCCAACAATTCGGATGTTATTCCTGCGGCTCCTATTCTCAAGATTTTCAAGTTCTTCAAGAACGTGTTCCAAATCAACTTTGGTCGCCAGTGGATTATCAGATAATTCCCTCTCCGATGACTCCACAATAATCGATCTGCTCCTCAATATCTGCCACTCTTGTAACCAACTCAGAGAATTTTGTTTCCATCACCGTAATCGATCGACATATTACAGCGAGATCCTCCAAGTCAGCAACAACCTTCGTCAGCATCACAAACATGTTGGACAGTTGACGCTGGATTTCTTCTCACGCCGCGCCATCCAAATTGAGTCCCCGGTCAGCAGGCCCGACAGAGGTTTCATCTTGAGCACGTAAATGTCTTTTAATGTCTCTAGAGCCTGAGAATTTTGACTTCTTTGCCATGTTTACCTCAAAGAACAAATATGTAACTGGGTATATTGAATCTCACCGGATTATAACATGAAAATAATAAAAACAATTAGCAAAGTGTGCAGAGCTGTCGCTCACACGTCTGCTCCTCGCATGGCGTCACATGACCCCAAAGCGTTAAACTTTTAAAATGAATTGCATGCATTTGTGCACTAACTTTGATAGCCCTCATTATAACATTAAAAATAACAAACTCCAATGCTGAATCATCACTTATTATGACACACAAACGAAATGGAAACTCTGGCTCAAGAACTGGAGATGTTTCTTCTACGTTAGACACTTACCTGATGAAAGCTTTTTCTTTTTAAATGGTGGGGACAAAATTGGCAAAAGTAAAAAGTGTTAGGAGCATGTCCCACCTGTCCCACCCGTAAATGACGCCTCTGCAACAGATCACCAAAAGACACTCCACATACTGGCATTTCTTCAAATAGCACATTAAAATGCTTCTGGAGGTTGAAATTAAGAAAAGAATGTTAGTAGTTGTCAAATTTGTGTTAAAATATGTTACTTTTATTTATTAAAAATGTGTGGCTCTGCTCATTTATTGCTAATGCATTTCACTCAATTATCAAAATGCATGTCTGTATTTGTAGAATATTTTCTTGCACCTTACATTACACTGCCGTGTACTCCTCTTGCACTCGTTTGCACTTGTTGCAGCCCTGCTCTGTGAATTGAATTCTCATTCAATTTAATGTTTTCCTTGAAACTGAAAGGACTTTGCAAGCATGCTTTTCAATGTTTTTCAAACAAATACACAATGACTCCACAAGACATTTCTTCTCTCCAGTAAATCTATTCCCACTCATGTAAGCCTAGCAAATAAGGCACATGCAACTTATGCCACACATTCTCCAAACACAGGTCCAAGGTAGCTATGTCCTTGCAGTGAGCTCTGCCTCATCATATCCAATGTCACAACTGTCATGGAGATGTTTCTGTCCACAAATCATTAAATTGAAGTCTGTGTACAAATCCCCTCCATTACAAGTATTCACTCTGATGTCCCTGAAATGCCAGCATTAAATGTGGAGCAGGAGGTACACAGAAATAACCATATATGCTAAATTATGATCATAGCCATACTGCATCTTAGAAATACTGCCTCTAATATCAGCACTATAAGCAGAATGATCTGACTTTGAATTAAGTGCTTACCGAAATTTGAACCACTGCCCCCAGTGGCCAAAGCAGGAAGTGTTGTTGAACGCATGGGAACATGAAATGTCCACAAAGTGGCACCAGAAGCGATTTTATTTTTTGTTGTAAATTATGTAATGCAGTCAACAGGAATGCATATTTTATTAACCCTAATCCATAACCAAAACCCCAAACCTAAACCTAACCATCAGTTGAGTACAAATGTCATTTTGAAGCAAAAATACAACCTCCTAATTATTCTCAGCATTGTTTATGTGAACGCAATTACTTCCTGGCTTCATTGGGACCAGAACCTACATCTCGAATGTTGTTCACGCAAGGTGCAACATTCGAGACGCAGTACTGCCAGATGGAAAGGTAATGACATTTGAATCAATGCAAAAATGCCTAACAGGAGATGCCGCTTGTCATTAATTCAGCAGAATGGGGTCGATTTCCGAGTACGTGAACATTCGGAAGGTGAGCTGGATGGGATTTATTTTTAATTGTGAAAATGAGATGAACAAAAACTAAATCAATTTTGTATTGATTTTAAGATACACGATGCTATAAAGTGATGGGAGAACAACGGAAACCCTCTGTAGTTGTTAAAATTTGATATTGGATCTGAGATACCAAATCATTTATTCAAGATTCTTGCAAGAGCGAGTTGAAAGCGAGAAGTATTGAAGACACCTTAAAGGATGGAAAAAGAAGAAAAAAACCTTACATATGATCATAAAGAAGATATGATCAAACATCAGGCAAAAGACCAGAGGAAGATTTATCTCATTCAGGACTCTGATTGCGCTGGTGGTAAATGATCTGAAGAGTGTGATCAAAGATGGAGGTGAACTCCGAACACAAATTTTTCTCAAAGTTCTGGCAAATCAGGCACTTTCTCGAGTGCTCAGTCATCCGTCTCCCAAATTGCACAGGGTTGGCAGGGTTTCCCTACCTGTCATTTGCTATGACCTCGGCTCCATGTCCCCTCAAAAGGCACTTGTCTAAAGGCTTTTTTCCTGTCAAAGTTTGTACCTACATTACTGGTCAAAAGTTTTGAAACACTTGACTGAAATGTTTCTCATGATCTTAAAAATCTTTTGATCTGAAGGCGTATGCTTGAAATATTTGAAATTAGTTTTGTAGACAAAAATATAATTGTGCCACCATATAAATTTATTTCATTATAAAACTAAAATTTAATTAAAAAACAAGTTTTTGAAATTGATGACTTGGACCAAATAATAAAGAAAAGCAGCCAATAAGTGCCCAACATAGATGGGTGATACCTCAAGAAGTTGGGTGAGAAAATGTCAAGAGTACATGTCTGCAAATTCTAGACAAAGGGTGACTACTCTGAAGATGCTAAAATATAACACAGTTTTGATTTATTTTGGATTTTGTTTAGTCACAACATAATTCCCATAGTTCCATTTATGTTATTCCATAGTTTTGATGACTTTACTATTATTCTAAAATGTGAAGAAAAAAATTTATAATAAAGAATGAGTAAGTGTTTCAAAACTTTTGACTGGTAGTGTACATATAATCCAAACTATTCTAAGCCATACAGCTGCAGTCAATAACACTGCTCTGCTTTTAAAAACATGGTGGTTTTCAGGTCTTAGCTGGTCTAGCTAGTGTCCCAGCTTGGCCAAGCTTGTGTTTTTAGCTAGTTTAGCTAGTTGCTAGTTAAACAGCTAACCACCTTGGGCTGTTTTAAATATTTTTTTTTCAGCAGGGTGAAACGCATGCAGCTGGATTTATATCAGTGTCTGGGAACAATAGACAGCAGAACTGGAGCGAAACAACTCATATTTTTACAGTAGCAAACCTTCTCATAAGCCTGGATCAGTGCTTTCATTTATGAATTCACAGCTTCTAATTAAAGAGACAGAAATGAAAAATGAAACACTATAGGTGCAGTCCTTGATGCAGCAGTTTTACAAAAGCATTGGAATTTTTACCCTATAAATTTGATGAAAAATATACAAATAACAAGAAAACCCTTTTCCGTGGCTGAAGCTCCTTAAGATTAAAATCTATAGCCTTTTCATTGAAATAAGGGAGTATATTGCTAGGAAATTAAAGCTGCTGGAAGCCCACGCCCCTCAGCCACACATCTCTAAGAAGGAGAGATTTTTCCACCACCTTCTCACTGCCTGCACAGCAAATTTCACACAATCGCTTTGCCTTGTGCAGATAAAACACTTTGAAATCCCCAACCACCAACAATGCCTGGAGAAGGGGAAGAATGCCACTTCTCCTTGAGCTAGTTTCTCGCTCTCTTTCCTCAATCCCCAGTAAAACAACACGAGAACAATCTAAGGCTCTCTCAATACAATGCAGTGTATGAAAACTTTAACTGACCCTGTTTGAACATGCAAGGTGCGTAATCATCTTCAGAAAACAGAACAGAGGGACTGAAAGTGTGTAGCACAAAACTGTTCCAACTGTGGGCCATTCATTCATACCAGCCTCCCACTCCCTCAGGCCTTCAACGGTCTCTGCTGTGCTGAGCCTTTATAGACAAATAAAGTGACATGGCTTGGAGTGTTTTAGCCTTTAAAACTTAATGTGAGGGAAAATTAAATGGATTACGAAGTCAAGATTTGTGTAAATCAAATCCAACTGACCCACTTTATATTAGGTGGCCTTAACTACTATGTACTTAACCATTTGATACAATGTACTTATTATGTACATACAAATTGTTGCATTGTAATTACATTTAAAGTACCTGCATTTAATTACATTTGTAGTTACACAGTTAACTTACCCATAACCCTAACACAACCCTTACCCCAAAACCTAACTCTAACCCCTTATACTAACCCTAACCTTACTCCTAAACCTACCCGTACCTCAACCTCAGTGGCAGCAAATGTGGATATTTTGCAGAACAACATGCAGTTACACAGTAAATACATAGTCTTGTGTGTATTTAATGTTAGTACATATTAGTTAAGGCCACCTAATATAAAATGCGACCAATCCAGCTTCCACCTCATTTAACTTCCTCATCTGGGTGGTGGGGCAGAGAGCAGCCGCTAATGAAGGCTTTCTTATGGATGCAATACACTTTTGGCTGTCTCTGTCAACACGACTGGCAAAACGGAGTGTAAACTGCAATCTCAGGGCGGCAGACTTCCAACACTTGAGTCCAACAAGAGTGCTGTAGGAGAGGTCATTCAATTGTGAAGTTGATCTGTCTCCAGGGCAGCTGCAAGATCCACTACTGTGCACCATCCTTACACCCGATGGCTCATTTAGAAACACTGGAAATGATTGGTTGCTTCTGCACAAACATCCTGCCATTTGTTTGTCTAATCCATTTAACACAGTCATGGGTTTTGTAATCGGTTATTAAATCATCATTAAAGACCATTACAGATGAGACTCTGAGCTGAGCCTACAAAAACAATAGCTATGTCCCAAATAGCATACTTCTGCACTATTCTACGGCATTTTGTAGTGTAAATAGTGAGTTCACACTGAAAATGCAACAACAAGAAGACCACAAACAGACTACAAAGTTTCATGTGTATATTATCACCCTTTATTACCATTACAAGTGCACAGAATACAGGAGCTACTCTTGAAATTACGATTATTGACAAATATTGACCGCTACAATGTTTCAATGCCTCGCACCTGTGAAAAGGAAACATAAATGACACCAGTTTAACCCAGTTTGTGTTAGTTATTTTTGAGCAAATAAATTTTCCACCAGAGACATATTATCATCCAGCAATATTTAGTTACAGGAATATTCCAGGTTCAGTACAAGTAAAGCTCATTTGACAGCATTTGTGGCATAATACTGATTACCACAAAAATTTACTTGCCCCTCCTTTTCTTTAAAAAAAAGAAAAAATCTGGGTTCCAGTGAGGCACTTACAATGGATGTGAATTGGGCCAATATTTAAATGTTAAAATACTCACTGTTTTAAAAGTATTGCCACAAGACATCAACAATATGTGTTAACATGATTTTAGTGTGTTAAAACTGCTTACTAATCTTTTCTGTGTAAAGTTATAGCCAATTTTACAACTTTGTTGCCATGACGATGTAATGTCAGCAAACCCTAAAACCCTAAAATGACTGTAAGAATTACGATTTAAACAACTTCACAGATCAAATAATATGAGTTTTAACAGAAGAATTAATGTAAGTGCTTTTCTAAAATTATAAGCTTCACATTTCTGCTTTTAAACCATTCAACAATTGGCCCAATTCACATTCATTGTCCCCATTCACTTCCATTCAAGCGTCTCACTGTAACCTTGATTTTTGCTTTTTTTAAAGAAAGCAATTTGTGGTAATCAACATTATGCCACAAATCTTGTCAATTGAGCTTAACTTGTATTGAACCCAGAATATTCCTTACTGTAATGTTGATGGGATAGATGAGACGGGAGAGTGTGGATCCAAACACAGAATCTTTTTTAATGTAACTCAGAAGATGGTGAAGACATAAAGATGAAAATAAAACACTTGAGAAAAAGGGAAAATCAAACATAACAGCAGTTTGCTGGTTAAATAAGTCTGTAACATTCAAATGAACATGTTAACAAACTGACAGACAAACTAACAAGAACTGACGATGAGGGAAGAAAACCAGAGGGTATTTATACAAAGAAGGATGTTCCAGCTGTGGAAGATGGAGGACAGGTGAGGGTAATCAACAAAAGTGCATCCTGGGAAATGAAGTCCATGACTAAGGGGAAAACAAAGGGCAGTTCATGACAGAACCCTCCCCCCAAAGGGGCGACTCATGGCGCCTAAAGATGGATGGGAAGGCAGGCAGGGACAAGCAGATGAGGAAGGATCCGGAGGATGATCAGGAGGCCAAGGAGGAGTTGGCGGACGAGTTGGCGGATGATCAGGAGGCCAGGGAGGAGCCTGCGGATGATCAGGATGCCAGGAGAGCCGCAGGAGGAGCAGGGAATTGAGACTCAGTAAGAGGAGTCTCTGGGAGAGTGGGCGGAGCTGCTGGAAGAGGAGTCTCTGGGTGAGCGGGTGGAGCCACTGGAAGAGGAGTCTCTGGAAGAGCGGGCGGAGCCGCTGGGGGCGGAGCTGTGGAAGCATCACCGAGGCTGGGGAGAAAGTGGCTTCCGCTGAAGGGGGCTCGGAGACCGCTGAAGGGGTCTCGGAGACCACCGGAGCCATTTCCTCAAAAACGGTCAACACTATGTCTCTGTGGCTCTGATTGTTTTGAGTGGCATGACAGCAACATTGTCTCAACCAATGGCTTGAGTTTGTGGCAGGACTATCTGTTTGTTTTGAGGAGTTTCTGGGAAAGCTGTTTTAAAAGTCCTTTTGGTGGCGTAGAAATTACACACTTCAGATTTAATTTGCTTTTTTAGTTTTACTGTTGTCTTTTGTCATGTATTTGAGTTAATTCTTAGATAACTCCCCCCAGAGGGAAAAGAGTCTTGTTCATTAAAGCCATGTGGAAACTAAAAGCTTCTCAATCGCACTGAAACCATCCATCCAGCACATAACCCTGTCTCCCACTCAAACTCAGCTGTACTCCTCTCTCATTCAGTCCGACACCCACAGCTGTAGCTGCCCTTCTGTGCTGAAACCTGACATTCAGACACACATTTCCATTGGCCGTTTAAACGGCAACAGCCTTCAAGATCAAGCTAACTCTTCCACTTACGCTGCTGTGGGGTCATAGGAAGAGGTCTGCAAGGGCCTTAAAATGAAACCCGAACCCTACCCGGCCCGAACGATACCGTCAGATTATAAGCCCGAACCAGACCTGAACCCTAAATCACTCACTATATTTATAATTTATTCTCTTAGCAAGTACTGTTGTAATAGGCTACATTTTATGTAAGCATATAGGCAACATTCGTAACAGTATTTAAACAGTAAACATACAGTTTTAACAAGGCTAATACATTGATACATTTGAATATATGGTATTGAAGGCTGATTCTCACTGTCCTCTCACAATTATTCTACTATACCGTCCTCCTAAGGCTCAATCTGACTTTTTTCCCGAACTCAGTGAACTGTTGACTCTCGTCTGTGCTTTGTCATCTTGTGTCCTCCTGCTTGGTGACTTTAATATTCATGTGGATTACAGTTTGCTCTAATTCATCTCAACTATTTTTCTATTTTTGACTGTTTTAATTTGACTCAACAGGTGTCTTTTCTATTCATACTCATGGTTATATTCTTAATTTAATCCATACATTTGGGTTTGATATTGCTTCAATCTCTCCTTTTGACACTGTAATCTCTGATCATAAGCTTATTGAATTTAGTTTTATTCTACCTGCTCAAAAGAAATGCAATAACACAATGATATCCTATGTGACCTTAAATCTGTCGATGCCACATTATTTTCTGCTTCCATCACTTCCTCTGCAATTTCTGATGTCTTTGATATCTCCTGTCCTTCACTGATACTTTCTGAGTACCACTCTGTTATATCTGAAATTTTGCATGAGCATGTTCCTTTTAAGACTAGGTCTGTTCCCTCCTCCCACACTTCCCCCTGGTATACACCTGAGATCCGGGACTTAAAAGTCACTGGTAGATGGCTTGAGCAGCTTTACAGGAAAACTGGTCTTACTGTTCACCATCTAGCTCTCATTGAACACCTCAACACATAAAAAATTGCTCTGAAATCTGCACAGTCTAACTATGTCTCTACAATTATCAATAAAGTAAGCAATAGGCCCAAGGTTTTGTTTGACACGATAAATAACAATCTCCAGCTCACAATGTCCATGTATCTAATGAGCTCTGTTGTTCTTTCCTGAATTATTTCCAGGAAAAGTTGAATGCTGTCCACCAGTGCTTTATAGATGAGGCTTCAGATTATAGTTTTTTGCCAGAACACTCTTGTCAATATTTGTCTAGTTTTACTCCTACAAACCCCTCCTCTATCAGTGACTTAATACTGAAATCCAATTCTTCATCTTGCTGACTTGATCCTGCTCCTACATCTCTCCTCAAACTCTGTCATTCTGTCATCTCTGCACCTATCTCACATTTCATAAACAGATCTCTAGCTTCTGCTTCTCTCCCTTTACCACTTAAAAATGCGGCAGTAACTCCAGTCCTTAAAAAACCTAACTTGGGGGGGCCTGGGTAGCTCAGTGGTAAAAGACACTGGCTACCACCCCTGGAGTTCGCTAGTATGCTAGTTCAAATCCCAGGGCGTGCTGAGTGACTCCAGCCAGGTCTCCTAAGCATCCAAATTGGCCCGGTTGCTAAGGAGGGTAGAGTCACATGGGGTAACCTCATCGTGGTCGCTATAATGTGGTTCGTTCTCGGTGGGGCACGTGGTGAGTTGAGCGTGGATGCCGCAGTGGATGGCATGAAGCCTCCACACATGCTATGTCTCCGTGGCAACATGCTCAACAAGCTACGTGATAAGATGCGCGGGTTGGTGGTCTCAGATGCGGAGGCAGCTGGGATTCATCCTCCGCCACCCGGATTGAGGCGAATCACTACGCGACCACGAGGACTTAAAAGCGCATTGGGAATTGGGCATTCCAAATTGGGTGAAAAAGGGGAAAAATCCAACAAACAAAAAAACTAACTTGGACCCTACTGTTCTTTCTAATTTTTGCCCTATCTCTAACTTACCATTAATTTCCAAAATACTGGAAAGTAACTGCCTTTCCTTGTTCAAAATAATCTTTTTGACCCCTTTCAATCTGGCTTTAGCCCACTTCACAGTACTGAAACAGCCCTCGTAATGGTTGTCAATGACCTACTACGCTTTGGCGACTCTGGTTCTCTTTCCATTCTTCTATTACTTGATCTTAGTTCTGCTTTTGATACTGTCTGCCATGTATTACTTTTCTCCCACTTCCTGGATGTTGGTGTCACTGGTGCTGCTCTCTCCTGGCTTTCTCCATACCTCATGGATAGACGGTTTTACATTTCAATGCAGGATTATCAGTCGCCTACTGTCTCCCTGAAATTAGGTGTCCCTCAGAGATCGGTTATTGGACCTCTACTATTCATTATATACTGTATATATACTGCCTTTTGGTCAACTCATTCACCGCCACAGTTTCAGTTACCACTGTTATGCCGATGACATTCAAATATGTATAGCTTGTAGTTCTGCTCCCACTCTCCTGACCGGTCCACTATCAGCATGCGTAAATGAAATAAAAAAATGGCTTAACTCCAACTTCCTAAAATTGAACATGGATAAAATCTTTATTATTGGAACACCAACACTTACGACAAAAATCTTTACGACTTTAGTTGTGATATTGATGGCACTTTCATTAAACCATCCAGTACTGTAAAAAATTGAGGTATCTTCTTTGATCCCTCCCTCAATTTTGAAGCTCATATTAACTCCATCTCTAAAATTGCCTTCTTTCACCTTCGCCGCATTGCTTGCCTTCATCCCTTTATCAGTCTCAAAGACGCCGAAACACTGTTCATGCATTTATATCCTTACATCTTGACTACTGCAATGCCCTCTTCATTGGTTTACCTGCTAACTCTATTGCTAGGTTGCAATATATTCAAAATTCTGCTGCTAGAATTCTTACACATACCAAGTGCTCAGCTCATATTACTCCATTCCTGTTTGAACTTCACTGGTTACCAGTTTCGTTTTGCATCAAATATAAAATAATCCTGCTTACATATAAATCACTTCATGGTCTGGAACCTCGCTATCTTAGTGAATTGCTTCTCCCCTACAACCCGTTCCGCTTGCTCAGGTCTTCTTGGTCCGGACTCCTTTCTGTCCCTAGATCTCGCCTCTCTACTATGGGTGGCAGGTCATTCAGCATAGTAGCACCCAATATATGGAATTCATTCCCTCTGGCTCTTCGCAGCATCTCTTCTATCTCTGAGTTTAAATCTCAACTTAAAACTTTTTTGTTTTCTCAGTGTTATTTGTCTTAATGTGTTATGTATTCACTCTCAATGACTGTACTATCTGAACTGTGTTTTTGTGACTGTTCATTGTTTATGTATTATTGTGTTACTATTGTAAAGCGTCCTTGAGCTCTGGAAAGGTGCTCGGGTTCTCGGGTTCCATCGGGCCTGGGTCGGGTTGCAGACCTCTAGTCACAGGTTCTTTCCATGGGGGACTTAAGTGAATCACAATTCAAAAGCCTGAAATGTGCTTAGAGAAATCCCACTGCCAATAAGCAGATGCATTAAATTAAGCATAAAGCCCAGCTGGCCAATTCCATTCTATTTTTGTTAATTGCTAATGCTCTAGACAGCGATTTAGTTCTGTAATTTCAATTTATATATATATATATATATATATATATATATATATATATATATATATATATATATATATATATATATTTTTTTTTTTTTTTTTTTTTTTTTTTTTTCAAAAGATGAGTGACTTGATGACAGGCCATTAGCCGCTGGAGTGTTGTCCTAATAGTTTCTGATGGAGTGGACAAAGCTCATGAATTTACTGATTGAGTCGAGGGTGTGCAGGTCAAGTGTGAGAGCCTTCCATGTGAAGTGGTCTGTGCATCACTCTGCTTTATATAGAGACAGACTACAAGTCCACAGAGCAACGAGGAATGCAGTAGCACATCATATAAACATTGTTTTCTCAGGACTGTTTTCTCAGCAACAGGACACCGAGTGCACTGCCTGCTGAGTTAAAGACATCATGGTGGGAGAATACTGAAATGGAACATAGGAAGCCTGAATAATCACAAAGACAGCTTGTCTGCCAAAGAGCAATTACTGGATATTTAAAGAACAGGGTCTGAATATATTTTCTTCCATGCTGAGCATATCAAAACGTGAGTAATTCATACTCACTTAATTATGCCAATCATTGACAATTACAGAAACACAACATTCAGTTCTCCAACCCAAAATGTCTTAAATTGTGGAAATGTTGCGAAGTGCAAAGATCATTGAAAACCTGCATACTCTAGGCCCCAGACATACACTAGTCCACAAACTCAAGCACTTCTAGCTATGCAAGTTTGATTTCATGCATTGTTGCATTCCATAATGTGTCAGAATGCAATTCATAACTCTATGCCAGCACTATCACCATTGCCACAAAGGCTGCTATTGCAGACATTAGTGCAAACTCTTCTACAGTCAGTTTTTTCTTTCAGATAAACAACTGTTATGGTGGAGCAACAGTTTGAAGAAAATCTTGCTGAGCAGGTTAGTTGAAGTCGACATGAATAATAACACAGCTACCTAATAATAACACATCCAGATTTTAATTACATTTGAACAAAATTGTTTTGTCACCTTGAGAAATAAGTCTGGGCATTGATATAGATTTCTCGATAAAATTTGATTTCCATTTTCACAAGGTCTCGATTCAATTTGATTCAGATTTCAATTTGATTCCAATTAATTTGGGTTTGTATAAGTTATAATGTCCATTTTGCATTTTTACACATAAAATAAATTTCCTATCAGCTAATGCTGTTCATTATACAGGGGGCCTACTAACTTAATACATACAGAAATATTAGGTCTTATTTTACTATTTTTATTTTATCATTAGTTTTTCATCATTTTGGTCACATTTTAGCATCTAAAAAACATAAAAATTCCAAGTATTCCATAAATAAATATGATATATACACTGATCAGCCACAATATTAAAACCACCTGCCTAATATTGTGTAGGTCCCCCTCGTGCCGCCAAAACAGCAGCAACCCGCATCTCATAATAGCATTCTGAGATGTTATTCTTCTCACTACAATTGTACAGAGCAGTTATCTGAGTTACCATAGACTTTGTCAATTCGAACCAGTCTGGCCATTCTCTGTTGACCTTTCTTCAACAAGGCATTTCCATTCGCAGAACTGCCGTTTACTGGATGTTTTTTGTTTTTGGCACCATTCTGAGTAAATTCTAGAGACTGTTGTGTGTGAAAATCTCAGGAGATCAGCAATTACAGAAATACTCAAACCAGCCCATCTGGCTCCAACAATCATCCATGCGAATATCTAATTAGCCAATCGTGTGGCAGCAGTGCAGTACATAAAATCATTCAGATACAGGTCAGGAGCTTCAGTTAATGTTCACATCAACCATCAGAATGGGGAAACAATGTGATCTCTGTGATTTGGACCATGGCATGATTGTTGGTGCCATATGGGCTGGTTTGAGTATTTCTGTATCTGCTGATCTCCTGGGATTTTTATGCACAACAGTCAATAGAATTTACTCAGAATGGTGCCAAAAAAAAACATCCAGTGAGCGGCAGTTCTGCGGATGGAAATGCCTTGTAGATGAGAGAGGTCAACAGAGAATGGCCAGACTGGTTCGAACTGACGAAGTCTACGGTAACTCAGATAATAGCTCCATACAATTGTGGTGAGAAGAGTAGCATCTCAGAATGCTATTCTGAGATGCGGGTTGGAGCTGTTTAGGCAGCACAAGGGGGACCTACACAAATTTAGGCAGGTGGTTTTTATGTTGTGGCTGATCGGTGTGTGTGTATATATATATATATACTGGATTAATGTAATGCTCTCATTGCAGGCCTCCCTGCATGCACAATTAGGCCCCTGTAAATGATCCAGAATGCAGCAGCACGTCTGGTCTTCAACAAACCAAAGAGAGCACGTCACACCACTGCTTGTCTCTCTTTACTGGCTGCCGGTTGATGCATGTATCAAATTCAAGGCTCTGATGCTGGCATACAGAACAGTCACTGGGTCTGCTCCATCATACTAAAAATTATTTCTGCAGAGCTATGTTCCCACCAGAACCCTGCAGTCAGCTACTGAGCAGCGCCTTTTTGTACCATCACAAAGAGGCACCAAAAACACTTTCCAGGACTTTCAGCTTCACTGTACCACAATGATGGAATGACCTTCCTAACTCCATCCATGAAGCAGACTCTAGTGCTGGGTTCGAGTCCACCTTAGTCGAGTCCGAGTCAAGTCCGAGTCTTTAAACAATTGAGTCCGAGTCAAGTCAAAAAGGGGCCGAGTCAGATTCAAGACCGAGTCCATAACAGGCCGAGTCCGAGTCGAGTCAGAGTCTGAAAGAATCTGTTCATGAATCAGAATTAAAATTGTAACCATAAACTCAACATCAATATTTTAAGCTTATTTATTTTAAACTTCACAACTAAGAAAAACTGTTTGTCAATATTTCACCAACAACCCCACATCGGTGGAATGACCTTCCCAACTCCATCCATGAAGCTGACTCACATTCTGTCTTCAAAAAACGGCTAAAAACACATCTTTTCCATGAGCACTTAAACAGTCACTAAAAAAAAATAAAAAAAAATTCCTTGTTGCACTTTAATCTGTTTTGAATATGCTAGTGAAACTTTATATGCCATTGTCTCAAGACGATTCGCTTATGTTTTTCCTCTTTTGTAAGTCGCTTTGGATAAAAGCGTCTGCCAAATGAATAAATGTAAATGTAAATATAAATGTAAATGTAACAAAAACACCTCTGTTGCCTTTCATAAATATATATATATATATATATATATATATATATATATATATATATATATATATATGATTATTATCCTGCTGAACAGACTTCAAAGTGGTTTCAGAATGAAAGCATAAGCTTTAGGTGTATGAAGACAAAACCGTCCTTCAACACAAGGTTGACATTTCAATTATTTGTTGCTTTTTCCCCTCCACTCAAACATAGACTAAACAAAGTGAAAGCTGCGTTAGTCATTGCAACCAAGGTTATTATATTTCAAATTTTAATTTAGTTTTTATTTCTACTTCATTTTAAATTTGTCAATTCAATATAATTTAGTTTTATTTAAAATTATCCCTATCTAAAAAAATAATAGTCTATGCTAAATATCTTCTTTCTGAATCTTTTTTCTCTATCTGCTAACTGATTTGGGAAAATACAGTACATACAAATGAGTCAACACAGTAGTAATTAGCACTCGCTGTGAAGTTACGTCTCATGATTTGTCTGCAAATGCTACATCCAAAAACATTGGAAAAGCCCACTGATAATATTAGGGCCATGTCGTCACGGACATGATTTTCTAGTTAATTTGCGGGAAACTGCAAAATGCAGTGCAGTTCTGCGTGCTGCTTTTGTACCTAAATCCCTGATGCGTCCGTGTGTGCATCTCGCAGTAGCTGCCACAGAAGATAAAAAAATAATAATAATTGATATTTGCTTGAGCAGCAGCCGCGTTGGTCTGCAATCAGTCTGAAATCTTTAAATACCAACCAAAGAAAATTTAATTGAGCTCTTCTTTAACGGCAAAAACATGGAGAATAATAATTTTGAGTCATAAATTTAACAGAATTGTCCTTCAAAAGTGTCAGAGATGTAGGCTAAATAATAACTATATTTATACAATAAAAACAAAATAAAAATGTAAAATAAAACCTTCATAACCAACTAAATTAATCTCGTAACATGAAGTTTAGCTTAATACACAAACTCTGTCATCGAATAATACATTTATTTTATAGTCTATAATTAAATTATAAACAAAACATTTCACTGCTCAAAATATCCTAATATTTTATTGTGCATGGTTGAATGTTGTGAATGGTGGACAAATGCTGTAAAAGAATGTATTTTAAGCAGCTCGTCAATGCTTTGAAAATAGTCAATCAATAATAATTAGGTGCTGTTTATCTGTTTAGAGTTGCTGTCTGCTTTAGCAATAACACTTTTACACAGTTACACAATTAATTCATCAAGCTATTATGGACCAGTTCAAGCTGACAACACTGCGTGGACCACAAGAGACTACAGAAGCCTACATGTGTAGATACATTACACCTAAAAAGACTTCATATCCAATATTAATATTATTTTTATGTATTTTTATTTCTATAGTTGTCAGATCTGCCTTGTTAAGTTTCTATTACATTGGATACATACCTGTCTTTATGTTTTCAACATGCCAGCCACCTCGGTAGTCAATGTTATACAGTAGTCTCTGTAGTAACATTCAAGCGTATTGGTTGACTGATGAGTGTGCTTGTGCACATGCGTATGTGTGTGTGCGTGTGTTTGCTTAAACAGTGAAACAACTCTGCTACATCTACAACTTCAGGGGTTAATACAGCTGCATGTAGACAGAGATGTGTTCATTAATTTCTGTTTTGTTATTTTTTTTTTTTTTTTTTCATTGATTTACAAATGTCATGGACTCGGAAAAAAATCCAGAGTCCCGAGTCCGAGTCAAGTCCGAGTAAAAATGCATCCAAGTCTGTGACAAGTCCAAGTCCATTAAAATTGGACTTGTGACTCGGACTCGAGTCCGAGTCCAAACTCAGGTATACTCTAGCAGACTCACTCTGTCTTCAAAAAATGGCTAAAAACATCTTTTCCATGAGCACTTGACCTTGCACTCATAAAAAAATTATATATATATATATATATATATATATATATATATATATATATATATATATATATATATATATATATATATATATATATATATTAATTATATATTTTCTTGTTGCACTCTAATCTGTCTTGGGTATTACTATTATGATGCTAGTGAAACTTTGTAATGCAGCACTTTTCGTACTGCTGTCTCCTTAAGATGAATCGCTTATGATGTATTATTCCTCTTTTGTAAGTCCTTTTGGAAAGCGTCTTCCAAATGAATAAATGTAAATGTAAAATGTAGAATAGTAACAGTTCAGCGAACGTCTCACACAAGTGTTTTGTTTGAGTACTTAATGGGAGTTTTTAAATGCTTCTTTTTTTATTAAAAACTGACTGTAAAGAACAGATGTAAAGAACATAAAGGATACTGAAAGAGACATTATTCAATGAACAAAAGGGCTGCATGGATCACGTCTTTGCGAACATATTACACTGAACAAGTTAAACCAAAATTTTACTCTCAACACCCAGTGAAATGATCTCAGTGCTGAACTTCTTTGCCAGAATATTACTTTATCACTGGCAAGTGAAATCTAAAAATTTACCAGTCACATAGCACAAAATTAAGTCACATATGCAAGTAATTTACTTGCACTGAAGAGGGTTGTGCATAGAGTAAAAAATCGATCTTGGAATTTTAAGAATCGACATCAGGATTGTTCAAATGAAGATCACGCTTCATCAGAAAAACAATATTTTTATCCAGTCCTATTGAGTATGTTCAAACATTAAGTATGTCCAAAAGGACTACAAGCTTGCAAATGTCAACCAAGCATTCACATCTGCGTTTGCGCACTTCCGTAGAGTATTCTTCTATTCTTGACTGGGATTTACAACCCAATCCCCCAACCTTCAACAATCTTTTTTGGCACATCTGGTGAGGTACCAGTCAGTCAAGTCTTAACTATCACGAAAATGCAGAACAAGACGTTTGCAAACGCTTTTCATGTGCAATTCAAAGTGGCTTTGCCTGATGAGAATCATAAACACGACTTATGATTGCTGCAGCAAAGCGGATAGCCACAGACAGCCACAGTGATGCCTGATTAACATTGTGAAGGATGAGAATTTAAGAGATTTAATGCCCATTGCAATGACTATGCAACCAATGGGGAGACTAGTTCTTTCAATTAGTCAAACTCCCCCTTAGACTTTGTGAAATGTTTGATGTTATTTGAGTTGGTGATATTTTAGTGCATTTCTATCTTTATATTGTGGAAGGCTTTGTTTGGAAAACTGTATTAAAACTTTATTGTCATATATTAAATAAGTGCATTTTGACAGGAAAATAAATATATAGAGAGTAAAATTTCAGCATTTTCTAAATCTGCTATTAACTATGAAAAATTGTGATTAATCGTGATAAAAAAATTTGTTGACAGACAGCACTAATTTTAACACAGAAAAAGTTACATACTTCAGTTCTAAGTAAGTTGTTTAAACATTCTGAGTGTTATGTTGCTTTTTTTCTGTTTCCAACATCTCTTCTCTGGAGTTGAGATACTAAGAGCCACAAAGGCAATTATGGAACAATGCTGGCAGATGCAGCTTTTCTTCTTACTTCCGCTATTCCATATTACACTGTAATTAATTAATCTGTCCAATCATCTTTTTCCAATCAGCAGTAAAATGATTTTAGTTTTAATGCCACTTTCTGAGGCTGGATGGCTATAACTTTGCCATTTTCAATCATAAATCCAGTTTATTATTGCGATAGAATGGTATCCATATTTGATAAGAGCCTATGTCTCCAATCAAAGACCAATAAAGCCTGTAATGTCTTCCACAGTAAATCACAGAAAACCAGTGAAGGGTTCTTCCTCCAGTCACCACCAGCTATGCTCTCATAGACTGTCTCTCCTGTTCACATATCTGTCAACTAAATCTGTGTAAATATTTGCTCTGATAATGATTCGATTTGATTACGATTCTTTACATTTCATGTTTTATGGAGATATAAAAGCAATATAAACATAATATGTTGTAATCGGAGAAGAAAACAACAACAGTGAACTTACTTTGCTCAAATGGGCACAAACAGTTACTGTATAAATAATGACACAGAAAGCCGAACTCAGCAGCATGAACTTTCTTTTCTCGCTTTTTCCCTTCAATCTCACATGCTCCAAGCCTGTGGTGGCATCTGTATCACATATGCATTTTTACACCCCAACTGTCAACTGACTGTCATTTTGGTTACGTTTGATAACGGTGCCAAAACTTGTCTTAACTTACGGCAAGAACAAAAAGAGAGTGAACAAAAGGTACTTTTGTTAGCCACAAGCGAAAGCAAAAGGAAAGAGAATATTTACTTTTGACATTTCCATGCTGTTCACAGCTAGAATAATCTTAAAAGCACGAGTCGTGATGTTGTCAGGCCCTATAGAGAACCTGCGCCTGTCTTATTAAAACTCCAACATTTTCTCACTGCATTCATTTAATTGCACTATCAGAAGAAAATTTCAGAGCTGAGAAATGGAGGCAGAGCAGGAACAAATTGCTCTCATGTTATGGAGAGCACTCCCCTTGGATAGAGAAGAGAAGTCTCCTCTAATTAAAATACTCCCTTGTATGTAAATATAATAAGATATAATTAAACCATTAAGTTACATTTAAAAATTTCTATTTTTGCCTTAATTCCAAAAAAAAGAATCAGGCATATGTCAGAAAATCGTGGTTACAGTATGGCACTTAAAATGGAGTAAATGGGTCCAGTCCATAAATGTTCAAATACACACTGTTTCAAAAGTATAGCCACAAGACATAAACATTGTACATGTTAACATGATTTTAGTGTAATAAAATCAGAAATGTACCATCATTACAGTGTTTACCGGATTACAGGATTTATCTGCGTTATGTTGATATGACAACAAAGACATAATTTTGGATTTAATTTTACACAGATAAAGTTGGTAAGTGATTTTATCATTCTAAAACCATTGTTGTGTGTGTGTGTGTGTGTGTGTGTGTTTTAAAATTTAGAAACTGGCCCGTTCACTTACATTGCCTTACTCTAACTGCAATTTTTGCTTTATTTAAAAAAAAAAAATTAATAAAAAAATAAAAAACGAGGGATGAGTCGAAATAATTTTTGGTATAATCAACATTATGCCACAAAAGCTGTCGATTGAGCTTAACTTGTATTGAACCCAGAATATTCCTTTAAGAGATGACCATCAGTACAGTGTGGTAGATTATTCCTCCAAAGACACGTACTAAAGAAGCACACTAATGCACATGCACACTTCCATCTAACATTCCCCTTCTCTCTCCATAAGCATCCAATTTATGGACCTGTCTAACTCATTTTTAGCCAGATGCACTTATCACCCACAGGCAGAGGGAATGCCTTCCTCTCCACCTATTCTCTATTCCTCCATCTCTCACTTCCTCAAAAAGCAACGCCCGCCACAGAGCACTGCTGCGAAACCTTAAAGACCACAGTAGACCTTAGAGGTGTGATGCACATGAGCTGTCACAGAAGGTTAGAGGAAAAAAAACATGCACAGAAATCAATGTCCCTTATCAATGCTGTTTACAATCTTTTATCTGCAATGAATGGAAACCTTCTTACTTTGTCTGATTTCTGTAGGTTGTGCAAAGGGCTTACTTTTCTTTTTCCATTTCTTTTGACATAATGATCTCTACTCTGTTAAAGACACAATTACAGCTTTTTATTTTTAAAAATGTTTTTGTCTGTCCAGTGCACAAGGAAAGCTTAGTTGAGTGATGACCCCTTCAAACAATGTTGCTATAATATATATAGATATTTAATATAGATAATATAGATATTTTTATAGGTATTGATCAGAATTGCACCGGCACGCCGTATTATGAAGGTCACAGCCACAATTAGAGCTAGAGTTTATAGTTTTAAAAAAACTTTCTAAAAGATAACGTGAATTGCCTTTTCACAATTAAAGCAGAAGCTTATAGTGCTGGTTTTTTTAGCCCTTATAGCACTTCAATTTTGGTAGCACTTTACAATAAGGTTTCATTCGTTAACATAGATAATGCATTAGGTATAATGAACAAACACTCATTTTTTACAGCATTTACAGTATTAATCTTTATGTTAGTTAATAAATAAACAATTGTTCATTGTTAGTTCATGCAAGTTCATACTGCATAAACTAATGTTAACATAAACAACTTTTGATTTTTAAAATGTATTAATATGTTGAAATTAACATTAACTTAGATCAATAAATGCTGTAAAAGTATTGTTCATTATAAGTTCGTGTTAACTAATGTTGTTAACTAATGTTAACAAATGGAACTTTATTGCATAGTGTTACCAATATATACACTGGTGGCCAAAAGTTTGGAATAATGTACAGATTTTGCTCTTATGCAAAGAAATTGGTACTTTTATTCACCAAAGTGGCATTCAACTGATCACAATGTATAGTCAGGACATTAATAATGTGAAAAATTACTATTACAATTTGAAAAACATGTTCAGAACTTCTTAAACTACTTCAAAGAGTTCTCTTCAAAAAATCCTCCACGTGCAGCAATGGCAGCTTTGCAGATCCTTGGCATTCTAGCAGTCAGTTTGTCCAGATACTCAGGTGACATTTCACCACACACTTCCTGTAGCACTTGCCATAGATGTGGCTGTCTTGTCGGGTACTTCTCACGCACCTTACAGTCTAGCTGATCCCACAAAAGCTCAATGGGGTTAAGATCCATAACACTCTTTTCCAATTATCTGTTGTCCAATGTCTGTGTTTCTTTGCCCACTCTAACCTTTTCTTTTTGTTTTTCTGTTTCAAAAGTGGCTTTTTATTTGCAATTCTTCCCATAAGGCCTGCAACCCTGAGTCTTCTCTTTACTGTTGTACATGAAACTGGTGTTGAGCAGGTAGAATTCAATGAAGCTGTCAGCTGAGGACATGAGGCATCTATTTCTCAAACTAGAGACTCTGATGTACTTATCCTCGTTTAGTTATACATCTGGCCTTCCACATCTCTTTCTGTCCTTGTTAGAGCCAGTTGTCCTTTGTCTTTGAAGACTATAGTGTACACCTTTGTATAAAATCTTCAGTTTTTTAGCAATTTCAAGCATTCCTCAAAACAATGATTGACTGACGAGTTTCTAGAGAAAATTGTTTCTTTTTTGCCATTTTTGACCTAATATTGACCTTAAGACATGCCAGTCTATTGCATACTGTGGCAACTCAAAAACAAACACAAAGACAATGTTAAGCTTAATTTAATGAACCAAACAGCTTTTAACAGTGTTTGATATAATGTCAAGTGATTTTCTAGTACCAAATTAGCAATTCAGCATGATTATTCAAGGATAAGGTGTTGGAGTGATGGCTGCTGGAAATGGGGCCTGTCTAGATTTGATTAAAAAAAAAAAAGACTTTTTTCAAATAGTGATGGTGCTGTTTTTTATATCAGTAATGTCCTGACTATACTTTGTGATCAGTTGAATGCCACTTTGGTTAATTAAAGTACCAATTTCCTTGCGAAACAGGAAAATCTGTACATTATTCCAAACCTTTGGCCACCAGTGTATATTTTTTTACATCAATAGCATGTTGTTGTGGATAAATAAAAGTCTATTTAAAACACTATTTCATAAAATAGATGGTTCTGACACTGAAATGTGGTTGGATGAGGCTCGTTCAAAGCTGATGTATTCAATTTATACACATACTGTACCTTTGACTGTACATCCATTGATTTCTATAATAATGTGCCAATAATCTGCCTTACATTGGTCCTAACAACTCACCTTTCCAGTGGAAAACCCACTGTAACTCACAGTCTCTCATGGCTTATGATTTATTTCTGTAAAATTCCCACCACTTCATTCACTGTTTGATTATTTAAAGCAATTCTTTTTCAGGATATGATGCCACAACAATTAATATTGTTATGCTCATTGTTTATCTAAGACTCACATCAAAGGCACTGCTTTTGTGCCTTAATATGACAGTAAACTTGATGAATATGAAATGTCATTGGAGATATTTGCAGTTGAATGGACTCATAAATGCTAGCAAGCATAGTGCATCTCAATAACCCATTTGTAGGTACCAATCCAGACTTTGTTTAGATCAATGGTTTCCAATGGCCATGTATTAGTTTGCTGCATTAAGTGCATTGATGTTGCATCAGTAATATAAAACACCATGTGAAAGTGAGTATTCAACACAAGTATGTACAGTATGTATGTATGTATGTGTGTGTATTGAAATGAGTGTACAAATGTGCACACATTTGAAGGGATCTGTCTGCATTTGTTTTGGTGACAAGCTGGTTGCTGACTGCAGCCGTGCTTAAGTCCATCTCTTATCTGTTTGGCTGTCAAGACATTCCCAGATAAATTTCAAATTCTCCCAGTCACACTTCACTCATAACCTGAGCATGCACAGATATTTTTCTCACTAATGAAATCAGATTGACACCCTCAAGCTTTAAAAGGGAACAGAGACGGCAACATGCTTTGATGACAACAAACAGGAGAGTATCACACAAAAGCTTAGCACGACACTACACAAAACACATCTCCCCAAAAGGAGTTATGGTATTTCAGCCTCGTCTGGCGCCACACACAAAGCACGCTTCCTGCTGTGGAGAAATTACATAAGCTAAAGTCAGAGCACGCACATCCACAAATCTACGTCTGTGGAGAATGTGCAGAATGAAAAAACCCAAATACGAAAAACTCTGCTCTTGTTCTATGAGCAAAATTCTATGACCCTTTGCCAGGGGGTCAGGAATTGGCTGGTTATCATGTCCCTGTCAGACCAGCCAATCAAATTGTCGCTTATTAGATTGAGAAAGTGTTTTTCAGTTTTGTATGCAATATGCATCAGATGGTTCATGCATGGACTGTGGGCGGTACGTTGGCGTGCCGTCTGAGGCTAAGACCAACGTGAGACTAACAACATCCCCACAGTAGATTAACAATTAACTGATTCTACATTTGGAGTGGCCAGCCAGGTCATGGAGGCCAGCAAGAAGCAGGCAGGCTGAGAAAGTTGTGGTGTGATGTCGGGTTTAATTAGCCAACAGGGCCTGAGGAGTTATTACTCACGGAGCAGGAGAAAGGATATTCCTGGGGAGAGCTGTTTTCCACACATCCTTCACTCTGGTTCCTGTGCACCACCACAGGGTCTTTATAAAGGGCAAGCCAAACCACCAACGATCCCCTTCAGAAGACCATGCAATTTTACACCAACACTAAATAGGTCAACTCTTTCAGAACATAACAACAATAATTATTTGTGTTCATATTATGGTAATGCAAGTCAAACATGGGTCACCGTTGTTTAGAATCATGCATCTAATGAGCTAAAAGAGAAATCGGCTTCTGTCTGCCCTTTTCATCCTATCACACTCACATATTCCAAAGCCTGAGTGCTTATTAGTCAGATATCGAGCTGGCCCCGGTTTGAGAGCACACATATTTGCTTGACAGCATTCAATCGATACCGCTTGCTTTGATATCTGTGATCTCTGACGTTGCAATTACAGAGCCACTTCAGTGATCCAGATGTGGTTCTTTTGACATAAATCATTCAGGATTTCACTGGAGTGTGACCAGAGTTCATTCAGATCAGTTAACAGGATCAACTGTATCAGCAGTATAAGGCTGACATTGGACTTATGATTTCAAGCCTTATCTTTTTTGGATTTGACGTGAAGCTTAATGACCAGTGCATTAACTGGCAACTGTCGAAACACTCTGAAATAATAATTGACGTGTTGAAGAAAGATCTCACAGCAGCCATAAACTCCCTTTTATTAACAGAGCACCACATCCAAGAACCTATTTCATTAAATTAAATCACATTTTGATCAACAGCAGAAAATGGTGGAGTAAAATAATGAACCACGTCTAAAATGCATGGATAATGTTTAATGTATCAGACTTAGCTTGGGGAATATTGGATATTACAAAGCCTTTGTGTTGGGTTGATTGTTAGAGGGCCCCTGTTCATCAGTCACATTTACCTTGATTTTAATCACCACTCATAAAGACAATAAAGACTGTCCATGCATGGAATACAAAATGATAAATTTAACAGAGCTGATCTGTGACAATGTCAGATCCATCAAAGCAGAATAAATGAAGGTATAAGAGACATTTGCGGTTAAAGGAATATTCCAGGTTCAGTCGACAGCATATGGGGCATAATGTTGATTACCGTGAAAATTAATTTTGACTCGTCCCACATTTTCTAAAATCGAAACTACAGTGAGGCACTTACAATGGAAGTGAATGGGGCCAATTTTTGGAGGGTTTAAAGGCAGAAATGTGAAGCTTATAATTTTATAAAAGCACTTACGTTAATTATTCTGTTAAACCTCATGTATTATTTGAGTGGTAAAGTTGTTAAATCATAATTTTTACAGACATCTTAGGGTTTGTTGACATTACATTGTCATGGCAACGGAGTTGTAAAACTGGCTATAACTTTGCACAGAAAAGGTAAGTGATTTTATTAAACTAAAATCATGTTAACACACAAATTGTTTATGTACAGTTGTGGCCAAGGCACCCATGGTAAATATGAGCAAAGAAGGCTGTGAAAAAAAAAATCTACAAATTTACAAAAATCTAACCTTTAATTGAAGTAAAACAATTTAAACTGGGTAAATATCTTATTATTAAATAAATATTTTTCTCCAAAAGGCATTGGCCATAATTATTGGCACCCTTTCATTCAAAACTTTTTGCAGCCTCCCTTTGCCAAGATAACAGCTCTGAGTCTTCAGAGAACACCTGGCAAGGGATCTGAGACCATTCCTCCATACAGAATCTCTACAGATCATTTCATCTCCTCTTCAGTTCCCCCCACAAATTTTCTATGCAGTTCAGGTCAGTGGACTGGGATGGCTATGGCAGAACCTTGATTTTGTGGTCAGTGAACCATTTTTGTGTTGATTTTTATGTTTGTTTTGGATCATTGTCCTGTTGGATGATCCAACCAGGGCCCATTGTAAGCTTTCTTGCAGAGGCAGCCAGGTTTTGATTTTTTATCTGTTGGTATTTGATAGAGTCCATGATGCCATGTATCCGAACAAGATGTCCAGGACCTCTAGCTGAAAAACAGCCCCACAACATTAAAGATCCACCACCATATTTAATTGTGGGCATGAGGTACTTTTCCATATGGCTACCTCTCTTTGTGTGCCAAACACGACTCTGGTGTTTACTGCCAAAAAGCTCTATTTTTGTTTCGTTTGACCATAAACCCTGGTCCAATTTGAAGTTCCAGTAGTGTCTGGCAAACTGAAGATGCTTGAGTTTGTTGTTGGATGAGAGCAGAGGCCTTTTTTCTTGAAACCCTCCCAAACAACCTGTGGTGATGTAGGTAATGTCTTTTAATTTATTTTATTTTTTTATTTTTTTTGAGACTTTCTGACCCCAAGACCCAACTTATTTCTGCAATTCTCCAGCTGTGTTCCTTGGAGATTCTTTGGCCACTTGAACCATCACTATGTGTGGAGACAATATAGACACACGTCCTTTTCCAGGCCAATTCTTAAGATTTCCAGTTGATTGGAACTTGTTCATTATTGCGCTGATGGTGGAAATGGGCATTTTCAATGCTTTGGCTATTTTCTTATAGCCACTTCCCATTTTGTGAAGCTCAACAACCTTTTGCAGCACATCAGAACTATATTCTTTAGTGTAACCCACTGTGATTGATGATTTAGGGTATTTGGCCTGTGTGTTACCTCATATTTATACCCCCGTGAAAAGTCATGGCTGAACAATTTCATGTTTTTAGTCACCCAGGTGCACTATAAAATGTAAAATATGAAGGGGCATATACTTCGGATATATTTTCCTCATAAGAATTTCTAGGGGTGCCAATAATTGTGACCAACATATTTTGGAGAAAAATATTTATTTAAAAATGAAATATTTCCCCTCTTTCAATTGTTCTACTTCAATTAAAGGTTCGGTTTTTGTGAATTGTTTAAATGAAAGATCAAAAGGATAAACTATGCAGATTGTTTTTCACAGCCTTCTTTGCTCATATTTAACAAGGGTGCCAATATTTTTGGCCACAACTGTATTGTGGCTATGCTTTTGAAACAGTGAGTATTTTAATGTTTACGGATTGGCCCCATTAACTTCCAATGTAAGTGCCTCACTGGAACCCAGATTTCTGCTTTTCTTTTTTTTTTTTTAAGAAAAGGAGGGAAAAGTCACAATAATTTTTTGTGGTAATCAATATCGTGCCACAAATACTGTCGATTGAGCTTAACTTGTACTGAAGCCGGAACATTCCTTTAAAGCTCATTATTTTGTTAAGTGCCTTTCTACTAGATCAACAGGATGTTTTACAGACTCTTCCTAATTGAAATATAGGTCTGATTGATCATAGCATAGGTGAGATTCAGCATAACCTTCCTTCTCCCCTAAAAAAGGAGCATTGCCTTGCCTTGCTCAAAGCAAAATCCACACAAACAGCCCAAGCCATCTGAGTCCATCTGAGGACACTCTATTATTAATGTGGTTCAGAGCTGCCTGTGAGCATGGTCTTTGGAGGATGCCCCAAGTCTCCTTAAATCCTGTTCCTCTTTGGATGCTGCTGGCACTGAAGGCTCAATCCCTCTGTCGCACACCTGGCCAGTAACAAAGGCTCGCTCTGCACTTGCTCCCTCTCTCTTGCGCTAAATCATCAATACATGTCCTCTACAGTCAAACAGCAACCGTGCGTGCATTCACACATGCTAAGAAAGCTTCCTTGACTTATTTAAATCTATATCCACTCTGCATTAGAGTGGTAATATAAAACAAGCTCTGTCAAGTCTCTATGTAGGGTATTACCATCAGACTGGATATGGGGCTGACAGCCTGAATTTCCGAGATACATTTTTATGTTGATGCTACATCAAAAAATGATGTGATGGGAGCAGTGGGGATGAGGTACAGCAATAAGCCAGCCATACTAATAATTTCAAGAATACCTGGCATGAACAAACATTTAGGTATTATTGAAATTTTTGAGCCAATGCTTGTTAGCATCTATTAATATTTAAGTATCAGACACCATAGTGATTTTTTCCGTCACAGCTGATCGTCAGATAAAACCAACTCCAATGGAAAAACATGTCATTTAAGAGAGTCATTTGCATTTAAATTTGAATTAAGAATTGAGGATGTAGCAACCGTCTGACAACCTGGGAGGCTATGAAACACAAAATTAAACCTCAATAAATTTTACGTGCAAAATCAGATGACGATCGGATCTGCTTGAGGTGATGCAATAATAACAGATTGAACTTTCTGCTATAATTGTGACTGGGACATGATTATGTTGGAGAGCCTCTCTCTGCCCAGATTTAGCACGCCAATGCTGTCAATTTTACCTGACAACAATGTTGTGGAATGTATGTGAAATCGTGTAGAGTGAATCATGTGCAACCTTGTCTCAGAGAATCACATTACTATATTTAGAATTTTGCAAAACGATTTTACATGGCTCATTGTACATATTGCAGCAGTTTCTGGTGAAATGACCACTAGAGGCACTACAACAACAATGACTTTTATACTGTTTTACACAAATCACAAGTAAAAAAAGTTTATCATTTTGTTGACACTTACTTTTGGCTCTGTTCCTCCCACAATGCTACCGTATGACATCAAAACACTTACTATAATGCATGACTTGAAAGGCGAGCTTATTCGAGCTTGATCAAGTTACGTGGTAGCTTAACAAGCACCACAAAATGAAGTGGTTGCTTCTGAAATTTTGTTTTTCATCTCAAATTTGCTTTTTATGACACTATCGGTTGGGTTAAGATGTAAGGTTTAGGGTAGGTCGGTATGTTTTATTGATTTAAAACTCGATAGGGCATCCATTTGGGAGAGTGTTTAACTCGCTTTAAGTGCCACATGGTGGATATTTCATCCTCTGTACTGCCATAATTCATGCAATTAACCACGTAATGTCATTTTGCAGAAATGCCACCACAGTCACGTAATTTTCATGAGATCAAGCTGATTGTGTAGATGATGTTTGCCAAGGATGAGTTCATTAATTCTCTGCTCATTTATATTCATTTAGTGTACTCAACAACTGGTCATGGATCCAATTAATAATGTTAAGCACTGGTTCAATAGATTAAACTGACAACTATTCTAGTCACAATGAAGCTCCAAATGCTTGTGACTGATCCAACTTTAGAATTTCATTACTGTTTTTCAATTTAGCAAAACATTTTGCCACTGGCTCCATGCACATTAAAGTGACTACTAACTTCTGGAGTTAATCTGGAGTTAAAAGTGTTTATTGTTAATTCAGCGCTAGATAATAATTTCAAGATGAACTGATGTAGTGAACAAATTTGCCTAAGGCTCAAATATTGTGCCAGCTTTAACAAGATAACAGCGAGTGGATTATACAACTAGCAATATTCTCTAAACTGACACCTCTGTTACAGATGTGAAGCCTAAGCTCTGATCGTCTTCATAAAAATGGCACTTTTAATGTCAGCGTTCTATATATTAAATGAGCTATAAAAACACAATGTCAGTGAACATTAAAGGAGGTCAAATGTGTACAGACAGTTTTTGCCCTTCAGCAAGTGCAGCAGTAATACCTGGTTAGCACAAGTAACTTACAGCAGGCTAATACCCCTTAATTATATCATGAAAGGACAAACAGCCTCCTAACACAACATCAAAAGCACTTTGCAATGCCCTAAAAAATTATACTTTTGCCTTCAACAAATGACATTACAAACCAGTGTTTATACATCTCATATTAGCTACAACAAGATTATACGAGTGTAGTTTAGTGCCAGGTTAACATTCATTCCCCTTCCCGAGACTCATCGCATCCTCATCGAAACAGATCAGGAGAGAGAGTAAGCAGGAGAGAGAGAGCACTCAGAGGAGATCAGCTCTAAAAATAAAGAGGAAAAGGCAAGATTAGCAAATACTTCCTGCCCTCTTACTTATGCCAGTGTCTCGACAGACAGATTGTTTCAAATCTGCTGCCTCTCCAGATCTCTGCAGGCTGTGGCAAAAACATTCTGCCTTCTGCGCCATTAGCACTGTGACCTCCACAGTCTTAGATCAGATATTAGGTGCGAAACTGGAGGGGGGAAAAGAGGGCCTTATCACGTGCCATTGAGGTGCCTGGTTTTAAACCATCCTTGATCGTCCATGGCCATTCAAAAAGGTCAAAGACAATACGACAAAAAAGGTCATGCTTTGACATAATCACACAGGTGAATCATTTGGAACTGGTCTGTTGAACAGCTTGCAAGCTGTTCGCAATATAAAACTTTAAGTTAGATGTGAGAGAAGGTCAAATCTCTGTGCCCTGGTAAATATGGCAAAGGTTACCTGGAAAGATTGTGCAATCTCATAATTTTTCATACAGTTACATTAGCCCCAATAATAACTTTGAACCCTTGCGAGTTCACTGTTTCCATAGGAACATAATCCATATGAGCAATCAGTGCTCTCAAAATAAAGTAATAGGCATGATCAATCACCACAACACAATGCAAGAGAAGATAAAATAGGAAATAGCTGAAATAATTATGAAATGTAAATAGATATACCAAACGCATCCCTTATAAATCACATATATATATTTGAAACTAGGAATACACCAATACAAAATCTGTGTACCGATATGATATCCGATTATTTACATTGTTATAAAACGTCTGCCAATACTGTTACCAATACCGATAGTTTGGTGATTCTGCTTTTTTATGCTGCCTTGTTTTAAATTACTAATAGTTAATTAATTAACAAGTAACTTGGAAAGAAATGTAAATAATAACTTTATTTTCTATGTCTCTACATGTCTTCCCCTGCTTAGAGTAACTGGTCTCAATTATAAACAAAACAATCAAATTAAAAGCACATTAGCTCACATTAACATTCTTAGCTCTGAATAGCCTCATGTTCAAGCTCAGATTAAATTGTAAGATTTCTCACATTAACTGAACTGAATGAGGAACAAACACATCATATTCCTTGCTGTGTTTACCTTAAGGTGAGTAATCCAATTAGCTTTGTAAAGGTTTTAACAGTAGTTCCACCTCGTGAAATTCTAGCAATGCAACGCTTAAATATGCAACTCTGCTGTCATTGTCACCCAATTCAAAGCAACTCCACACAAGAGACATTTTCTTTCACACACAGCACAAGTTTTTGGCTAATTTTGCGACGCGTTTTTCCACCCCCTCAAGTGATGTTACATTTGTGAACGAATCTGTCTTTCTGAACAAATCTTTAAAGAGAACAAATCATTCTCATTCACCTCCATACACTGACTCACATTTCTCGTTCACTGAGGTCTCTCCCTCATGAAGCCAATGAGCTCAGCATGAGACTGGTTTGGTGGCTTTTCATGTCTTTAAAGACTGACTATAGCAAGAGCCAATAGCATTTGAGTGTGGACTGTGAAGAAGCATATCAATGGTTTCACCCGCTGAACGAATGCACCCTTCACTGAACCAGTCGAGTCAGTCGTTTGAGTCTGAATGAAATGAGACGTCTCATTCATGAACAAACTAAATGTAGTGGTATACTCATTCGCAAACTAAATGAATGAATCACTTAGTCGTTTCGTTTGTGAACTAAGATCCGCTGACTGACTGAACGAGAGGAGGAGGCAAGTAGTTCATTCAGTTCGGCATGTGAGTCAATCGCGTTCAACAAGGAGAGAAAGGGTTGAAATGCACTACAACCTATAGGTATGAACATAATCCTTAGTGTAAAAATCACTGAAAACAATTAAGTTAAAATGACATGAATTACAAATGGAATGTTGTGCTTTGATGAACATTGTAAGATATTTAGGCTTTTCTTGAACTTGATGAAACTGACAATATTCTGCCTTTGCTCTCTTGTAATGGTCAATAAAGATCAAACACGGTAAAGAGAGACGCAACTGAACTGAAACTGTAAAACTTAATATAATCATACGTTGATTCTGAAAGCAACATTTACCTTCGCATACCATTACAACTGATGCAGAGGCAATGGTAAGGTTTGTTACGTTGGCAAGCAAGTCGCCTCTGAACAACAGTTTCCAGTCTCACTCTAATTATTTCTATTCCTCCTGTTTTGTATTTTTTCCTCTTTCTCTTCTCTCCTGCTCTACTATGTGCTTTCAATGCATTCTCACTCTCACTCACACTTGCCACTCACGCTTTAGACAGCGCAATCTCAACAACTTGTGCTCTTTCTCCACTTCCTCTACTAAACATCTCTCTCTTTCTATCAGTCTTTGGAATTGCCAGTCAGCTGTAAACAAAGCTGACTTCATTCCTGTCATTGCTAGCTAATCAGGTCTCAATATCCTGGCCTTGGCTGAGACCAGGGCTGAGATCGGAATGGAATACTACCATACTACTCTTACTACTGTATATCTGCCATTTAAAGATATGGTAGAAGTAGTAAGAGTAGTATGAGTAGTATGCTATTCCGAACTCAACCCTGGATTAGAGCAGAGGACACAGCTACACCCTCTGCTCTCTCCACCAAATTCACTTTCTCCCACAAAGACTGGGAGGGGTGGGGGAAGAGGTTTGCTTATGTCCAACACATGGAAATGTATGCCTCTGTTCTCTCTGTGTAACAGTAACTCCTTGAACAGTAACTACATGCCATTACTATCACCCATCCTTTAAAATGTATTTTGAGTTATATATCATCCCCCAGGCTGGCTAAGAAACTTCTTGGAGGAGCTAGATGTGCTATTATCCTTCTTCGCTGAGGATGGCAGCCCACTTGTGGTCCTCGGTGATTTCAACATTCACCTGGATAAACCACAGGCCGCAGACTTTCATAATTTGCTTGCCTCGTTTGACCTCAAATGCCTCACAACTGCATCAACTCACATATCAGGTAACCCACTGGATCTCATCTAACAAGTAACTGTAACACTGACCATGTTCTTGTTACTCCACTACACACTTCTGCTCTTTTCTTCCTTAGGTTTAACATAGGGGGAAGTGATCCAATTAAGCCCACCCAAACCTAAGTTTTACATGTTTTCTTATAAAAAATGTTCCAATAAAATGAGTATTAAATCAAAGATTAATCTCTCATCTAAACACTCATGTAGTTACTTCATTTAATTGCAAATGTGAAAAGTCTGGAGAGGGCTTATAAGGAACATGTGTACCATTTAAGCCCACATGGGTTTGTTAATAACCCCACTATGCTTTTTAAAATGTAAATGCTTCATATTTTACTAAATAAACAACTCAATTTTTGATTATTTTTGTAGATTTAGACCTGAAACATCATAACCAGTAAATGAAATCTTTAATTTCTGAATCTGGCAGTCCTTATAATTTAGTTCTTTGTCTTTTCACTTTTCTCCCTGCAATGAAAACAGATTCAGTATGTAGTGCTGACAAGGAGTTGCGTTTAATATGAGGTTCAATGGGTTATTTGCTCAGTGGGCTAATTAGGAACAATACAGGTCAGTGGAAAATAAGCCTAAATAATTTAAAGTAGAGTCAAGGTAAACACATAATATTTTTTCATGAATAAAAACGCTATATTTTACAACATATAGCATGTTTGTTATTGTTGTTTAAACAAATAAAATAATTATTCCGCTTTTAAATTTTGAGGAAACAGGCTTTTCAAAGGCACTGTTCCTATGAAAACAAAGTTATATTTCTGGATTATAATTATAGACAGAGCACTAAATCTTGTTTGAGCTCAATAAGCTTCTTAAATATTTTCATTTAATGTGTTTATCTTTGTGAGCATCCTGCACTTGCTCCAGAAACTCATGATATCCATCTTTTCAAATACTAAGTATTGTTGTTAAATACAAAGAAAATAAATAATATCAAGTATCATTTGATCACTTAATTAAATTTTTTTTTATCATTCCTCGCCTGGTTTGTTCATCTGATTCCAGTAGGGCTGAAACGATTAGTCGACGTAACATTTTCACTGTCAAATAGTCATTTGATCTCATTTAACATAACATGAGATCACATTAAACTCTAATGATGACGTGCAAGAGCAGCACTGCAGTTTGCGCCTGACTGAGAAGAGGAAGAATTACAAAGCTCACAGTCCAGATGCCCTTTAAACTTTCCAAACAGCTTCAGGTGATGTAGACAGGGTTGTGAGGGTTACTTTTGAAATGTATTCCACTACAGATTACAGAATACATGCTGTAAAATTTAATTTGTAACGTATTCCATTAGATTACTCAAGGTCAGTAAAGTATTCTAAATACTTTGGATTACTTCTTCAGCACTGGTAGATTTTTTTCACTTGTTTTGACTATAAAAACTCTGCCAGTACAGTAAGACAAAATACACATGTTAAAAATACATTCTCTGAAAAACCTAAATATCTTATGCAGTGTTGTTTCTAAAACAAGATTAATCAAATTGATCTTGTTTTAAGGATTTTTAGATATTTTTACAGGAAAACAATACAAAAATTATTATCAAGAATACAATTTTTGCCCTAATATCAAAGGTCTTACTAGAAAAAAAGAAATTATGATCCAGCGTGAATTTTCTTGATAAAACAATATGATCGTGCCTTGTAACGTGCATGTAAAATGGCTAGAAATAGCATTTTAGCTTAGCGTAAAGCTGACAATTTACACAAGGTTTATTTCTATTTCTGCTGCTCCAAACTTACTTCAAACTTACTTCTCTGTCTGCTCGTATGAATGTAACACATCATAAGAAAGTGTTTCACCGCTGTTCAAATGCACTTTGGATCGCATCATTTATATGCATAAATGTTTTCCATCTGAAAGGACTAAATATTAAATGAAACAAATTACAATAAAATGCAAAGTTATCTCTTCAGTAATCAAAATACTTTTTGAATGTAACTGTATTCTAATTACCAATGATTTAAATTGTAACTGTAGTGGAATACATTTACTTATATTTTGTATTTTAAATACGTAATCCGATTACATGTATTCCATTACTCCCCAACCCTGGATGTAGATCACAAAGTATGAGGGAATTAAAATGCAAAAATACAAAATGAGTAAATACAGAAGCACTCTCATTGTGGAATAAGTGGAGCTGGAGCTCTTTTAAGGAAACACCCCGGCATCATTAATGCAGTTATATTTAATGCGTTATAGCTTTATTAAAGTTCAAATAATACAGAAGCAGATCATGTAAATAACTACAAACTCCGAAACTGGCATTTCTCTGTGCGGTCAGCGCCTCTTCTATGAGTTGCGCAAAGTGTCCCGATCTAAGGCGGAGAGATTGAGACTGCACCCGGCTGATGCACACTCTGTTGCAGGGATGCTCATCCCTCGAGCGCGCACGCTTAATGCAGCTAGATTATAACGTGATGGCTCACGACTTATTGAATCATAATATATGTGTCACTGTGCATTTCTTATCGTGAAGAAAATTGGCAATACGCAGCTTTATTAATAAGAGAGTGTTTGTTTTTTTGTGAGTTAAAGATGTATTGAAGTGAACAGAAAGGTGAGAGAGGTAGTCTTCGCCCCATTATACACTGCAACAAAATACGTTTTTGATTTGTTTTTGTTTTGGCTTGTTTTCCAATATAAATATCTAAAACTCCTTTAAAACAACGTACATCTTCTTTAGCAGCTTTACTGCAGAAGAAAAAATTGTAATCTGAGAATGTTGAACATAATATTAAAAATACAAATATTTTAAAATATCTAAAAATTCTTAAAAAAAAGATGCATTCACCTGAGAAGCAGCATATAAGATATTTAGACTTATAGAGAATAGATCTTGAATAAAGTATATTTTGTCTTTACTGCACTCGCAGAAGTATAACCAAGTGAAAAAATACACTTATATACAAAATACTCTTTTATTTAAGATATATTCTCTTAAAGCAAGTCTAAATATATTATATGTTGCTTCTCAAGTAAGTGTATCTTGTTTTAAGGATTTTTAGACAATTTTAAATGAAAAACAAGACAAAAACACTTGATAACAATGGGATTTTTTTGCAGTGAATTTCTTTACTGAATTAAACTTAATAGAAAGCATTTTTCCCACCTTTAATTCAGTGAATGTCATTTAGAGGTATTTTTAAAAGATGATTTTGTCCTCTTTATTGTTTGTAAGCACATTTAATTCAACCTTTTAAGTCGGGGCACAAGCTGAATAATCGGTTAAGAGCTGATGATTAATTGTTGCAGTAATCGTTGAATAGTCAAATAATCGTTCTAATAATCGTTAGATTAATCAATTATCAAAATATTAGTTAGTTGCAGCAAAATGTTTTTTGCTTTTTTTGACATCATCAAAAATAGTGAAGTTTTGGTGCCACTTCAAAAATGGCCGCCAAACAGTGGTAGCACATATTCCCAAATAACTCAAGAATGAAACATTTGATTGGCTCCAAATAAAAAGTAAAAAGATACCAAAAATATTTTGCATTTCCTCTACAAAAAAAAAATAGTTCTCTTGCTTTCTGTCTTTTTTATATATGAAAATAAAACAGTAAGTGGGTTTATGTGGTACGTGGGCTTAATTGGGTCGCTTCTCACTATATCTGCCACCTTTACTGCCACATACTTCTCCTTTCGACAAAGCCTCCGCTCTCTCTCACCTACCCGTCTTCCATCCTCTAACCATTTCTCCTTGCTTGATGTCTGTGATGCTACTAATATTATATGCTCCACTTTAACATCTTGTCTAGACAATATCTGTCCCCTCTCCTCCAGGCCATCCCGCGCCATCTCACATCTCTCCTCTGCCCTACTCTTCCCCCTCCCACATCCTCTCTAACAGCTAATGACTTTGCCACTTTTTTACAGACAAAATAACAAACACCAGCAGTCATTTCACCACACCACAAACCCACGGACACTCATCACCAACACACAACCCACTTCTCCCCTCTTTTTCTCCAATCACTGAGGATGAGGTCTCTAAACTTCTCCTCTCCAGCCACCCTAGTACCTGTTCCCTTGATCCCATTCCCTCCCATCTTCTCCAGGCCACACATTATTAATATTTTTCTCCTCACTGTTACATTTCCCACTACATTTAAGCAGGCTCGGTTAATCCCACTGCTTAAGAAACCCGCACTAGACCCTGCACTCTTAGAAAGTTACAGATCGGTCTCTCACCTCCCCTTCATAGCAAAAACACTTAAACAAGTAATGTCAACCAGGTCTCCATATACAGTACATGACATCACTGGAATCTGTAATTCAGGCACATGGATTTTTTCTATCATTGCTATGCTGATGACACACAACTCTACCTCTCATTCCAGCCTGATGATCCTACGGTAGCTGCATGGATTTCAGACTGCCTGGTAGATTTCTCATGCTGGATAGAAAAACACCACCTCCAACTCAACCTAGCAAAGACAGAACTTTTCATTGTTCTATCGAGCCCAGCTATACAATCTTCACCATTCAGCTAGTCTCGTCAACGATCACACCATCCAGGACAACCAGAAATCTTGGTGTTCTGTTTGAAGATCAGTTGAACTTCATGGACCACATTGCAAAGACAGCCCGATCATGTAGAGTTAAACTCTGTTCAACATAAGGAAGATCAGACCTTTCCTATCTGAGCATGCTACACAACTTCTTGTCCAAGCTCTTGTCATATCTAGACTGGACCACTGCAATGTTCTTGTGGCAGGACTTTCTGCATGTACAGTCAATCCAGAATGCGGTGGCGCGTTTGGTTTTCAACGAGCCTAAGAGAGCGCATGTCACACCTCTCTTCATCAAACTGCACTGGTTGCCATTGGTTGCTTGCATCAAGTTCAAGGCATTGATGCTCGCTTACAGAACAGCCACTGGTTCCGCGCCCCCATCTACACTAACTATTTCAAATCACTATAGAAATTTGAATGGCACCACGTGGTGCTATCTCACTGAGGCACAAAATCATTTTCTCTGACTTTCACTTCCACTGTTCCTTGCTGGTAAAACAACCTTCCGAGCTCAACCCGAGCACCTGATTCTCCAACTATTTTCAAGAAATATCTACAGACACATTGCTTTCATGAGCACTTGACCCAATCCTACTAATGTCTTCTCTCTTTATAAAATTTTTTTTTATTCCATTCTTGTACTTATCTGAGCATTTTAAAACATTGTATTGCAGCACTTTTCATATTATTGCCTCATAACAAATTGCTTTTGCTGTATTCCTCCTTTGTAGGTTGCTTTGTATAAAAGCGTATGCTAAATGAATAAATGTAAATAAATGTAAATATATTAAAGAAAGAAATCTCCTCTTAGGAGGTCTATTTGTCCTCCACATCAAAGAATGATGAACATCTTGATGGGAAATGATCTGAAACTATCCAATTTTAATGAATGCTGCCTCACCCCTACCATTCCAGCCCAGAAACTAAACAAAGTATGTGACATATGCCACTAATGAAGAACGTTCTCCTATGCGGGCTTCAAATAAAATGAGACAAAATTAATAACAGTAAGGCGAAGTGACCTTTTCAGTTTGATAAATTGTATAGGCCTGTGGACATGGAAAGCCTGGCTTTGATAAATAATCTCTTTCCTGGTTCCGGGGCTGTATCGACCCAAGAAAAGCACTGCACACGTATTACCAAACTTGAGTTCTCACTGATAGCTGCTGTCTATCCCAGCCACTTCTCTGAAGTATTTTCTTTCTAGACCCATCACATATATCATTGCATGCAGGAAGACATTCTCATTAGGTTGCAGAATTAAGCTTACATTTTTACTTCATTTCATCTAACATGAGCTCAAACAACTTCTCTTTGCATTTCACCATTTTGAAATTAGTATTTTTGAACTCTACATTTCTAAAGCTGCTACATGTTCTGTTTTTCTCTTCATTATGAATTCCCTTTTTGATGGGTACATTTCAATCACCAACCTATTCATAGAACTCATGACTGACTGGAGTGGGAATGAGATTGGGCACTTGACACTTGGCAAATAAAGATTTTACCAAGCCAGAGGTAAAATTAATAACTTATAAGTATTTTTTGCGCAATATGATATTTGAAGATCTATAAATGCCAGCTACGTAGGGACGTTTTGTCATTGCTTCTTTAATTGCAATAACATTGTCTTATTGTCTTTTAAAAGGGCAGCTTCTAATGGCAAAAACAGCATACACACAGCTTTTTACAGGCCTCTGCTGAGTTCACCTTCTCTACACAAAGGTCTATTTTTCTTATTTCCACAAACACACAGTTATGCATTGGTGGTTGACAAGTGACATTGAACTTTAAGCAATTATACTGTATATTGCATTCACTTAATTCATCTATCACAATCTAGAGGTAAGAAAGAGAAGACCACACTGATTCAAAGTAACAAAAAATCAGCTGCACCTTTTACCTAGAGTTAAAGTATTTCAATCAATTCACCTGTGAACATCAATCAAAATGCTCCCTGCTCCTTGACCTAAATGCAAATAACGTGAGAGGTGAATGAAAGAAGATCCTGCTCTGCGTCCAGCTTTTTCAAGTGCTAAGCAATTACATTCACAGTTTACTGATCACTTGATTTAGCACACATCAGCCTACACAAATTGTGGACAGACCATTTCAGAACATTTACACTTTACAACAAAAAGCTCTGTGAAGATCAGTGTAATTCAATTGCCACGTATACACAGTAGCTACCATGTTTACGGGAAATATATATTCTGCAAAGATGGTCAAACACAGACATTGCTAAATGCAGGGGACCATTCAGACAATTTAAAAGGAATGCACTGCAGTAGGCTGCTCTAATGCACTAATGTTATTGATTGCAAGTCATGGTACGAGTTTGAGTCACAGCCTGTAACAATATCATGCAGTAAGCTAAGATAGGAGAGTGCTGCAATCTCTAATACACTGGCTCTAAAAGCCCCACCAATACCACACTAATGCTTTTCTCGCAACCACTGCAGCGTAATTGGGTGTTAGTGGTAATTTGAAAGTACCCCTTAGTGTATAGAGAGTGATGAGCTCATCAGAAGACCGTTTAGGAACGAGTATGTGTATACCATAGGAGCATGATTCAACACTATGGCAAAAAAGTATGTGGACACCCCCTGCTTATGATAAAGACACAATTTGTCTTTATTGTCTACTTTTTGTTAATATCTTGTAGTGTAGGCAAGCTAACTACTTTCTTTAAAGGGGTCATGTCATGAGGAATTATATTTCCCTTTATATTTTGACATATAAGAGGTCATTCTACTTTAAAAACATACTTTATATTTTAGAACTCAAAACTTCATCTCCAATGCAATAAAAGCATTTATTGAAACCAAGCTGCAAAAATGCCTCATTGTCTACTTCTGCGACTTCCCTACGTCACTAGGGGGCTCATTAATTCATGACCGCCTCTACAGCAACAACATCAACACCTACTTTAAATCATTGCACCCTTGGCCCCGCCCACTGGCGCTTCAGTTTATAAACAGAGAGAGAGCAGGACAGACAGGCCTAGTATAGCATACTAACTATTTTTAAACACCAAAGAGAACCCATCTGGACAACTAGTTTTTTATGTGTCTTGCCTCGTTTTTAAAGATGCTATGTTTCATTTAGCTGCACTGCCTCTTGCTGTTTTGAGCAAAACTGTGTTCAGTCAGTGTGAATTGCTTGTGAACCAGTCATAATACAATTCAAGCTTTGCAAAGGAACTGTTATTGAATGATGGGGCAGTTAAAAACACTATTGGACACGATCGCAACCTTAAGTAAACCGTTTCATTCATGAATATTTCATATGGCATGACTGTTTGATAGTTTATGGTGCTGCTTGTGTGAAAAGGTTAAGGTTTTCAGATGTAATGTGTTTGATGTGTGTTGTGTAAACCCTGAAATTTAGTTTTATAATCTTGTGGAGCTTTGTTCATTCTACTGATTGAGTTTCAAATATGGCTGTATTCGAGGGGGCTGCACCACGTTAGCCAATCAAAACGGTGGTCATTTACGCTGAAGTTTAAAGGAGGCGCTTAGGCCAAAACCGAGCGTTTCAGACAGAGGGTCAGAGACAGGGTGGGAAATTATCATATATTACAAAATTATGAGTGTTTTGGTGCAATAAAAACTTTACTAACATTATCAGAGGGCCTCAGGGAAGATATTAATTTTTTTTTTTTTTCGGCCCCATTGCCGAACATCACTGCCTGACCTCACTGATGCTTGTGTCTAAATGGGGAAAAAAAATTGTAGCCATGTTTCAAAATCTAGTGTTCAGCCTTCCTGGAAGAGTGGAAGCTGTTAGGGAGGACCAACTCTCTATTAATGGTAATGATTTTGAAATGAAATCCTGAAATGTAATGTAATTGAGCTGGTGAGAAGTCTAAAAGCTTTGAACTGTCAAAACACAACACTCGAGTGTACATCTTTGGTGTGTATTCACGGTTATCAGTTCCAAATTACAACCGTCCTTTGTCAATGTTAGAGAGAAATGAGAACCTATAAATATTTATTTAGGGAGGTAACACTGGATTCTCCTCTAATTTCCCATGGTGTGCCAGCATGCTGACAAAACAGGAGAGCAAAGGTACATATATCAATACAGCTCCAGATGACAGGGATGAAGAAATACTGCCATTTCTCAATCTGCCACAGCAGTGTCAGGCTGATCAGCTTTCCTGGATGTGTGATATCTTTTCAAAGCACACATCTGTAATACTGAGACAGTAGGATCTCACTCTATAAACAAGCAGACAGATAATAGAAAAAGACAGTCCAGAATTCAAGTGCAGTTACCCGATCAAACACTACTCTTTTTTTTTTTCTTTTTGAACTAAAGTTCTCTATTATGCTAAAAGAAGAATTTGTTCCCAAAGGGAATCAAAATATCTGCCTTTTATTTTCTTCCTTTTACATAGTAGTCTTGAGTCTGCAATTGAAAGATGTTGTTTGAAGGAAAAATTTCATTATGTACACTAATACATAATGTAGGCTACTGCTGAGTTTTTTGTATTTTATGCTGTACACTGCCAACTGATGTCTTATAATCTAGGCTACATCCTCAAATTTATTCTGAACTACCTTGCATTTGCTTAACGGCACAGTTACATCACATATTTTTCTTTATTTTTCTCTTTGTTGTAGGTCACATTTTATGGCGTGTTTAAAATGACAATGCAAGAAATTTGACTTTTTAAAATAAAGTAGTCATTTAGTAGATGGGTTATTGACAAAAGGGTGGTCTCAGGTGATAGAAATGAGAAATCTTTTTTAAAAATCTAGTTTAAAACACTTGTCAAATTTGTAGAAATGTAATCTTTGTGTCCATGTTGGTTTCATAACATTTTTGAAAAACAGCTGTTGTAGATGTTCTAGATTTACTGAATTACTTTAAAATGTCACGTGGCGTAACTATCAAGTAAAAGATATTAAAATACTTTCCTTGCACCTTGAATACATAGGTGTTCATAACTTAATCATTCATTTTTTAAAAATTCAAAACATATTTTATAAAAAAAAACAAAAAAATGAAAAAGATTATCCTGCACTACTCATGCCATAAATTATTTTTTTCTAGAATATCAGCTTTTAATGAGACTTTGATTATATTATTATTATTCTTTTTTTTTTTTTTTACTGTCAGTAACACCACATGATATTTTTTTTTTTTACTTGAAGCAAATATCAAAATGACTTTAAAATCGTTCATCATACAAGAGGTGTATTCAACTAATTGTTTTGTGTGAATTGCACTTGTAAATGTACACTCACTGAGCACTTTATTAGGAAGACCTGTACACTTACTTATTCATGCAATTATCTAATCAGCCAATAGTGTGGCAGCAGTGCAATGCATAAAATCAAGCAGATACTGGTCAGGAGCTTCAGTTAATGTTCACATCAGCCATCAGAATGGGGACAAAATGTGCTCTCAGTGATTTGGACCATGGCATGTTTGTTGGTGCCAGTCGGGCTGGTTTGAGTATTTCTGGAACTGCTGATCTCCTTGGATTTTCACACAAAACAGTCTCTAGAGCAGTGGTTTTCAACCTTTTTTTTGATGAACGCCCCCCTACTTCATTCCCCCAAGTGCTCTGTGAATGTATTTTTGAATAATTTAATAGACCTGGACAAAAAATTATGCCTTTATCCATAGAGAAATTAAAGAGACAATAGCTTGCTTAAGGGCACAATGGGGGAAACTCTTAGCTTGTTTCATGTAGGATCAAACTAGCAACCTCCTGGTCACCATCCCTGCGCTTTACCCATCACCTCCCCACTCCACTCCACAAAAAGTAGCTTGTTTTTCTTTCTATACCTCTTTCTTTTACTCAAACACACACATACACAAACACTTAAAATATTACTTTTGGTATCCCTTTTTGATAATTTTGTATCCTGCATCTGGTGGAGACATGCATCGTGCCCCCTTATCAATCCATATTACGGCATGCCAAGATGTCTTCCACTCTAAGCTGGTTTTCAGAAGCTCTGAGCACAGGCCCTACAGTAGAAGGCAGTAAATAAAACACATAAATGTGTCACTGCAGACAACCAGCAGACAGTAGCCCATTCAATGTTAATAGGAGAGCATTGGTTACCCGAGTTTAAATAATGGCCTCCTGCCACTATCTCTGGGGTCAAGTTCCCTAAGTGGCTGGATTTATAGAGTTAGCAAATTGCTTTTCTATCCTCATTCTTTACCCCTCTCCCTGTCTGCTCATCCTTTCTTTCAACATGGTGCGTGGATGATGGAAAGTAACAGGGAAATGATTGGCCTGTTTTTCACTACTGAAGAGCAGGACCTATCTCAAGGCCGATTTGGCATTTCCTTTGACTACTGGTTCATACACCCTATCACAGCCAAGGTAAATAGAGGACATGGAATTGCAGGCAAAAACATCAAAACATAGAGAGGAGGAAAACAAGACAAATAGCTTATACTATATATCCAATAGCCCCTTTCCCAAATAAAGTCCTGGTCCTTTCCTGTTAGGAACTTCCTAGATAAGAACTCTTTTTTGCGATTAACATTTTTTATTGATTCAACCATTAAATATAAATAGCAGAACACACATATACAGAATCAATATCCCCCAGTCTTCTGGATACCCCCTCTTCAAGAGCTGCCACTCTGGCTATCTCCAAACACCACTCCTGAAACGGGGGCGCTCCAGCCGACTTCCAACTCCTCAAAGTGATCTGTCTGGTGATCATAATACTAGTTAGAACCCAGTTTTTCATGTGCTTATTCTCCAAATTAATGACTGACCCATCTCCTAAGATACAGAGTCTGGGGCAAAATAAAATTTGAGAGGCCAAAACCTTGCACATAAAACTCTGAATCCTCATCCAAAATTCTTGCATCTTAACACATCCCCAAAAGTCATGGGTTGTGTCTCCTCCTTCTGATTGACATCGCCAGCAGGTGGGTGTGTCTTTAAGACCAAGCTTATGCAATCTAGAGGGGATCCAATAGACTCTATGTAAAATCTTAAATTGCATGAGGCGAACCCTTGAGTCTCTAGATGCAGATTTGACGTTTTTTAGAATCCCAGCCCACTCTCCCTCCTCCAATACCAAATTTAGATCTTTCTCCCATAATCTCTTAAGAGAAGTTGAAGTTCCATCCCCCAGACTCTGAATTAGTAGGGAGTAATACACTGATGCCTCATGACCTTTTCCAAAAGCAGTAATCACCACTCCCAGAGTATCTGCCGCTTTAGGAGGGTGTAAACCACTCCCAAAAACAGTAGAGCAGGTGGCGCAGCTGTAAATACTTATAGAACTGGGATCTAGGAATCCCAAAAAGTTGAACCAAATTTTGAAAGGATCTCAACACTCCATTCTCATATAGGTCACAGAGTGTAGTAACCCCCCTCCCAATCCACTCTGACCAGCAAAAAGGGGACTTGTTGATGCATAATTTGGGGTTCAGCCATATGCTCGAGGCAACATTTAAAAAAATTTCAGAATTAAACAGTCTGGACACTTTTGTGCATACCAAGTTCAAGTGCGAGGTAACGGGATGTAACTTAGCTTCTCCGAATAATTTGATAGCAAGGCTCTGCAGTGGCGAAATAGGGACAAGAACGTCCTGTTCTATACAGAACCAGGGAGGGGCTCTCTCAGGTGGAAGCGACCAATGAGCCAAATGTCTGAGACCGAATGCATAATAATAAAATAAAATCTTGGGTAGGCCTAGCCCACCTTTGTCAATCGGTCTATGAAACTTATTGAATTGTAATTTGGGATGCTTACCATTCCAAATGAAGGACTTTGCTATGCTATCAAATTGCTTGAAATAAGAGAGGGGGACATCTACAGGGAGAAACTGCAGTAAGTAATTGAATTTTGGAATACAATTCATTTTAATAACATTAACCTTCCCAATCATCGATAAATGTAATGAAGCCCACCTGCCCACACCGCTCAAAAACCATTTATTAAGGGGTCAAAATTAACTCTTAACTAAATCACACAAATTTGCTGGAAATAAGATACCCAAATACTTAATGCCCTGTTTGGTCCACTGGAAAGCACCCGGCTTGAAAGCCATTTCTGGGCAGTACGCTGTCAGAGCCAAAACTTCGGATTTAGACCAATTGACTCTATATCCTGAAAATTAGAAAATAAATTAATAATTCTGTGGAGGCAAGGCATAGGTCTATTGGGGTCAGAGACAAATAATAAAATATCATCTGCGTAAAGCAAGAGTTTATGTGCCATACCTCCCGCCACCACCCCTGGAAAATCATCCTCCTTTCTTATCATGGTTGCTAATGGTTCCAGGGCAAGACAGAACAATAATGGGAAAAGAGGGCAACCCTGCCGGGTGCCCCTATCCAGAGTAAAATAATCTGAAATTAATCCATTTGTTTGTACCGCCGCTACAGGGTGTCTATAAAGTAACTTAATCCATCCAATAAACGTACTCCCGAACCCGTATATTTCCAAAACCTTAAAAAGATAATCCCATTCTACCATATCAAATGCCTTTTCGGCATTAAGTGAGATGGCAGCGACCGGAGATTGTTCATTCGCTACTGACCACATGATATTGATGAGACGCCTAATGTTATCAGAAGAGCTACGGCCTCGAATAAACCCCACCTGATCTATATGTATAAGAGATGTCATAACTTTACTTAATCGATTAGCCAGAATTTTTGACAAAATTTGAGTATAAATCTAACTGGATCAGGGAAATTGGACGGTAACTTTTACACTTGCTTGGATCTTTGTCCTTTTTAAGAATCAGACTGATCCGGGCTTGTGTCATGGTTGCTGGGAGCTTTCCATTCTTTAATGATTCAGTATAAACTTCTAGCAAAAGTGGAGCCAGTTCTGTAGCATAAGATTTGAAAAACTCAGCGGCAAAGCCGTCAGGCCCTGGAGCCTTGCCTGTAGGTAAGGCCTTAATAACCTCGCCAAGCTCCTCCAAGGTTATCTCAGAATCAAGATAATTTTTTTGCTCAGTCGTCAGTTTAGGGAGATCTAATGGTTCCATAAAGTTTCTAATATCTTCATCAGTAGACGAAGATGTGGAACTATAAAGATCAAGATAGAATTCTTTAAAAGCATTATTAATACCAATGGCCGGGGTAAATATTTCACCACCAGCAGATTTCACTGAGGGAATGGTAGAAAAAGACTCTCTCTGCTTTATATATCTAGCCAAAAGTTTTCCTGCTTTGTCCCCCGACTCAAAGTATGACTGTCTTGCCCTGAATAGCCAAAACTCCACTTTCTGCGACAAATTAGTATTATATCTGTATTTCAATCGAGTAAATTCTCTGAGGCCATCGGATGACAAACGGCGCTTCAGCTCTGCCTCAGCATTTTTAATATTTCCTTCCAACTCCACAAGTTCTCGTGCTTTGGATTTTTTGGTGAAAGTGGCATACTGTATGATCCGGCCCCTAAGAACCGCCTTAAGTGCCTCCCAAGCCACGCCCACAGTGGATACTGAGGACCAGTTGGTCTCCATATAAACATTGATTTCAGTCTTTAACATTTGTTGGAATTCAGGATTTTGCAAAAGGGACACATTAAGGCACCAACTATATGATTTCTTTTTCTCCGTATGTGGCATCACCTCTAAACTCACCAGGGCGTGATCAGAGACTAAAATGTTTCCAATTGAGCAATCCGCAACAGATGAAATGAGGGACTTGGATATTAAAAAAATCTATTATAGAAACAATCTTATGGACTAATGAAAAAAATTTATAGTCCCTATAAGATGGGTTCAAAAGTCTCCAAATATCTGCAAGACCAAGATTTTTACACATCCTGGGGAAGCATCAATGTTGCTCTAGGCGGCTTACACACTTTTGCTTCACTATGATCAAGGACTGAATCCATCAAAAGATTAAAGTCTCCTCCCAATATTATATCACGAGGGGTGCCAGCGTCTTGCAACATCCCTTCAAGATCTATAAAAAAGCCCTGATCATCAGCATTAGGTGCGTAAATATTAGCCAAAATCAACCTTTGCCCTGAATTACAGCTAAAACAATAATTACTCTTCCTAATTTATCTTTAATCTGTTTGAGACATTTGAATTGTAGATGTTTATTTACCAATATAATGACTCCCTTGCTCTTACTTGAGCCAGCACTAAAGAAAACATGTCCACCTCATATCTTCCCAAATTTTCTGCTTCCTGCGGAGAAAGGTGTGTTTCTTGAAGAAATACTATATCATATTTCTTACGTTTAAGAAAAGAAATAACCTTCCTTCTTTTTATGGGATGCCCCAAACCATTCACATTCCATGTGGAGAGAGATAGTATACTCATATTAACAACTGACATATTGATATAATAAAAAAATAAACTGTGTGTCAAAAACAAAATTATACAGACCACATTCCCCATTAGTAAAACAATCAAACCCCGAACTTCCCCCCGAACAAAACAAACAGAAAAAAGAAAAACGTGTGCATTAACTCCACGCACGAGAGCGCCAACCGGCGACGATCCCTCTAAACTCAAAAGGTCCATGAACGCCCACGAGCCCCCATGACAACTTTGCCGTCGGATTGCTCAATTTTGCCTCACAAATTTGTGAAGCAAAATTACATAACAGAAAATACTTTGTAAAATAAACCCCAGCCAAAAGGAAGAATGAACACAGAACATGTAGATTAGTTCACAAAATTGTTTTAAAGGTGTGATCCTCCGCAAAACAAATTTCAGCTGATATAAAACCGTTCAGTTTCACGGATAGACAAACGAATGTTCAGTGAGCCAGCCATTATGAGTTCAGCGGATGACGTAATCATTCCAGTGTCCCGTAAATGGAACAAGCTCCAGCCGGAGCCAACACAAAAAGAAACAAAACCGACATCCCAGTTCCCCGGATGATCAAGTCAATTCACTCGGAGGCCGCATAGAAGTATATATCATGACTTAATCAATCCGTCAATTTTATAAAAGACATCCTTTGTGTGAGCATGTATATATTTTGCGGTCATCCGTAGTGTCCACTCTCAAACTGGCCGGGAACTTCCATGCAAAAGTAATCTTCCGTCAATGCAAAAGCTTCTTTAAGGAAAGTGTTATTCACAAAACAAACTCCAGCCGCTAGGCGGAGCAAACACAAAAAGAAACCAAAATGACGCCCAGCTTCCTCAAAAGCCAGAGTAAAAACAGCGACTCGACCCACTCACATGAGAAACATCCAATGGTTTACTCGCCCATTGATTCTATAAAAGACATTGCCTGATTGGGAAAGGTAAATACTTTGCGACCGTCCTTCGTTTCTATTCTCAGTTTGGCCGGGAACATCAATGCAAAAGTGATCTTATGCTGATGCAAGAGTTTCTTGCATTCCCTGAACCGATCACGTTTCTCTCTTGTAGAACTCGCAAAGTCAGGGAACAAGAAAATATTATGATTCCTCCAAGAAAGCTTTCCTTTGCTCCTTGCCTGGCGCAACATGAGATCTTTATTGGATGACCTCAGAAATTTGGTCAGGATCTCCCTCAGCAGATCTCCGAGCAGGGACTCTGTGAGCTCACTCGATTTCCAGCTTGTGGCCTGTTATGTCGAGCAGACTCGGGAAGAGTTCGTCTAGAAATTCACCATATCTCTGCCCTCCTCATGCTCAGGAATTCCAACAATTCTGACGTTATTCCTGCGGCTTCTATTCTCAAGATCTTCAAGCTTTTCAAGAATACGTTCCAGATCAACTTTGGTCGCAGGCGGATTAGCGGATAATTCCCTCTCCGAAGACTCCAAATAATCGATTCGTTTCTCAGCATCTGATACTCTTGTAACTAACTCAGAAATTTTATTTCCATCGCCGTAATCAATCGACGTATTACAGCAAGATCCTCCAAGTCAGCAAGAACCTTCATCAGCATCACCGATATGTTGGACAACTGACGCTGGATGTCTTCTCCCGCCGCGCCATCCAAATCGAGTCCCTGGTCTGTAGGCCTGTTGGGGCTTTCATCCTGAGCACATAAGTGTCTTTTAATGTCTCCAGAGCCCGATGATTTTGACTTCTTTGCCATGTTTTACCTCAAAGAGCAAATGTGTAACTGGGTGTATCGAATTTCACCAGATTATAACATGAGAATAATCACAAATTTTGCAAAGTGCGCAGAGCTCGTCGTTTACACGTCTGCTTCTTGCATGGCGTCACGTGACCTCCCCTAGATAAGAACTCTTAAGAGGAATAGGAAACCCAAGGAAACATTCGCACACACAAAAGGAACCCTCGTAGTGACGTCATCTAGTGTCGACCATTTGTCTTCTGACGCTGTTTGCATGCACCATTCTATAGCAGTAACGACAAAAACAACACCGATATAGGACGCCAGAATTGGAGCTACACTTTTGTTAGGGCTGTTTTACACAAACTGTGTCTTCAGATTAGTCTTCACACTGGGCACATGAGCTGCGCGGTGCTGCATCTCACTTTCCTCATGTAAATTAGATTTCATGACGAATACGTTTAGAACAGATTTCAATTACCCACTCTTGATAATCATCTCATTATTTCTTATTATTTATGTCCGTTGTAATCCAGAAATGACCTTATCTTCTGTGTTTTCTGATGAAAACTCAAAGTCTCCTGTTGAAGTCACGCAGCAGATCTGCTCACCCATCGCACAAAAATAATATGTAAAACAGGCAATACTCTTTGGATACTTTTTATTCGGAAGCTTCACTTAACAGATGCCATTGACTCTGCAGTCGTGTGAACACAGCCTCTTTGACTGGCCAATTTTACAACTGCATATAGCGCAGGAAATCTGTCAATTAGTCCATTTGTTTGAAGGAAATAATGTCATTCGAATTTGTCAGTGAAAAATCTTCCATGGATTTTAAGACTGCTTGCTCTGTCAGTAGCAGGAACATGTCCCACTGTTCACCGTTAGATTCATAGAGATGCAAACGCGGCTGCAAGAAGGAAAATTTGCCTCATTTACATTCAATGCGTTAGCCCTTCTACTTGGAGCTATGAAGGTGCAGACTGCTGAAAGACAACCCCCAAGGTGAAAATAACACATCTGAAGATATGTGAAGATATTTGAGGTAGTCTACAGATATTTTAAATTATTGTTGTATTTTAATGCATTTATTTCTTAAATTCATATACATTTTGTAAAAATGGGGGAAAGTATATTTCATAATTTAAATAAATTTTTGTCTTCATTTATATAAATGCTTCTCTGAAGGGGCTGACTGCACGCCATTGCCTAAAACGGGCTTTAATGTGACATGGGCTGTACCTGATGAACACTAACACCCTGTCTATACAGGGTGGCTTAAGGCTGTCTACACTGGACGCGTTGAAGCGAACACATAACCGTTATTTGCCTTGTTGGCAGGAGTAGTGTCAGCGCGTGCAGCGCAAAATGGAACAGGACATCCATTTACTATCAGCGTGATGTGACGCGACGCAACAAACGCTTTCAGTGTAGTCAGCTTACTTGATTAAAATGGGATCTACTTGCTTTAGATGCACCGTTCGCATCTGGTGTAGACAGGGTGTAAGACTTAAAGGGACAGTTCAGCCAAACAGTAACATTCTCTCATCATTTACTCACCCTCATGCCATTGCAAACTCATTTGACTTACTTTCTTCTGCGGAACACGAAGACATTTTGAAGAATGTATGAACTGTTTTTTGTTCATACACTGTCAATGGGGTCCAAAACTTTCAAGCCCCAAAAAGGACATTAAGGAAGCATAAAGGTCATCCATATGACTCGAGAGGTTTAATCCATGTCTTCTGAAGCGATGCGATCGGTTTGGGTGAGAAACTGACCTAAACTTAAGTGATGAGAAAATGATAATTTCTTTGAAACTTCTGCAATTAGTTCAGCCTGAAATGTAGAGGCACGTAATGTAGAGACTCGATTCAAACGTTGCATTTTATTTGCGCAGAACCAACGCCTTAAACTTACCTAATCTTTTGCCATCTTGCAAGCATGGTTATTTCCTTCAGGACATGCAAATCAAGTTTATTTAAACCATCTTGAATTATGCTACGAAGAATCAGCTAAACCTTCAAACTGAGCATTAAATATGCTCATAAAAGTTTCTCTCTCACTGAATCTGTGTTGCCACAGAGCGCTCGACGAGTCTGCTATAATTCTTGACATTTCTAGATCACTTCTCCGAGGACAAACAAAAAAACAAGGTATACAGCTTTGTGTACAAGGTGCCGTATGAGCAAATAAATAATGCAGTCCAAAAGTACATGCTGATGATGAGCGGGAAAACAAATCACCTAATTAATTAGTTACAATATAGTGACACACGATGCTAAACATTGCACCAATAAATGTTCCTGTAAACACATTTCAAAATGTGCCCAAAGCAGTGTCATTAGATAGCACAGGGTGTTCCAAAGTAAATGTTTTGTTATATGCAATCAGATTACACACTTTTAAGGTAGCATGTTCATCACACATTCAAGGGAGGGAATGAATATGTATGATCTCGAAGAAGAAGAGAAAAGAGAGCGAGAGAGATGTTCTGTGGCAAAGGATAAGGAATAGACTTTGAATGATTATAAATGTTTCAATGGAGACAACTAGGAATGTGGATGAACTAATAAGATCTGGGGATAGGAGGGGGGGGTTCTAACCATGGTGAATAACAAAGATGATAACTCTCTTGATCATTTCAGCAGAATCAGAATCACAGACCTCCTCCCTCTTCCACTGCCAGCATCATTCAGAGTTCATGAGCCACAACTCAAATTAGCCTAGACTCTTTTCCTTTTTCTGAGGCTGTTCAGCTGTCGGCGTTTCAAAGAACATCAAAGGCCGAGTCTCAAAAGAGCTTTTAAAGAACCTTCAACCTCATATTACATCACTGTCATGTGATTTGGAAATTCATGAATGTGCTTTGGAGACAAATGTTAAAATCAGGCACGTTAGTTAATCAGTGAAGTTAGGCTCTGTGTTTATCTGTAAAGAACAGGAAGAAAAGGGGACTGAATACCAATAACTGTGGAGAAGAAAAGCGGCCGATCACAGTGAGAAATAGATCTATTTCCAACGGCCGTATGCAACAATGCATTTCAAATCAGATGATAAAGTCAGCGGTAGCCAACTGTCAAATCAATTAAGCATCAACTGCGCGCGCGAGTAAATTCCCTCCTATTTAATACAGGATCGGATATCCGATTCACCAGCTTGACAGGACAGATTAAAGGGGCCGTTCAGAGCGAACGAGTCCTAGCAAATAATAATAAATTAAAAAAAAGCTGGACGAAGCGCAATGAATATAACAGAACGCGGGTGTCTCGAGACCCGTTTTTAGGAGATTAAGTTGTTTTTGACTTGCGGCACAACGGTCAAAGACGTCCATCTGACACATAGAAAACCAATTTAAAAACCAGCAGACAGACGCAAAAACGCATTCGCTGTGAACAGCCCTTGCATATGCGCCAATTATAACGGACATTACCGGCCGGAATTATCGCTCGTTTGAAAATTTAAACTAGTGCAACGCTGCACGTCGCACTTTGCATTTACAGCAAATAAAGTCTTACCTTTCACTCTCAAAGGAGAGAAACGGCGAAAGTGAAGCACTTCAGATTTCCATTTTACGCGAAAGCTCAGCTGGCAAGAACGCGACGGGATGACAGTGATGAACGGGCAGACTGTGACGAGCGGAAAATCTCTCATACATTAACCAGGACATCAGCCGTGAAAGGTGGATCGCGTGCGTTTGTTTGTGTAGTTCCGCGCGCTAGCAGAAATCATCGTTTCAAGTTGTGCACCTGCCTCGATTCCTGCATAACGCATCAGTTGTAATCCCAGACTTGAGCGCGTAGTCTTCATTCACTTCAGATGAAGTTTGCTGGACGGCATCTTGACGCGCTCGGCACGAATGAGAGGAAACGCACGGATCTCCAGAGCCCGTCATAAACACGGAGATTTGTCACGCAGAGTTGAAAGCGCTCGCATGTATGAGCCAGGTCGTAATATGTAAAGCCGCTTGTAGTTTGCTCACAAAGGACTGCTGCTGAAATTTCCTTGGACATGTACTTGGACCAAGTTACCGGAGGAATGCTCGCAGTGTTTCTTTGGGGAAAACAATGGTCTTTTAAGGAGTACAGCGATGAGGGGGGATTTTGAGGAAAGCGGATTGTATATCCTTTGTACACAAAAATAATTATAACCAGGTTGAGGTCTTTCAAGCAAAATCACCCTTTTAAAAGTTGCTAATTATGCTTATGATAAAGGGGTAGTTCACCTAAAAATGACATTTCTCTCGTCATTTACAGTACTAATATGACTTCTGCTGAACACAAATATTTTTAGATGAATATCTCAGCTCTGTAGGTCCATACAATGCAAGTGAATGGTGACCAGACCTTTGAAGGTCCAAAAAAACAGAAAAAAGCAGCATAAAAATAATCCATAAGACTCCAGTGGTTAAATCCATGTCTTCTGAAGTGATATGATAGGTGTCGGTGAGAAAAAGAAATATTTAACTCAGTTTTTACTTAATCTCCACTTTCATTGCATTGCTTCAGAAGACATATATTAAACCACTGGAGTCTTATGGATTACTTTTATGTGATTTTTAGAGCTTCAAAGTTTTGGACACCATTAACTTGCATTGTATAGACCTACAGAGCTGAAATATTCTACTAAAAATCTTTGTGTTCTGCAGAAGAAAGTCATACACTTCTAGGATGGCATGACGGTGAGTAAATGAGAATTTTCATTTTTGTGTGAACTATCCCTTTAATAGCACATTATCCACAAGAGTAAAACACTTCTCAATATTTTTCACCAAAAAAAAAAAAAAAAAAAAAAAAAAAAAAAGTTTGTACAATCAGGCTCTTTGTTTTAAAATTCATTGTTTTACAGTGGATATATCTGAAAATAATATGCACACGTTGTGTCTAATGTTAACAAAGACTGAACTAGCAGGCATTCATTTACAGCCAAAACAAGTCTATTTTAGAGCATGAAGTCCAATGACTGTACAGGTGGATCCTTCAATTAAAGAGAAATTGAAATGCCTGCAACAGAGAATTGTATTGTAGATGGCAATAAAGCATTATAGTCATGAAGAGACTAACCATAATTGTTTTTTTTTCCTGCAAGTATAAAAAAAAAAAAAAAAAAAAATCAATGTTTTTGTTAGGTACAACAGTTTTCTGTGATAAAAAGCAAAAAAAAATTATGCTAAAAATATACAGAACACTAGACAAGACTTGAAAACAACTAAATTGTATGAGTAATAAATGCACATTTACAAAGTATATAATGAAGTATTTACAATTATACTGGTGGCTCCTCTCTTCCCTCTTACTGAATATGATGATAAAATATATACATGTCTTTTAAGAGAAGAGAAATCAAAAGGCCTTGGTGGGGCCCCCTGACGCCTGCACTTCATGCCAGCATCAAGGCTGACTGTGGGCTGCTTGTCATCTTGACTACTCAGAGGAGCCGCCACGACCAGTGTTGGTCTGAATAAAGTTGCTGAGGCCATCAAAGCCTTGATTAAAGAGATACTCCATATACCAGTTCCAGTACTTTCCAGCCTGTAAACATGACAAATACAGTTACTGTGTGGAATATTGCAACAGGAAATGAATTTAAATAACACGACCAGAAATAAAAAGGCATGACAGACAAATGTCAAATAACTTAAAAAGGAGATGATGTATTTTAGTACCTTTATGGAACCAAGATCCACATCCTTCCTCTCTGGCCAACACTGATAAAGAGAACACATAAATATTCATTATTCCCTCAACTTAAATCTCAGTGGAACACTGCTGAATGTTACAGTCGGACCAAAAAAGGTACTTTTATTATTAACGATGAACTCACACAGCTTCCATGAATAATAAAATGTGATTCAGCATTAATGGATCCTCTATAAAAGATACAAAGAGGCTGCAGGATCCCCAGAAGTGACACAAGGCTTTACACTTGATGTAATCTAATCATCTAATTAGCTTGCACAGCTGAAGCCCATTCCATTGCTCTGAATGAGACAACAGTCAAGCATCAGTTTCTGGGTTTCCTTCCAAAATGTCACAATAAGTTCATTTCTAAAAATACAAATTGTTGCACGTTTCAATCCACTACGTAATGCTGATTATCATGAGGGAGCTGCCTCGTCATGATGGAGCAGCTGAATGACCTCTCCCTGCTTTGGAGACAGTTTTATTTGCAAGATTGGAGCAAGTATCTAATTTTATTAAATTCATCCACGAGACACCGCAGAATAAGTGTAATATCCGATATAATGTAGGCTGATATAGCTGCGATGCCCACACACTGCCAGTCTCCGCATACCTGGGAGCACCAGCTCTCAAAACTGTTCTGGCGGATTGTGAGGACCCGCTTTATCGACCAGCTGTGGGTTAAACACTTCTGAAAGACAAGCACTATGTTCAAAGAATTGTGTGCCAAGGTCGGACCTTTCAGTGGGCTAGACACATCAAGCTATCGCACACTCATAACACATGCACGAGTGGTCAAAACATGTCATCGTTTTGTGAATAAACTATTTTAGAACGTTTATCATGTGCTTCCATTCAGGATTTCTTATGCGCTATTTCAAAATGTGCATCAAAATATTTGGATGGAAACCCACCTACTGTAACATTGAGATCTTGTGCTTTTAAATGTCACCAGTGTGAGAATGTGTCACTCACCCTCTGATGAAATTCAATGGCGTAGCTGAAAAGTGCTGGGTGGTGGATGAGGTCGAAACGACACCAGGGTTCTGGTACTTTGCTTAGAGAAATTAGATCCTTGTCGATCTCGAGGTCTGAGCCAGGAACGCACCACCAGGAATTCCACATGGAGTTCACCATGGCTTGAAGATTACGATTAAATTCTTTGTATGCGTTTCTGCTTAGGTGAAATGTTTGCTGTAATATAAATGAAAAAAGAACGAATTAAGTCAAGACTCACCAGATCATATTATCTAAGACACTACATAGAATATTTGTACTTTAAAACTAATTTGTACACCACAGGACCATTTAAATTCTCTCATAATTTACTCAACCTCATTCCATCCCAGATGTGTATGACCTATTTACTTCTGCTGAATACAAACAAGGATTTTTAGAAGAATATCTCAGCTATGTCCATACAATGAAGGTGAATGGTGGCCAGAACTTTGAAGCTCCAAAAAGCATATAAAAGCAGCATAAACTCCAGTGGTTAAATCCATGTCTTCCGAAGCGATCTGATAGGTGTGTGATAAACAGATCAACATTTTAAGTCCTTTTTTACTATAAATCTACACTTTCACATTCTTATTTTGTTTTTGGCAATTTGCATTCTCTGTGCATATCGGCACCTACTGGGCAGAGAGGAGAATTTATAGTAAAAGAGGACTTAAATATTTATCTGTTTCTTACCCACACCTATCATACTGCTTCAGAAGATATGGATTTAACCACTGGAGTTTTATGGATTACTTTTGTGCTGTTGTTATATGCTTTTTGGACCTTCAAAGTTCTGGCCATTATTTACTTGCATTGTAAGAACCTACAGAGCTGAAATGTTCATCTAAAAATCTTCATTTGATCTAGGATGGCATTATGGTGAGTAAATGATGAAAATTCTTATTTTTCGGTGAACTATTCCTTTAAATAACATCTGTTGCCACTCAAAGGATCCAAGTTGAGTGATGGTGTGAGACAAGAACCACCTTGTTAGTGAATAAAACATCAGCCCATATATTTTGCATGTCCTAAAGGCATAATGCTGTGATCAAATCATTGCTACGTCAGTGCCATGTCCATGTTCTGAGGCCTCCTTTAGTCTCACTGGGATTCAATCTAGAACACTCCACTTTCTTGTTTCATCCCCAGCAGGAAAGGTGAGGAATACAGAAAAAGCCTCCAGGAGCTTCATTGTAAATTTTTAGAGCACAGCTTGAAGGTCTTTCTAATTTACCCATTATGAGTAAATTATTCAGAAACAAAACCCTTGCACACACACATCTGACTTTATGACTTCAATGTGTGCTTACGACACTCATTACCTCTCTCTGCTGCTCTTGTTTCTTAGCCAAGGACAAATTCTTCCGATACCTGAGGAAAGGAAACAACAGGCTTTTTAATAATAAAGTTAACATATGCTAAACTCAGCAAAAAAAGAAACATCCCTTTTTCAGGACACTGTATTTTAAAGATAAATTTGTAAAAATCCAAAAAAAACGTTACAGATTTTTATTGTAAAGGGTTTAAACAATGTTTTCCATGCTTGTTCATGAGCCATAAACAATTAGTGAACATGCACCTGTGGAACGGTCATAAAGACACTAACAGCTTACAGATGGTAGACAATTAAGGTCACAGTTATAAAAACTTAGGACACTAAAGAGACCTTTCTATTGACTCTGAAAAACACCAAAAGAAAGATGTCCAGGGTCCCTGCTCATCTGCATGAACGTGCCTTAGACATGCTGCATGGAGGCATGAGGACTGCAGATGTGGCTAGGGCAATAAATGGCAATGTCCATACTGTGAGATGCCTAAGACAGTGCTACCGGGAGACAGGAAGGGCAACTGATCGTCCTCGCAGTGGCAGACCACGTGTAACACCACCTGCACAGGATCAGTACATCCGAATATCACACCTGCGGGACAGGTACAGGATGGCGGTAACAACAACTGCCCAAGTTACACCAGGAACACACAATCCCTCCATCAGTGCTCAGACTGTCTGAAATAGGCGGAGAGAGGCTGGACTGAGGGCTTGTAGGCCTGTTGTAAGGCAGGTCCTTACCAGACATCACTGGCAACAACGTCGCCTATGGGCACAAACCCACCTTCGCTGGACCAGACAGGACTGGCAAAAAGTGTTCTTCACTGACAAGTCGCGGTTTTGTGTCACCAGGGGTGATGGTCGGACTCGCGTTTCTTGTCGAAGGAATGAGCGTTACACCGAGGTCTGTACTCTGGAGCGGGATCGATTTGGAGGTGGAGGGTCCATCATGGTATGGGGTAGGGATGGGCACGAATACTCGGGTACTCTGACATGGCAGCAATGATCGATCATGAAAACGATAATCGATGGTGATCAAGCATGATGTGACTTTTCACTTAATTTGAAATTCAGTTACAATTACCTGACAACAATACACAAACAAAAAGGGAGCTTATTTTTAATTTTGAGATTGATTACATTGTGGTTTTGAGGGGTACATTGATTGTCAGAAACTAATAGCAACCAAACCGATACAACACTGCAATGCTATCGTTACGATAATCAAAAGAGCGTGTAATTAACCATGTTTTGAACACCTGTCTCTGCAAAACGTTTGCTAAACACATTTTATTGTAATTTCATGTAAGAACTTTGACTCGTTAATAGATATTATTTAATAAAAGTAAACCTCCCTGCCCTGCGTGAAGTAACACGCAACTGCATCTCGACAAAATGGGAGTTGAAAATTTCTGCACGAGTTTCCAAGTTAGATGTCAAATATAAAGTGTCCTTCCATTGCACTTTCCCCAGTTGAAAGTTGGAAATTCAGACACAGAGTTGAATAGAACACTTCATGAATCACAGCAAGAACAATACAGAGCATCGCGGCTTTCCACACAAGAGTGAACATTTGGGGGGACACACACCAGGCGCGTGCGGCAGTGGACTCAACGCGCTGAAGCAATGCATTTACAGCAGGTGAGTGTTTCAAACAGCTAGACAGTGCAGCTAAATGGAACACAATGCAGCATCTTCAAACTGAACTTCAATTTAACACGCATATTAAAAATGCAATGGTTATGGCGTCTCCTGTTATTTGAAAATAGTTCAGACAGTCACTAAAAAAACTGGTGCGTACTAAGATTACTACGGTAACCTGAAGTAAGAGCAGACAGACGTGCGTTGGGCACATTCAGAGTTGGACAGCGAATCTTCACATAATGCTAAAATATGATGCATTATATTTTGAATCTTTTGTACATTTTGTAACATTTTATAACAGCCTATAATAATGAATAGACGATACACTGGAACAACAAGGCACAATGCAACAGCCAATGACGTTTGTCAGACACGTTATTATATATACAGTTTTGAACACGTAATCGCCCCGAGTACTCGACAAGTACTCAAGTAATTAGTCCAAGTACTCGAGTAGACAAAATGACCAAAATGCCCATCCCTCGTCTGGGGCGGTGTGTCACAGCATCATCGGACTGAGCTTGTTGTCATTGCAGGCAATCTCAACACTGTACGTTACAGGGAAGACATCCTCCTCTCTCATGTGGTACCCTTCCTGCAGACTCATCCTGACATGACCCACCAGAATGACAATGCCACCAACCATTCTGCTCGTTCTGTGCATGATTTCCTGCAAGACAGGAATGTCAGAGTTCTGCCATGCCCAGTTTAGAGCCTGGATCTCAATCCCATTGAGCACTTCTGGGACCTGTTGGATTGGAGGGTGAGGGCTAGGGCCATTCCCCCCAGAAATGTCTGGGAACTTGCAAGTGCCTTGGTGGAAGAGTGGGGTAACATCTCACTGCAAGAACTGGCAAATCTGGTGCAGTCCATGAGGAGATGCACTGCAGTACTTAATGCAGCTGGTGGCCACACCAGATACTGACTGTTACTTTTGATTTTGACACTCCCTTTGTTCAGGGACACATTATTCCATTTCTGTTAGTCACATGTCTGTGAAACTTGTTCAGTTTATGTCTTAGTTGTTGAATCTTTTTATGTTCATACAAATATTTAAAAGCAGTTGAAAGTGAGGATGTTTTTTTTTGCCAGCCCTTCTATATATTTTGGCAATTATTATTTCTGGATTGTGCATTTGAATTCACATCATTAGTTTTTACAAAGTGTGTTACTATTATATAAACCATCGGTTTCTCATTCCAGCGTTTTCATGCTTATTATATGTCGATGATTTTAATTTGATCAATAATTGGCCGATACAGCTCAAGTCAGAAGTTTACATACACCTTAGCCAAAGACATTTAAACTTTTTTTTCACAATTCCTGACATTTAATTGTAGAAAACATTCCCTCTCTTTGGTCAGTTAGGATCACTATATTTTAAGATTGTGAAATGTCAGAATAATAGTAGAGAGAATTATTTATTTCAGCTTTTCTTTCTTTCATCACATTCCCAGAGGGTCAGAAGTTCACATACAATTTGTTAGTACTTGGTAGCATTGCCTTTAAACTTGGGTCAAATGTTTTAGGTAGCCTTCAACAAGCTTTGTTCAGGGACACATTATTCCATTTCTGTTAGTCACATGTCTGTGAAACTTGTTCAGTTTATGTCTTAGTTGTTGAATCTTTTTATGTTCATACAAATATTTAAAAGCAGTTGAAAGTGAGGATGTTTTTTTTTTATACTGAGTTTATTATCATAAAAGAGAAGCATGAACTTTTGTATGATTCAATTGAGAAATTAAAGAGAATTCAAATCAGTTTGAAGAAAATCCCTATGCATGTTGATACCTGAATAAACCAGGTTATTTTCAACCTAATGTCTTATAGATGACAACTTAAAGACTTGTCCCTTGCCCTTGTCAATCAGGCAGCTCACTTGCACTGAATTGAGTTGGTACTTCGAACTACCAATACGGTAGAAAGACTGGTATTATTTAGGGATGTGCAAAACTACCAATTTTCATAATCGACTAGTTGGTCAGTTGTTTGAATGACTTGTCGGTGTTAAGGATAATTATGTATAATAAGACTCTGTTTACGTGACTTATATGCCTTTTGAAGGGATATACAGACACTAAGTGCAGCACTTTAACATGGTGACTAATAGATAATCAACAAATAACTAGGCTAAATAACTATAACATCATATTGCACAAAACTATCAAAGAAAGAAAAGTAAGAAATAAGAAAGGCTCCAATACAGAGCAGCAAAAAACGCTTATGCACATACTGAATGCAGAATGACTTAAATTTACAAAAAAGTACAAAAGCTTTCACTGTTCTAAAAATAATTTCCACTGATAGGCCTGTCACGATTATTAAAGTCGTCTGATTGCAGTTATTTGATCAAACCGCGATTATTTGAGATAACCGCAATTATTGTGCCCTTTCAATTTACCACACGTTTTACAGTCCAAATAAGGGAATGAATGGCTTGTTTTAGTGTAGAAACACAGATGAAGGAACACAGAATCTCAAAGGTCTTTCTTCATGTGAAATAAGGGCTTGTGGGTTTAATTGGAGAGCCTTAAAAGGAATGTGTGAAAATGAAGAATTATGGATAGAAATATTTTTCTATTGCATCTTTAATATCAAATAATATAATAGCTATTCAGGTTGCCTGGGTTCCAACAACAACAGTGTAAATGCAAGATCTTTTACCAAGATTAAAGCTGACCAAAAAGAGAACAGATATTTTAAGCATTTTGAAATATTTTGCATATGAAATGATAAAATATGAAAACCTGATGATTTATACGAAAAAAGTTGTCGTCATTGTTTTGCACTACTGGTTTTGCAATTTAAAACGCAGCCTTTTAAAAAAATTGAAAAGCCATATTGCAATTTCAATCGAAATTGAATCAATCGTTCAGCATTAATGGATATCAAACCGATATCTCAGAAGTCAAAGTCTGCTGGTTTCAAAGTGTTTTTAAAGTTTTCCCTCATCGTGTAGCATTTAGGTAAGTGCCGTTTTCACAACGGTCATGTCCGTTTATGGCGGTTTTTCCACATTAACTTGAGAAAGTTTTATAATAGTTAATATAAAATTTTTATATTAAATGTTCTTAAGAGTGCCAGCCCTTCTATATATTTTGGCAATTATTATTTCTGGATTGTGCATTTGAATTCACATCATTAGTTTTTACAAAGTGTGTTACTATTATATAAACCATCGGTTTCTCATTCCAGCGTTTTCATGCTTATTACCGATATGTCGATGATTTTAATTTGATCAATAATTGGCCGATACAGCTCAAGTCAGAAGTTTACATACACCTTAGCCAAAGACATTTAAACTTTTTTTTCACAATTCCTGACATTTAATTGTAGAAAACATTCCCTCTCTTTGGTCAGTTAGGATCACTATATTTTAAGATTGTGAAATGTCAGAATAATAGTAGAGAGAATTATTTATTTCAGCTTTTCTTTCTTTCATCACATTCCCAGAGGGTCAGAAGTTCACATACAATTTGTTAGTACTTGGTAGCATTGCCTTTAAACTTGGGTCAAATGTTTTAGGTAGCCTTCAGCAAGCTTCTCACAATGTGTTGCTGGAATTTTGGCCCATTCCTCCAGACAGAACTGGTGTAACTGAGTCAGGTTTGTAGGCCTACTCGCTCGCGCATGCTTTTTCAGTTCTGCCCACAAATTTTCTATCAGACTGAGGTCAGGGCTTTGTGATGGCCACTCCAATACCTTGACTTTGTTGTCCTTAAGCCATTTTGCCACAACTTGAGGTATGCTTGGGGTCATTGTCCATTTGGAAGACCCATTTGCGACTGAGCTTTAACTTCATGGCTGATGTCTTGAGATGTTGCTTCAGTATATCCACATTTTCCTTGCTCATGATGCCATTTATTTGTCAAGTGCACCAGTCCCTCCTGCAGCAAAGCACACCCACAACATGATGCTGCCACCCCCATGCTTCACGGTTGGGATGGTGTTCTTAGGCTTGCAAGCCTCACCCTTTTTCCTCCAAACATAATGATGGTCATTATGGCCAACAAGTTCAATTTTAAGTTCATCAGACCAGAGGAAATTTCTCCAGAAAGTAAGATCTTTGTCCCCATGTGCACTTGCAAACTGTAGTCTGTCTTTTTTATGGTGGTTTGGAGCATTGGCTTCTTCCTTGCTGAGCAGCCTTTCAGGTTATGTCGATATATGACTTGTTTTACTGTGGATATAGATACTTGTCTACCTGTTTCCTACAGCATTACAAGGTCCTCTGCTGTTGTTCTGGGATTGATTTGCACTTTTTGCACCAAACTACGTTCATCTCTAGGAGACCGAATGTCTTCCTCCTGAGCGGTATGATGGCTGTGTGGTCCCATGGTGTTCATACTTGCATACTATTGTTTGTACAGATGAACGTGGTACCTTCAGGTGTTTGGAAATTGCTCCCAAGCATGAACCAGACTTGGAGGTCCACAATTTTTTTTTCTGAGGTCTTGGCTGATTTCTTTTCATTTTCCAATGATGTCAAGCTAAGAGGCACCGAGTTTGAAAGTAGCCCTTAAATACATCCATAGGTACACCTCTAATTCAGTACACCTCCAATCAGAAGCTAATTGGCTAATTGTCTAAAGGCTTGACATCATTTCTAGAATTTTCCATGCTGCTTAATGGCACAGTTAATCTAAAGTAAACATTTGACCCACTGGAATTGTGATATAGTCAATTAAAAGTGAAACAATCTGTCTGTTGGTACAATTGTTGGAAAAATTACTTGTCATGCACAATGTAGATGTCCTAAACAACTTGCCAAAACTATAGTTTGCTAATATTAAATCTGTGGAGTGGTTAAAACATTTTATGACTTCAACCTAAGTGTATGTAAACTTCTAACTTCAACTGTAAATATTGGAAGCCAGTACCTCGGTGCATTCCTATTTTTTTACTGCAACTATTTATTTAAGCAGTGTCACAATCAGTAAAAGACTTATCCCTTTAAAACACCTCACAAATATGGGAATAACACACAGCAGACGATTTCATGTGCGACAGAGCTCGTCTTGATATGTATTGCTGATGCAGAGCCTTGCTGTAACACCACTTAAAATACTAAACCTAAAGCATTAAAGAGACAAAACTTCTTGCAGACGGTTTTACTGTGCTGACTGTTACTCACTGTTAAGCACAGTAAGTTAACATCATGCAAAAACGCACCTCTAAATTGCATCTCAATTAATTCAACTCCCATTAAAACTATTAGTTAGTTACATTTTTATTATTTCAGAATTGACTTGGTACCGAAGTACCAGCACTTCTGCCATCCTTTCAATTTTTTTTTTCTCCCCAATTTGGCATGCCCAATTCCCAATGCGCACTAGGTCCTCGTGGTGGCGTAGTGACTCGCCTCAATCTGGGTGGTGGAGGACAAATCTCAGTTGCCTCTGAGACCATCAATCCACGCATCTTATCACGTGGCTTGTTGAGCGCGTTACCGCAGAGACGTAGTGCATGTAGTGCATCCACGTGCCCCACCGAGCGCAAGAACCACATTATAGTGACCACGAGGAGGTTAACCTAACGTGACTCTATCCACCCTAGCAACCGGGCCAATTGGTTGCTTAGGAAGCCTGACTGGAGTCACTCAGCACGCCCTGGATTCGAACTTCCGACTCCAGGTGTGGTAGTCAGCGTCTTTACTTGCTGAGCTACCCAGAACCCCCTGCCATCCTTTCTATTAATTCTTTACAGTGGCACAGTACAAATTTGTGTGGTGAAGCAGATGAAAGTATCTTCTTACTTCATTTCACCTATTACTTACAGGAATTATACCAAGGCAATGTAATGCATCTAAAGGTTCAGGCTGTTCCCCTTGGATTAGCCAGCAGCACACGTGTCCCATTGCCATGGGAACTGCTGAAGGCGATCAAGAGTAACTTACCCTCGCCTGGCTCACTAACCCAAAAGTACAACAAACTGTTCCTTGAGATGTCCAACCTTAGCTTGGAACATCTGAAGCAGAAAATCTCCAGTATGAGGCATAAGACTACAGTGATACAATAGCTAAATGAGCTTTTTATAGCTCACATATCATACTTGTACATGATGTAGCCGAGCCGATCCACACTGATAGAGTCTGTAGCTAAGAGAGCTGGGTAGAAAACGCCAGCCGGAGGCATGATGATCAGAGGCAAGCTGTACTTCACAAACATGTCACACACCTAGACATGAGAACACAGAGAAAATGTCACTATTAGCACCAAGACAATTCAATTAGTGTTTTTGGTGTATTATTTAAAGATGATGTATCATGAGCAACCAAAATATTCTTGATCTTTCGAGGTAAAGAAGTTAATTGTACTGTTAAAACAATGTAACTCTCAGAACTTAAAACTTTCTCCCCAGTCTACAAAGAAGCAAAAATGGCTCGTTCTGGAATCCTTAGGCTTCTGATATCATAAACAGAAACCTGAGGATTAAGATAAGGATAGATACTACTCATAAGAACTAAGAGTTTGAGATAGAAATAAAAGTTTGTTTGTCTTTTACACCATGACAGCTTCTATGCCAATTTGAATTTCAAAAAATCTAAAATCCCTTTTTAATAAAAACCTTGTAATGTTACTGGCTGTGTATAAGGTTTTGTACAATTCGAAAATGGAGTGTTCGGAATACGTTCTCCATTACTGCATAATTTGGAAAACGATGACATTAGGTAACTGAAAACTGAGTTTTCAAACAAAAACAGATTAATGTGGTTGTGGCCGTAATTCAAAGGGTCAGACAAAGCATAGAAAATGGCCATAAAAAGATTATTATATGTGGACCTCAAGGAACAAGATACAATTATTTTAAATTTATGATTTGACCCCTTTAAACAAAACATCTAAGTATACTAGGCAGAAAATGATTATCCACAGCACACACAGTATCTTAGTGAAACTCAGGCAGGAACTTTAACAGATGTAATTTTGCCAAGAAGTGTTTTCCATTAATTAAGTTATTACTGAGTGTACCGTCTCATAGAAGGCAAGTGTCTGGTTGAGGAGCAGAACATGGCAGTTCTCCAGACGAAGTCCCTCAGATGCCAGCAGTCCCACAAAGCGTATCAGCTCCATGACTGAGTCCATGAACCCAGATAAGGTCATAGTCCTAAGAAGAGACACACAAATCTTTTCACTCACATTTTTTGAAAACTTACACAAAATAACATTAGTTTTCCATGTAGACTGTATTATATTTCTCACCAAAAAGAGAGAACAATAAAACAGTTTTAAATTACACCTACTATACACCAGATGTGCCACTTTGCTACACTTGGCACTCACACAAATCTTGCAGCACTGAGACCCAAAGCGAAAAGGGAATAATGAGTGTATCGCAATGATGCGTGGCACACCGACAGAGTCAAATAGGGTTTTGCCCTTGTTCATAATTTCTCCTTCAGCTGTGCATCTAAGTAATGTAAAAAATAATAACCAAACCAGCAGACAGGTTGAAGCAATATATGGTAGGCAAGGGATAAAACCCCACTGCACTTCATTACACATCATTCGACAGAGCACTTTGAGGGAAAACGAGGTTCAGACGGAGCCTGACCACAGAAGTTAATTGAACTCTTTTAAATGTAAAATATCAAGAAACCCACTGTGGTAAACCACAGGCAAGGCTTTTAGAGTACAATCACTGAAGTGTGGTTGCATTTCTTTGGATTATTTCGGTAACATTTCTTCCAACCCATGAGTTTTTGACAGCGATTCAAAACTCGAAGGGCACTCTGTAAAGTTTAAGTCACATTAAAGACAACAGTATCTGCTACTCATTCTTCAACTTCTGTAAAGCAATATATTTACAAGTGAAACAGAAAATTCTGTAGGAAATAATGTAGGAAGAGACTTGAATTTTATCCGTAAGGATTTCAGTTAGACTGTAAAAAGTTAAACATATTTGGCTTTGATATGATTGGTTAATATTTTTTTCTCACCCATATGGCCTTGTCAGCAGAAACAGAAAAGTTTAGAGGTGGAGACAAAATAAATACATCTCTTTAGAATAACTGAGGAATCATTCACAACAGGACAAAGGACATTAAGTAAAGTGCAATTAGATTTTTATATTGTCTTTAAAGGTGCATATCGTAATTTTTTGTTTATGTTGTGCTGACACCTAGTGGTGTAGATGCAGCATCATGCAAATGTCTTGTGTTACTGTTGCCACGGTAAAAATGCACTATTCGCTGTCAACCATGATTAATTTACTCCGCATGCAAACGTGTCAGAAAATAGGGGACAGGCCTGTTATTAAATAATCGTCTGATCGCAGTTATTTGATCTAACTGTGGTTATTTGAGATAACAGCAATTATTGTGCACTTTTAATTTCAATCATATTTTAATGTCCAAATAAGAGAATTTTTAAGCGAATATAGAAATGCCATGAACTGCGCGTTGTGTTATTCATTTGAACTCAGAGTGTCACTGGGCCGTAACGCGGATGTCGACCGGAAGTGCGCGTGAAGCGTTCCATACGCACACAGGCAGCAGAGGCTCGCGCCAAACTCCCGCAAAAATATTAACTTTGATAGTGAACGCAAAGCGCTTCGGTTTCACTTTAATTAGACGATTGTGTAATGGCAAATGTTCCTGGTCAAAGCGGGTTCATAGACAGTGTTAATGACAAGCACGCATGCATTCTTTCTGTGGAGTTATAAAATGCTGAAACTAAGGGGCCGTTTACACGACGTTTTCAACTAAAAACTGAAAACTTGTGTGTTTTGGCTGTTCGTTTACACGACAGCGGCGTTTTCGGGCCTGAAAACGGAAACTTTTGAAAACGGGTTTCAAAATGCAAGTTTTTGAAAACGATGCCGTTATCGTTTCTGTGTAAACATACAAAAACACGAATTTGTGAAAACGATGACGTCATGCGCATGCGTATTACGTGTTATATAAAGAATGTTGGATGGATAGGCATCAATTTGAGATGTATAATTATCAATATGAATACTGGTGTCTGTGCAAATAACAATAATCAAATATTTACTCATTTGGAGTGTTTTGTATGGAGTGTGAACATTGTACATTAGGCAGAACCTGCAATTTGAAAATCTTGAAATTAAGATATGGATTCAGATGGGAAAAATGTATTTGTATTTTAAATGTTATTTATTTACATAATTTTATTTGATGTACCTTTACCCTGCAATTCATTCGCCCACCGCTTATGTATATAGCCTATAGACAGAGATGTGATGCCATGTACAGTATTCAATGATATGCTTAGAATATGAAAACATTTGAGGCAGTGAAAATGCTTGTGAGATCCAGTGTACACAAGACCTCTCTCTCCGTCAGAAGATAGAGTTCTGTCTGATATCCAAAACCAGTCAACATCAACAGCTTGATATGTTAACTTACTCTCCTACCAGCCCAAGAATCAGCAGGGGGAATACAGAAGGCAGGAGACGAAGTGATGGTAAAAATGAGCAGAGTTTATTGAATAATCTTGAGAGTTCAGTCTATAGGCATGCGCGCGAGTACTTCAAAACAACGCACAAGACATTCAAAACAACAATGGCGGACTACAGGACTGTGTTTGTGCTGCTCAAGATTTTGAGTTTATTGATGCTTCTCCAGCAAAGTGTAGATTTACTGCATCACTACAATGACCAGCGATCGCCATCTTCATTGTTTGTATTCACTGCTCAGAGCAGGTGCATAGTGTTTCTTTACAAAGTGATATCGTCAACTACTGGCCTGGCACGCATAATACAGTGTTTTTAGTCGTTTTTGCGGATTCGTGTGAATGGGGATCATTTTGACAACGTTGTCGTCTGTAAGCTAAACTTTTCAAAAACGCAAAGGAAAAACGTTTCCGTTTTTAGTACATCATTGTCGTGTAAACGTACCCTAAATCTCAAAGGTTTGCTTCATGAGAAATAGAAGGACTCATGGGTTTAATCAAAGAGCATTAAAATGATGTGTGGAAGTGAAGAAAATAGGACAGAAATATTTTACAATTGCATAATTACTGATATATATATATATATATAATATAATCCAATTTAATTAATTTAAAACATTGAAGTTAAATATGTAAAACTGACATCATGCACGAAGCACACAAGCACCTTAAGAAATGACCTGTTTAACAATTAATCGTCTGCCAAATTTCACAATCGTGACAGCCCTAATGGGGAATGAGAAATATTTGGTCGATCATGTGATCTTAACATGTAGGCACGTATGACACGACTATGTAAATTAACACAGCTTTTATTAGGCTACTGATATGAGTCTTTATCTCTTGAGAGCAGACATGTTTTTCAAACATTTTTCAAAAGTACTATTAATTTCTCGGTGAAAAAACTTTTTTAATGAGGGAAAGAAAATTACTGAGAACACCTTTAAAAGCTTTGGGATACTCACATGGTGCTGTTGCTGTTGAGGCTGATGTCCAAGCCCCCCTGCACTGCGCTGACTGAATGCCATGTTAGCCACTTTACCAGCATGCTGTTCAGACACTCAATGACACTACACTGTGATGATGATAATGCAGAATGGCACAATTATATAAGGACTAAAAGAAAATCAAAACCTGCTTTTCACCACTGTGAGTGTCCTCAAAACAGCACTCAAACAACATCAGATGAAATATAAAGACGCTGTGGCCTCATGTGGAATGATCAATTCACTTATGTCGGAATTGTTTAAGCAAGCTGGCTCACACACTAATGCTCAACTTGGGTCTGACATGGGGTGGGGGGGGGGCAAATGAAAAGGAAATTAAAAATGCATACAAACCTTGAAAAACACAGTGGAGGTAAAATAGAGCTGCTTCAGTGGTTCAAAAAGAAGCTTTTTCATGTCTGTACACAAAGAAACAGGTTTGAAGAAATGCACTACAAGAGCATTTTTGTTCTCATATTTTAAATGTCTAGGGCACTTTTGATGGCGTTTTTACCCAGAGCACTCATTTATTACTGACCCTGGTTCAAGTTATGTTTTTTAAAGGACAAATAACATTGCATTAACTGCATTAAAGAAAAAGTTCACCCAAAAATGAAAATTCTCTCATCATTTACTCACTCTCAGGCCATCCCAGATGTGTATGACTTTCATTCTTCTGCAGAACACAAAGATTTTTAGAAGAACATTTGAGCTCTGTAGGTCCACACAATGCAAGTCCACAGTGACCAAAATTTTTAAGCTCCAAAAAGAGATTTCTCCTTTGAGATCATGATTTCAAGCTCGATTACACTTCCTAGCGCTCTGCACATGCGTCAAGAACAAGAAAGTGTAATCATGATTTCCAAGGAGACTGTTGATGTCAAGATTTATAGTAAAAAGGGAGTTATATTTTGATCTGATCTCATCCAAAACCATTTGGATCACTTCGGAAGACATGGATTAAACCACTAAAGTTTTATGGATTACTTTTATGCTGCCTGCATTTGCTTTTGGAGTTTCAAAGTTCTGGCTACCATTTACTTGCATTGAATAGACCTACAGAGCTGAGATAATCTTCCAAAAATCTTCTTTGTGTTCTGCAGAAGAAAGTCAAACAATAAGTCAAATCCTGGATGGCATTAAAGTGAGTAAATTATGAGAATTAAAATTTTTGGATGAACTATCCCTTTAACCACAAAAATCCACAGGACAAAATGAAAGGTGATTGATTAAAGACATAAAAATCCTATGTCCAATTGATACATTTTTTTTTTTCCAAATTATTTACATGATATGCCGATTAATCAAATGAAATCGCATATATCAATGTCTGATGAGAAAAGCCCCAAATAAAGATGATTCAAAAGACATTATATTATTGTGAAAGACGAGTAAAGCATTGAATAGACATTAGACAAAGTGCACGGTTCCCATGTTTTGTGACAAAAGTATTTCCATGACATTTCCAGGACCTTTCCAGGGTTCTGAGATTACTGGATCCATATTTAAAATAATTTTGATTCAGAGTGATTGCCAATGATTCATTTAGACTGATTTGTGAACTGTTTTGAATAATTATTTGAAATGACCAGACTAAAAGAACGATTTGCAGACAAACTGGACATTACTTTGGCTTACAAGCAGATTTTACTCTACACAAGATCAATATCAAGCTCGTGAAATATTATGCAGAGAAAAATTAGAAAAATATGTATTCACAATAGAAATTTCCATGACATAAGATTTTATAAATTTCCATGATTTTGCCAAGCCTGGAAAACAGTTTTCTTAATTCTGATTTTTCCATGACCATAGGAACCCTGAAATGCATTTAGAAATCAATATAATACTAGGAAAATGTAATTATTAAAATATTAATGCAACTTTAATGTGTTATTTTTAAATGATTAATAACATGTGAAATTGACAGCCTTAATAATACATAATCATTAAAGGGAAAAGGCTTATTGTGCTACTGTATAGCTAACAGCAATTGTTTCCAACCAGCATCTGCAAAAAGTTACAAGGAAAAAGTGCTCTGCTCTCGTATTACTCAGAGCCTGCAGCAGAGGTAAAATGGAAACTTACAGAAGCTGGGCATCAACGGGATGTCACTGAGAAGATCCAGGATCTGCGGCCGGAGCAGACAGCCATCCCACACACTCAAGAACTTATAAAGAAAACTCTCTGTGCTGGAGAATCCCTCCTGAGAACAACACACAAATCCTGTCAGTATGTCGACAGGAGGATTTCACAAGAAGAGCAAACAGAAGCAATTTTTCAGGAGCACACGAGAGGAATGAAGCAAGAATTGATAGATGTGCTGCACTAGGCTTCATAGAATAAACTGCCAAATGTTTCTCATATTGAAGATCCAACCCTTGATGCTATCAATGCTAATTTCCTACAGGGTAATATGTATGTTCTATGTTTAGCTCTTACCTGCAGGAACTGCTGTGAGCAGAGGATGGTGCTCAGGAAGCGACAGGCTTCGGAAGTGTTGTCAGAACTCCCATCCACAGGACACAGTAAAAACTCTGCCCACAACACAGGAGAATAAACTGTGAAAAATAGCTACTGCAGGTTGACAGGGGAACATAAAGGCTGTCTGATAAGGTTCAGTATTATGGTATGCAGGGTTCCCACACTTTATGACAAATACATTTCTGTGACTTTTCAATGACATTATTGGTTCGTTTGTGATTGTGATTTCTCATGCCCTTATCAGTTTGTTTGTGATTACAGCATAAGGATTTTAAAAGTAACTTTGAGTCCGATCGATTAGCTAATGAATCACTGATTTGTGAACCTGTTTGACCACTTCACTGAAAAGAACCAACTCAAGAGTATGGCTTTCAATGAGAATGGCTACGGCTTTCAAGTCTCTTTTACTCTACAAAAAAAATTGATATCTAGCCGATTAAATAATTACAGCAAAGCATAATTATATAAGAATATATATACACTGGCGGCCAAAAGTTTGGAATAATGTACAGATTTTGCTGTTTTGGAAGGAAATTGGTACTTTAATTCACCAAAGTGGCATTCAACTGATCACAAAGTATAGTCAGGACATTACTGATGTAAAAAAACAGCACCATCACTCTTTTAAATAAGTCATTTTTCATCAAATCTAGACAGGCCCCATTTCCAGCAGCCATCACTCCAACACCTTATCCTTGAGTAATCATGCTAAATTGCTAATTTGGTACTAGAAAATAACTTGCCATTATATCAAACACAGTTGAAAGCTATTTGGTTTGTTGAATGAAGCTTAACATCGTCTGTGTTTGTTTTTGAGTTGCCACAGTCTGCAGGACAATATTAGGTCAGAAATGGGAAAAAAGAAACAGCTTTCTCTAGAAACTCGTCAGTCAATCATTTTTTTGAGGAATGAGGGCTATACAATGCTTGAAATTGCCAAAAAACTGAAGATTTCATACAAAGGTACACAGCAGTCTTCAAAGATAAAGGACAACTGTCTCTAACAAGGACAGAGAGATGTGGGAGGCCAGATGTACAACTAAACAAGAGGATAAGTACATCAGAGTCTCTAGTTTGAGAAATAGACGCCTCACATGTCCTCAGCTGACAGCTTCATTGAATTCTACCCGCTGAACACCAGTTTCATGTACAACAGTAAAGAGAAGACTCAGGGTTGCAGGCCTTATGGGAAGAATTGCAAAGAAAAAGCCACTTTTGAAACAGAAAAACAAAAAGAAAAGGTTAGAGTGGGCAAAGAAACACAGACATTGGACAACAGATAATTGGAAAAGAGTGTTATGGATCTTAACCCCATTGAGCTTTTGTGGGATCAGCTAGACTGTAAGGTGCGTGAGAAGTGCCCGACAAGACAGCCACATCTATGGCAACTGCTACAGGAAGTGTGTGGTGAAATGTCACCTGAGTATCTGGACAAACTGACAGCTAGAATGCCAAGGATCTGCAAAGCTGACATTGCTGCACGTGGAGGATTTTTTTGAAGAGAACTCTTTGAAGTAGTTTAAGAAGTTCTGAACATGTTTTTCAAATTGTAATAGTAATTTTTCATGTTATTAATGTCCTGACTATACATTGTGATCAGTTGAATGCCACTTAAGTACCAAGAATAAAAGTACCAATTTCTTTCCATAAGAGCTAAATCTGTACATTATTCCAAACTTTTGGCCACCAGCGTATTAAAAAAAAAACAACTTTTTTTTTTTTAGAATTCTCTTATATTTTTACATTGTAACACAAACCCTTTAACCAAAATCATACAAAACTGTATGGGAAATGTACCCTCTTGCAATGAGTGTCCAAGCCAAAAGTTGAGCCGTAGGAAGGCAGACTCATCCTGTACACAGTCCAGGTAGTGCAGAGCCAGAGCTGATCCCAGCAGAGAACCCATCTGGGCAGGCAGCTGAAAAGGAGTTACGACCTCAGCGTTAAGCACCAAAGTGCAATGCAATTTGAATCCATGCAGAATACAGACACTTTATCATAACCAAGAGCTGTCAAAATAACTTGACAAATAAACCAATTCAGTCCTACTTTTGTTAGCCTTTGAGACCTGTGCTAAATTTGACAGCTTACAAACACTTGAGATAAAATGCACAATTCAACCATTCTACATTCTCTCTAATGATCAGATACACTTTCCAACACTGTACTCTGTCACTCTACAAACAGCTGCTTCTCAATTTGGGATTTTTGCAAATAATAAATAAATAAAATGTGGCAGATTGACAATGGATATGGCTGAGTCTTTCTGTAATTAACAAGCAGATCGTTCATTTGAGAAACGACTGGTTTTAATGATGGGGGAGCCACAGCAGGAACAATCAATGATCCTTCCCCATGGCCACGATTTCTTTTTTTCCACATGACTGACTCCACTGCTTATTGCATACTCTATCCTTCCCTCCTGCAGGACCTAAAATAACCCAAAATTGGTTTAGGAACAAACTGATGGGAACAGAGGCTCTGCAAACTGGATGGCAAATTTTGTGTAGCATGTAGCATAAATGTCTGCACACCTTTAAAAGAGATTTACTAAGATTTATATCAGTTCAGTGGATCTGTCAAGGATTGCGAGGGGCTTGTTGATATTGAAAACATTTTATGAGTAGTCAATTGAGAGAGTGCTGCAGAATATTGTCTAGTACTCACAGGGATAAACATGTTGATGAATTTTATACAGCTCTGACATTTTTGGAAAAAATCTATAAATTAAAATACTCCCTAATCTATTTAAATCAGTGTAAAGTTCAGTTGCTCTGAAAGATTATGCAGAAATATAATAAACAACCAAAATGATGTGGCTCACTCCACAATTCACACTCATTAATCTTGTAAAGGCTTAGCTCCACCAAGTGGCCACACCAGAGCAGTGCAGATCTCTCTTTAATGCAATGAATAAATAAGCCATGGTGGAACTTGGGGTTTTGTGGCTTTAATTTAACATCTGTTGGAAATGAACATCTAGCCAAAAAATGACTTTTTTAGCAGATAAATACAATTACAGTATTTCTTTTCCCAAAAAAAAAAAAAAAAAACCTGACGACTCACCTTGCTTGCATGCAGGGGTGTTTACAAATTTGTATCCAATGCAATGCTCTCTAGAATAAGAACTTCCCAGTTCAACCTGCCTACTTGCAAGAGCAAGCAGCAAATCATGTTCTGAGTGTCTTCATTAGGTTGCAAAAGATGTGGCTGTAACTTACAAAATTTTTATAGTGTTTTCATTGCTTTAATCCATAATACAAGCTGTGAACTACGGTTTTGCTCGGCTGTGAAAAACTAAAGGCTATGAGCTAGGGATGCACTGATGTATCGGCCGCTGATATTTATTGGCCAATTACTGACCAAATTAAAAGCATCAGCAAATATGTTTTAAGATGAAAATGCTGATATGAAAAAAACTATGGTTTATGTAAGGGATAATCCATGGCTAGGTGTGTGTTATACTATTTTAAATGCGTAACGTGGAGGCAAAGAAGCACCCGATGTGAAGCGGAAGTTCATTTAAAAACGTTTAACGCACACCTAGCTGTGGATTATCCCGCTTATACCATGGTCACTTGGGTTTAGTGGCTATAGGCGGCAATGCAGCACAGCAACATAACATACACAACACATTACAGTTTAAATTGTCTTGCATCGCCTTGCCGGACAGCGAAAGACGCATTTAATAGGTCACGATTTCCTTCTCTCACCCTCTGTGCAAAACAAGCTGAATTCCATTATATTATGTATGCTGGTGAAAGTTGTTAGGAAATAATGTTATGTTGCTCGGGTTACAAACACCGCAATAATATCGAAAAGTGATTAAAACTGACCAGAACTACCTGTGCATTCAACGGTTTGAACCGCACACATTCCAGCCAATCAGAATCAAGTAATCAAACAGACCAAGGTATAATCATTTTTTTTTATTTTTTATTATCCTCTTTTCTCCCAATTTGGAATGCCCAATTCCCACTACTTACTAGGTCCTTGTGGTGGCGCGGTTACTCACCTCAATCATGGTGGCGGAGGACAAGTCTCAGTTGCTTCCGCTTCTAAGACCGTCAATTCACGCATTTTATCACGTGTTCATGACACCGTGGAGACTCACATCATATGGAGGCTCATGCTACTCTCTATTGAGAGTGAGAACCACTAATCGCGACCACGAGGAGGTTACCCCATGTGACTCTACCCTCCCTAACAACCGGGCCAATTTGGTTGCTTAGGAGACCTGGCTGGAGTTACTCAGCACACCCTGGATTCGAACTCGCGACTCCAGGGGTGGTAGTCAGCGTCAATACTCGCTGAGCTACCCAGGCCCCCCCGTATAATCATAATTAATTAGTAACACACTTTGTAAAAACTCTGAATTCAAATGCACAATCCAGAAATAATAATAGCCACAGTATGTAGAAAGGTTGACCCTCCTAAGAACATGTACTATTTCATTTATAATCATTTTCTTTCTCACTTTGAGGAAAAACTGTTGTTACACATGTGACAGTTGTGATCTTACCTATATAAGAGGTAAAACCATCAGAAATGTTTTGAAACCAGCAAACGTTTACTTCTTAGACACTGGTATGGTATCCATTAAGTCTACACGATTAAGATTAAAATCACAATATGGTCTTGCATAATTACTAAATCTTGAAAGCTTAAAAATAGAATACAGTCAGCGATTCAGTCAGTATTGTGCAAGCAAGCGGCTCCCTCTAATGGTTTGGACAGCATTATCCATTACACTACTATAGAACTTAAAAGGGCATTTTGTTCATTTGGTAACTTTATTTTTTTATGATGTGGTTGAAATTTCCATGGAATTGCTCAACATATGAATAATATGAATTTGTGATCTATTATATACAGTATAAACACGTAAAATAAAGAGTTCTGTTGTTATTAACTGCAAAAACAAAAGGACAAAAATAGTTTTAGGAGTACAAAATACTATTTTTTTCACATCAATCATCATGCTTTAATATTTAGTTATTTCTCAATATTTTTTTTCATCTTCTATTTATCTTTCATTGTGACTTTTTTTATTTTTATTTTGGCCTGTCATGTGTTAAAGGAATAGTTCACCCAAAAATGAAAATTCTCTCATCATTTACTCACCTTTATGCCATCCCAGATGTATGACTTACTTTCTTCTCTTGATCACAAAGATTTTTAGAAGAATTCCTCAGCTCTTTTGGTCCATACAATGCAAGTGAATGGGTGCCAAAATTTTGAAGCTCCAAAAATGACATAGGTCAGAATAAAAGTAATCCATAAGACTCCAGTGTTTATATACATATCTTCAGAATTTATATGATAGGTGTGGGTGAGAAACAGTTCAATATTTTAAGTAGTGCCCGACCAATATATCGGCCGATATTAGCCTTTCACAGCTATATCGGTATCGGTGAATATTTTACTGATATGAAAACTTTTTTTCAGAACATATAATGCAGAAAACAATGCTTTAGAATTGGTGTCATTACGTAGTTTGTCCAGCAGAGCGCACTCCGAATCCATTGTTTACAGAGCTGACTCTGAACTGATGGTGGCTCTGCAGACAGGGCGGAGTTCAGCGGTGTCTTCACGGTAAGTTGCTAACTAGTTTGTGAAATACATACTGGAAAGTTAATTAACAATGACCCCAACATTTTCCCTTTTCAATATAACATTAACCCTGTCCCTGACAACCATGTCACTCATGTTTATCATGTTAGCCAGCTATTTTTCTCATCTCGGCAGGTGTAAATGCTTCTTGTTTTACAACCTGCCAATAATTGACTTGCAGTATTAAAATAGTAAGCATTTGACTGATACTAAACAGTACTGATGTTTGTTTAGCTATTTATTTTATTTTTATTTATTCTTTATTTTAATGGTCAGCATTTGACTGATACTAAACAGTACTGATGTTTATTTAGCTATTTATTTTATTTGTATTCTTTATTTTAATGGTCAGCAACTGACTGATACTAAACAGTACTGATGTTTAAGCTATTTATTGTATTTCTATTTATTCTTTATTTTCTCAGTGTTCATTTCTAGAATTTGTTGACAATGTATAATAATAATGTCAAATATTCTTTGATAAAAATATTTAAGAAAGCAGCCTGAGTACCTTTGCATAGTCATATTGGTGCAAAATCAGTGAACGATCCACACAGAAAAGGTCCGTTTTCATTACAGCTCAAAATGAATTTTCCCTCTCTAAAATCGGTATAGGTCGGGCTCTAATTTTAAGAACATTTTTGCAAGAAATTCTTCTCCCTGCCCAGTAGGGGACGTATGCATTAAGAATGAGAATCACCAAAAACAAAAGAAAGTGGAGATTAACTGAGCAGGGGGGAGACTTTATTGTAAAAATGTACTAAAATATTGATCTGTTTCTCACCCACACCTTTCATATCAACTCTGAAGATATGGATCAAAACAAATCAAATCCAATCACTTTATTGTCACTCAACCATATACACAAGTGCAACAGTGGGTGAAAGTCTCAGGAGTCGGAGCTTGCAGCACAGCAGCCATGCTTGGTGCCCTCTACATATATATCATACATACAGATTTATCCACTGGAGTCTTATGGATTACTTTTATGCTGACCTATGTGATTCTTGGAGCTTCAAAATTTTGGCACCCATTCACTTGCATTGTATGGACCAAAAGAGCTGAAATATTCTACTAAAAATATTTGTATTCAAGATGTGTGTGAGAAGGGTGAGTAAATGATGAAATAATTTTTTTCAGTGAACTATTCCATTAAACAGATCCAATCAATGTTCAATAAATGTTTTTTTTTTTTAAAAGTATTTTTAGAACAATAAAAAAGTTTTTGTACCTCTTTGTAAATGTTAAAAAATATATATATTTCTCAGTAAAACAGCGATCTGATGACAAAAAGAATATCAGTATTGGCCAAAAGTTTTGTTAAAATCGATATTGGCCAAAAAATTTAATATCGGTACACCCCTATTTGCAGGACAAGCCCTTTGATATGTTCTGCTCCAACTTCTGTTTCAATAGTAAATACATTGACACAGAAAAAAGCATTTCATGTGGTTTTTAGGAAACAAAGCTTTGAGCTGCTAACTGCCAGGCCATAAATGATAAGCCATGGTGCTCATGTGGAACACTCAACTTCAAATTCAGCCTGCATCATGTTCTTAATTTTAAATTTCAATGTCCAACACGCCACTGATCCAAAGTTATCTTACTTCAGCTCTACAGAGGACAGTGTTGGGAGTGTGAAAAATGCTACGTGCATTACCTCTATATTGTGAATGTTCTCGAGTAGCTGTTTGAAGGAATAGAGCTCCTGCAGACTGAACACTTTCCGTTTGGAGTTGCTGTCGAACGCTGAACTCAGGGGAGGTATTTCAAGGTGATGCAGTTTCTATGGAAATCACAGAGTAGAAAGAAACCCCAATGTATTAGATTGGAGTTAATGATAAAAGAATGGACAGGGTTCCCACAATGTTTGACCAATGAATTTACATTACTTTTAAAGGGGTTTGTCCTTCCTCGACAAGGAGTTTAGTAAAATTTATAGAGATTGTACTCAATGAACAATTTCCAGCTGATATTTTATAATATTTTAGAGCTGAGCATTACAAGAAAAATAATGATATTCTCTATAGAAATTTCTATGACTTCCTAAAATTGTTTTCATTTCAATGGCGTTTCCAGGCCTGAAAATTACAATTACACTGCAGTACACTGACTGTACTGCTACATTTAATTTGTTATAGCTGCCCATCCCTGTGATCCAGACCATACTATTATTGTTGAGAGGTCAGTTTTCTGTGAAGCTCTTAACAGTATTACACTGATGATATCATACTCGCTTTCTGGATGATTGTTTCTCTTTCACTTCCAAACTCAGGCTCTGGTCAACCATCACTGCACCCATGTTTTTCCTCTGTACAGCACAAAGAGACGCTTTCCAGGTGGAATTGTGATTCTTGAAGCCAGTCTAAAAAAAAAAAAAAATTCCAGTCTTTTGAGAAACACGAAACACCTGGCAGTGAATAGTGTTCTGTTGGTAAAAACAGTGGCAAATACACTTTTACCTTCACTCTCGATGGAAGAGAGAGCGTCACCAAATCTGGGCGGAACACTTTGTAGAGTGCTAGAAGTTGAGTGAGGAAAGGTTGTCTGCCCTAATAAGTGATAGAGAGAAAAAAAGATCATTCATATCATGAATGCAAAGCAGTCACAGTCCAAAATGTACCTGGTTTAACAACTTTCTGAATATGTATCCAGTCTATATATGTAATATTGCATTTAAGATCTTTACCATTTTGGCCTGCATATCCAGCAGTTTCCTCACTCTGTATGGGTGGACTGTCGAGGACCATAATAAAACTAAAATGAGTTATGTGCTGTTTGCATACTGATGTAATATGACAGCATTTATATTCAGAATTCACGTAACGACACAATTTAAGGCACTTAAGTCAGGAACTCACCATGTTCTCTCATGGTTAAAAGGTACAACAAGTGGCAGATAAAAGGGCACTGAAAGGAAAAATAATTAGCTTATTAAATCGCCACTAAAGAACTCACTGTTATGAATTATAAAATGTACGTAGGCTGGAGGATTAAAAGCTGAAGTGTCATTTCTTTGACCAACCAACGGCATACAAAGGGAGTGTTCTGGAAAAACGACTGAAAACAATCATTATTTTTGCTGTTCTGTTAGGTGCCTAAAGTCAAACATAGTCATGCCCAAAAATAAGACCATCGGTTGAGCTGATGTTGCGGTGTCAGGCTAGTTGGGATGCTCAAACAAACAGATGCTGTTTGAACAATGTTTTGATAGTCACACTGTTTACACTTTTGGGGAAATTAACTTACCAAAGGATTGCTTATAGTTATCTCTGCATATAAAGCTGGGATAGCAGAAAGAATTTTTAAACAGAAAAAATGACACTTCAACTTTATAGTGTAGACAATTTCTTATTTAAAATAATCATTTGCACATGTGATAACACTGGGAAAGCAATCATAAAAAGAACTAACCAGATTTTCTTCGGTCACAAAGCTGAAAATAAATCCATAAATGGACCTCAAGTTGTCTTTGCAGTCAATCAGGTCAAAAACAGTAAGTACCCAGCGGACAAAGAGAACCTTCAAAGAAAAAGTTATTGAGACTCAACTGAATGTTGAAATTTAATGTACATGGCTAAATAACAGATATTTCGCCAATGACCAGATACAACAAACATCTCTTACCTGTGCATTCATTGGCATTTTTCCTACACAGAGCCACGACACTCCTCTCACAATAGCCTCCTGTGGCACCACAGTGGCAGGAATGAGAAATTTAAGCACCCGGGTACAGTTTGCAGTTCCTGTTGGATAAATTGAATCAACCATCAATGTGATGAACTACTAACGCAGACCCCACACAGGGCACTAAGCAGAATGAGACAGCTGAAATGTCAAAAGGGATAGTTCACCCAAAATTGAAAATTCTCTCATCATTTACTCACCCTCATGTCATCCCAGATGTGTATGACTATCTTTCTTCTGCAGAACACAAAGATTTTTAGAAGAATATTTCACCTCTGTAGGTCCATACAATGCAAGTGAATGCTGACCAAAACTTACTAGCTCCAAAAAGGAGATAAAGTCAGCATAAATTAATCCATAAGACTCCAGTGGTTTAATCCATATCTTCAGAAGTGATCTAATCTAAACAGACCAATATATAACTCCTTTTTCAATATAAATCTTGACATCAGCAGTCTCCTTGGTAATCTTGATTTCAAGCTTGATTACACTTCCTAGCGCCATCTAGCGCTCTGCAAATGCATCAAGCACTACAAAGTGTAATCGAGAAATCATGATCGTGCCTAGAGACTGCAATGGCAAGATAGAGTGAAAAGGGAGTTATTTTTGGTCTGTTCAGTTCGCTTCAGAAGGCATTGATTAAACCCCTAGAGTCATGTGGATTATGCTGCCTTTTATGCTGCCTTTATGCCCTTTATGGAGCTTCAAAATTTTCATCATCATTCACTTGCATTGTATGGACCTACAGAGCTGAAATATTTTTAAGCAAAAAAAAAAAAAATGTAAACATCTGGGATGGCATGAGGGTGAGTAAATGATGAGAATTTTCATTTTTGGGTGAACTATCCCTCTAATCGCAATCTCATTAGTATAATCATGTTGTAAATTAACCAAATATAAATGAAGTAATCTATGCATTCTCCAGTTATTTTACCTGCATTGAGGCTTAAAGCCATGTCCAGAAGCATTGTGATAACCTCTGAAGAGAGACCATGACTGAGAGCCACTGTCTCCACAACCACCAGGTTCCTCTCCAGTTCATCATTTCCTCGGACTACTGTGGCAGCTTCCACTGTTCAATACAAAAAGACATGTCTCAATGTACGTAGATGTGATACAACACCTTATCAAGACAGCCTCTCTGCTTAGACAAACAAGATCTAATAAGATTTACAGTTGAAGCCAGAAGTTTACATACACCTTAGCCAAAGACATTTAAACTCATTTTTTCACAATTCCTGACATTTAAACGTAGAAAACATTCCCTGTCTTAGGTCAGTTAGGATCACTATTTTAAGAATGTGAAATGTCAGAATAATAGCAGAGAGAATTATTTCAGCTTTTATTTCTTTCATCACATTCCCAGTGGGTCAGAAGTTTAAATACTATTTGGTAGCATTGCCTTTAAATTGTTTAACTTGGGTCAAATGTTTTGGGTAGTCTTCCACAAGCTTCTCACAATAAGTTGCTGGAATTTTGGCCCATTCCTCCAGACAGAACTGGTGTAACTGAGTCAGGTTTGTAGGCCTCCTTGCTCGCACACGCATTCAGATTGAGGTCAGGGCTTTGTGATAGCCACTCCAATACCTTGACTTTGTTGTCCTTAAGCCATTTTGCCACAACTTTCGAGGTATGCTTGGGGTCATTGTCCATTTGCGACCGAGCATTAACTTCCTGGCTGATGTCTTTAGACATTGCTTCAATATATCCACATCATTTTCCTTCCTCATGATGCCATCTATTTTGTGAAGTGCACCAGTCCCTCCTGCAGCACAGCACCCCCACAACCTGATGTTGCCACCCCCATGCTTCACAGTTGGGATGGCGTTCTTCGGCTTGCACGCCTCACCCTTTTTCCTCTAAACATAACGATGGTCATTATGGCCAAACAGTTCAATTTTTGCTTCATCAGACAAGAGGACATTTCTCCAAAAAGTAAGATCTTTGTCCCAATGTGCAAACTGTAGTTTGGCTTTTTTATGGTAGTTTTGGAGTAGTGGCTTCTTCCTTACTGAGCAGCCTTTCGGGTTATGTCGATATAGGACTCGTTCTACTGTGGATATAGATACTTGTTTACCCGTTTCCTCCTGCATCTTCACAATGTCCTTTGCTGTTGTTCTGGGATTGATTTGCACTTTTCGACCCTAACTACTACGTTCATCTCTAGGAGACAGAACGCATCTCCTCCCTGAGTGGTATGATGGCTATGTGGTCCCATGTTGTTCATACTCGCGTACTATTGTTTGTACAGATGAACGTGGTACCTTCAGGCGTTTGGAAATTGCTCCCAAGGATGAACCAGACTTGTGGATGTCCAAAAAAAAATGTTTAGGTCTTGGCTGATTTCTTTTGATTTTCCCATGATGTCAAGCAAAGAGGCACTAAGTTATAATTATAATTTTTAATGAAATTCTACAGTGAAATTCTTTTTTTCACATATCCCAGCTAAGCTGGGGTCAGAGTGCAGGGTCAGCCATGATACGGCGCCCCTGGAGCAGATAGGGTCAAGGTCCTTGCTCAGGGGCCCAACAGTGGCATCTCGGCAGTGCTGGGGCTTGAACCCCTGACCTTCTGATCAGTAACCCAGAGCCTTAACCACTGAGCCTATATATCTAAGTACAAGAAAAAATATCCAAGTATTATTTTATTACCATCTCATTTCATCACTATACTGCCACTGTACTTTTGTGTAAAAGACCACAGACCAAAAGGAAGATTATTTATATGAAAAAGCTTAATAATTGCTTACAATACCAAAACAATTCCCTGTCTCATAGAACAGCAACATTTTGCCTACTGTAAAACTTTTTGTTGTTGCTGTTGTATTATGTTACTGATCATCTGCAGCACTCACTCACCCTGAGACAGATACTTCACCGCGAACCTGAAAGGATCCGCCTCGCCTTTTCTTTTTTCTTTTTCCGCCAAACGCAAACTCCTGTTGCTCGCAGAAGACACGAATGAGTCTATTTCTCCCGACGGATCACAGCCTGTCCCCGTCAGGTTAGATAAATCGGTCATTTTCGACGCTACATGTTATTGTTTGTTCGTCTCACGCGTGTTTGTCACAGTCGCTGCAGAACCCCGTTTAAATAAAACGCCAAACCTCCAGCGACCGTTTAGACATGCGCACTGAATCACTTCCGGTGCTGCCAGGAAAGCGAGTGGATTGGATACGATTAACATAAATGTAATTTAAACTTTTATTATTTAAACACATTATCCCTGTAATCATCTTTATTTCCATTTCTTGATAATTGTGTGTAATTTTTCTGTTGTTTAAAAAAACATCTATGGCTAATATGGCTAATGTTGCAGGCTAATAACAGTTATTCCTGCAGGGGGCAGGATTTTTTTTTTTTTTTTTTTTTTTTCAAAACAGGAAAAACAATACCAAAATGATTATCAAGAATACGATTTTTGCCCTAATATCAAAGGTCTTACTAGAAAAAAAGAAATTATGATCCAACATGATTTTTTTTAATTAAAAAAATATGATCGTGCCTGGAAACGTGCATGTAAAATGGCTAGAAATAGCATTTTATCTTAGCGTAAAGCTGACAATTTACACAAGGTTTATTTCTATTTCTGCTGCTCCAAACTTTCTTCAAACTTACTTCTCTGTCTCCTCATATGAATGTAACACATCATAAGAAAGTGTTTCACCGCTGTTCAAATGCACTTTGGATCGCATCATTTATATGTATAAATGTTTTCCATCTGAAAGGACTAAATATTAAATGAAACAAATGACAATAAAATGCAAAGTAATCTCTTCAGTAATCAAAATACTTTTTGAATGTAACTGTATTCTGATTACCAATGATTTAAATTGTAACTGTAGTGGAATACAGTTACTTATATTTTGTATTTGAAATACATAATCCCGTTACATGTATTCCGTTACTCCCCAACCCTGTGTGTATGTATATATATATATATATATATCCAAGGGAGCAGCCGTGGGGGACATGGGGGACACGTCCCCTGCACTCCTCAAAAGGGTTACTTTGGGCTGATTGAGTGACCATCCAGCTAATCAGAGGTGAGTTTCATGAGTCGAAACAACCCTTACGACATAATTGGCCATCAGTAAGACAGTCTAATCAACGCAGCTCCGTTTCTCTCTACAATATTGCTTTCAACAATACTCATTTATCCATGTTTTTTTTTTTTATCGGCATTGATGTTTATCTAAATTAATAATCTAGAGACGAGGAACACACAAACGAGAGTTATTTATTGGCATATCGTTCTTGATTGGCAGCATTACGTGAAATGCACTTCAGAAAAAAACAATGAAAAAAACAAAGGACAATACTTCTTTTAAGCACATATTATAAGTGGAGTTTATATCAACACCTGAGTCTTCATTAAGTAATGCTTTTCACATTGTGTTTGAGAGGTAATAGTTTGATCGGTTGTTTTTGCCAATTTAAGCAGATTACTAGATCTGTGTTAAATATGTAAAGCTATTTTTAATATCAGCTCCTGTTTTTTGGTGTGCAGTCGACAAACTGTAGGAAAAAAGATAGATCTGCTGTGTTCTTAGAACACTTATGCATTTTACTGAAGGGAATAGGTATGTAGACATGCTTTTTTATACATGAAAACGTACAGGCCTTATTAAAACTCATAATTATTGTAAACTATTATTGTTGTCTTTTGATAAAAGTCATGCTCAGCAGCTCACAAACTGTAGGGAAATTATAGATTTGCTTTGTTCTTACAATGCTTAAAACCTCTACTAAAGTCTCTTTGTAGATTTGTAGACAAACATTTTAAAGGAAATTTTCTTTTGATCGTTGATTCAGTGACTATCTCATTTCACACAAGACACTCATTTGTCACCACCTTCTGGCATCACCAGAAACGGTCACTGAATCATTAAATGAATCTGAACCAATTTTGGTGAACAAAGTCGAAACACTTGAAACACTTGGATACATTCAAATCCCACATTGCACAAGCACAGAGTAAAAAATAAAACTGAACATGCACAATTGTCATTATTGTAATTGATTAAATAATCTATTGAGGACCAGCTTGTACTCATTCTTTTATTGTCATGTGTGAAACAGAAGCAAGTGTTCCTCAAGATGCTCTTTATTTTTACAGATAATTTTGCAAAATTCTGCAATTATTTTGCAATACTTCAATCTTTAAAATACTACAAATATTAAAAGTAAATAATACATATATATTAATATAATACTTATATAATACTTATATATTAATATATACTGTAATATTAATAATGCACTGTAAGTGTTGGGTCTGTGCCAGCCACCTACTGACAGCTGTTCAAACGTTCCTATTGTGCCCCCTATATTAATTTATCTTTTTGTCTCATAGCTCATTATGTTTGTTCTATTTCAGTTAAACATGAAATAAACCTTACTTGTTCGAGATAATTTATGCTTATTATATCAAACTAGTAATTAGATTTATTTAATAACTATTAAAAATAAAACTCTAATCACACTGACTGTGAATGTTTAACATCAAACTTTTATCAAATAATACTGCTAAATGTATAATGCAGTACAGGGGCAGAAGGGATTTGATAATAATTTAAAATGCATTGTTAAATGAACCCACCATATCACAGTAGAAAACCATGACATCGAGATAGATATGATTTTTGCAAACATTTGTGAATTTAATAATACAAATTAATTTGTTGATTTTGATTTTTATGATATTAGACAAAATGAACAAGATAATGAGCTTACTTGCTTTGATAAACAGAGATGCTTGTATTTAAAGGGTTATACTGAAGTAGAAAAAAAAACCTCTTAATTATACACATTTAATAACATTAACGTAAATACAGTTGAACATTTTCACAATTCTTTGTTGTGGGTTCAACATTTATATTTTTTAATTTGTAAGACTGATCTGCATTTCAGTGAGCTTAAAAATTTAATATATCATTACAAAATGTATTAGCATAAATATGGTTGACCAACATTTACAGTCTGGTTTGGTCTAGATATCAAGATGTTTGTACAGCTAATACTGCTGGTAAAATATGTTTGTTTTTTTTAAACTGCCATCCATGGTAAAGTGTTGATCTCAATGGTAAACTGCATAGAGGTTTTATTGTCAGCATCTGCATACACAAACATATCAAGAGTACTTTCTCACTGTCAAAAGTGCAACATGACCCATACAGTACTTTGTGAACTAAGAATGCACAATTCAGTTCTTGGACTTGCTTATGGCATCCTAGTAAAAATCAAAATCCATGTTCTCTAATAGATATATAGGTATTTATATTCAATACAAACAGCAAATTATCATTCTAAAGAAACTACAACAGAAGAAAATAATTAAGCATAAAAATTTGCTTTAATTGTTTATAATTACACAAAATTATCCTAGTAATCTAAACTGGAGAAAAATAAATAAATTTGTATATTTCTAGCTCTTAAAAGAAGTAAGAAAGCATCCGATTCCAAGGATAAGATTTTTATTGGACAATTTCAAGTGTCAGCTAGAAAAACCAGATTCAGTAAAAGAAACAAAACTTCAAACATTTCCTCGTGTAATTAAAAAAAAACAGATACATTACAATAAATAATACGCAGAACTTTTACATAAATAAAGTATATCAAATGTATCTGAACAAATGTGGTCTAGGTGTTCATTTTTGATGATTATTATGACAGAATTAGAGGACCCGGAAAAGGCTTTGATTCATGGGCAAGGTCAAACTGAAGAATAAAATGTATCTGCAGATCATGTGTGAGCTCTTAATGATCATTAAATCATATTAAATGATTGGTGGGAATTTTTATACTCTTAACGATTTTAATGTTTTAACAAAAACCCTCAATGTTAGCATAAATGGATTTGTATAACCGGTTTCAACCTACAGTAGTTCAGAAAGTAAATAAAACATCACAAAAGATAATGTCAGCATTTGAAGCTACCTGTATCACAATATGATCTTAAAAGTGGCATGTCCTATAATATTGTTCAATGAAGGCATTCAAATTACAGCAGGGAATGACAGTAGTTTAATATTTTGCTGCAGAACAACAGCCAAAACAGTTCCCACAATGGTGATTGTCCAAGGTGAAGATTTGTATTTAAATAAGAGCATTCAAATCAGAAGACATGAGGTAACATAAACTAAGAACTGATTTGTGGACTGCTGACATGTAAGTGAGGGACAGAAATCACCTTTTGGGGCTACTGTCTTTTTTTCTGAGCACAATCTCAACTATCCAGAGAAACATATAGGGATCTGCTGCCAGGTGCTCAGTGTTAAAATTGTGGAGCTAAGAAACTTTGACTTTGTTCTTTTCCTGAGCATTGATCTGCTCCTCTCGTCTCTCCTCCCTCTCAGGCCGGTCCTCACCCTGGCGAGCAATGAGCAGCCGACAAGTCAGCAAAATGCCAAACACCAGGGCATGGGCATAGCGTTTTAGAGGATCTCCAACCAGCTGGTGGAAGAAAAGCACTGCTAGCATGACCAGCAGCAGAATAAAGTTGGCCACGTCTTTTGGTCTCCCTGGCACTAGGGTCAAAACCACTCCACATCCCACTTCAAGAGTACCAATAATCTTGCGCAGAAGTACAGACGAAACGCCTATTTTTTTCAATGCTGGAAGGGCCTTGGCATAACTCTTGTATGCTCTTTTCTGTAAAGTAAACAAAAAAACAATGTCAAGATCTTATATAAGAACATTCAAGGACACTTACATTTACATACCACAGAGTTGGATGCAGTCAAATCTACTGTACAAATGGCACAGGCCCACTGCTTCTATGACTTTGAATGCCAGGTCTCATTTTATCATAATCACATACAAAATTACAAAAGCAATTATCTTTATTTCAGTTAAAGATATTTAAACATCTGAAAATATTGGAATATTTGAATGTGCCTATGGCATCAGCACAGCAGCTGCTGCACCTGCAGATGGAAGATCACATTTGCTGGAGGTGTCGCCATAGCTTTATCACGGGCTGCTGCAAAGGATTGTTTTGACACCAAAATATCACCACATTTTTAAAGCGTTTGTACTAGCTATTGTGAAGAAGTAAATATGATGCGTAAAGATCGCATTGTGATGTCACAATTGGCCTATTTGAAACAATGTTGCGGCTGTGCACATTATTCACCGCTCAACTGCTCCAATTGTTTCATTATTTTACACAATCCCGCTAATGATCAACAATCGAATTAGGCCTATGTCCTTATCATATTTTAGATCATCGCTAGAATAAGGTCTGATTTATATTCAACTTAATGATCAAGATGAAGAATGAAAAGATTGAACATGTAGACGCACTGCCTATCATGCTATGATACTATAACGCTGCCCAGACCTTCAACAGACAATGAAAAATACCCAGTTACATTGGTACCCCATCCTGAAATGGCTTCATTTGCATATTACGGGTGCTACTAAAACGACGATCGCTTACCATCTCATTGTATGCATCTTTGCTTAATCTTGGCGTGAGTTTAATCGTGCCCATGAATACGAAAAAAAGACCCAGTGCGAAGGATAGGGCGACAATGGTTACTGTTCTTGGCGTGGCCATCTTCGGTAAAGTCTCCTTTCGTCTGGCATCCGCTGCCCCGCTTCTGCTTTCTTCTCTGTCCTTCTGAAGATGCTGAAGGGGGTGAAGGACTCCAGTACAGTCAAATATGGCCAAGTAGGTATAGCTGCAGACCGGAGATCTCCAAATGGGGGCGGAATTACTCCAAAAGGAGGCGGGGTTATTCCAAAAAGGGGGGGGGGGTTGCTACAACTCCAAAAGGGGGCGTCACTTCCACTCACGAATAATGTTAGGGAAAGGGTAAGGTTAGGGGCTTCCTATATCTTTAAAGGCGATTTGGAGCTCACACCCCTCTTTGGGAGACTTTTGTCTCTGCGGAACAAAAATGGGCTTTTCCCTATCAGTGGGCGTTTTCAAACCATTGAGATTCCTTACTTTTTTCTTTTTGGATCGTTTAGAAACGCCCATCCTGGTCTGGAAACGCCCACTGATTACTAGATTGAGATTCCCAACTTTCATTGGATAGTTTAGAAACGGCCATCACGTTTGGAAACGCCCACTGATTACTACTTTGAGATTCCCTACTTCCATTGGATAGTTTAGAAACGGCCATCCCGTTTGGAAACGCCCACTGATTACTACTTTGAGATTCCCTACTTCCATTGGATAGTTTAGAAACGGCCATCACGTTTGGAAACGCCCACTGATTACTACTTTGAGATCCCTTACTTTCATTGGATAGTTTAGAAACACCCATCCTGGTTTGGAAACGCCCACTGATTACTACATTGAGATTCCCTACTTCCATTGGATAGTTTAGAAACGGCCATCCCGTTTGGAAACGCCCACTGATTACTACTTTGAGATCCCCTACTTTCACTGGATAGTTTAGAAACACCCATCCTGGTTTGGAAACGCCCACTGATTACTACTTTGAGATCCCCTACTTTCATTGGATAGTTTAGAAACGGCCATCCCGTTTGGAAACGCCCACTGATTACTACTTTGAGATCCCCTACTTTCATTGGATAGTTTAGAAACGCCCATCCCGGTTTGAAAACGCCCACAGATTTGAAAATACCCATTAATGTACTTGCTTTTTGGAGAAATGCCTGCAGCTATACCCTTCTCAATATGGCTGCATGTCGCCCAGGTACAGTACTAAGAATCACCACTAGAGCGCGCTGTAGAACATAAAAATGATGCACCTCGGTCATGTCTAGAAGGGAACCGTCGGACTAGCAAGACCTCGCGAGAATCGCATTTGCTAAAGTTATGGTTTTGTTTAGGGCAGAACCCTTGTACATAGGTGAGCCTACAATTTTAGCATAAAATCGCATAACGCGGCGATCCCATAGACATTCGCTAGACATTCTATGGGCGGTGCACTGGCGGGGAGACAAGAGGCCATTTAAAAAATAAAACAGATTTCTATGGAGGAGATGCTTCAGTGTGCTGAATAAACTGCTTTTGTGAGGAAACTCACAAAAGCAGTGATCGTCTGTCCGCTAATATTCAACATGTTTTACACTAAACAATCCTTTTGGAATTAACTAGTTCTATGTGTGGAGTTTACTACTATAAACTTACAGCTTTATATGAGAAAACACGGACAATTTTGCGACAGGTTGGTGTCAGTTTACGGCTCTCCCCATTCATTTGTATGGTATCCGCAAACGGTGACTTACGGTAACACGCTAGGTGGCCATTACGCTCTCTCCTCTGGAAAAAACGCGGAGGTTGTTATTTAAGTAAATATATAATCACTGATTTAGAGGTATAGTGTTAATATTTGGTTTATTTTAGGGGTACGCGTAGGGTTTCTGTGATTAACACAATAAACAGTGTATCTCGCGAGATATTCTACAGCCCGACGGTTCTCTTCTAGACACAACCAGGTACTTCATTCGCTTGTCAAGCAATTGATTCGCTTCTCTTTAAATTAATTTGGGAAAACAAGGTTGATTGCTCTTATTAAGCCATATTTAGAAGGAGCTCTAAATGCCTTAAACTTTCAAACATTAAATCAGAATTATTATATATTTTTTTTTTTGTAAATAATTGGCTTAAAAAATGTATCAGTGGAAACTCAGTTTGGTTTTGGATTCATAATATGATTTTTAAGAAATGTGGTAACCTGCATCTCTTACTTTGATGAGATTATAAATGTACAAGGCTCCCTTTGAAGTTATCTAATTCCCACAAGCAAGTCCTTGAGTCATGGAAGCTGATCTTTAAACACAAATTTTCACCTCATATTATCTGGAATAATCAATATATTTTATCATGTCAAAAATCTATTTTCTTCCCAGATTGGTTTAATCAGAAGATTTCAGAAGATCTGTATCCAAAGAAAAATTTATTTCATAAAATTAGGGAGGTTCATTTCAAAATTATTCATCATTATTATCCCTGTAATAAATACTTGAGTACATTTAATGGTGACATTTCCCCAATGTGCTCTTTTTGTTTGGAAGAGGAGGAAACTCTTCCCCATTTATTTTACTTTTGCCCTTACTCTAAAAAAATTTGGTCTCAAATCTCATCCTCTTTATATTTTAAAATTTACCAGATGGTAATTTTTTCTATTCCAGTTATTCTTTTTCATGATTATGAAACAGATAATGAGTTAGATTATGTGGTACATTTTATTTGTATGATGGGTAAATACTGCATCCACAAAGCAAGGTACCTTAAATTCAAATCCAATCCGAAAAGTTTTGCAATGGACTTACTCATTTTGTTATCTTCCCTTCTGAAAATGTCCTTCAATAAGAAAGCTAAAAGAACATCCCTTATACTTGAAACGTTTTTAGATGAACCATAATTTTTTGATTGTTAATTTTGTATGTATCCCCCCTGTATGTATGTATGTTTATGTTCTGTAACATGTTATCTGTGAGACAATAATAATACAAAATAAAATACATTTAAAGGAATTGCTCACCCAAAAAAATAAGGTACCTCATTTGCAGTTTGAATGAATAATGCCACACAAAAGATAGTAAAGTACAAATCATTGTTTGTTTTTTTAATTCTTATAATTTTTTGATGAAATCATATTATATATATATATATATATATATATATATATATATATATATATATATATATATATATATATATATATATATATTTCAGGAAATATTATTTGTGATTGTGCACTGAAATAAGTATCCCATCATGCATTTTCCTCACCCTGCAGTCTGTGTGTCCCCTAATGCCCCAGTAAATTGACGGGGACACTGCACTGTAAAAAAGCACCGTCTTTCGGATGAGACGTTAAACCGAGGTCCTGACTTTCTGTGGTCATTAAAAATCCCAGGGCATTTTTCGTAAACAATAGGGGTATAACCCTGGTGTCCTGGCCAAATTTGGCCCTTATCTATCATGGCCTCCTAATAATCCCCATCCCTGAATTGGCTACATCACTCTACTCTCCTCTCCACCAATAGCTAGTGTGTGGTGGGCGTTCTGGTGAACTATGGCTGCCGTCACACCATCCAGGTGGATGCTGCACAATGGTGGTGGTTGAGGAGATTCCCCCTATACTATGTAAAGCGCTTTGAGTGCATAGAAAATTGCTATATAAATGTAAGGAATTATTATAATTATATAAAACCATTACATACCTATAAAAGTATAAATTGGTTACAAATTGAGTTAAAATTAAGTTTATATAAGTATATATACAAGATAGGCAATATCTTAGTTAAACCCCTGTTTGTTAACAATTTGTAAACACAATTTTTATGGAGTCATTGAAATGTATAATCTAGTAAACCATTTGGTTTATCAGATTCACAAAATACTATGACATATGCAAAAACTTGAAAGTCCAAAAGTCCTCCATAAATCATATGGAGCATATAATCTACCAGTTTTAAATAAATGAACACAGTGATATAAATAAAAAGCTCCATATTATCATAGCTAGACTATACAGTTTTTTTATTATATATATATATATAATTATTATTATTATTATTATTATTATTATTTTTATGGATGTCAACAACCAGAACGATTTCTTAATACAATAATAAAAATAAAATAAAAATGCTTCCCAAAAAAATTAAAATAATAATAAATAAAAAAAATCTCATGTATTACAAAAGTATTAATGACCCTGGAATTCTAACCATTAACAATAACTCTATTTTCCAAATGGGCTGAGCACATGACCCAATGGGTAAAAACAATGATAAGTTGTTCAGCATGTTTGCAAGCCATCCATCTTCATTCTATGCAATGGCACAGGCTGTCCATGATCCTTTTTCCTCAGTGCCCCATATCCTGTTGCTGTTGGGCTTTGAGGGCCAAAATTGCTTTTCGGTAAAGGTCTATCAGGAAACAGGTAAATGAAATGCTTTAATTTAGTCTACATTTCTACAGATCAGGGCTGTCTGTATAAAGCAAATATAGCTTGTATCTTGTTTGTTTTATTATTTTAATCACAATGTGGAAAGATTATTTAAAATAAGTATAAAGTTTGAATACACTATATTTGTTTTCAAATTCCTCCCACAAGGCCAAATTTATCCCCAAAAACAGCCCTTATCAAAATAGTGGTTAAAGGGCACTAATGCTCACCGAAAGTGTTTGAAAGATCAACTGGCTGTGCGTAAGCTGTCGGAGCTTCCTCAGTGTTTATCTTGTTCTTTCGTTTTGTTTTTACCGTCTTCTTTCTTCTCCTTTTTTCCTCTTTTCCTGTGAATAAGTGTGTTCAGAGCATAAGGGGTAATAGACTGCAGTACTTCACTCATTTTAGTGACACATAAGTTTAAGCAATCTGTCTTTGACAACAAGTACCTCTAGATGGTTTAGGGACCTCATTGTTGGGGGATTCTGGTAGATCCAAAGTCTCTTCTTTCACTTTAGCTTTGCGTTTCAGCTTTCCACGTTTAGGAGGCAACAATTCACTGCTGGCTTTATCCTTCTGGTTGTTGTGGTCTTGTTCTGCTTCATTCCCTTCTATCTCTTGCACCTCTTCTTCATTCACAACTCCTCCGCTTGGACTGGCCTTTTGAATTTTAACTTTCGCTGCCGCCTTTTTGCTTAATTTCTTTTTAAAAGAGTTTTCCTATAATAGTGTCACAAGGGAAATTGATAAGTGTGGTGATAGTAAAACAACAGAACAGAGATGTTAATATTTCTGTGATATAATAAGAATATTCTGGGTTCAATACAAGTTTAGCTCAATCGACAGCATTTGAGGCATTATGTTAATTACCACAAAAAATTATTTCAACTCGTCCCTTGTTTATTAAAAAAAAGCAAACATTGCGGTTACAGGAAGGCAAAAGTAGCCACAAGACAATTTTAGTGTGATAAAATCAGGGATATTCTGCCGTTATGTCGTCATGGCAACAAAGTTGTAAAATTGGTTATAACTTTACACAGAAAAGGTTAATAACTGATTTTATCACACTAAAATCACGTTAACACGCATATCGTTATATACTTATACTTTTGAAACAGTGAGGATTTTAATGTTTATGGACCAGCCCCCATTCACTTCCATTGTAAGTGCCTCACTGTAACTAGTATTTTTACTTAACTTCTACTGAACCTGGAATATTCCTTTAACATGCATCCAGGGCATGGCAGAAATAAACAACATAGATGTTTAACCTTATTAAGAATATTTCTGATTGGATGCAATGTCCCGTTTTTCTTCACCTTTTCTGTTTGCTGTTCTTGACGGATATCTATTTTGCTTGTCCGTGTTCTGCAAGACACAAAATTAAGTTAAATAAATGATTGCAGTTATAAAATTGAAGCCATAATGTATCCAAGAAGAAGCATCTGAAAGTATTCATATTAGTTAAAGGTGAAGTTTGGAATTTTTGTGCCAAACAGTCCACCATAAGACAAACTAACAGATAGTCCCGCCCTAGACTCACACCATTGGTTGAACCAATGCTGTTGTGTTGGCCTGGTCAGGATGCTCGAACAGAACAATGTTTTAATTGTGCCACAGTTTTTACACTTTTTACGATGGCTAACTTATAGTTGTCTTTGCATGTTAAAGGGATAGTTCACCCAAAAATGAAAATTCTCATCATTTACTCACCCTCATGCCATTAGAGGTGTGTATGACTTCCTTTCTTCAACAGGACACATTTGAAGAAAAATAGAAAAATATCTTAGCTCAGTAGGTCCTTAAGTCTGGTGATCAGAACTTTGAAGCACAAAAAGAACATACAGTCAGCAGAAACATCATCCATATGACACCAGCTGTTAAATTAATGACTTCTTATTTATATAGTGGTGATTTATCATTATAAAGTATTTAAATATGGATCTTTTTCACACCAAAAGTGATCGTTTCACTTTAGAAGACATTAACTGTGGAGTCATATGGATGACGTTAATGCTGACCGTCTGTTCTTTTTGGAGCTTCAAATGTTGGATCACCATCCACTTGCATTTTAAGGACCTACTGAGCTCAGATATTTTTCTATTTTTCTTCAAATGTGTTCTGCTGAAGAAAATAAGTCATACACATCTGGGATGGCATGAGGGTGAGTAAATTATGAGAGAATTTTCATTTTTGGGTGAACTATCCCTTTAAGCTGGAATGGAAGACAACGAAAAATTACACAATTCAGCTTTAATATAACCCATGTCATCCAAATTAGCCATTCCTTTGAATATCTGCATATATAAGCCCAGCCCTCACTTATCCTCTTTAGGTTTTCTCCGGCTCTTCTCTATTTTTCCTCTCGTGTCTTTTTCTTCTGGCCCTAATGGTCGCCTCCCATCTCTCATCACGTGAGCACAGAGGTCATGGTAGTCTAGGCACACGGCTTGCAGTAGCCACTGGAGACCTCGCAGGGTCTTTCTGTCTGACCAGCGATGCAGGTCTATTGAGGCAGAACATGGCTCCTGTATACAGTATTTAGACATATAGTATCTTAGAAGCTCAAAATGCAGTCATAAACCTGTTAGTAATCAATCAGGATGTTAACCTCAAACATTTTTTAACATGTTACCAATGTGTACAAGTTGACAATATTTGCATACTGTCAGTTCCTTTACAACACAATTACTTCCCAGAGGTTTTTCAGCTTATGTTTTGCATATGACAAATTATGTCTAAATTTTACTGGACCATAATACTCACAATGTGACAAAGTGATCGGCTCTGGTTGACCAGCTTCTCTAGGGCAAGGATTTCTATCAGTTCATTTCCCAGTAGAGCATTCATTTTGTCCTGTTTATTTGCCAACCTGTTATAGGATATGGAGATGATAAACTGGATTGCAAGCAAAATGTCACTGATTAGACATACTAAAGGTGAGGTTGTCTTTATCACAAAAACCTACCATCTTAAATCTTAAAGGGATAGTTCACACAAAAATGAAAATTCTCTCATCATTTACTCATGCCATCACAGATGTGTATTACTTTCTTTCTTCTACTGAACACAAATTAAGATTTTTAGAAGAATATCTTAGCTCTGTAGGTCCATACAATGCAAGTGAATGGTAATCAGAACTTTGAAGCTCCAAAAAAAAAAACAGATAAAAGCAGCATAAAAGTAATCCACATGAGTCCAGTGGTTAAATCCATGTCTTCAGAAGTGATATGATAAGTGTGGGTGAGAAACAGATCAATGTTTAAGTCCTTTTTTGCTATAAATCTCCACTTTCAGATGTCAAAGTGAAACTAAACAGGTGTGACATGCTACATTCAAATGTGATTTATGGTAAAAAAGGACTTAAATATTGTTCTGTTTCTCACCCACACCAATCAATTCACTTCTGAAGACATGGATTTAACCACTGGAGTTGTATGGGTTAATTTCTATGCTGCTTTTATCTGTTTTTAGAGCTTCAAAGTTCTGGTCACCATTCACTTGCATTGTATGGACCTTCAGAGCTGAGATATTAGCTTCTGAGGGTATAGATTTAACCACTAGCGTCTTATACTGTAGATTATTTTATGCTGCCTTTATGTCCTTTTGGAGCGTCAAAATTTTGGTACCCATTCACTTGCATTGTGAGGACCTACAGAGCTGAAATATTCTTCCAAAAAATCTTTGTTTATGTTCAGCAGAAGAAAGTCATACACATCATGAGGGTGAGTAAATGATGAGAGAATTTTCAATTTTGGGTGAACTATCCCTTTAAGGCTTGAAAAATTCAAATTATGATAAATATGGGATTCAAGAGTTAGGATATTTCTCTAATATGGACCAAAGATAGCTATTTTTACCTTTACTAAATATTTACATTTTAATGTTGAATTGTTTTGCAGTAGGCTCTTTTGTCAGACAAAAATTATGAACAAATCAATAATTCATTATGTGATTTCTGTTAATACACTGAAGAGAGAAAAAGCTTGCAAAAAACATCCATAGAAACAATCTTCCATGATATTTACAGTATTTATTAAGAGGCCAAAAGTGCAAGCAAAATGTTTTCGATGCACATCATCATCACTGTCCAAACAGTGTCCTTTGGACACTGATGTCATTATAAATCAAAAACTTTTCATTCTTGCACTGAGCACTTAATAAATAAATATCAAAGATTGTTTCTATGGACATTGTGTGAGAGCTTTTTCTCTCTTTGGATTTGACTTTTTGAGCTTACACACCAAAGCAATGTGAATATATAAGCTTTTCAGTGTTTGGCGCCAATGTTTGAACTGTTTTATGCCTACTGTTGCTAAACTAAAACATTTTGAACAGAGAGATGATTTAATCATTATTCTTAGTTGTTTTAATCATAGCATGTCTTACACTAGGAGAGGTTTTCCTGCCGCTCTTGGATGCTTCAGCAAGTCCACCAGAGCTTCTTTGACTTCTTTCAGTCGTTGTCTATCGCTGGAGTCCATCACAAAGATGATGCCGTGAGCTTCACCATAATGCTCTCTCCAGGACCCCCGGACCTCTGGAGCTCCACCCATATCCAGTATGTTAACCAAGCAGTTCTCCACCCTTAGCTCAGTGCGGACACATCCATGAATGGGACTCACTTCTCCAGGGGGCACTGAACAAAGATACATAACATTGAAAACTAAATATAATGCACTGAATTTAGTATCTGCTTCATTTTTAACTAAGGTAATTGTTAAATTACCTCTCAACATCCCTTTGACACAAGATGTTTTTCCAGCCTTTTCCAAGCCAAGCACCAGCACTGTGATCTTCCTGGGAAAAAGGGAAAACAAAGAATAGTTCCCATAAAAGTGCACCAGAAGCAGCTTCAACACATGGCATTTGTTGAAAAGAGGCAGTGCTCTGGAGATAAAGCAAAACATCAAGTGACTGTATGTTTAGTATTTTCTTGGCTGGCTGGTACCTCAGGGGTTGCTGGAGTTTGGAGACCCAACTGCAGCAATTGCTCATGAGATTGAACAAGTTGAGCTGAGGAGAAAAGCACCAAGGAGAGCACCATCGTCTCCTTAACTCGGACCTGAGAGCAGATAACAGAGCACAGTCCTCATAGCATCGTCATATACTCATGGCCTTTTCAGGATACATGTAAACTTCATCTGTTCTGTCTCACCCAAGCATTAAGACTTAAGGACTCATTGGTGACACTGAATTACTATCGCCCACATCACCCTTAACAGCTGTATTTCATGCTTGAAGTGGCCTAAAAAGGAGATACTAAACAATATGAAACTATAGGATGAGTTATTTCTAAATTTACAATTATCAACCAGAGTAGATCAAAGCACGTGTGCAATTTCAAATATACTTTAAAAAAGTACCTTTACAAACATAGTCCAGCCCCTTGAACGATACGAAACAAAACGCTAATTAGGTATAATATGTGTGCCAGCTATCCACAAAATCTGCGGCTATCGAATTGTCTAGTGCAGACATACAGTAGTCTAATTACATTTACATTACAGTGCCTGAGATGTAGGAAGGTTTCCGATCTCATTGCTTAGTCAATCATTGTACATCTGTTCAGCCTTGTAAGCCTTTAAAGAATAGTCTGAGTCAATTACGCCGCTCTCATTTGGAAAACATTGACCCCTTTGACCGAGCAGCATGCATGGTGGCTGCCCACTTATCAGTTCCTCTGTCCTTTTTATGTTCTGAACAGTAAAGAAGTTAAAACTTTGCATATTTAAGCAGGATTGTTGCTACATTACAGTAAAAAAAACCTTAAAGGAATATTTTGGGTTTGATACAAGTTTATCAACAGCATTTGTGGCATAAAGTCAATTACCACAAAGATAAAAAAAAAACCAAAAATCTGGGTTCCAGTGAGGCACTTACAGTGGAAGTGAATGGGGGCCAATCTGTAAACATTAAAATACTCACTGTTTTAAAAGTAAAGCCACAAAACATAAACAATGTGTGTGTTAACATGATTTTAGTGTGATGAAATCACTTATTAACCTTATCGGTGTAAAGTTATAACCAATTTGACAACTTTGTTGCCATGATGATGTAATATCAAAAAACCCTAAAATAACGATTTAAACAGCTTTACAGCTCAAATAATACATGAGTTTTAACAGAATAGTTAATATAAGTGCTTTTATAAAATTATACGCTCCACATTTCTGCCTTTAAACCATCCAAAAATTGGCCCCATTCACTTTCAGTGTAAGCGCCTCATTTTAACCTAAATTTTTGATTTGTCGACGAGTCGAAATAATTTTTTGTGGTAATTAACATTATGCCACTAATGCTGTCAATTGAGCTTAACTTGTATTGAACCCGAAATATTCCTTTAAAAGGTATACCTCATTTACAATTGATACAGAACTTAATCAGTTCTAAACTGCATATCTCTCTACAGATACAGCAAATTACATGTCAGTTTGTAAACTGATTATATGAACAAAAATATATAAATAAGAATTTTTCTCTGAATATTGGCATGCAAAACCCCTCCATGTGTTTGGGTCAGCTGAGGACTGCTCTAAAACATATTGAATGTAATAAATCAATGTGACATTTTTTGCCAGGCATTCAAAACATACTAAAATACTCAGCAGAAATATCCATTCACAAAATACTGGTCTAACACTTCCCTGCATAATCACATATTCCCAAAAACAGCACAGTACTGATAATTATGACTTTTGCAAAGATTTAAAGCAGCACATCATCAGTTTTAAATATAAAGACTGAACAATAAATCCCACATTACTTACAGTAGTATGTCAGTATCCATGCGTTTTGTTTTGTTTTTTCTCCAGAGACATTTTGCACAAGGCAGCTAAAAAACTAATCAGGCTCTACTTATTCCTATAATCCTGTCACTCATGGGAGGAGCTAAGAAGAAAACGCCATCACAGCTTAGCAACCTATCATACGATGGGTAGGTGACAGTGGCCCTTATGGATGGCTGGCTTTGGTCACTTTAACTAGGCCAAATTTGGAAGTTACCCAGGTGTTTAACGAATGCCATTATAGACGTCCAAACAAATATTTTGTTAAATTATAGGAAATCTCTCAAGCCATTCGGTTTGAGGTGAATGAGAAATATTTAATGTACTGCTCATCTTGTGCACTTAGTCATTGGCAGGTAACTACAGATGGCATCAGAGCGTGACAACATCCTGTTGTTTACGTGATCAGATAAAGCATGATAATTCCGAGCAACGCAGCCTCACCTTGCTTCAAAAATCTGCATCTTCAGAAAGGGATTCAGAACATTGCTGCTTTTGCACAGTCAATTCTTTTGAAAATTTTAATTTTCAAATGTACAGTGGCCCTAAAAGGTATTTGGACGTTTCAGCCACACTTAAAAATGTATGAATATCATTGGGTCAATGACGTGAAGATCATTATTTGTCTGGATGTATTAAATTATTCAAAAATATATTAAAAATGCAATTCACACAGAACATTTCTTGAATACACCTCTGTGGTGAACAGTGGCATCTCAGGGTCATTATTTAGTGTGGGGCACAAACAATCACTCATGTGTATTCAAGATGCAAGGAAAGTATTTTAATACCTTTAACTTGGTTACACCACTTGACATTTTAAGATCATTAAATCAATTTTATTTCTTTTTATTTGTAGAAAATGGTTAAATATGTTCAAAAATGTATGAAACCCATATGGATACAAAGACTGCATTTCTACTAACTTTGCACATGTTGTAACTAGATTTGAAAAAGATTTTTCCTTTTTACCATCCATGAAAAACTGATTTGTCAATGCAATATATACAGTACTGTGCAAAAGTTTTAGGCACTTGTGAAACATTTTGCATAGTGAGGATTTCTTAAAAAATAGTTCCATAATTAGTTTTCATTTTTCAGTTAACATCATCCAAAGTCCAGTAAACATAAAAAACTAAATTAATATTTTGTGTGACCAACTTTGCCTTTAAAACAGCACCAATTCCCCTAGGTACACCTGGACACAGTTTTTCTTGGTTGTTGGCAGATAGGATGTTCCAAGATTCTTGGAGAATTCGCCACAGTTCTTCTATTTAGGCTGTCTCAATTGCTTCTGTCTTTTTATGTAATCCCAGACTGACACCATGTTCAGTGGGGGGTTCTGTGGGGCCATGACATCTGTTGCAGGGCTACATGTTCTTCTATTCTATTTGCAGAAGGAATGTTTGGGAGTCTAAAATGTATATTACCTATTGACACACTACAGCTAAAGATATAAATAACCATCTTAAGACAAATGTTTTTGTTAAACATGTTATGTGCCTCAGACTTTTGAACAGTACTGTATATACACTATATTGCCAAAAGTATTCGCTCACCCATCCAAATAATTGAATTCAGGTGTTCCAATCACGTCCATGGCCACAGGTGTATAAAATGAAGCACCTAGACATGCAGACTGCTTCTACAAACATTTGTGAAAGAATGGGCCGCTCTCAGGAGCTCAGTGAATTCCAGCGTGGTACTGTGATAGGATGCCACCTGTGCAACAAGTCCAGACGTGAAATTTCCTCGCTACTAAATATTCCACAGTCATCTGTCAGTGGTATTATAACAAAGTGGAAGCAATTGGGAATGACAGCAACTCAGCCACGAAGTGGTAGGCCACGTAAAATGACAGAGCGGGGTCAGCGGATGCTGAGGTGCATAGTGCGCAGAGGTCGCCAACTTTCTGCAGAGTCAATCACTACAGACCTCCTAAGTTCATATGGCCTTCAGATTAGCTCAAGAACAGTGCGTAGAGAGCTTCATGGAATGGGTTTCCATGGCTGAGCAGCTGCATCCAAGCCATACATCACCAAGTGCAATGCAAAGCGTCAGATGCAGTGGTGTAAAGCACGCCGCCACTGGACTCTAGAGCAGTGGAGACGCGTTCTCTGGAGTGACGAATCACGCTTCTCCATCTGGCAATCTGATGGACGAGTCTGGGTTTGGCGGTTGCCAGGAGAACGGTACTTGTCTGACTGCATTGTGCCAACTGTGAAGTTTGGTGGAGGGGGGATTATGGTGTGGGGTTGTTTTTCAGGAGCTGGGCTTGGCCCCTTAGTTCCAGTGAAAGGAACTCTGAATGCTTCAGCATACCAAGAGATTTTAGACAATTCCATGCTCCCAACTTTGTGGGAAAAACAGTTTGTGGGGATGGCCCCTTCCTGTTCCAACATGACTGCGCACCAGTGCACAAAGCAAGGTCTACAAAGACATGGATGAGCGAGTTTGGTGTGGAAGAACTTGACTGGCCTGCACAGAGTCCTGACCTCAACCCGATAGAGCACCTTTGGGATGAATTAGAGCGAAGACTGTGAGCCAGGCCTTCTCGTCCAACATCAGTGTCTGACCTCACAAATGCGCTTCTGGAAGAATGGTCAAAAATTCCCATAAACACACTCCTAAACCTTGTGGAAAGCCTTCCCAGAAGAGTTGAAGCTGTTATAGCTGCAAAGGGTGGGCCGACGTCATATTAAACACTATGGATTAAGAATGGGATGTCACTTAAGTTCATATGCGTCTAAAGGCAGATGAGCGAATACTTTTGGCAATATAGTGTATCTTGAAAATATGCTGACTGGCTTCCTTAAAATGTTCATACTGAAATACTGGATATATATATATATATATATATATATATATATATATATATATATATATATATATATATATATACACACACACACACACACACACACACACACACACTGGCAGCCAAAAGTTTGGAATAAAGTACAGTTTTTGCTGTTTCGGAAGGAAATTGGTACTTTAATTCATAAAAGTGGCATTCAACCGATCACAAAGTATAGTCAAGACATTACTGATGTAAAAAACAGCACCATCACTATTTTAAATAAGTCATTTTTGATCAAATCCAGACAGGCCCCATTTCCAGCAGCCATCACTCCAACACCTTATCCTTGAGTAATCATGCTGAATTGCTAATTTGGTACTAGAAAATCACTTGCCATTATATCAAACACAGTTGAAAGCTATTTGGTTCATTAAATGAAGCTTAACATTGTCTTTGCTTTTGAGTTGACACATTATGTAATAGACTAGCATGTCTTAAAGAAACAGCTTTCTCTAGAAACTCATCACTGTTTTGAGGAATGAAGGCTATACAATGCTTGAAATAGCCAAAAAAAAAAAAAAAAAAAAAAAAAAACCTGAACATTTCATACAAAAGGTGTACACTACACCTGTGCCCAACAAAGATGGGAACTCCTTCAATACTGTTTAAAAAAGCATCCCAGGGTGATACCTGAAGAAGTTGGTTAAGAAAATGTCTGCAAAGTCTAGGTAAAGAATGACTACTTTGAAGTTGCTAAAATATAACACAGTTTTCAATTTCAGGTCAAAGGTACGACGATGGACATATTTCCCTTGTGAGCTTTTCTTGTCAGTTTCACTGCTCTTATAACAAGGCGGAGTTTCAGGGTCAATCTACATCAAAGATTGTGTCTATCCCTGTCATGAGATTACAAGTCAAAGGTTGTTCCAAGCACAATAAACAAACTGCAATGAATCTAAACCAGGTCAGTCTAAATGAGTGAATAATGAAACGCATGAAATATGCACTCGAAAAGATCGTCCACTCTGATGATCCACCTTTCATTATATCAACTATCTCTACCACCTTAGGTAGAATGTCAGAATTAGGGGTCTGGGTAGCTCAGCGAGTATTGACGCTGACTACCACCCCTGGAGTCGTGAGTTTGAATCCAGGGTGTGCTGAGTGACTCCAGCCAGGTCTCCTAAGCAACCAAATTGGCCCGGTTGCTAGGGGTGGTAGAGTCACATGGGGTAACCTCCTCGTGGTCACGATTAGTGGTTCTCGCTCTCAATAGGGTGCATGGTAAGTTGTGCGTGGATCGCGGAGAGTAGCATGAGCCTCCACATGCTGGGAGTCTCTGCGGTGTCATGCACAACGAGCCACGTGATAAGACGCACGGACTGACTGTCTCAGAAGCGGAGGCAACTGAGACTTGTCCTCTGCCACCCGGATTGAGGTGAGTAACCGTGCAACCACGAGGACCTACTAAGTAGAGGGAATTGGGCATTCCAAATTGGGAGAAAAAGGGGATAATAAAAAAAAAAAAAAAAAGAATGTCAGACTTACAGTTGACAACACCGGGAGGGTCTGATGAGCTGCTGCATTGAGCTTCCTGACATGTATGGTATACTTCTGACCACTAGAGGTTTTTACAATCAAATCCAATAAATATTTATTGATATATTTTGTCATTCTGCATCTGTTATTCAGAGTTAGTGGATCACAAATTACTTTGGGCATGAGTTTAGATCTAACAATCATAGCTGCATTTGCCTGTGTCTGTCATTTGAATGATTCTCTGACAGATCAAATTACAGAAGATCCAGTTCCTCACATTCAAAACCAGATGTGAGGCCATGCCCAAAACATCCTCTTTTCTCCTCTCAAGTCTGATCTGATCAAGTAATTACTGGTAACCAATCAGACGCTTACTTTGTCTGCTGACTAAACTCTAAATGAAGCCATGCGCACAACCCCGTCAGCTGGTCATGACACAAATTGAAACAGCTCAGTTACCATGTTGCCAGTGCCTACAGTGGCTCATTTAATACAACCAATTCCATAAATAACATGCTGGATTCCCTGCAGACAACTGCACACACCACATTATCTAAGACAGAGTCCCACAAGCTCATGTATTTAAAGAATTACTGTATTGTGTCCTGTAATTCAGTGAACACTTGTTGTTATAGCACAATATTGAGTCTGGATTGGAGTCAGAGCCAGTGGCGGATTTAGGCATGGGCGACATGGGCAGAGAAGTGAAGCCATCCCTCCCGTTAACAACTTTGGGGGCGTGCTGAAGCGGGTTTTGCCATATAAGCTAGAACAGCTACTAGTAAGAGCAGGCCTTATGGGTTTGTTTACTGATCATGCTGTCGGTTTAATGCTTAGACTGGCTAGCCAAGTCTGGGACATGGACAATGAGTCTGTGGGGGTGGGGACTTCAGAGCAACAGACTGTGATCAACAACAACAGCACCACTGTGCCTCTCTCCTCATGCCCATTTATTAAAACATAAAACTGACATGCAAAGTACCACACTAATAAAATCTTTGAATTCAAATGCTGGTGTTTTTAAGCAGTTCTACTACTTGAGTCAAAGTGTTTTTTGCGTAGGAAGAATGATTTGAAATTGAGATGATATTCTCCTTCAGTTTGCCTGATGTTAGCATGTAACATGATTAAATGCACACTGCTTTTATACTAAATAATCATTCATTCAATGTCACTAACGTTGAGGCAATAGCTCCTGTCTGCATCGTGAGCATACAAAAGCTGGACAGATGGCAAGCTAAAAGGATTTTCTCATGAATCACTACTGAATCATTGTTTACACTGCAATTTAAACAGAAAACAAGATTTTCTTGCTTGATAAATTCTTGATCTAATGTTTGATCATTTTTCAAAAAACTGTTTCTTGTGTCCTAGACTAGCAGCATTAGTAAATGTTGAAAATTTGAAATATTAAAGAATACTGTATAGATCAGGGGTTTTCAAACTGGGTACTGGTGACACCCATAGCCCTTTTCCACAAACATGGTTTGGGTGCGGGTTCCTGGGCTGGTGCGAATTCTCGAACTGTTCTGCACATTTCCACCGCAGAAAAGGCTGTTTGCGGCCGAAAAACTGGTTTCGAACTGGTCCCAAAAGCTTGCTGGTCTCTACGCAGAAACAGATTACGTCAGGGAACGGAGGGTAGGATAATGTTTCGTCATCATAGTAAAGTTTTCCCAAACAACAGCAGTAGCTACCATCTGCAGCAAGGAGTACTTTTTCCACTCTATAACAACAATAAAAAATTAAAAAACCCACAAAATTATCAGACATCAAAAGCATTCAGGTAACACAACGAAACGAGTGCTCTACTTGCGATATGGTATTTACGAAGATCCGAGATAAACTAGAGAGATTGCCAAGGAAAAAATACTCTACAAGTATGAAGATCAGGCACGAAATGATGCACACCGTCTAAACCAAATGACCAAATCATAAACTAATTGAAAAACACTTAATGGAGTACAGGGACCATATAAAGGACATAAGCAAAAGCGACAGTGGATGGAGCAACGATGATTTGGACTCGGTCACCGGCCAGCCTGCTAACTAACTGAATTCAGCCAGTAACGCTCATGATAAACAGTGAATTGCCGGTGTCCTCTGCAGCTCACCTCAGTGAGTTGTTATATTTGCCAACTTTGTTAGCTTTTCCATCCACAGAAGTGCCGCTCACTGGATGTTTTTTGTTTTTGGCACCATTCAAAGTAAATTCTAGAGACTGTTGTTGTGAAAATCCCAGAAGATCAACAGTTACAGAAATACTCAAACCAGCCCATCTGGCACCAACAATCATGCCACAGTCTAAATCACTGACATCAATTTTTTTCCCCATTCTGATGGTTGATGTGAACATTAACTGAAGCTCCTGACCTGTATCTGCATGATTTTATGCATTGCACTGCTGCCACACGATTGGCTGATTAGATAATCATATGAATAAGTAGGTGTACATGTGTACCAAATAAAGTGGCCGGTGAGTGTATATTTGAATTATTCTTTTTGCTTTAGTACAATATAAAATCCAATTATTTAATTTTAAAATCACGCTTACTATTTTTCTCACACAGTATAATTTTTTTTTTTTATAAATGAAAATATATATAGCCGCCTTAGGATTTTAGAAAGGGGGGCTCTCGCAAGGGGATCATCATATTTGGGGTCTAGATCACATACATGAAAATACAATGATGTGCCTGGAGGAACTGGTTATATGATTATAAAACAAAGGATACATGCATTCTTGAATAGCATTAGATTCAAAAAGTTCTCTTGATAGTCACGTTTGCCTTAGAATCCTATTGTAAGACATATAAGACTAACTTTATTAATATTTTTTTTCGATTTTGAATGAATTTCTATATCTTCTATAAAAAATATCATTTAATTAACTTTCTTTTATAGCTTTTAATTCCCTGAATAGTGCAAACTTTTTAATGCAAGATGTCTGAATGGATACATGGTGCTACTTTACAGTGCCTGTGATTTAACAACCAGCTTAGCTAGTCCGTTATGCTAGTATTAAATCGGAATAGAAAAGGAAAATCAAAACAACTGTTGTTTTGCCAACAACGTCCATATCCGGCGTGCACTAGGGCCCGTGAGACACCAGCAGATAGACAGTGAATGCTTTCAGTCACTGCATATTAGGACACACCTGGCTCTTCTGATCATATCGAACTCAACGGCAGGTCTTTCTGCGAAAATGGAAACGACATGACAATTTTAATAATCGTGGTTGGGGGCATGGCAGTATCTACATCGGTACGTAGCATATGGCAAGCCATTTTGACATTTAATTCTTAAAAATCACTAGTATCTGGCAGTATGAGTAGACTAAAGTCTCGGTGGCCCAAATGATTTGTTTGTTTCTTGTCTAGTAAAACTCATTGAACTTGGTTGGTAATGTTCGTGCACGCGGAATCGATGTTGATTCGGTGCGGGTGGTGGTTCCATTATGCTCGGGCGCAATGATACAAATTTCATCAATGTACTTTCCTTTATTTTCCAGTACTGCATATGAGGCAGTGTGGAATTCAAAGCCAATTTCACACGAATAGACCATGCAGACGGTAATCACATGAAAACTGAAACACCGAGTATGACTTCAATGCTGCTGCACCCGCCGATCGATCGATATAAAGCGCGTAAGAAGTAATACAAGCCGGGAGAGAGATGGAAAACAACAAGCCGAGTGATCATGTCATTATGGAGGTGACGCAGCAGTCCGCTGTGACCCCGAATGAAAACGGGGTCATGATGGCGATCAACCACAGCGAAGTCCGTCCACCCTTCAGCGTACTGTGGACGACCGTCCTGTACTGTGCGGAGTTCATCTGCGCCTCTGTGCTCAGCAACATGTACCATAAGAGTGAAGACTCGGTGTGGATGGGACTGACCATTACATTCATGCTGGTGCCGTCAGTGCTGACACAGCTCACACTAACATTTGTGCACCGGGACTTGGGCAGAGACCGACCCCTTGTGCTCTTAATGCATCTGCTCCAGATGGGGCCTATTATAAGGTAGGAGATTGATGAGTGATGATAATGACACTTGATCACATGACCAAAATATTAACAAACAGCTCCAGCAGAAAAAAGAAAAAATGCGCCAGTATGTTTCTACTAAATGGGTCACTGACAAATAAGGTTGTCTTTTAAAATAAATGCATTACATTAAATGTCATGTTAGTAGAAATGTAATCTTTAAGTGTCAAGTGGTGTAACCATCAAGTAAAAGTTATTAAAATACTTTCCTTGCACCTTGAATACACGTGAATGTACACAATTTAAAGGAATAGTTTTCGCATCATTTACTCACCCCCATGCCATTCCAGATGTGTATGAGTTTCTTTCTTCTGCAGAACACAAACAAAGATTTTTAGAAGAATATTTCAGCTCTGTAGGTCTTCACAATGCAAGTGAATGGTGACCAGAACATTGAAGGTCCAAAAAGCACATAAAAGCAGCATAAAAGTAATTCATAAGACTCCAGTGGTTAAATCCATATTGTTCACATTCTTCTTCTTTTGTTTTTGGCGATTGGCATTCTCTGTGCATATCGCCACCTACTGGGCAGGGAGGATTTATAGTAAAAAAGGACTTAAATATTGATCTGTTTCTTACCCACACCTATCATATTGCTTCAGAAGACATTTAACCACTGGAGTTGTGTGGATAACTTTTATGCTGCCTTTATGTGCTTTTGGACCTTCTAAGTTCTGGTCACAATTCACTTGCGTTGTATGGACCTACAGGACTGATATATTCTACTAAAAATCTTTGTTTGTGTTCTGCAGAAGAAAGAAAGTCATACACATCTGGGATGGCATGAGGGTGAGTAAATGATGAGAGAATTTACATTTTTGGATGAATTATCCCTTTAATCATGAATTTCCAAAAAGGTTTATAGGTTAAAAACAAAAAGGCTGGTAGGTAAATATATATATTTAAATATCAAGAAAATGTCAAGGGTTACTCCAGCTGACCTGAACAAAATGTGCCTTTTCACACAAATGTAAAAATATCTGATATTTAAAAACAACAACAACAACAAAAAATAAACATGTTGCTTACACTACCTGACTTTGATTTGGTGGACAAAATTTGCAATAATATTATAAATATAATACATAATATTTGAACATTTTAATAATTCAAAATAGTTTCACTGCTTATTTTTTAAGTAATATAAATAAAAGTTTATTCCAAACTACTTATGCTAACCTTTTTTTCTTTTTTTTTTTTAAACTGTCTCGCCGGATAGTTACACCACTTTTTTTTTTTTTTTTTTTTACCTTTAGCTCCAGAAAAAAAAAATCAAAATACTTAAAGTTCAGAAATTAAAAACACGTTAATCATTGTAGAGGTGCATTCAAGTTATTGTTTTGCGTGAATTGCATTTTTAATGTCTTTTTGAATAACATAATAGAGCCAGACAAAAAAATGAGCTTTGCGTCATATAAACCACCAGTCAAAAATTTGTACCCACTTGACTGAATTAATGCTTCCCATGATCTTAAAACATTGTTGTAATTGCTTGAAATTGGTTTTGTAAATATATAAATTGTGGCTTCATATGAATTTCTTTCCTTCAGTGCTGTTCAAAAAGCACCCCAGGTGGATAATTTATGAAGTTGATTTAAAAAAATGCCAAGAGTGAGTGCTAATATAGGCATATGGCGGAGAAGCAAAAATGTAATATACAGTAGTTTTGACATGTTTAAAAAAATTCTTCACTACATAATCCCTATACTTGCACTTGTGTTATTGAACAGTTTTCATAACCTCACTATTATTCTAAAATATGGAAAATGGTAATAATAAAGAATGAGATAAAGAATGATTATAGTAAGTTTAACTATTTAATATAATGTTTTTTGTGTGTGCTTATGTACAGTAATATATGACAGTTTTGAGCAACCTAGGAACAACTGTGGAAAATGTCCCCCTCTGTCTCCACCCAAATGCCAGACAGATCTTGTAACAAGTCACATCACAACAGATTTGCAGAACAACGTCTAGTTTCGCTCTTTAATATGACATATCCTTACAGTTTGAATACAAGTATGAGTCAGAGTTATTAAAAAGTTTAAAATTCCAAACTGCTACAGAGCATTTTGGAAGTCTCCAAATAGATATTTTGGATACTCTCAGTGCTTTTGACATCCGTGTGTTGAATTTCAAAATGTGTTCAGTCTTGTTGAGCAAACAGTGACATGTTTTCCAGGTTATTAAGGTGGAGTTTGGGGAGATTAGGAGTTGAATGAGAGTGAAAAACAAACGTTGTTTCAACTGGAGTCCCAGCTTGATTTAATCTCATTGGTTGGAAGTGAAACATAAGGGTGTATGTCATCATCATGCATAAACAAAGGCTGTTTGTTACCATTTAATTTCTCTGTCTGCATTCAGAAGTAACAGTACTTTTTTTATTAACTGCAACAATTTTATTCTCTCATTAGTGCATCACACATGCTTCTTAACATGCATATTGTAACACTTAGTTTGCATATGTATTTAAAATTATTATTTACAATTGTTGTATGCCAAGTTATGTAAGAGAATAGATCACCCAAAAATGAAAATTCTGTCATTTACTCACCCTCATGTTGTTCCAAACCCAATTTACTTTTTTCTTCTTCCATGGAACACAAAAGAAAATGTTAGGAAGGATGTTAGACAGTCACATTCACTTACATTGCATCTTTTTTCCAGACAATGAAAGTGAATGGTGACTGAGGCTAACGTTCTGCGTAACATCTTATTTTGTGTTCCCCAGTAGAAAGAAAGTCATACAGGTTTTGAACAACATGAGGATGATAACAGAATTTTCATTTTTGGATGAATTATCCCTTTAAAGGAATAGTTCACCCAAAAATGTCAATTTTCTCACCATTTACTCACCCTCATGCCATCCCAGATGTGTATGACTTTTTTTCTTCTACTGAACACAAACAAAGATTTTTGGAAGAATATCTAATATTTAACAACAATATTTAAGTCTTTTTTTATTTTTACAATAAATCTCCAATTTCACTTTCACATTTTGAAAGTGAAAATGGAGATTTGTGTTAAAAAAAAACTTAAATATTTAACTGTTTCTCACCCAAACCTATAATATCACTTCTGAAGATATGGATTTAACCACTGGAGTCGTATGGATATCTTTTATGTGGTCTTTATGTGATTTTTGGAGCTTCGAAGGTCTGGTCACCATTACTTTACATTGTATGGACCTACAGAGCTGAGATATTCTTCTAAAAATCGTTGTTTGTGTTCAGCAGAAGAAAGAAAGTCATACACATCTGTGATGACATGAGGGTGAGTAAATGATGAGAAAATTTTCATTTTTTGGGTGAACTATCCCTTTAAGTAATTTACATGCATTTGCTTTGCAGATGCTTTCTGTGTGGTATTTAGTCTTAAGGTACCAAGAGCTTCAAATCAAGTTCAAAAGCAAAAAGTAGCAACTGTTTTTAGAATCTTTTTCTGTCATTTATTTATGGTCAAATCTGAAAAATGTTAGAGGAAGGCAGTGTGCTGGCCCAACATATAGAGTAACTCCTGATTTACGCTGAGGTCACTAAGAAGTCTGTAGATCCTAAAAAGAAGAGGGGATCAAAGGTCAATGATGACACAACTCTATAAATAACTGACAATGTCATATAATCACTCCCTTTGACAGGACATTTCTTATCTTACTAAACTCAGAACTTCCTGTTTATTCCTTACTTCACTTTCTTGAAGAATGATTCTTTCTGAAGTGACATAGTAATGCTGACGTATTAAAGTGAACTTCATATGCACTGTGGATTTATATCAAACCTAGGCTGCAAAAACAAGGGTTGCATGCTCAATCCCAATATAGTAATGCCATTTTGTAATATAATTTGTTCCAATGAAAAACAAAAGCATCTGCCATTGGCACATAGTAAATAACAAGATTAAAATAGCCACATTCATCATCATCTTGAAATAACAGGAACTGTAGTTGCCTTGCAGAAACCAAAGACTGTCTTTAGTAATTTTACCCTGCTCTGAATAACAACCTTTTAGCAAGCTCTGGTTTCTTTGTCCTATTCAGGCCAAATTTTCTAATATGGCAGACAGCTTTCAGATTATTAGATTAAAAGTGACCCCACTTTATAGATAACTGTAATGTTGTGGTCCAGATTATGCCTAAATGTAATTTACTCAGAATATCTTATTTTTTTATATTATATAATCTTTTATATAATTATTTTATATAATACACATACTGTAGATGAAATTTAGAATAGCAATAGAAAATGTTCTCATCATTTACTCACCCTCATGCCATTCCAGATGTGTATGACTTTCTTTCTTCTGCACAGAGATTTTTAGAAGAATATTTCAGCTCTGTAGCTATGCAAGTGAATGGTGACCAAAATTTTGAAGCTCCAAAAAGCACATAAAGGCAGCATAAAAGTAATCCATAAGACTCTAGTGGTGAAATCTACATCTTCAGAAGCGATAAGATTAGTGTGGGTGAGAAACAGATCAATATTTACGTTTTTTTTTTAACTATAAATTCTACTCTTTGCCCAGTAGGTGGTGATATGCACAATGAATGCAAATTGCCAAAAACAAAGAAGAATTTGAAAGAGAAAGTGGAGATTGATAGTAAAAAAGGACTTAAATATTGATCTGTTTCTCACCTACACTTATCATATCGCTTCTGAAGACATGGATTTAACCACTTTAGTCGTATGGCTTACTTTTATGTTGCCTTGATGTGCTTTTGGAGATTCAAAATTTTGGTCAGCATTCACTTGCATTGTATGGACATACAGAGCTGAGATATTCTTCTAAAAATCTTCATTTGTGTTCAGAAGAAGAAAGAAAATCATACACATCTGGGATGGCATGAGGGTGAGTAAATGATGAGAGAATTTTCATTTTTGGGTGAACTATCCCTTTAAGAATAAATGTGGTCACACTTTTTGCATACTGGTTTTCCCCCTTCCGCATGCTCTGTCTGATTGTTGAAATTCATGCTCAGAGCTCTTGCTCTTCTCATTTTACTACTGAAGTTGTGTTCACAAAACCAAGTCATTCATTTTCTATGAGAACTGGCCCCACCTGATGCAGTTAGATTATGCAATCATGTAGGAATGCTTACTAGCAATTAACAGTACAGTCATTTAACAACATCGTTACCAATTTATTGCTGTCAGTGTGAATGCTGCATATGTTATACTATAACTTTTTTTGTTATACATGTATGTTGTGAGTCATAAGTCACTTTCACACATACAGCTTTTTCCAGAAAACTAACACCATTTTGCCGATTAGAGGTTTTGTTTGAACAGGACTCAGGACATAGGCTACCGGTAAATTAGCTCTTGCAATTTCCTTAAGTGAGAAGTTATAACTTTACCAGAGTTCTGTTTTGATGCTGTGTGTGAACAAAGCCGCAAGATTAATGGTTGGAGCACATACTTTAGGCCAATCACAAAGTTCTGACGAAGATGATGCAGTTACTCTTAAATTGTGTGCAGCTGCAATTTAACAGGTTTCATGTGTGAAAGTGGCTATAGTCTTTGCATTCTTATAGGGAAACAAACCATAATCGGTTTAAAATGCTATAAATCAAATGAATCTCGATTTGGCAAACAATGTACAATATTTTAAAATGTATAAATATTAAATGAATTACATGTGCGGTGTGGTTCTCTAATGCACCTAGGAGCGCACACCCTCACAGCTTACCCCTTACAGACGAGCGCTGCACTCTTTCATCGCCCTTCACGGGATCATGCCCACTTTTCATTCCGTCCATAATTCTCATTGAAACTTTTTCTGAGCAGCTCTCGAGTACTTCGTGTCTGATCTTTCCTCAAGATGGCCACTGAGAATCACATGAACAAATGTCTTGAGACAAAAGCTCTCAAACCATTGATACAGTCGCAAGTCATTACGTGGCCACTACTGAAATAAAATGCTTTCATCACAGGGAAACGTAGCCTTTATTCTCTATATGATAAAATAGTGCTATTTAACTGCTATCATTGTTTTGTTGGGGACTTGGCGTGCACTAAACATTTAAAGGGATGTTTCCCAAGTAGCCTGTATGTACATACACTGTTTATGTGTGGCAATAAACAATCTTAAGTAATTTTAATCGAATCAAAACCTGTGAATGGTGAATTGAATCAGTTCACTTTCAAACCCAAAGATTCACACCCCTAGATGTCACACAAACTGTCTTACACGGTGTTTTTGTGTGTGACACTGCAAATCCTGTTGACAGCTATAAAATCCATATTTGTTCATACACATTATTGTTGTTGAGATTTCTGTTTACTTTAGAACTATAGCACTGACTGGAAACTTAACTGCCTCTCTGTGTATTACTCCTCTAAGTTTGCTTAAAGCAGAAGCTCCTTTGTACCTGCCCAATACTCTCATTATTTACCTCTGTGTAATTAAGGCAGAGAATGATTCCCATTTACAGAAGCAGTTTTTTGTCTGCATTGTGGAGATGTTTGTGAGTGTTAAGCTTGTTCACTCGTGAGGTATAGTCAACTCAATTTGACTATAGGTTCAAGACAATGCTTAATTCAAACTAAAGGCGTACATTGCCCCCAGGTAGGACATGCATTTTACACTATTGTAAAGTTTTCACCCATGGAATGAGCACAGCACACTTCTCATATTTCAGCCAAATGTAAGCTGGGAAACTGGTTTGATCTCTTAGATATTAGTGCCACCATGTGGAAGCTACAATAAGTGAATGACTAATGACAGTTTGCTCCATTTACTAAAATGTGCATAATAGTTCTCCCAACAGTTAGAATTATGCTATAATTTACTCACCCTTGTGTTGTTATAACCCTGTATGACTTACTTTCTTTCATGGAAAACAAAAGGAGATAATAGGCAGAATGTAAGACACACATCATCTGAAAGAGTAATTCCTTATAAGTCATATATTGGTTTTGTTTGAAACAAATAGGTTGCCACTGTCCTCAAAATCCATTGTAATCTGAAAGAGTAGTTTCACTTTGTTTCTCAATAGGTCTGACTAACTCTTTGTATCCTTTTCCCTTTCAGGTGCATTGAAGCTGTGATTGTTTACTGTCAGGCAGGTAGAAAGGAGGAGCCGTATGTGACCATTTCAAGAAAGGTCAAGCTAAAGCATGGCAGAGGTTTAGGCCCAGCCTTAGAATGGGAGATTGGACACTCAGAGCGCAAGCTAGCCATCCATCGCAATGCCTTCAAACGCACAGCTGTCATCCAGGCCTTCCTGGGCTCCACTCCTCAACTCACTCTACAGCTCTATGCTACCATTCAGGAAAAATACATCCTTCCCACGCGACGTGAGTTTGCTATATTCAGTTTTGGGTAGTTGATGCATCAAGTGTCCATGGACTTTTTTTAAATCAGCATCAAGATTTTAGGTTAACACTTGTGTGGATGCTTAAGGAAAAGTGTATATCTTAAGCCCTATTCGGATGGGATTAGTTTTCTAAACAACGTTTGAGTTACAATTAGTATCGCCCAATGTCTGAGGTTTAATGTACTGATTCGGATGGGACTAAATATCTCTGTGTTTATTGCAGAGGTGAGAGTGTCTGTTTTCTAACTGTGGGTGTTCCAGATGATTGTAAACATTTAATTAATTTAGGTGATAAAATTAACGCATCTTTTAAACTTTATCTGTTTACATTTAAAATTACTTAAGATTTAAAAAAATAAATTTTAAATAATTTATTATTTAATTTGTCATTTTAATTTTAATGAATTATAAAAAATAAATTGCTTATTTTAAAAAGCCTATTTTAGGCATTTTTTTTTTAATATAATTATAACATAACATTTTCTCCCAATTTGGAATGCCCAATTCCCAATGCGCTTTTAAGTCCTCGTGGTGGCGTAGTGACTCGCCTCAATCTGGGTGGCGGAGGATGATTCCCAGTTGCCTCCCCGTCTGAGCTCATCTTATTACGTGGCTTGTTGAGCGCGTTGCCACAGAGACATAGCGCGTGTGGAGGCTTCACGCCATACACCGCGGCATCCGCGCTCAACTCACCACGCGCCCCACCGAGAACGAACCACATTATAGCGACCACGAGGAGGTTACCCCATGTGACTCTACCCTCCTTAGCAATGGGCCAATTTTGGTTGCGTAGGAGGCCTGGCTGGAGTCACTCAGCATGCCCTGGGATTCGAACTAGCGAACTAGTGAATTTCAAGGGTGGTAGCCAGCGTCTTTTACCACTGAGCTACCCAGGCCCCATAACATAACATAACATAACATAACATTGACTCTGATATTACAGTGGCCAATCTTAGCAGTTTACGTGATTTGGCTCTCTTTGTTGATTTTATTTTCTTCATTTTTTGTCAGATGGCAAATATTCTACATCCATATTGAAGGCACGCAGCAGGTAGAAGATTGGCACGCATAAGTACGAACTGAACAGTAGTTATTATAGGTCAAAATACACGAGGAGAAGCATTGTGAAAATTCAAAATCAGCAATCACAGACATTCGCATTTGGACAGGATTAAATTTCTCAGAGGACTGTTGAGTTTGCCGAAAAACAGTAGGTAATTTGCTCTGGAATTGTTACAGATGTTGTGTGAGAAAAACAAAAACTTGTCAGATTCAGGCGGGATTAAAATCAAAAGGACGTCTGTGAAACATGAATTTCCCTAACCTCCTCATGGAAGACTAGTCCCGTCTGAATAGGGCTTTACTGTGATGGGTCACTAAAGAGCGCATTCACTGTCGCCAACTATTTCTCATGGGAAGTCGCAAAAGCTCGCTGAAATGTCACTAAAAGCGAGACTTGTATCTCTCAGAACAAAAATGGTCTTTTCGCAATCAGTAGGCATTTTCAAACCATTGAGATTCCCTACTTTCATTGGTTAGTTTAAAAATGCTCATCCTGTTTGGAAATGCCTACTTATTTCTACACTGAGATTCCCTGCTTTCATTGGATAGCTTAGAAACACCCATCCTGGTTTGAAAACACCCATTACTGTTCTCCAGTGACCTGGGCTGAGTTTGGATTTGCATACTACCATACTACTCATATTGTTTTTGCCATAGACACATATGGCAGAAGTAGTAAGAGTAGTATGAGTAGTATACCATTCTGCACTCAGCCCTATACTTAGTAAAAGTAGCTAAATCACACGATGACGTCATTTATTACGCAAGACGTCAAATTTACATATGTAAATGAATTGGCGTAAAGAGCAATGGCAATTCTAGGTGTAGAACCATGGTTTTTTTTTTTTTTACATATATATATATATATATATATATTGAACTAATGATTAAACAATTAGTATTTTACTACTAGCTATCATTAATTGAACTTGTCAGACATTCAGACAGTGGGGGATTTCTATTTATTTATTATTTATTTTGAACTGAGGTTGAGATTGTTGCAACAAATACCAACAACATGTAAGCTCGTCAGTCATTCGATTTATAGAATATAGAATATCCGCATGCACATAAATCCAACGCCTGATGGCATGCAGGTCAGTCATATTACTTGAAACACAGGGGGCGCTAGAACACCGAGAAAAATGAGACATCATTCACAATAGAGCCAGATGTGGAAGAATGTCGCTAAAGCAGACTACAAAAGTCGCTAGTCACTAGATGGCTCTTTTACTCACTAAGGGGGTCAAAAATTTGCTAAATCTAGCGACTAAATCGCTAAGTTGGCAACACTGGTGCACAACAGTCTGGTTCCGGAAGTCAAAATCCCAGTTAAGGAATATTCCGGGTTCAAAACAAGTTAAGATAAATTATGAATTTCCCCTCCTTTAAAATGAAAAAAGCGAAAATCTGGGTTACAGTGAGGCACTTGCAATGCAAGTGAATGGGGCCAATCAGTAAACGTTAAAATAATCACTGTTTCAAAAGTATAGCCACAAGATATAAACAATATGTGTGTAAACATGATTTTAGTGTGATAAAATCACTTACTAACCTTCTCTGTGAAAAGTTATAGCCAATTTTACAACTATATTGCCATGACCATGTAATGTCAACAAACCCTAAAACTATTTTAAAAATGACGATTTAAAAAAATGTACAGCTCAAATAATACATGCGTTTTAACAGAAGAATTAATGTAAATGTTTTTATAAAATTATAAGCTTCATATTTCTGCTTTAAACCCTCCAAATATTGGCCCCATTCACTTCCATTGTAAGTGCCTCACTGTAACCTTGATTTTTGCTTGGATTGTATTTCATTCCCTCATTAAAGACGAGAAGTACACAGTATTGTACCATTTTCTTTTTGTCCGATTTGCAAATATTTTTTTATTTCAAATCAAAATTTATAATGTTGTGATTCACCTCGGAGCTGGTTGATTTCATGACTTAGAACTCTTTTTAATGAAAGATTTTATGAAATCCCTATGGAAGAAATTAATGGAAAAAATACTTCTGGAGCCAAGATAGCAGAAAAAATGGGTGGATACATTTTTAAACACCTTTTTGCCTTCAATAATTCATTGAATGCAATCATTCATTCAAATGAATTTTATTAAAAGTACAAACATTCCATGTAGTCTCTCAATATGATGTCATAAAAGCTGTTTAAAATGCTGTTTAAAATAGTTTCAAATGTAGCATAGCATGTCACACCGCTGGACATGTCAAACTGCCAAATGTACTATTTGCTAGCTACCCACTTATTTACCAGATCACAAAATTCTCAAATGTATTTTTTAGATTCTAACACACATTTTGTATGTTTACAGTGGCCCTGATGATCATTTCCTTGATATCAATCACATATGGGGCATTAGTCTGCAGTGTGCTGGCCATTCAGATCAAGTATGACGACTACAAAGTGCGAATGAAACCTGCTGCCTACCTGTGCATGATCCTCTGGCGAGGGTTAGAGATCGCCACACGGATCACCACTCTGGTGCTCTTCAGCACAGCGTTCACGCACTGGGTGGTGTTGGTGGGCTTGATCAACCTGTTGATCTTCTTCTTCCAGCCATGGGTTGAGTTCTGGGTCAGGAAGTCATCATTGCCTGAGAACGTTGAGAAGAACTTAAGTAAGCTGGGCACCACCGTGGTGCTCTGCATGGTCACGTTCCTCTACGCCTGCATCAATATTTTCTGTTGGTCGGCTGTACAGTTGGACCTGTCCAATCACGACCTTGTAGAGAAGCAGCCTCGCTGGAGACGCTTGGCCATCTACTACACCCTGCGCTTCATGGAGAATGTCACCCTCATTGTCTTGTGGTACTACTCTAAGTCTGACTTCTATGAATATGTGTGCACGCCACTGCTGGTGGTGCAACTTATTGTATGCTACAGCCTAGCTGTGATCTTCATGCTGCTCTTCCATCAGTTCTGCCATCCGTGCCGCAGACTCTTCCATTACAATGTCGAGGACTGTCTACGTTGTGCGTGCTGCTGGAAGAGTAAGCAATCCCAGCCACCTACTGATCACACAGTTGCTCTTGCATCTCAGGACCATGAGCCTCCTGACCACACTAGCCACTTAGCGGATAGAGAAACAGACATTGTGGATGATATTATGGAGGCGGCATAAATGAGGTTTGCTGTTCGGTTATTGCTGTGCTGTTAGGGGCCATGCTAGGCATTTTTGCACATATCCTGACTCAGGAGTATTGTATTTACTCTGCTAAATATGAAATAATGAACTATTCTATATGTACTGTACTTAGTGAAGGAACAATTGATTTTATATGGTCCTAAATGCTTCAGGAGTTTTGTATTTTATGCCATTTTGAACTTTCATTAAAGAAATGTAGCACCATAATTGTGATTTAGCACCATAACAATGTGATCTCATTACATTGGTGTAGAGAGGGTAGCTCATTATTTACTAATTGTAGAGCGCCGATCCATTTCTGCTTGTTGGCCGTTGAAGACCAAAGAATGTCCTCTGTTGAGTTATGCTGTGACGAGACACAAAGGAAGCCTTCAGTAAGAAGCTGTATGGCCAGTCCAGGTGTGCGGGAAACCTGCCAAGGTGTCCAGCTCAGAGGAGTGATGAAACTGGCAAGTTTTGGCACCTGTTGCAGTGCTATTTTCAGAGGAACCATGAATCGACAAGCCAAGGAGCCTTCAAAGGTTTCTTAAGTTTGCCTCAAGAGCCCCATGTGTTTTTGTTTTTTTTAACCTTTACATATTGAAAGCCTTCTTTAAGATTGCATTTGCCAGATTTTGCAATATTGTGCCTAAAAAGACTAACAAAGTAAAGAGTGCTCTTAAATTTTCACTGCTAAAAGAGACATCTGTTTGTTTATTTTGTATGGGAATGTTGTTTTTCCTCAATTCTGTGCCTCTTTACTACTGACTTTCATTAAATTAATAAAGATGCATTGAATGTCTGTCTCATGCCTGATTCTGATTTTCGCAGTTAAAACACACTTTTACAAAATGCTGGGCTCATTAAATGTATTATATAAATATTGTATATTCTGGTTTATTAACATGATCACACAGGAAGTCGGCACGCTGTTTCCGAAAGTTCCGGTACTCAGGTTTTGGTTGGGGGGTAGATTAAATAAAATAAGCATTTCTACTCACTGTTATACACCCTGTTCAGCTGACAACAATTATTTTTACTACTGGCTCCTGGTGACCTCTCCTGGATATAAATGGATGTCACAATTGTTTATATGCTCTGAAACACTCACCGCTTTAGCCTCTGGAGGCAGTGTTTTCAAATTCGGTCAACGTATGCCGATTTCGGCTAAAGAAATATCAGCACACACTTGCCGAATTTTATGAGTTCAGGCTTGGTTAATCTCACAAAAACTGTGAAGAACCTGTCTGGGTCATATTTAACCTCAAAATCAAATGAAAGTAATCATAAATTATGTTTTACATAATGCTGTAATGTAAAAAATCTCATTATCATTACTGCAAAGTGGAAAACAATATATATTAGTGGTAAAGAATCAATTGTTTCTTAAATTTCAGACACTTGTAGCACTGTGTGTTTCTAGAAAGTAAACTCTCGTTAAAACATTTTTCACACTCAATTTGAATTTGTCTAGTACCAATGCTAAACATTGTATGTGCATACATCACAGGTGATGTAGTTCATTTATTTATTTACTTTTTGCATATTTTGCCAAAATTACCGCTTGTTTGGAAATAACACCCAATAAAAATACTCTGCTCTCAAGTGATTTTTACCTTGAATTTAATGTAATTTTTTTTAAATCACTTGTCTCATATTTCATCTCAATTATGTTATTCACTGACACTTTTGTGTGGTGGAAGTAATTTCTGAAAGATTTTTATGCTTTGTATATATTTTTTTGTTTTGTTTGGATTATCATAGTTTTTAACATGTAATACTTCGTACTTTCATAGTTTAACCCTTAAATGGATGGGAATGTTCCGAAAAACTCATACATATTTGGGTCTTTATAGACCTGGCACTTATATCTATCACAAATGGATCTACAAAATTCCCAGAAAATGTAAACTTTTAGAAATATTTTCAAGACAGTTAGAAAATAATAGAATCAAATATATTTTCATATATTATTTTTCATAAATCAAATAGATGATGCAACAAATCAGGACCAATCTAGAACAGGATTCATTACCTTTACACTAAATTTCATGAGACTCAACTGGCTGTGAAAAACATATTTAGCTACACATAATACATAAGATACACATAAGCTACACAAGTATTTTCTCAAGCACTTATTTAGTCTAAAAAGACACATAATTTTGTAAACTTACATAATTTCAATAATAAACCCAAATGACAATAGAGAGTCATATCATACTGTTCATGTGTTGTACTTCCTATAGTTTACTTCCATGTTGTTATTTCTGTTTACTTCATCAAACAGAAATGTCAAGTATAAATCAAGTCAATCACAGAAACAACAGCGCCACCTTGAGTAACAAATAGCAAGGATATTATGTATGTGTTCACTCATATGGAATACTGATAATTTAACACTGTTACACAAAAAATCATTGTGATATAGTATTTATTGTATGCATATATTACTCATTCCTCTTGTAATAAAGAAATATATAGTCTGTGATAGTAAACTTATATAAATATGAATAGTAAAAATATAATTTATGGAAGTGCAAAAAAGTGGCATTTTTTGGTAAAAAAAAATAAATAATAATTTATAAGAGAGAGATTGAGGAATACTAAAGAGGTGTGGGCACAGCTCCAAAAAATGGATGCTGTAAGAGTAATAGCTCACTCCTGGGAGTTTCCTTTAAGCATTAATATTTTCATTTCATTTCCTGGTTAATTGTGACATTAGGAGGCGGAGGCAGAAACAGGACAGATGAACTATAAGCGTGCTCAGATGCGAAGAGCCTGCAGTCTGGTACAACGCACTAGAGAGTGAAAATGAGCAACTGGATAATCAATCACGGACTGAGTGCCTTCATCGTGGTAAGAAAATGACGGTCCTCATATTTGTTTGGCTTGCTTTTCCCTATTTGTGTTCAATTATTGATCTGACACTCTTTTTAGGTGGTGTGGATGGGCATCAACATCTTTCTGTTTGTCCACTTCTACATGTTCTATGATTTGGGACCACAATTTGTGTACACTCGTGAACTTTTAGGGGTACGTTATGACAAATTAAAATGATATTCTAATAATGTGCCTAAAGAAATTGAAAGTGAATGTAATACTTCCAGGCTGCATTGCCCTGGGCCAGGGCTCCAGCTGCTGTCCTCAACTTCAACTGCATGCTTATTCTGCTGCCAGTATGTCGCAACCTGCTGTCTCTTCTTCGAGGCTCTTTCATGGTGAGTTACTGACAGATTTGTAGGTGTAGGATGTTTTTTTGTATAGATGAATACGTAGAATGCAAGACCTTTTGTGAGTGTTTTTTCGTGTTTCAGTGCTGTAGAAGAACAATGAGAAAACAGCTGGACAAAAATCTGACTTTCCACAAGTTGGTTGCTTACATGATTGCCCTAATGACAGGTAAACATAATTAAATGTGCTTTAATAACTAAGAGGGAATTGTTTCTGATATTTCAAAGTAGGTGAGGCTTTCATTGAATTATCAGCTTACTAGGGAAGGGGAAGGGCAAGGGCGTAGATTTGGCTTGAACATTGGGGGTTGCAGTGTGAAGCATTTACATGTTCCCATTAGTCATGGTATAAATATTGGTGAGGTTGTACTTGCTTGTTTTGATTATTCAGGGCATTGACACTAAAAAAATGTGTGTGGTGATGCAATAGGATACATTATCATAATTTGTTTTTTGCTTTTTTCAAATCCCTATCACAGTTTGAGGCTTAGGCAGGATATTTAACCCCAATAACCTTTACATTGCAGGTAGTGTTACAATGTTTGGCAAAATCTGGCTAAATATTGACCCATGTCATGTTTTGATTTTGTAAGAAGGGTTCTCTAATATTTAACACTTTTGTGTCCAGCTTAATATGCTTATTTTGAAATCTGGAAGCTCCTTTTAAGTGTCCATGTGCAAAAAACAGACCTGTAAAGCTGTAACAAATTTCAGAGCTCAGAGAAAATAATAAATAAAAAATTTAGAAGAACATCTAAAGCACATTTTTGGTGTTTTCAGGTTCTGCATAACAGCTTCATGAGGTTCCAGGGGGCCGCAAGTGGGTGTTAGGGGGTCCACAGAAAAATTTCAGAGAGAGACAAAAAATTATTTACAATATATATATTGTTAGGGCTGTCAAAGTTAACATTAAGATATTAATTAATTATTAGGTTTAATGCAATCAAAATAACACATTTACTCAATCTAAATTGTTGCAGTTTCATTATGCTTTCGAAAGACTGGTTGGAAATCAGTTATTTTATACTACTGACAGCAATATTTTTTTTAAGTAAAAAAAAAGATTATAAGCCAAGTCAGCATTTAATTTTGTGAAAAAAAAATTGTTTGGTTTTAATATAATGCGAATATAAAGGCCAGTTATATTATTTGGAAAGAATTAGGAAACAACATGTCTTTATGATATAATGCTTACAGTATTTTTCATACAATATATATGTTTTTTTATACATGAAAATATATAGCTGCTTTATATTTAAAGAGTGGGATCCCCCCTTTGGGGATCGTCATATCTGGGGGTCCTTGGAATAAAAAAGTTTAAAAGACCCTGGGTTAGAGAATAGTAAAAAAAATAAATATAATAATAATAATTTTAACCATTTAAGCTCTGAGGGTGTTTTTTATATATTTCCTGTTTTAGTGGCATACCTAAAATTAAAGGCTTATAACTTGAAAATAAAAAACAAAACAAAAAACAAGGAGGGTCAATTGTTTTGTATCATTTTAAAGAAAACGTTTCAAAATTTGAATGGTATAGACTATGATAAATTCTGAGGCTCTCAGCCTAAAAAACTGCTGAAAAATCACAAAACAACTTGAGCCAAAAATGAACTTTTTTTCTTATTTTTCTGATTTGACATTGTATACCTCAGGGTGTAAATAAGGTGGCTCTGAAAAATTGCTTTTGTTTTGTTCCCAGTCATGTAACCTGTAACTGAGTAAAATGTTGTGCTGATACGGCAAAGCAATCAAAAATTATAGCATTACAGATATAATTTATACTAGGCCCCGTTTCCACCTGGTATTAAGATGCGTTTCGGGTGATCCGATCACATGTGGTCAGCCCTAAATATAGATCTTAACGAGGTCTAAAATGTTTTGTGATCAGATCACAGAAACCACATAAGAATACGAATGTGAACATGGTCAAAAATGCATGTGTCCACACCGCATTTGAGGAGTAAACAGTAATACGTCCTACATGCGTCCCAGCCATGGCGAAACACCATCCCTCACCTGTCAATCAACAGCTGTGCAAAAACAAGAGCCTAAACTTTGCTCTTTACGAGGAAATAACCATCCGATTGGAAAATTTGAAAAAGTGGATACATACACAATCATGACAGCTTCACGGATCTTCTTTAGTGTGTCTGATATCAACACAGATGACAAGCACGAACACCTGAAGCTCCTTTAATACACGTAATCCACTAAAATAACGGATAATTCTGCTTGACATGTTGCGTTTGTGCTTAGATTAAATTTCAACCGCATCTGGGAGAAACAGCGTGCCATTTTTTTCTGCACTTTCTTTGTCTTTTCTGACTTTGTTGTGCTTTTTATATCATGCAGTAACACACTGACATAGTGATTGACATATGTCGTCATGAAACACAGACCCTCCCCTCCAAATCCGAACACAAGTGGTCACAGGAGACGCATTTAAACGACCAGGTGTGCACAGCGATGTGTCCCACCTGACCACATGTGATCGGATCACCCTAGATTCATTGTAATACCAGGTGGAAATGGGGCACTAGTGTCCAAAAACGTCTCCAAACAAATAAAACATAATAATTGTACATAAGAACGAATTACACATGCAAATACAACAATGACTAAAGGTTTGCACAGCATGCAGACATGATTTTAGTAATGAATTTCATTCTGTGCCATCTGAGTCATCATTGAGTCTGTGTCATGTACTTGGCACCATCTCGTGATGGCCAAATGTAATTACAGTGATTGATCACATGACTCTCTGCCTAAATATGGAGGACTGTCACCACTGGTTGGAGCAATCTGAACCCAGTCTGATTGGTTTAGTGTTCCATGATGCTACAGTATTCCCAATGACTTCATCTGATCGAGGAAAGCTAATGAGTTTGTAGCCAGATAGCAAGATGCCAGATAGCCAGATGCTGTGTGCACATTGTGCTTCGTGTGGGTTATCTAACGATCTATGCATCTGATTACTTTGTGTGTGGGCTCATTTTAAAGATAATTGCCTCCTCCTAAGTAATGTGATACCTGATATTTTATGTTCTGTTTATTTTTCATGAAATTATAAGCGAAAACGCGGCATATGAGCAACACCTGTTCACATGAAACATGAATGTCAAAGACATATACTTAGCCATTACTCACTTTATTTTTGTCTGTGAGTGAAACAATGCATTCTACTCTTTGAGAGCTTTTCAACAACATATAACCCAGGGCTATTTGATGAGTCTGATGTTTTTACCGAGTACAGTAATATGTATAGTGCCAAATCTTTAATAAATTATGAAAACGGAACACTTCTGATTTGTCTGCAAATTTCAAAGCACTTGTTCAGTTTTGAGCATACATGCATTGTAAAGTAGAGCTTATAATCTTTAAAATGATACCTACTTTGTGTTAGTCAAGACTGTAGTTTTTCTCCCCTTTTCTCCCCAATTTGGAATGCCCAATTCCCAATGTGCTCTAAGTCCTCGTGGTGGTCGAATCTCATTTGCCTCCACGTCTGAGACCGTCAATCCGCGCATCTTATCTTCTTGAGCGCGTTACCGCGGAGACATAGCACGTGTGGAGGCTTTATGCTATTCTCCGCGGCATCCATGCACATCTCACCATGCGCCCCACCGAGAGTGAACCACATTATAGCGACCTCCACCTATATCCACATTATGAGGAGGTTACCCCATGTGACTCTACCCTCCCTAGCAACCGGGCCAATTTGGTTGCTTAGGATACCTGGCTGGAGTCACTCAGCACACCCTGGATTCAAACTTGCGACTCCAGGGGTGGCAGTCAGCATCTTTACTCACTGAGCTACTCAGGCCCCCCCTAAAACTGTAGTTATTAATATTTTTATGTTTTTTTTTTTTTTTTTTGTGTGGGCTCGCTGGCAAGCATAAAGGGTTCAAAATTCAAAAAGGGTAGAGTATTTTAATGACCATTTTGAAGTTGTTCTCAGATTTCTTACAATTGAATTTTAAATAGCATAAAGAAATCTGAGATCACAAAGTTCTTCTTCGAGATACAGTTGTGCTCAAAAGTTTGCATACCCTTGGAGAATTGGTAATATATGTACCATTTTTAAAGAAAACATGAGTGAGCAGGCAAAACACGTTTCTTTTATTTCTTATGGGATTCATATTCAACTGTAGGTTATAACAGAATGGCAAAATCATAAAACAAAACATGGCAACAAAGAAAAAAATGAAATGACCCCTGTTCAAAAGTCTGCATACCCTTAGTTCTTAATACTGTGTATTGCCCCCTTTAGCATCAATGACAGTGTGCAGTCTTTTGTAGTAGTTGTCTATGAGGCCCCAAATTCTTGCAGGTGGTATAGCTGCCCATTCATCTTGGCAAAATGCCTTCAGGTCATGCAAAGTCTTTGGTCATCTTGCATGAACCGCACGTTTGAGATCTCTCCAGAGTGGCTCGATGATATTAAGGTCAGGAGACTGTGATGGCCACTCCAGAACCTTCACCTTTTTCTGCTGTAACCACTGGAGGGTCAACTTGGCCTTGTGCTTAGGGTCATTGTCATGCTGGAAAGTCCAAGAGCCTCCCATGCGCAACTTTCGTGCAGAAGAATGCAAATTGTCTGCCAGTATTTTCTGATAACATGCTGCATTCATCTTGTCATCAACTTTCACAAGATTCCCCGTGCCTTTAGAGCTCACCCCCCCCCCCCCCCCAAAACATCTGTGTGCCACCACCATGCTTTACAGTGGGGATGGTATTCTTTTCACTATAGGCCTTGTTGACCCCTCTCCAAACATAGCACTTATGGTTGTGACCATAAAGCTCTATTTTGGTCTCATCACTCCAAATTACAGTGTGCCAGAAGCTGTGAGGCGTGTCAAGGTGTTGTCGGGCATATTGTAACCAGGCTTTTTTGTGGCATTGTCACAGTAAAAGCTTCTTTCTGGCAACTCGACCATGCAGCTCATTTTTGTTCAAGTATAGTCGTATTGTGCTCCTTGAAACAACCACACCGTCTTTTTCCAGAGCAGCCTGTATTTCTCCTGAGGTTACCTGTGGGTTTTTCTTTGTATCCCGAACAATTCTTCTGGCAGTTGTGGCTGAAATCTTTTTTGGTCTACCTGACCTTGGCTTGGTATCAAGAGATCCCCAAATTTTCCACTTCTTAATAAGTGATTGAACAGTACTGACTGGCATTTTCAAGGCTTTGGATATCTTTTTATATCCTTTTCCATCTTCATAAAGTTCCATTACCTTGTTATCTTCTGCTCCCCATGGCTCAGTATCTAGCCTACTCAGTGCATCCACATGAGAGCTAACAAACTCATTGACTATTTATATACACAGACACTAATTGCAATTTAAAAAGACACAGGTGTGGGAAATTAACCTTTAATTGCCATTTAATCCTGTGTGTGTCACCTTTTGTGTCTGTAACAAGGCCAAACATTCAAGGGTATGTAAACTTTTGATCAGGGCCATTTGGGAGATTTCTGTTATCATTATGATTTAAAAAGGAGCCAAACAACTATGTGATAATAAATGGCTTCATATGATCACTATCCTTAAATGAAAGACAGTTTTTTTTTGTTTTTTGTTTTTTGCATGATCAGTCATATTTTCAAAATTAATGGCAAAATTTCACAATTTCTGCCAGGGTATGCAAACTTTTGAGCACAACTGTAACTTATCTACTTCTTTTTATTGCAATTCTAACAACCAAATGTAATTTTAACCTCATGAAATCCTTCTTTATTGCAGCGGTTCATACTGTTGCTCATTTGCTTAATGTGGAGTGGTACAGCAACAGTTTAGATGGGCGATATGGACCTCTTGCAGAAGAACTCTCCATGCTTCCGGACTCATTAAATACCACTTACTTGAATCCTGTTCGATCCAATTCTACAGTGAGTCACTGCGTGTCCTCTTTAATTGCATTTAACATATTTTGATTATTTGAGCTGTATACTGTATACTATATTATTTCTGTGATGCATCTGCTAGTACCTGCTATAATATACTTGTTTCCTCATATTCCAGACTCCAACCATCTTCGTTTTCACCACCATTGCGGGTCTAACAGGAGTCATCATAACTCTTGCCCTCATCCTTATTATCACTTCCTCAATGGAAGTCATCCGCCGAAGCTACTTTGAGGTCTTTTGGTACACACACCACCTCTTCATCGTTTTCTTCGCTGGTTTAGTTTTCCATGGTGCAGGGTAAGGTCTTTTTATGGTTGAGCCCAATTTTAAAACTCATTTAGAGTTGATTGTTAAGAGTAAATTAAACGTACTCTTTGCTTTATATCCAGGCGCATTGTGCGAAGTCAGCAAGAGACAGATCCTCCTCACAACAATTCCTTATGCGAAGATCAACCAGAGAAATGGGGGGAAATTCCAGAATGTCCAATTCCCCAGTTTGCAGGAGGGTTTCCTCAGGTAAGAATTGAGAACTCATTTGTAAATGAATGAACTTATCTCAGGTTTGCTTTGCGTAGTTATTGATTTCATATGCTGAATTCTCTGTTGTAGACCTGGATGTGGGTGATCGGACCAATGATAATTTACCTTTGTGAACGACTGCTACGTTTCATTCGCTACATGCAGCCAGTCAGTTATAGAAAGGTATGTTGTTGTGGACCCTTTTTACAAAACTAAAAGTGAGTTAAGACTGCTCTGTGCCTCCTCAAAATTCTGTGCAATGGCGCATAAAAGCCAGACTAAATCATGCCTGTTCTGACCCACCTCAGCCTATAGTATCAAAGATCAGAGCATCATCAGAGCAGCCTTAAACTTTGTTGATGTCATGATAGAGCATATATCTCATAATTTAGTTTCCAATTTAAAAGTATAATTCCATATTTCCATTAATTGCATATTTCTATATATTTAAAACATTAATCTCATAAAATTATTTATGCAGTTGTAATTTCTGTGTAAATTCATTTATGCCACGTCTGAACAGCATTAAACAGTGTAAAGATGGCTTAACCCTCCTATTGTCTTAGGGTCATTTTTGACCCGGGACAGGTAAAAAATCCATTATAAATACCGCACAGTTTTTTGTACTGGAACCAAACATTGTGACTTTGTCAAGACCATCAAATCAAACAAACAAACAAAAAATAAATAAATAAATAAATAAATAAATAAATACATTTTGTATATAATTGTTTAAGAGAAATAATTTAAAACAAACTGTCAGTTGTGACCCGTTTGGGTTGAATCAGTTGTGGCCTTTCACTTTAAGACTTTCTAGATGTTCTGCAGCTTTAAATAGTTTTTTGCACATCTCTGAATTAAATTTGACCCAAAAATAATAACATTTTCTCACATTTAGCCAATAGCCCTATAATGTCTAGCTCCCCTACCTGCTCCACTGGGTACTGCATCTTTTCCACAAATTGCAAACATTTCTCTCAATCATGCACATCCACACACACAAACTTTTTTTTTTTTTCTTTTTTTTTTTACAGTTTTGAAAAGGTAATATGTTAGTAAATAAATAAGTTTATTAACATGATTTTATATGATAGGGAACAATGGGGCTAAAGGCCTCCCAATGGTAAAAGATCCATTGTATGTTATTTCTCCGAAAACACTAGAAGGCGGGAAAAAACATAAGGTCACATTCCTAAACCCTTTTAACACTGCAACAAATTGTATGACACTGGTGGAAGGAATCAATTTGTTGCAATGGATGTGCATAGTAGGCCCATTTTGACTGCTGGAAAAGGCAATGGAGTTTAATTTGTGAAAATAAGTTTTCTAAACTTTGTTAATTTTCTACAAACAGATTACATCAGAAATTGTTGTAATATAGTTACTATGCTAAAAGTGATTAAAAAAAAAAGTAACACGAGACATCCTTTGGCAATGTTTTTGTTTTTATTATTTTAAAGATTCTTTAAAAATGATGTTCCTCCATTAATATTCAATATATATTTTTTTTTACCCAATCATAATACACTTTAGGACCACAGGGAGTCATTAAGGGTGGTCTTTAGTGCTACACTAATCACAAATGTATGCATTTTGAATGATTTTAAATGCGGGTCAAAATGACCCAAAGGACAAAAGGAAGGTGCATTTTCTTAACACAGTAGGAGGGTTAGGATTACTGTACATTGATCAGTGTTCTAAACAGCTAAACAAGTAATTTCACTGTAATGACAAACTCCACCCTTGCATTCTAGATTGTAATCCGCCCATCTAAAGTGTTGGAACTACAGTTGGTGAAGCCTGGTTTTAAGATGGAGGTGGGCCAATATATCTTCCTCAATTGTCCAGCCATCTCCCAACTGGAGTGGCACCCATTCACCATGACGTCAGCTCCTGAGGAGGACTTCTTTAGTGTGCACATTCGCTCAGCTGGAGACTGGACTGAGAAGCTCATCAAAATGGTCGAAAACCTGCCAGAGGGTGGGCAAGGACCTAAGTATGTACTCTTTGGCACTCTGCTGATTGTACATCCTGATTGTACATTCGAGTGCACCTTTAAGTGTGCAAAAGCTATACAAGCTTGCAAAACAGAACTTAATGGCTAATGGCACGTACCTGCAGTAATATATGAGGGTTTAAGTGTGGATCTTTAATTTTTTGCATTAGGATCGGTGTGGATGGCCCATTTGGAACTGCCAGTGAGGATGTGTTTGATTATGAGGTTAGCATGTTGGTGGGTGCCGGGATTGGAGTGACCCCATTTGCCTCTATCCTAAAGTCCATTTGGTACAAGTTTAAAGACTCCAACCCCAAACTACGAACCAAGAGGGTAAGAATGTGTGGTATTTGTCAAATAGGAAAGTTAGGTACTATTGTTCCTCAGAATGATCACAAAGCTTGATATTTCTTTGAACTCAGTTTCCTCTTCATTTATGACTCTTGGGTTTAGATTTACTTCTACTGGTTGTGTAGAGAGACACACGCCTTTGAGTGGTTTGCAGATCTTCTACAGGTCCTTGAGAAGGAAATGGAGGAGAGAAGCATGAAGGACTTCCTCACATATAAACTCTACCTTACTGGCTGGGACCAGAGCCATGTATGTGCATTAAAACCTGTTGTGATTTGAAAAGCATGTTGACCTCAATTGAAAGTTGTTTGGATATGTTGCATGTTACAGAACTATCTAATGTTGTGTTTACAGGCAGACCATGTAATGGTGCATTTTGATAAGGATAGAGATATCATCACTGGCCTAAAGCAGAAGACTCACTATGGCCGACCAAACTGGGATAAGGAATTTGAGGAAGTTCGGAGAGAGAATCCCTCGTAAGTTTCGAAATTTCTAAATATGTTACTGTTTCCTCAGGATAGGGATTTTTTTTCTCCTGCTGGCCCAATATAGTCAGTTCAGATTTGTACTTGCTTTGCTGATATTTCCAAAAATGGTAAATATTTTAAGTTAGAAAGAAATACATAGTTTATTTTTATGAAACGTCAAGTTTTCTTGACTAAAATAGATTTTAATTTGCACAAAAAAAAACAAAACAGAAATGATCAAATTATGTAGCAGTAATGCAAGTCCATAACAGCTATATATTCATACACTCACTACTGCTGGAAAATGATGGCACACAATAATTGTTTATAATTTTAAACCAATTCTAACTGATGTTTCCAAGACTATCACTATTATTCTCACAATTTCAAAAAACCTTTCAAGGGATAGTTCACCCAAAAATGAATATTCTCTCATTTACTCACCCTAATGCCAGCCAAGATGTATTTGACTTTCTTTCTTCTGCTGAACACAAAGAGTTTTAGAATAATATCTCAGTTCTGTAGGTCCATACAATGCAAGTGAATGGGTACCAAAATTTTGAAGCTCCAAAGGCATATAAAGTCAGCATAAACATAATCCATAAAACTCCAGTGGTTAAATCCATATCTTCTGAAGTGATATGATAGGTGTGGGTGAGAAACAGATCAATATTTAAGTCCTTTTTTACCATAAATCCCCACTTTCACACTCTTCATTTGTTTTTGGTGGTTCACATTCGTCATGCATATCGCCACCTACATTACATATACATTTATTAATTTGGCAGACACTTTTATCCAAAGCGAATTACAAAAGAGGAATAATACATCATTAGCGATTCATCTTAAGGAGAGATCAGTACGAAATGTGCTGCATTAAAAAGTTTCACTAGCATCAGAATAGTAGTATCTAAGATTAGAGTGCAACAATAATATATATATATATACAGGTGCATCTCAATAAATTAGAATGTCGTGGAAAAGTTCATTTATTTCAGTAATTCAACTCAAATTGTGAAACTCGTGTATTAAATAAATTCAGTGCACACAGACTGAAGTAGTTTAAGTCTTTGGTTCTTTTAATTGTGATGATTTTGGCTCACATTTAACAAAAACCCACCAATTCACTATCTCAACAAATTAGAATACATCATAAGACCAATAAAAAAAACATTTTTAGTGAATTGTTGGCCTTCTGGAAAGTATGTTCATTTACTGTATATGTACTCAATACTTGGTAGGGGCTTCTTTTGTTTTAATTACTGCCTCAATTCGGCGTGGCATGGAGGTGATCAGTTTGTGGCACTGCTGAGGTGGTATGGAAGCCCAGGTTTCTTTGACAGTGGCCTTCAGCTCATCTGCATTTTTTGGTCTTTTGTTTCTCATTTTCCTCTTGACAATACCCCATAGATTCTTTATGGGGTTCAGGTCTGGTGAGTTTGCTGGCCAGTCAAGCACACCAACACCATGGTCATTTAACCAACTTTTGGTGCTTTTGGCAGTGTGGGCAGGTGCCAAATCCTGCTGGAAAATGAAATCAGCATCTTTAAAAAGCTGGACAGCAGAAGGAAGCATGAAGTGCTCCAAAATTTCTTGGTAAACGGGTGCAGTGACTTTGGTTTTCAAAAAACACAATGGACCAACACCAGCAGATGACATTGCACCCCAGATCATCACAGACTGTGGAAACTTAACACTGGACTTCAAGCAACTTGGGCTATGAGCTTCTCCACCCTTCCTCCAGACTCTAGGACCTTGGTTTCCAAATGAAATACAAAACTTGCTCTCATCTGAAAAGAGGACTTTGGACCACTGGGCAACAGTCCAGTTCTTCTTCTCCTTAGCCCAGGTAAGACGCCTCTGACGTTGTCTGTGGTTCAGGAGTGGCTTAACAAGAGGAATACGACAACTGTAACCAAATTCCTTGACATGTCTGTGTGTGGTGGCTCTTGATGCCTTGACCCCAGCCTCAGTCCATTCCTTGTGAAGTTCACCCAAATTCTTGAATCGATTTTGCTTGACAATCCTCATAAGGCTGCGGTTCTCTCGGTTAGTTGTGCATCTTTTTCTTCCACACTTTTTCCTTCCACTCAACTTTCTGTTAACATGCTTGGATATAGCACTCTGTGAACAGCCAGCTTCTTTGGCAATGAATGTTTGTGGCTTACCCTCCTTGTGAAGGGTGTCAATTATTGTCTTCTGGACAACTGTCAGATCAGCAGTCTTCCCCATGATTGTGTAGCCTAGTGAACCAAACTGAGAGACCATTTTGAAGGCTGGGCAGGGAGGAGAAAAAGGACTTAAATATTGACTTGTTTCTCATCCACACCTATCATATCGCTTCTGAAGATATGGATTATGCTTATGGTGCCTCTATGGGCTTTTTGGAGCTTCAACATTTTGGTACCCATTTACTTTCATTATGAGGACCTACAGTGCATTCAGAAAGTAATCAGACCCCTTTATTTTCTTCTCATTTTGTTATGTTGCAGCCTTATACTAAAATGTTTTAAATTATTTTTTTTCACATCAAACTACACAACCATACCCCATAATGACAAAGCAAAAGCCAGATTTTTGATGGCTTTGTATATTTATTAAAAAGAAAAAAAATGAAATCACATTGACATAAGTTTTCAGACCCTTTGCTATGACACTTGAAATTTAGCTCAGGTGCATTCCATTTCTCTGGTTTCTACACTTTGATTGGAGTCCACCTGTGGCAAATTCAATTGATTGGACATGATTTGGAAAGGGAAACACCTATCTATATAAGGTCTAACAGCTGAAAATGCATATCAGAGCAAAAACCAAGCCATGAGGTGAAAGGAACTGACTGCAGAGCTCAGAGACATGATTGTGTCGAGGCGCAGATCTGGGGAAGGCTACAAAAAAAGTTTGGCTGCATTGAAGGTTTCCAAGAGCACAGTGGCCTCCATAATTCTTAAATGGAAGAGGTTTGGAACAACCAGTCACTTCCTAGAGCTGGCTGCCCGGCCAAACTGAGCATTTGGGAAAGAAGGGCCTTGGTAAGAGATGTGACCAAGAACCCGGTGGTTACTCTGGGGTTGAGCTCCAGAGATCATGTGTGGAGATGGGAAAAACTTGCAGAAGGACAACCATCACTGCAACACTCCACCGATCTGGGCTTTATGGCAGAGTGGCCAGACCGAAGCCTCTGCTCAGTGCAAGACAGATAAAAAAAGCACCTAAAGGACTCTCAGGTTGTGAAAAACAAGATTGAACTGTTTGGCCTCAATTTCAAGCATCTTGTCTGGAGGAAACCAGGCACCGCTTATCACCTGCGCAATACCATCCCAACGGTGAAGCATGGTGGTGGTAGCATCATGCTGTGGGGGTCTTTTTCAGCGGCAGGGACTGGGGGACTAGTCAAGGTTGAAGGAAAGCTGAACGCAGCAAAATACAGAGATATCCTTAATGAAAACCTGGTCCAGAGAGCTGTCAGGACCTCAGACTGGGCTGAAGGTTCACCTTCCAACAGGACAATGACCCTAAGCACACAGCCAAGACAATGCAAGAGTGGCTTAGGGACAACTCTGTGAATGTCCTTGAGTGGCCCAGCCAGATTGGGTTCAAGAGAACTTGAACCCAATCGAATATCTCTGGAGAGACCTGAAAATGGCTGTCCACCGACGGTCCCCATCCAACCTGAGAGAGCTTGAGAGGATCTCCAGAGAAGAATGGCAGAAAATCCCCAAATCCAGGTGTGCAAAGCTTGTCGCATCATACCCAAAAAGACTTGAGGCAGTTATAGCTGCCAAAGGTGCTTCAACTAAGTACTGAGTTAAGGGTCTGAATACTTATGTCAATGTGATTTTTCAGTTTTTTTCCTTATAATAAATTTGCAAAGTAATCAAAAATCTGGTTTTTGCTTTGTCATTATGGGGTATGGAGTGTAGATTTTTTTAAATTGTTTTTATTATTATTATTATTATTAAGCATTTTAGCATAAGGCTTTAACATAAAATGAGAAAAAACTGAAGGGGTCTGAATACTTTCTGAATGCACTGTACGCTCTCAATTTGTGGTCTGCAGAAGTAAGTCAAACATCTGGGATGGCATGAGGGGGAGTAAATGATGAAAGAATTTTCATTTTTGGGTGAACTATCCCTTTAAGGTTGCAAGGCATAAATAAATGTTTTATATAATCAATGAATGTAAGACTTAATGACAATGCAGCACTGGCCCAACAGGGCAAGTGTAACCATCAACCAAAATGACCCCAACACTACATTTTATTTTAAATATCTACAGGTCAGTGGTTGGAACATTCCTGTGTGGACCAGTAGCATTAGCGAATGTCTTGGAGAAGAAATGTGTGAAATATTCTGACGTGGATCCAAGGAGGACCAAGTTTTACTTTAACAAAGAGAACTTTTGAGGAAAGTCTTTGCAAGAGTCCTGATTCACTTGAATGACTACTGCACTTTGGAGGGTGCGCTTATGCCTTGTCAGTGCCATGATTTAGAACTGAATTGCCATTTCTCAAATCTTCTTGTTTAAATAACTCTTTAAGAACATGAGCTTGCACACACTAACAAAAAGACACCCTACTTCCTGACAAGTGAACAAATTGTCTGAAGGAAAAAATTCCAAGTAAAAAGTCTACTCATTGTATTTTTTTTTTTATCGAGGAGTTCCTGGTTAAGAATGAATCACCATGATTCAAGGAAATTACACCTACACCTGAATATATTGTTCTGAAATGACTCCAAAATGAGCATGGCTGAAAGTTACTAAAAAGGCAGTGAAGAGTTGGAAAGTTTCCTCTCTGTGAGAGCTTCGATATCACAAAAAGGAACAGCTGTTGTTTTTTCCAGAACCATGCAATGCCATTGTCTTTGGTTAGTCACTTGGTTGTAATCAAAACAACTTTTATACAGGAACAGAATAGCTTAAAGTGTACATTGTATATCATGATTTTCTAAATATTGTTAAAGAAATATATCAGGGCAGGAATTAAAACATTTACAATGATAAAAACTTCTAGTCGTTTTTCAAAATCCAGATGTTTATTTTTTTGTTTTGCGGTAAATTGCGAACCACTACTACTCATATACAATAGTTTTGACTTCAAATAAAAGGAATACCACTATAAAAACAAACAACCAACAACAAAAAAAGTTACAGTTGTGGAAATCCTGCCCAACAATACAAAAGCAGTCAAGGGATGGTTGTCCAATTGGATGTGTAAATTCCTGCAAACATACAGAGGAGTTGTAGAGTCAGTTTATTCACACTTGAACTATCAGAAATCAACCATGGCAGGTGGCCAATTTCCATTGTCTTAATCTGTTACTTAAGAAAAATCATGTTTCACTTTATGGAGCCTGTAATTCTCGTAATAAGCTGTTTTAGGATGGACACTAAAGAAACTCACAGCAAGTGTTGAGTCCTCAAGGTGCACCTGCTGTCTTCTGAATCTGCTCCTTCAGTATGAGAATACTCTGCCTCTGTTCTGGTGGCAGCATAGCAATCTGTTCAGGGGTCAACTGCAGGACTTGCATAATTAGGGCAGCCTGGGAATGTGGAAAGCAACACAAAGATTACCATTATAATGTGTTACATAATAAAAGATCCCAATTAATGAGTGATTAACAAAACATGTCAACAGCAACTGGTAAGGCTGGAAAATCTGGTCAGTGAAGCTAATGTCAAGCATTGAAAGGATGCAACGATGTGTGTACACATGTAATGTGTGGTGAAAAAGCTTTTTAGGAAACTTTTTAAGAATCCTGGGTATTGATGAAATCACGATCACTAGTAGTTTCACCTAAGGAAGATCTAAGCTGTATAGATAACTCTCCACCAATCCAGTAGTGTGCAGGAAAAACTGATGCACCTACCTTCTCATGGTCTTGCGATGAGACATCAGGGGCAGGGCCCTGTTAAAATGCGTAAATGGCATCATTACTATAGCAACCAATATAAACAAACTGGATACTGACTACACCGTCTGAACTGATCAGATTTTATAATTTGCTAAATAACAATGTAGAAACTCATCACAGAAAACTGCTAAACTGGGCTGAGTTTTATCTTACTGGTCTCGCTGCTGGAGGTGCACTTTGTCCCATGGTGTGGGGGGGAGGACCCTGCATTCCACTCGCCACAGGAACCCTCTGACCCGTTATCGGACCCCGAGCATCAACAGCCCGTGGATCACGACCTTGAGGAATAAGAATTGAGAAAGTAAATAAAGCACATGCGTCCTTGTGTCCCTCACCTGTGAGTTACTACAGTAAGGAGTGAAGCTACTAATGCAGCCATTTGTTTCAAGGACCTCTTGGCTCCATGGGTGGGCCACGCTGTTCCATCATAGGCCCTCTAGGTTCTCCCATCATGGGTCCTCCTCTCATGTCGTGAGGGCCTCGCATGTCTGGGGGCGCCATGTGCATGGGCGGCCCCTGGTGTTGTGGAGGGCCTCCAACATAACCACGCCTAGTAAACATTTCTGAATGTTAAACAATTATATAAGGGCAAACACAATGCAGGCAAGCTAACAATACACTTTTCTCAGAGCTATTATAAGAATACAAATGATTAAAAACAAACAAACAAATTACACTAAAGGAAATACTTTAAGAACAGCTGTGACTGTCTCAATGTAATGTTTTGGGATGCATTACCCTGGCTCCACCACATCTCCGACCAATGATCCACCTCGTGGGTCATTCGGGCCATCACCAAGGAGGCCTCTGGGTGGGATTCCTTGAGGGCCTGATGGGGCCCCGCGCATTGGGGCCCGTGGGTCTCCTATTGGCACTGTGAAAAGAAAAGGTGCGGTTATATGAAAACTCATAGATATATAAAGTTTGGCATGATTACTCAGAATGATGCTAGCATAAAATAATTTACTTCAAGGAATATTCCGGTTTCAATACAAGTTTAAGATCAATCAACAGCATTTGTTGTATAATGTTGATTACCACAAAAAATAATTCACTTGTCCCTCCTTTTCTTTCAAATAAGCAAAAACAGAGGTTACAGAGTGAGGCACTTACAATGAAAGGGAATGTGACCAATTTTCTGAGTGTTTAAACCAGAAATGTAAAGCTTATGATTTTATAAAAAGAACTTACATTAATTCTTCCATTAAAACTCATGTGTTATTTGAGCTGTTGTTTAAATTGTCATTTTTACAGTCGTTGTAGGGTTTGTTGACATTAAATCATTACACAGAAAAGGTTAGTAAGTGATTTTATCACACTAACATTGTTAACACACATACCGGTATTGTTTATGTATTGTGGCTATTCTTTTGAAACAGTGAGTATTTTAATGTTTACGGTTGGAACCCATTCACTTCCATTGTAAGTGCCTCACTAGAACCCAGATTTTTGCCTTTTTTTTTTAAGAAATGGAGGGGCAAGTCGTAATTATTTTTGTGTTAATCAATATTATACCACAAATGCTGTCGACTGAGCTTAACTTGTATTGTACCCATAATATTTCTTTAAAGGAATTTACTTTCTTATATAGTTCATAGTATATTCCCTCGCAATACATTTTGCACTCAAAAAAGTTTATTCATCCCTTTAGAAAATTAACCTTGGTTTTATTACAGTAACCATATTTGTAGTAACACCATAGTAATAATACAGAAAAACTAAAATTATGGTAATGAATCATTTCATCGTTCTGCCAAAAAAGATCATGGTTACTACAGTTTTATTATAGGAAAACCATGGTTAATTCGTTGCACCATATTTTTAAAACCATTGTTTCCACCAAAAAACATGCCCTTACAGAAATAAACCATGGTTTTACTAGAGTAAAACTGTAGTAACAATGATGTAGGAACCATTTTTGTGGTTCTGTGATTGTATGTACCACAAATTAACCATAGTGTTACTATAGTAAAACTAACCATGTTTTCTGGCAGATTATGATATTTATTACAATAGTTCTGGTTTTCCTGTATTATTACAATGGTTTCACCACAAATATCATGGTTAATATAGTATACTATACTATATAGTATAATTACTATATAGTATAAATACTAATAATTAAATTATAATTATTAGGTAAAACCATGGTAAATTGTAAGATTTTACTATAAATACCACAAATATACTATAATGTAGTAAAATCATGGTAAATTGAAATGGCTATGGTCTTACTACAAATACCATAGTTCCACTAATTTCCAGAAGTAATAAACAGATAAAGCTATTGTGAGCGAACCCAAAACTATTTTAAGAAAATAAACACCCTCCCTGTTCTATAAGGGGCTCCATAAGAAGGAAAAAACCAAGACTAAAAAAGTCAAAGTGCATCACACAAACATAATTTCGAAACCTGGATTTGTCCCATTATGCAACCAAATACCATGGTGAATAATGTTACATTGTCACCCGCATATTTGCAGGTTTGACAAGGTTATGTAAACCCAGTAATTTCCTTGAGTGTCAAGGAAATGAGACTTCAGATCAGATAGGAGCACACAAACTTCAATTTCAAAAACAAAAGGGATTTCAACATCTCTACAAAGTAAACTCAATACCACTATATTCTGCTACACGGGCACATTCCATTAGGTAACAAGGCTGTATTGTTCAGGTTTTGGATGCGTTACAACAAAAGGTTAAAACTGAAGTGTGCTTAAGAGGTAATTAGGATGACACATCATAAACACACACACAATAAAGACTGGCAAGACACACCTAACACTAATCCACAATGTTTTTATTAATTGATTACTGCTTTTAACTGTGCTCGAGTTTGAACTGTTTCGAGTCATTCCTTTGAACTGCTGGTTCACCTGTTTCTTTTTCACTTTAAATAAATGCCTACATGGTATTTTTCACTCTCTCTCTCTTTGATGCATATAGGAGTTCCAATTGATTCATTGCAAACAGTCCAAAAAAAAAAAAAAACACAAACAAAAAAAACTCGTGCTGTTTTCAAACTAGTGTCAAAAGACAATAAGCAGCCCACAGTCAGCCCTGTTCTGAGCGAACCAGAGTACATCCATGATACCTTGAGACCGCTCGATAGCAGCCTGCCCAGCTGCTCCAACAGGAGAGTCCTGAAGGTTTCCTGTGTCAGCATTAAGTGAAAGAAAGAAGAGAACTGAGACAGCACACAGGAGCACTTACTGAAATTGCCCATGGATGGTCCATTGATGCTTGTACCGTTGTTAATTGAAATGGGGTAAGAGTAGTGGTTGACTGATATGGGTTTTTTTCATTGATCAATGCAGATAATGATATCTAGAGATCTAGGTGGCAGACGGCTGATATAATGCTGATTTATATAAATAGAATTTAAAAAGGAATGTTCCAGGTTCAACAGCATTTGTTACCACAAACAAATAATTCTGACTCATCCCTTGTTCATTTAATAAGCAAAAATTGCAGTTACAAAATATGTAAGGCACTTACAGTGGAAGAGAATGGGGCCAGTACATAAACATTAATACACACAGTTTCAAAAGTACGATTTTAGTAAAAATCGCCTACTGGGATTACATTGTCATGACAACAAAATTTTAATATTGGTTAAAACTTTACACAGACAAGGTTAGAAAGCAATTTTATCACATTAAAGTCATATTAACATGTATAAAGTGATATCCAATATTACAACTTTGTTGTCATAACACCCAGTAAGTGATTTGACTAAAATCATGTAGAATAGAAATTTTAGCACACTAAAATCATGTCAGCATGTAAAATTATTACATATTGTGGTTATAATTTTGAAACAGTGTGTATTTATTTTTTCTTCCCAATTTGGAATGCCCAATTCCCAATGTGCTCTAAGTCCTCGTGGTGGCATAGTGACATAGGACGAATCTCAGTTGCCTCCATGTCTGAGACATCAATCCGCACATCTTATCACGTGGCTTGTTGAGCACGTTACCGCGGAAACATAGTGCGTGTGGAGGCTTCACGCTATTCTCCGCACCATCCATGCGCAACTCACCACGTGCCCCACTGAGAACGAGAACCACATTATAGCGACCATGAGGAGGCTACCCCATGTGACTCTACCCTCCCTAGCAACCGTGCCAATTTGGTTGCTTAGGAGGCCTGGCTGGAGTCACTCAGCACGCCCTGGATTCGAACTCACGACTCCAGGGGTGGTAGTCAGTGTCTTTACTTGCTGAGCTACCCAGTGTTTATTTTAATGTTTATGGACTCACCCCATTTACTTCCATTGTAAGTGCCTCGCTGCAACTGCAATTGTTTGTTTTTTAAATAAATGAGGGACAGGTCAAAATTATTTTTTGTGGTAATGCTGCCACAAATGCTGTTGATTGATTTTGGATAGATCCCAGAACATTCCTTTAATGATAGCAAATTGGATGTACCTTAAATTGCACTTATTTACTCTAAATTCACTAAAAATATTTGAAAACAGAAAATGTACATTACCCAATCAAGTTGAGAAACCTGACACAAGGGGGGAACTACCACTTGTCTATCCCTTCGGCAGGTTATCAGTACTAGGCACCGTAATTAGCTGATGCAGATTTTTTACAATGGCCAAATATAAGCCGAATAATCAGTCTGGCTAATATATTGGTCCATCAGTAGTTAAGGTGAATGAAAATGTAATGCTCATTTTCCTAAAGTGCAGCTTGCACCAGTTCAGCAGATCTAATGGCCGATGCTGCACACTAGCGGACAGGTTTGGTAATTGCATTAAGGAACTAAAAATGAAACGAGCTGGAATAAGATAGTTTCCTCACAATGTTTGTAAGTAAACAACCATTACAGATAACTTCCTTTAAAATGTTTAACCTGAAAGAAAAGCAAGCAAATAAAAAAGACCAAGCCGATTTTATGCCTGATCCCAGATCATCTCTGAACTAACAATACAACTTCTAAATACCGCAATGCTTAAAAACAAATAACAGCATTGATGCTATGGGGGAACAAAATGTATAACTAATAATAAAGCTAAGCACAAAAGACACAATAGATAGAGGTATATGAACACACATATAGCTGTAAATTGACATGATGGTTTATCTGCCAAAATGAGTACCTGGTCCTCTATCCATGGGCACAGGGCCTCCTGGGGGGATCCCTATCTGAGGCTGCATCCCACCTGTAAAGAGGGGACCAGATGAAAACAGCTATGGCTCTGTACAAAGATACACAAACACAGAAGTAATACAGGGTCAGCTGAGCTTACCAGCTGGTCCCATTGGTCCCTGTCCTGGCATTGGTCCAGGTCCTCCACCGCCCATCTGTGGAGGCTGCATCATTTGAGGGGCTCCGTTTACATGCATACCTGGCTGTGAGTCACAGAAGAAGATACATTAGCACAGTGCAGAGAAGAACAGCTCTACAGTGAACATGCCATCAACGGTCCTTCAATATCCACCATAAGCTTTGTCCACAAAAAGACTATAATAAATCTCTGCCAACCAGTCCAAAAGTTTCCATACATAACAAATGGTGATAACCATAATAAAATAACGCATTAAATCCCATTTTAAGGAACATTAAATTAATAAACAGGCATCACAAGAAAAACGCGTTCACATGAGCTTTACATTCTTGATGTCAAAACAAATCCAGTTGGACATGTAAACATTGAATAAGCTGACAAATTGCTGAGAAAGGGGTTGTCCACACCAAAGGCGTGATTGCATTCATCTAGGCTGTTTTTCAATTGCCAGACAGACGTCTTTGCCCATTGCGCTGCACATCGCTGTTTTTTTTTTTCAGCATCTCGTGCAGGAGTGCCACTTTTTTTTTTAAGTAAAAAAAAAACAAAACGTCTCTCAAGATACCTGCATTGTGTTCTATTCGTTGTGCTGCATATAGCTTTTTTAACACAAGAACGTGTTTGGTTTGAACGGCCCCAAAAGCGTTTACATGAGTCGATTGGGTTTTGTCTAAACCCATGCTCAAAAACCCAAATATCACAAATAAATAAACATTATGAATGAAATTTAAATCCTGGGATAAAGCATGACAGTGTATGTGGAATGCAAGGATGAAAGGTGTAGTACCAACCATTGGTTGAGGCTGAGAGACAGGGACGTTGGGCTGAGGCAACGGCTGGTTAGCTACTAGAACTGGCCCGGGCTGAGGGTTTGGGTTTATGGGTGCAACCACTGGTGGCCGGTGGAGCATTTTCTGAAAGAGTGATACATTTTCACTTGATTACTTTTTTATTTTATTAAATGGCATATCAAACAATTGTTCAAATAAACTGTGTTTCAGTTTCAGGACTTCTACTAGCCAAACTAACACTATCAGAAATAAAACAAAGTAAAAGTATAGCAGATTATTAAATCTGTATCCCCTCCCTTCCCCTGTCATCTTCCTCATCATATTTCTCCTGTTTTCCAAAAATGCATGCAAGGAGGACAAAGCAATACAAAGAACTGCAAAATATCTGCATGTCAAATATCAATGCTGTTGGAAAGTATCACCACATTGCAACTACAGTGGCAAGAAAAAGTATGTGAACCCTTTGGAATTACTTGCATTCATGTATAAATTTCTCTTTAAATCTGGGGCCTCATTTATAAAGATGTTCGTAAAATGATCTTAAATGTGAACGTATGACAATTTCCTAAATGTTCCTACGAATTATTTATAAAACATCCATACGCACGAAGAAATGCTCCTAAATGCATCCCACTTTATAAATCGCAATTCATCTTAAACTCATGCGCACATGAACGAGCGCATGGACTCCGCCTACAGAACGGCCACAAATATCCTAATATGGATGGCAAGGTTTTCTAAAAAATTGAGCCCGACTACCGGTTTCTGCCTATATAATGCAGCCTATTCAACAACTCATCATCAGTTATTCATTTTCATTATCAATAATAAATGCATTTATTGACTGTTTACTGTAAATACACACCCTTCTTCAAACAATGTCTATATTCTTGCTAAACCTTACTTAAACAAAAAGAGGTTTACATGATCTTTTACATATAATAAAATCTGCATAGTCTGCATGGTAATAACGTTCTGTATAAAATGTGAATTTTTTCTGCTGTTCTCTTCTGCTCGCTCTTGCCATTAATCATGCTGCATTTTAGGATTTTAGTCAAATCGTTCATTTTTATTTATGTCCACAACAACAGTAGACAAGAGGCTGAAGGATGAATTGATGAAAAAAATTAAGGGAAGTTATAAATATGAGACTGTTGCGGTGCTTTCAATCAGTATAGGCTACTGATTTAGCTATGTTTTAAGGACTGTAAACTATATGTCTCCTCCTCGCTCCAAAATGTGCTTGATATAGCCTATTACATACCTTGTATTACACCTGCCTGTTATCTCGTAGGTCTTAAAATGTATTTATTATGGAAACGTGCAGATAGGGCTATAAAAAAATATTGTTACAGCGGATATCTAAAATAAAGCATTTACATTTCACACACAGTTGAAGTCAGAAGTTTACATACACTTAGGTTGAAGTCATTAAAATGAATTTTTTTAACCACTTAATATTTAACCATTTAATATTAGCAAACTATAGTTTTGGCAAGTCGTTTAGAACATCTAGTTTGTGCATGACACGAGTAATTTTTCCAACAATTGTTTACAGACAGATTGTTTCACTTTTAATTGACTATATCACAATTCCAGTGGGTCAGAAGTTTACATACACCAAGTTAACCGTGCCTTTAAGCAGCATGGAAAATGACAGAAAATGATGTCAAGCCTTTAGACAATTAGCCAAATAGCTTCTGATAGGAGGTGCACTTGCGGATGTATTTTAAGTTCTACCTTCAAAGTGCCTCTTTGCTTGATATCATGGGACAAAAGAAATCAGCAAAGACCTCAGAAAAAAAATTGTGGACCTCCAAAAATCTGGTTCATCCTTGGGAGCAATTTCCAAATGCCTGAAGGTACCACGTTCATCTGTATAAACAATAGTACGCAAGTGTAAACACCATGGGACCACGCAGCCATCGCTCAGGAAGGAGACACATTCTGTCTCCAAGAGATGAACGTAGTTTGGTGCGAAAAGTGCAAATCAATCCCAGAACAACAGCAAAGAACCTTGTGAAGACGCTGGAGGAAACAGGTAGACAAGTATCTATATCCACAGTAAAACGAGTACCTGAAAGCTGCTCAGCAAGGAAGAAGCTAATGCTCCAAACCGCCATAAAAAAGCCAGACTACAGTTTGCAAGTGCACATGGGGACAAAGATTTTACTTTTTGGAGAAATGTCCTCTGGTCTGATGAAATAAAAATTGAACTGTTTGGCCATAATGACCATCGTTATGTTTGGATGAAAAAGGGTGAGACTTGCAAGCCGAAGAACACCATCCCAACTGTGAAGCATGGGGGTGGCAGCATCATGTTGTGGAGGTGCTTTGCTGCAGGAGGGACTGGTGCACTTCACAAAATAAATGGCATCATGAGGAAGGAAAATTATGTACTGAAGCAACATTTCAAGACATCAGCCAGGAAGTTAAAGCTCGGTCGCAAATGGGTCTTCCAAATGAACAATGACCCCAAGCATACCTCCAAAGTTGTGGCAAAATGGCTTAAGGACAACAAAGTCAAGGTATTGAAGTGGCCATCACAAAGCCCTGACCTCAATCCGATGGAAAATTTGTGGGCAGAACTGAAAAAGTGTGTGTGAGCAAGAGGCCTACAAACCTGACTCAGTTACATCAGTTCTGTCTGGAGGAATGGGCCAAAATTCCAGCAACTTATTGTGAGAAGCTTGTGGAAGGCTACCCAAAATTTTGACCCAAGTTAAACAATTTAAAGGCAATGCTACCAAATACTAACAAAGTGTATGTAAACTTCTGACCCACTGGGAATGTGATGAAAGAAATAAAAGCTGAAATAAATCATTCTCTCTATTATTATTCTGACATTTCACATTCTTAAAATAAAGTAGTGATCCTAATTGACCTAAGACAGGGATTGTTTTCTATGTTTAAATGTCAGGAATTGTGAAAAACTGAGTTTAACTGTGTTTGGCTAAGGTGTATGTAAACTTCTGGCTTCAACTGTACATGAGCTAAATAATACCACATACTGACTCATTTGAACATTCTTGTTCACAAATATGCTAAATAATTTATTAATAAATTCAGTCAGCCACTGACTATTCGTATTTGCATCACTAAAAATAAAAAATATCAAGTCAGTTGATGTACTCTTAAAATTTTCACGTCAGTTTGTGCCTTTATAAATCCTGATTTATTCCTCACTTTTGACAGGATCAAATACATGTAATTTAGGATAAAATCTGATTGTGTATACGTTTTATACATGAGCTCCCTGGTTTGGTTTGATCTTCATTTAAGTTACAATAATGAACAGACACAATCTGTTTTAACTAATAACACACAAATTATTGTGTTGTTCTTGTACATATTGAATACATCATTCAAGCATTCACAGTGTAGGTTAGAAAAAGTATGTTAACCCCTAGGCAAATTACGTCAACAAAAGCTAATTAGAGTCAGGAGTTGAGAAACCTGGCATCCAATTAATGAAACTGGATTGGAGGTGTGGGTTAGAGCTATTTTGACTTATAAAAAGCACTCAAACATTGAGTTTGCTATTCACAAGAAGCATCTGCTGACATTGACCATGCCTTGGGAAAAAGATATCTCAGAAGACCTATGACCAAGAATTGTTGCTTTGCATATAGCTGGAAAGGGTTACAAAGTTATCTCGAAGAGCTTAGATATTCATCTGTCCAGTCAGACAAACTGTCTATAAATGGAGACAATTTAATTCTGTGGCTACTCTCCCTAGAAGTGGCTGTCCAGCCAAGATGACTAAAAGGCACACTGCAGAATGCTCAATGAGCTAAAAAAGAACCCTAGAGTGACAGCTAAAGACCTGAAGGAATAATTGGAACTGGTTATCATCTCTGTTCAGGAGTCTAATATACGGAAAACATTAAACAGGCATGGTGTCCATGGAAAGACACCATGAAGGTGACACCACAAAGGAAAACATTGCTGCGTGCCTGAAGTTTGCCAAAGACCACCTTGACACTCCACAATGCTGCTGGGAAAATGTTTTGAGGACTCAGGTTAAATTGTTTGGGAAGAACACGCAGCACTATGTATGGCATAAAAAAGGGCACCGCATACCAACATAAAAAAAAAAAATCATCTCATCCCAACGGTGAAGTATGGTGGAGGGAGCATCATGATTTGGGGCTGCTTTGCTGCTTCGGGGCCTGGACCGCTTGCCATCACCGAGGGTAAAATTAATTCCCAAGTTTATCAAGATATCCTACAGGATAATGTCAGGGTGGCTGTGCACCAGCTGAAGCTCAGTAGAAGTTGAGTGATGCAGTAGGACAATGACCCTAAACAAAGTAAATCCACTATAGAATGGCTTAAAAAAAAGAAAAACCAACTTTTTGAGTGGCCCAGTCAGAGCCCAGACCTTAACCCACTATAGATGCTGTGGAATGACCTCAAGACCCATTCACACCAGACACCCTAAGAATATTGCTGAGCTGAAGCAGTTCTGTAAGGAAGAATGGTCCAAAATGGTTGAGGTTACTGCTGACAAAAGAGGATCGACCAGTTAATAAATCTAAGGGTTCACTTTTTCCACAGCACTGTGAATGTTTAATGGGATGTGTTAAATAAAGGTATGAAAGATTATACATGCGTGTTATCTTAAGCACATTAATGCAGAAACCAGCTAATTCCAAATAGTTCACATACTTTTTCATGCCACTGTATATTTAAGAAGTCTATCACTTACATTAGCAAGATACACTCTTCCCAGATGATGCTAATTAACAGGTACACATCATTTTTTTTGTTTTTGCTTAGTGATAGTCATTTACATGTAAGGCAGACATGCACAGATGCAGTGCAAAGAGGCTGATATTTACATCATGGCTTACAAGTAGAGAATCTGCACTAAATCTTCTCCAGACTTCTTTACAGGTTGCAGCCACTAATGTCGGTGTCTTTTAGAAATAGCCTGCAACCTATGAGTTAAAGTTGTGCTCAGAAGATTGCATACCCTGGCAGAAATTGTGAAATTTTGCTATTGATTTTGAAAATATGACTGATCATGCAAAAAAAAAAAATAATAAAAAAAATAAAATAAAAAGTAAAGGTCTTTTAAGGATAGTGATCATATGAAGCCATTTATCATCACATAGTTGTTTGGCTCCTTTTTAAATCATAATGATAACAGAAATCAACCTCCTTGAAACAACCACACCATCTTTTTCCAGAGCAGCCTGTATTTCTCCTGAGGTTACCTGTGGGTTTTTCTTTGTATCCTGAACAATTCTTCTGGCAATTGTGGCTGAAATCTTTCTTGGTCTACATGACCTTGACTTGGTCTCAAGAGATCCCTGAATTTTCCACTTCTTAAGTGATTGAACAGTACTGACTGGCATTTTCAAGGCTTTGGATATCTTTTTATACCGTTTTCCATCTTTATAAAGTTCCATTACCTTGTTACGCAGGTCTTTTGACAGTTCTTTTCTGCTCCCCATGGCTCAGTATCTAGCCTGCTCAGTGCATCCACGTGAGAGCTAACAAACTCATTGACTATTTATACACAGACACTAATTGCAATTTAAAAAGCCACAGGTGTGGGAAATTAACCTTTAATTGCCATTTAAACCTGTGTGTGTGTCACCTTGTGTGTCTGTAACAAGGCCAAACATTCAAGGGTATGTAAACTTTTGATCAGGGCCATTTGGGTGATTTCTGTTATCATTATGATTTAAAAAGGAGCCAAAAAAACTATGTGATAATAAATGGCTTCATATGATCACTATCCTTAAATAAAAGACAGTTTTTTTTTGCATGATCAGTCATATTTTCAAAATCAATGCCAAAATTTCACAATTCCTGCCAGGGTACGCAAACTTTTGAGCACAACTGTATAATCCACCTAATCGGTATGTGTCTGTTACCCACCATGGCTGATTTCAAACCCTACATCATTATTAAATACAGGGCCATTAAACGGTTCCCAGTCTGTTCCATTCATGTACTAAGAAATTTGCTCTTCTAGTGCATTCCCTTAACTGCATTTAATGATCTTACCAGGGCAATTTCAGGGTCCACAATCCTCATGACAACCTGAGCCTGCAGCAAGGCATAGGCTAGCTGAGGGTTCTGCAAGAGCATGTTCCTGGCTTCTTGGGGACTGTTTTGCACACAAAGCTGTACGAGAAAGAAGAAGAAGATAAATCTTACTATTATTTCTATTAAGAATTCAGCTACTGAGCACAATACAATTACTAGCTAGATTTTTGGTTACAAATTAAGCATCCATTGATACAAAAATGCCCCAAAATTGGGTCTTAAAATCAACAACCCCCTGTGATCACCTTCATCTGTTTCATGAGCTCAAACATCTGCTCAGGGGGCAGGCTGGCCACAGCTCTGCTGATGGACTCTGGGGCTTCTTCTGGTGTGCAGCCATCTCCATAAGGGGACTCAATAATTGGAGCACCGGTACCCAAACCTGTGGAAATAGACATGCAAGTCACACAAAATGTCAGAAGCTATCGCTATTCCTCAGAGTCAGCTACTTGTTGGCTTGTATATGTTACACTTCAAAACAGAAACTTACTTTTGAGCTCCTCTTTATTCTTCTCACTAGCAGCGTTGTCAACACGGAGGGCTCTGCCGCTGAATTCTCTGCTGTTCAAGTTGCGCATGGCACTGAGGGCCGTCTCTTGATCCTGGTACTCACAGAAGCCATACCCTTTTGGCTTTCCGGTTTCTCTGTCATACACCAACCTGCAAGAAGTATTTCACAAGATCAGCACTAGGTTTCCTCTTGTTCAGGGGTTTTCTACCTTAACAGACCAAGGGGAGAAAATTCTATATGTTTTAAATATCTTCTGCATGGACTCCTGGTTGAAACCCCTGACTTTAGGTAATCACAGCATGTTGCTTCTATCAGTTCTGCTCATTACCTAAAACTGACGACAAGTCCAACCTCTGAGAAGATGTCTTTTAGCTGTTCCTCTGTGGCCTCATATGGGATGTTTCCCACTGTTACCAAAAGACAAAACAATGGAGAAATAAAAGACACACAGTGTTTTACATTGTTTCACTGTTAAAGCATTTACTCTAAAGCTCACCACTTTCTGTTTCACTGGCATACTAGTGATAATCCACTACTATTTGCGTCCATCCAAAGCTAAACTTGCCAGAGGAAACAAACTACAATGAAGAGACAACTATGAACATATCTAGTTTATAGTTGCATCAAATCAGCTAATGATTATACAAAGGAGAACAGTTTGATTGTAAACACAATCTTATAAGCCACTGTACACTAATTTGGCTGTCTAGCAAATATAGGACTTCATGCAGGACTTCATGTTAGATCCGAGTTGTAGTTATCACTACCTGCAGTTTAGAGGGTTTTAGCTTAGCAGCTAATGAAACACAGTATAACAGAGCCAAGAAACAAACTAAACAAAATATCTTCATTCATACCGAAGACTGAACGTAAAGAGCGGTCCACGGCAGGATCTCTTCCAGCAGCAGCAGCCGCAGCAAGAGCTAAATTCGCCATAACTTTAATGATAAAGTCTCAGCTAACACAGTCAGCAGCACACACACACACCGCTGTGAAGGCGGAGACCGTGTGGAGAAGTTAAAGATGGCGTTTACACGACCTGTACGATGACATTTCAAAATAAAAGTCCCGTCAAGCGCAAAATACAGTCGTTATCAGAGGGTGTCGCGCGAGCACCAGTGTATTTCAGATGTCACAGTAAAACTTTTAACCGATAAACCAATGTATAATAAGGGTGATTGCTGTATACCTGATGAATAGACCATAAAATGATGTCAACTAAAGCCTTCTTCAGCCAAATAACAAAGAAAAATGCATCTATGTGCACTTCCACAGTTAACTCAGGATGGACTTCGAGTACACTAGTCATTAATCTTACATTTCATACAAAATCCTTTAGTTTAAACATTGGCCATCAACATCTACTCAGTTTACTAATTAAAAGCATGTCTTGTATTACACAGAGATAACTAATTTTATTTAGCTAGAGGGGACTAGCTCCCCCGGTGAGCCTGGTTGCTCCCAATGTTATTTTTCTCCATTAAAGGGATAGTTCACCCAAAAATGAAAATTATCTCATCATTTATTCACCCTCAGGCCATCCCAGATGTGGGTGACTTTCTTTCTCCTGCGGAACACACACACAAAGATTTTAAAAATAATATTTCAGCCCTGTAAGTCCTTACAGTGCAAGTGAATGGTGACCAAAACTTTGAAGGTCCAAAAATTACATAAATGCCACATAAAAGTAATCCATAAGACTCCAATGGTTTAATCCATATCGTCTGAAGCCATATGATAGGTGTGGGTGAGAAACATCATTATATAAGTTTTTTTTTTCTATAAATCTCCACTTTCACATTCTTGAATTTTGTGTTCCTTGTTCTGTCACCATTGGCTTGCTCACAAGGGGCCTAAAACAAATATTTTATTATGGCATTACATGTTAATCAATTAAACCATACAATGAGGACTTCAAGACATTACAGACATTACTGTTTCATTTTCTGTTAGAGCATGATTGTCTTAGAAGCTGCTTTGAAACAACGAGTGTTGTGAAAAGCGCTAAACAAATAAAAATGAATTGACTTGACTTAACTTGAATATTTTCCTTGAACTATTTCAAATGTTATGTTTTGTGTATCCCGTAATTTTTTTGCAATGCCCATTTCACCAACGAATTATTCTAAATGAGTTAACAACACAGTCAGAATCGATTCGCGGTTCAGTGAGTCATTGAACAGTTCGTTTGGAGTGGTTTTTCACTCAGTAAAACAGTAACGGCATGCATTTTTTACAAAAGTATAGCGACATTCTGTAAACAATATGTGTATTAACATCATTTTATTTTGATAAACTATTTAAACAATTTTACAACTTTATTGTTGCTATGACAACTTAATGCTGCAAACCCTAAAATGACCGTAAAAAAAAAAAAAAAAAAAAAAAGATGATTTAAACAACTTTACAGCTTAAAAATAGGACACAATTGGACATTTTTAAAAGAAGAATTAATGTAACTGCTTTTATCAAATTAAAAGCTTCACATTTCTGTCATTTAACCCTCAAAAAAATCGGACCCATTCACTTTCATCATAAGTGGCTCACTGTAACCTCGATTTTCCCTTTTTTAAAGAAAATGTGTGACAAATTGAAATAAATTTTGTGGCAATCAACAATATGCCACAAAAGCTAGCAATTGACCATAACTTGTATTGAACCCTGAATATTCCTTTAAAATCAGGTTGAGAAGCCAAGCCAAGACTATGCATGTTGTTTGCTAAAATGTTTAAAATGTTTAGATGAATACTAAGTTTGGTATATGGATTTCAATAGAAAAAGTATTATCTATGTGCCAGATTGTAGTACACATTTCTAAAGCTTGCACTTAACAGTGTTTATGCCAGGCAGAGGAAAGCAATCATTGGCAATTGTCACAATGGTAATTTCTCATGACAGTAAGGTGATCAGGAAAAAGAGGGATTGTTGTTCAATTCTCATTCTATATTACCCTTTTATTAATTGCAGACTAAAGCATCTTATAGTAAACTTTCAGTGTCAGTTACTTTCAGTTGCTGTCCGTCAACATTGCCATTGCATTTTTTACATAAAATTTTTACCACACCAGTTCTGCAGATTATATCTTGTTCTTTGTCATGCACTTATTGCGCAATCAATAATTTTAGCAATTGAAGATGATTTCTCACCCATGCTTTTAATAATGCCAAAACTGGAAGATGTTCACTTGTTCTAGCAACTTTATACTGTAGACTGAATTTGGAGATCTTGTTTTTGGGCATCACTCAGCCTTTGAGAGTCCTGTGTTTTTGTGTGAGGCTGTTTGAGTTCTTTTTGTTCTAGTTAATCAGTCAAAAGGTATTTTCTGAAGAAATTACATTAACAGCATGTTCTTTTGTTGTTGTTTTGTTTGTTATTTACTGGCCATGTTGATCATTTATTCCTTCAGAACCTTGGACAGCTCCAACACTGACATAAAATTAAGAAATAGCAATGATATTAAAGGCAATTTTTAACAGTCTTGCAGGAAACCTGTTCAATAAAGAAATCCATCATCCATGCAGAAAGCACAAATGAGAGCCAGTAAATTGTCTTTTGAATGGCATTTGTTTTGCTCATTATTATGGTTAGTGGAAATTTGATACTATGCTCGAATGATCACAACATAGCGGTAAAGCTTACAAATGTATATTAGAGAACCTTCCCTCAAGAGGTGGTATTGTGTATTGGATTATTAACATTTACGCATTTGGCAGACGCTTTTATCCAAAGCGACTTGCAGTGCACTTATTACAGGGACAATCCCCCTGGAGCAACCTGGAGTTAAGTGCCTTGCCAGTTATGTGCTTTAGCCCACTATGCCACACCATTCCATGTTGTCTGGAAATTGTCATCATCATACATATTGACAACTCGATGTCGTAAAAACAAGGTCATCTATACAACACACCTATAAGAAAATGTCAGCATTAGCTTCATGCCCATTTGCCAATATTGGGGGAAAATAAATACATAAATATTGGTGCATGGGGGGGCCTGGGTAGCTCAGCGATTATTGACGCTGACTACCACCCCTGGAGTCGTGAGTTCGAATCCAGGGTGTGCTGAGTGACTCCAGTCTCCTAAGAAACCAAATTGGCCCAGGTGCTAGGGAGGGTAGAGTCACAGGGTGTCCTCATGGTCACAATTAGTGGTTCTTTCTCTCAATAGGGCACGTGGTAAGTTCGCAGAGAGTAGCATGAGCCTCCACACTAAGATGCGCTGATTGAATGTCTCAGAAGCGGAGGCAACTGAGACTTGTCCTTTTGAATTGAGGTCAGAAACCACGTCACCACGAGGACCTACTTTGTAGTGGGAATTGGGCATTCCAAATTGGGGAGAAAAGGGGATAGAAAAAAAAAAATAATAATAATAATATATATATATATATATATATATAAAAACTCAGCAAAAAAAGAAACATCCTCTCACTTTCAACTGCTTTTATTTTCATCAAACTTAACATGTGTAAATATTTGTATGAACATAAAGATTAAAAAACTAAGACATAAACGGAACAAGTTTCACAGACATGTGACTAACAGAAATGGAATAATGTGTCCCTGAACAAAGGAGTGGTCAAAATCAAAAGTAACAGTCAGTATCTGGTGTGGCCACCAGCTGCATTAAGTACTGCAGTGCATCTCCTCCTCATGGACTGCACCAGATTTGCCAGTTCTTGCAGTGAGATGTTACCCCACTCTTCCACCAAGGCACTTGCAAGTTCCCGGACATTTCTGGGGGGAATGCCCCTAGCCCTCACCCTCCGATCCAACAGGTCCCAGACATGCTCAATGGGATTGAGATCCGGGCTCTTCGCTGGCCATGGCAGAACACTGACATTCATGTCTTACAGAAAATCACACACAGAACAAGCAGAATGGCTGGTGGCACTGTCATTCTGGAGGGTCATGTCAGGATGAGCCTGCAGGAGGGGTACCACATGAGGGAGGGGGATGTCTTCCCTGTAACACACAGCATTGAGATTGCCTGCAATGACAACAAGCTCAGTCCTATGATGCTGTGACACACTGCCCCAGACCATGATGGACCCTCCACCTCCAAATCGATTTCACTCCAGAGTACAGGCCTCGGTTTATCGCTCATTCCTTCGACGATAAATGCGAGTCCGACCATCACCCCTTGTGAGACAAAACCGCGACTAATCAGTGAAGAGCACTTTTTGCCAGTCCTGTCTGGTCCAGCGAAGGTGGGTTTGTGCCCACAGGCGACACTGTTACCAGTGATGTCTGGTAAGGACCTGCCTTACAACAGGCCTACAAGCCCTCAGTCCAGCCTCTCTCCGCCTATTTCAGACAGTCTGAGCACTGATGGAGGGATTGTGCATTCCTGGTGTAACTCGGGCAGTTGTTGTTGCCAGCCTGTACCTCTCCCGCAGGTGTGATATTCGGATGTACCGATCCTGTGTAGGTGTTGTTACAGGTGGTCTGCACGTTCACGCAGATGAGCAGGAACCCTGGGCATATTACTTTTGGTGTTTTTCAGAGTCAGTAGAAAGGTCTCATTAGTGTCCTAAATTTTTATAACTGTGACCTTAATTGCCTACCGTCTGTAAGCTGTTAGTGTCTTAATGACCATTCCACAGGTGCATGTTCATTAATTGTTTATGGTTCATTGAACAAGCATGGAAAACATTGTTTAAACACTTTACAATAAAAATCTATAAAGTTATTTGGATTTTTACAAAATTATCTTTAAAATACAGTGTCCTGAAAAAGGGACGTTTCTTTTTTTGCTGAGTTTATATTGGTGCATTGCTCCAAGCAAAGAGTGTGCATAGGGCTGTGCATTCAGAATAAATGAGCGGATAATACATGATAATACATTGAAAATCTAACATTTTGTGCATTGATCCTCTGAAGAGAGGCTTGACAATAGCACTGGGAAAAGTTGCATTAATTACAGTCTGGTGAGACAAACTGGTGATTCAATTTGTCTTGAAATGAGTGTTGCTGGGTTTAGCTACATTAAAAATAACAGCAGAGGTCGCACAAACATTATTCTTGACTTCGTCATTCTTCCCGCCGCTAGTAGGCTATGTCGCCTACTCGCCGTCATTAATCAAATTATCTTATTTACAGTGGAGCTAATGACGTGGGCATTCGACTCATTGTTCCACCAAATACCACAAATCTGGTTTATTTATACCTTTTAGAGTTTAATCCGCCTTTTCATGTATCTGCCCAGTGTGTCATGACAATCTGCACATCGTTGTGGGGTGGTTCGAGTTTCTGCTGAGAGATGCAAGTATAAAGGCGGTCTCTCGCTTGTCAGAGTGTCGACGGAGTTCAATCTATTTGTGTGATTTTTTAAATTTGCACATCATTTTTGCTATCTATTCGCGCGTCCTGATAAAGCGTAGTCTAAGATTGATTGTTTATTAGTTTAGGTAAACCAAATTACAAGGAAACGTTACGATAGTTCAGAAAGATTTCCGTCAGAAGGGTTAAAGCAGACGTGATAACATACACTTTGGGACCGCATACATGTGCTGAGGTCGTGTGAGCGGAACTAGTCAACCCAACTGCTAGTTTAACGCTGACGGGAATTCTAGCAAATGTGTTATCACTCAAACTCAAACGACTGCCTCATATTTTAGCAGAGCATTCTCGTGTTTGTTTCGACGGCTTGTTAAAGTAGGCTTCACTGGACTCTTAAGCGACAATTCTTTTCGCGGGGTCAACCAAGGTGCCATGCTTTCTCATTGTTGGTACCAAGATTATCGTGACCGAAGAAGTCACATCTGTTGATGTATGAATTGCATCTTGTAAATTGAACCATTTGAATGTTAAGTGAAAATTAATTAATGAACAATTTAGTACCCCATAGCCTATTTACATGCTTGTTATGCGAAACTTTGCTTTACACATCAAGTAGGTCCAGCAGGTATGTTATTTAGCCTATATTAGGCATGTTGTATTGGGCCAAAACACACCTATTTGCACAGCTCTGTCTTTAAATATTGCACAGATTCAAAAGGGTTCATGTTCAGAAATTCTCTGCCTTACAATCTAAAAAGGATAAAATAAAAACTCTGAATGCTGGTTTCAAACTGACGATGTATTGAGCTTTCTGAGGTTAAAAAGGAATAGCTTTTATAAACAAAAATGTTTATAACTGTTATTTCCTGCACAATCTGGATTCAATACAAGTTTAGCTTAATCGGCAGTACTTATTGCATAATGCTGATTACCAGAAAAAAATATTTTGACTGGTCCCCTCCTTTTCTTTAAAATAAGCAAAAATCTAAATTACAGTGAGGCATTTACAATGGAAGTCAATGGGGCCAATATTTGGAGGGTTTAAAGCAGAAATGTGAAGTTTATAATTTTATAAAAGCACTTATATTAATTCTTTTGTTAAAACTCATGTGTTATGTGAGCTGTAAAGTTGTTTAAATTGTCCTTTTTACAGTCCTTTTAGGGTTTGTTGACATTACATGGTCATGGCAACGAAGTTGTAAAATTGGCTATAACTTTACACAGAAAAGGTTAGAAAGCGATTTTATCACACTAAAATCATGTTAACATGAATACTGTTTATGTCTAATGGTGGCTATACTTTTAAAATAGTGAGGATTTTAACATTTATGGATTGGCCCCCATTCATTTCCATTGTAAGTGCCTTACTGAAACCCAGATTTTTGCTTTTTTTTTTTTTAAGAAAAGGAGGGGCATGTCAAAATGAATTTTTATAGTAATCAACATTATGCCACAAATGCTGTCGATTGAGCTTAACTTGCATTGAACCCAGAATATTCCTTTACCTCCCAATTCTCATTACTGTAACGCATACAGACGTTTTACTGTTACTTTTTGGCAAAAAAACAAAAAACAGTTGAACAGGTTCTAGTCTATTTCAGTAAAAGCCCTTTCCAGATGTACGCTATTTTCCTACTAGAGAAAACCTGGGGTTTACTACATAACAACCTTGAATGTTATGTAGTCACATCTTAAGAAATCCCACTAAACATCACATTCACCACTTTTTTATGCACTACGTTGAGCTTTCTGAAGTAAAAATGAATAGCTTTTCCATTCTGTTCTCATTCATGTTTATAATTATTATTGCCTCCATTGTGTAACTGCACAGTAGTTGCATCATGTAATTTTCAAGGCCTGTGATTGTTTTTGGAGACCAGGCCTAAAAACACCAATCATTTATTGCCTAAATAAGGTAATCAAGTAATCAGTAGTGAAATATCACTGTTGGTATCAACTATTCAAATTTGATGTGTTTTTCATGGACAATAATGTGGGCTTAATATGCACTTAACTCAATATTCTCTTCATTACATTGCTTCAGGCAAATTGGGTGCATAAAGCATGATAAACTTTTTTAAATAACATCACATCACATTTCCTTGTTTTACTATCAGCAAACTTGTTGTGAAAGCTTAGATTTTTGTTAATTTGACTCATCCATGTCAAATTGTCCTTTTGTTCCACATACTTCATTGTAAAAATATGTTGTATAAGGTATTGTGGCACTGGGTTGGTTGGTCAGCCTGATCTCTGTTGGGTTGGTTTCCCTCCATATAAGACCCGCCTCTTAGACTTTATGCAGTCAAAAGCTTGAGAAAAGGAAATCTAACAATTAGTCTATGCCAATATTTTTCCTGGAACATAGGTTTCAGCCTTTGTTACAGTTGAAAATAAATTCATTTTTTTATTAGGTGTACATTTTATACCAGGAGAACAACCGCTTTGACATTATAGGTCAATTAAACCACAATGCAATTCCTTACATATGTGTTGCACATCACAAAAAAAAAAAAAAAAAAAAAAAAACAAAAGGGTCCAGAGATGTCATATTTAGAAATGGATACACATGGGTGATTCTCACGAAACCTAACAAGAAAATGTCCTGGTCATATTTAACCCCAAATTAATACAAAAAAATATATATAAAATTATACTTTGCACAAAGAACATTTAGGACCATTAAGACTGTTTGCACTGTCAGATTGTTTTCTGGACACTTAAAGGAAAGCATTTGTGGCATAATGTTGATTACCACAAATAATCATTTCGACGACTCAACCCTTTTCTTAAAAAAAAAAAAAAAAAAAAAAAAAAAAAAAAAAAAGAAGCAAAAATCGAGGTTACATTGAGGCACTTACAATGGAAGTGAATGGGGCCATTTTTTGAGGGTTTAAAGGCAGAAATGTGAAGTTTATAATTTTATAAAAGCTCTTAAATTAATTCTTCTGTTAAAACTTGTGTATTATTTGAGCTGTAAAGTTGTTTAAATTGTCATTTTTACAGTCATTTTAGGTTTGTTGACATCGTCATGGCAACAAAGATGTAAAATTGGCCATAACTTTACACAGAAAAGGTTAGTAAGTGATCTTATCGAACTAAAATCATGTTAACACACATATTGTTTATGTCTTGTGGCTATACTTTTGAAACAGTGAGTATTTTAATGTTTACAGATTGGCCCCATTCACTTCCATTGTAAGTGCCTCACTGGAACCCAGATTTTTGCTTTTTTTAAAGAAAAGGAGGGGCAAATCAACATTATTATTATTATTATTTTATTTTTATTTTTTTGTGGTAATCAACATTATGCCACAAATGCTGTCTATTGAGCTTAATTTGTAATGAACACGGAATATTCCTTTCAGCACATTTAACCTCCCAATTCTCATTAGTCTCATTACTCATTAAAATTAGCAAAAAAACAGCTGAAACATCCACACCAAACACTGAAAAGCTATACAGTACATCCACGTTGTTTTGGAGCGTAGGCTCAAAATCAAATACAAGGAATGAAAAAGCTTGCACACAATGTCCATAGAGACAATCTTCCCGGATATTTATTAAGAGGCCAAAAAAGTGCCAAAGTGCTCAGTGCAAGAATAAAAGTTTTCGATTTACATCGTCATCAGTGTCCCATTTTACAATGTAAATTGAAAACATTTTGTTCTTGCAACGAGCACTTTTGCAGTTTTTTTTTCTTCACTTTTTTGGCCTCTTAATAAATGTCCTGGATGATTGTCTCTATGGACATTGTGTGCGAGCCTTTTCTTTTCTTGTATTTACTTTCAGTGTTTCTCATTACCGTAACACTGTAACGTGTTTTTTTTTAAAATTGTATTACAGTACATAAATAGTCCAATGATTTTAACATTACATTTAGCAACAATGAAAGGCAATACCAAAGGAGTACTACTATGATGTAAAAATACAATACAATTAAAAAATACATACACATTTTTTCACATGCCGGTAATGAGAATATCATAATGACCATTTTGTCCCCGCATTGTGGTGATGAGAATTGGAGAGTAGCTACAGTTTGCATAATTATCATGCAAATGTAACAATGATCCCAATGTTAAAAAAAATCTGGCTTCATTTCTATATGCAAAATGTCATTTCTTATTTGTTTCTTTGACAAATTCTTGTACAAAAGGAACAGGATACTTTCTTGACAGTTTTTGTGAGAATCGCCCACATAAATGAGGTGAAAGTAAAATAGGAAATAGACAGAAAGAACAAATGAAATTCATAGAATCTATTCTATGAATGTGTAAGTCTGTCTGCGTAGTGAGATAGGACTGAAGAAGGAGGAGAGTGCAGCTTATTACCAGTGCACGCGGCTCCGGAGCCTTGTCACCTGTGGGAACGAGCCGGCTTTAGGACCCAGTGTGCGCGATTTTCCTCTCCAGCTGCTGCGGCGATGAGGGAAGATCGCGGGGAGAAACCCAAAATTCACACAGCAGTGTTAAATCCTCCGCTAAATCATACTCTCGGACATTACCTGAAACAACAGGCACGGACACCTCCCCCTGTCTCTTGATGAATTGGCTACCTCAAGTTCAGAGGCATAGGAGAGCAGTTTGGGGGCGTTAAGGTAAGGCGGCGCGATTCCATGCGATTAATAACAAAGGCGCTGTACTGGCGAGCGAGGGGGCATTAAAGGGGGGGCATTGCACAACGCAATGGAGGGCGACAGTCAACTCTCTAAACTTTGTACTTGCACATGAGAGCGTCCAAGTCGTGACGAGAAGCGTAACCATCTAAAACGGTGGATGTATTAATATAGTCTTCTAAAGAAAGGGTGCGGGGAGGTTTTAAAATGCGTGTTTAATGTTGTGTCACAAGCTGACCTCACGCGATCAGAAGAGCCAATGTCATTATGTGCGTTACGGCCTACGAAAGTGACGAGCCAGTGTGCGCATCGCTCAAATACGTTAAACGGCCTAATTCAGGATGCAATAAGTTCGGATATTTTACATCACCTCAACCTGCCCACTTCACGTGCTCCTCTCCCACCCTTGCGACATTACTACCTCAGTCATGCAGCGGAGCACCGGCCAGACCCCACTGCCGACTAGTTGCACGGCCTTTCTGTTGTCATTTCCCGTGCCAGTTCTTTTTAATCGTGTTTTGAAACTTAAGTTGTAAATGTTGCTCAAGCGATGACGCTCATTCCCCGTGTGTTCGCACTCGCAGTCACCTCGCAGGCCCGTTTAAAGCAGCTAATGGTGGCTGGAATTTGAGACTGTGACCAAGTCAAACTTTTCATATTCCTAAAGTGAGAATCTCAAGGCCTTTCCGTACAGTTAACAGGCTATGTGTGAGCTTCCATGTTCTGGTTTGTTAGCTTTTGGCCCCCGAACAACAAGCGGTGTCTTCAAGCCTAATGAGAGCTCCACCGTTAGTTTGTAGAGACTTTCTCGTCGGTAACGGGGAGAAGCCCGCTCACTTCCATCTCTCGTGCATATGCAGTAGCATACTAGTGGTCTATAGGTAAACGCATGCACGTGTAGAGGGGCATGTCTGGTGCGTTCGTCCCATTTTTAGAAAAATATTGCGATCTCTGAAATATTTCAGGGTTTTCTAGGCTACTGCAATGGTTTTGTCCTCATTTCAATGACATTGCATGAACGCCTTAGTGAAATATAGCTATTACAGTTGCCTACAGTTACAATGTATACCCTATTACTTACGGGATCACCGGTGCTCAAGAGGACGTGACGCTCTCATCGCAGCCTACTGGGTCAGTTTGCATTAATGCATTTATGACAAAAATAGGTCATCGGCTCAAATAATGTTAAAATTCACATCTGTTTACATAGACTGTTTTGCAGGAGGGAGAAACATATACAGTGTTGCATATTATCCGACGACCCGTCGCTGTAGGCTACTCAATTTCTGATTGTATGGGAATGAGAGCCTATTTCAAGCGTAATAATTCTTTATTATGAAAAGTATAAAAACATTGCATTATTGGACAGGACTGCAAAGGATTATATACTGTAGGCTATAACTATACATACATAATCATCGAATCATCATGTGCACGGCCTGTCAAATCTCCGATGCCAAATGCATTCAAGGTAACTTTACGAGACAATGTGTATATATATATATATATATATATATAAAATCTGCTGCTCAGGAAGGCTCGATCTTAAAGGAAAGGCTTGGAATGACACTGTTTTGGCCATGATGATCTAATCACAATGCACTGGTTGCTATATGATGCATCTTATGCTTGGACCTATACTTAAAACCTGTGGGAAGCAGCAATGTGAGGACTTAATGAGAAGGCAGTAGTCCATATGGTCATTGTAATTTACGCTTTGATGTGACATACGATAAGGCTGCAACAAACAAAAGTCTGACCACAAAAATTGAAGGTCATGTTGTGTGTCAGTTTCATCATCTGCTGGCAATGCGCAAAGAAATGTGTTAACGTATTTGAAAGTATTGGAAAGGTGATGGTATTGTTTTGTATGTTGTGGGAGCTCTTACTGTTAAATATTGCATTACTCGCTCAGCAGCTTTATGTTGTTAGCACTACAATTTTTAAAGGAATTGCAATGCAATATTGTGCCTCGTCTGTTCTAACTCAGGTTCACCTGAAAGAAACGGTTGTGAGAATATCATAATGTTGAATAAAGCTTAAAAAATATTGTTAGGATGTATAATATACAGTGTTTGGCCTACGTGTAATCACATTACATTCACATTCACATCACATTATTAGGGTATAGCTAATAATGCACAATGTCTGAGACTGAAAGTATATGGGTCGCTTGTTAAACTCTGAGATCAAAGAAGCCAGTGAATGACTACTGAACAGCTGATGGATCTGATGTAGCTATCATCATGACCATTGTCTTGTCTTGATACAAGGAAGATAACCCAAGATTATTTGTGCCTTGCCGCTGAAAATGCGCCTGATTATTTCTAGATAAGCATGACAGGCAGAGAAAATTCTCTTAAGAAGATAGTTCACCCAAAGAAAATGTAAATTCTCTCATCATTTACTCGCCCTCATGCCATCTCAGATGTGTATGACTTTCTTTCTTTCTATGACTTGCTGAACACAAATGAAGATTTTTAGAAGAATATCTCAGCTCTGTAGGTCTTCACAAAGCAAGTCCACGGTGACCAAAAATTTGAAGCTCCAAAAGGACATAAAGGCAGTATAAAAGTAACCCATACGACTCCAGTGGTTAAATATATATATTCAGAAGTGTTATAATTAGTGTGGGTGAGAAACAGATCAATATTTATGTTAGTTTTTTACCATAAATTCTCCTTCCTGCCCAGTATGTGGCGATATGCACGAAGAATGCAAATTGCCACAAACAAAAGTAGAAGAAAGTGAAAGTGGAGATTTATAGTAAAAAGACCCACACTAATCATATCACTTCTTAAGACATGGATTTAACCATTGGAGTCATTTGGACTACTTTTATGCTGCCTTTATGTCCTTTTGGAGCTTCAAATTTTTGGTCACCATTGACTTGCATTGTGAAGACCAACAGTACAGAGCTGAAATATTCTTCTAAAAATCTTCATTTGTGTTCAGCAGAAGAAAGAAATTCATACACGTCTGGGATGGCATGAGGGTGAGTAACTGATGAGAGAATTTTCATTTTGGGGTGAACTATCCCATTAAATTGACCTTATTTCAAATATGAGGAGAGTTTAGATCCACAGGAGAATTATATTATTTTACCATTATTTAGCACTTTTCCGTGTTAACCATCTCCTTACAGAGTCAGTGTTTTTAGTTAAAGGGAAAAGAGATGCTATTCTTTCCAAACACTTTTTCACTAAACAGGCCATTTAAAAAAATAATTATTAGAAATAAACATTGTTTTTAATGTCAAAATAGATGTCCACAAAAAGCCAGGCCATGATGATGTTATGGCTAGCCAAGGTGGTTCTGAATCTTTTATTAGCCTATATATATAGATCTGATGTGAACATTTAGTTTAGAATGCTTTAATACAAAACTTTTCACTATGTGTTCTTATAATAGGCAGCATGATTATAAGTTCAGCTACTCAATGAATTCACCCATGCAATAATTTTTGCTTAAGAGTAACAGTCCACATCTGTTTTAAATGGAAAGTGATTCATATCTTACAACTGTTGATGATGGTGATGACACCTGTGCTTATGGCATAAAACTAGAAAGAGTGGGTTACTGAGAGAGAAAGCAAGAAGGTTGACTGGAAATTGACCTAAAAAAAAGACTTTTTTGAGCACATGGCTATATAATGGTGTTTTATGTTAACTTATTTATCAAAGATTTAATTGTAGGATGCTACAGGTTTCAGCTGTTTCAAGTGAAAGCTCATACAGTAGCCTTGTTAAACTCAAACGTGCTTCATTCTCTAACTATAGGCTACAAGAGAGAAAACAATATGTATTGTTTATCACGAACGTATAAATACATATAGAACTGCCCATCAATTTACGTATTTATGATCTCATGTTTGTCCATGATCTATTCCTGAGTGCAACTCAGTCGGTGGGATTCGTTGTTGACCTGTAATGGACATCAATAGGACCTCGAATAGTTCTCATCGCACCCAGCAGGGTCTCGACTGTCGTTTTATTAATTCCGCTGCAATGTTTGTCTACCAGCACAGATTCTAACTCTTTCTGTGCCTGTCTGCCCGTAGTTCACGTGTGTGGATTTGAAAGCGCGATTGTAAGAATATGCACTTGCTGTGCATTGAACCTCGCGCGTTGCGTCCGAGATATGCAAAGGTTTAATTGAGAGAGGGTGTATTTTCACTTTGTTACTCGGGTAGGGTTTTTTTCAGTTCAGCGCACCGTTGCGATCCCCTTTCCCCTTGAGCGGCTGGATTCTCGCGGTGCACATTGGGAGTTGGAGTCCTCGCTCCTCCCTTCTCAGGGCTGACGCGGTCAGGGCGTGGATGTCGAAACACTACAACTCCCACACGAGCGCGACTCCATCTGCTCCTCTCTCTCTCTCTCTCTCTCTCTCTCTCTCTCTCTCTCTCTCTCTCTCTATCTCTCTCTATGTGTGTATCTCTCCCACCAGACCAGAGACAGAGAGATACGAACCCCCCCTCCGGACTTTCAGAACCGAAAATCGTCGAGATTAGTGAACTGCGACTGACAAGAACGGAAGACCGGATTAACGCCTTTATCTTGATGCGCAAACATCTTCTAAATGTCGCTCAAACGGGTTGGTGCACGTTGGTACAATTTGTCATGGTTATTTGGCTCGCTAATTATATTTTGGAATTATTCAGTGTTGAATAGACGAACGAGTCGGTTCTGGGGCTGTGTCATGTCATAACAGTGTGATTGTTAGTGCTGGTCCGAAACGGGCCGATGCCAGAACGTCTCGGACACATTAAGTGTCGTACGCTGGCGGACGGCTGCTCATAACATTTCCAAGCGGAGTAAAATGCAAACCGATAGTTGCTAAGAGGGGGGACGGGAGCTCCTTCAGTTCAGCACACCTTGCTCCGTACGAAATAACGCGCTCTCTTCGTGCCATGCAGCAGAAGTCACGATAATAATAAGGAAGGTAGGCAAAACTCGGCGACCCGATTTAGTATTCAAACGCTCCGCGAGGGGAACGTACAGAGACAACCAAAGTACGTACGGTGTTTCCTCGTGAAGGAGATAACATCCCCCCGAAATGTGCGCGTGACATTTCTCTCCCCGTCTCGAGCTCTAATTCAGCAAAGACGTCGTCATAGCTCGGCTCGCGCTCAGTGGAGACAATAAATGGTCACTTTAGTTTGAGCTGTGAATGATGTTAGCCGGTACGAACATGTCGGTTAGTTTGGCTACATTGTAGCCACACGGAGTATCAACCACGGAGCCTCTCGGTTGTTCCTGCGAAGGAAATTTCTGTTTCGGCTAACGCCTACGTTTTCTCAGAGCGCCTACGTTTGTGTTGTTTATCTGTTTGGACATCGCGTTATTATGAGACGGATTTATCATGGGCGTTTCGTATCACCTGAGACTCGCTTGTATTGTGTGATACGTTTTTTTTATTTTTTTTTTTTTTTTTTAGTATGCGCGAGTGGATTGGTCAGAGTTTGAGCAATACAATCTTTTTGTCTGTTTTAGGGCGATGCTTTCCTCATATGTAATAGCTTAGTGTGCATACGTGAACACTGGCTGGTCATCGACTGCTTTATGCTGGCAGTTCCGCATCATCTACGGTAGACTTGTCTCCTTTGTGCATATCTGAGCTCCCGACAGACTGACCGGGAGACCGCGAGTGTGCTCAGCTTATGTCCACCTCTCCGTTTATCATTGCTCCTTTGCGCTGATAACCCCCCAATTAAAAGTGTTTACCCGTCATACATCTCGTGATCAAGAATTTCTGAACGAAAATGACCTGTTCTGTCTTCAGCTGCAGAATAACAGGATCGAATCACACAGTAACACCTGGCTCGTAAACTTTCCAGTGGTCAGTTTTTTTAAGGCCTATATGCGAGATCGGGCTCGGTTACGCCTGAGATCTGTCAGGCAGGTACTTTAACGGTTCCGACGGCAGAAGGATAAGCAGTTTCCCTCCGCATCATATTTTAAGACAGCTGTCACCTGTATCGACAATGTGCTGCTGCTTCGCTCACCTGCATTCCGATGTGAATAAAAGAGGCGTTAACGACGTTTAAATGGAGTGAAAATGGGATTTCTGTGACTACAGATTTGATCGGGATGAACATGTATGCCGTTGGCCTTTTCGAAAGTCATTGCAGGCCTTTTAACAACGTTTTTATCAATATGAGATTATTAATGTAATTATTTTGTGCGTTTTTTTTAAATATATATATATATATATATATATTTACCTTATTCACAGTAGTGCCATATTTCATTTGCACAAACTAACACATTTTCTCAAGTTTTTGTAAATGCTCTTGGGGTTCAAAGTATTTTTCTTTGTTTATAATTAATTTGACACATGTCTGGTACAAATATGTGATCTGGTTTCATGAATACAGCATATGCTTTTTTCATTAACTGGCTGGGAAGAAGTGGTGAAATGTTACAATGTGCCCCATAGGTAACAGGTGAGGGGCACATTATAACATGACTATATGACAGCTTAAAATACCCCTCTAACATCTGTATCTGATCTAAGTAATACTCATAAAAGATAAACAATTATGTCAAGAAAACCTAGTTATTAACATTGCCATATAAAATATGGCTTAAAGGAAGATTCCGGGTTCAATACAAGTTAAGCTCAATCGACAGCATTTGTTGCATAATTTGGATAAAAAAAAAGAAGAAAAAGATTTTGACTCATCCCTCCTTTTCTTTAAAAAAGCAAAAATCTGGGTTACAGTGAGGCACTTACAGTGGAAGTGAACGGGGACCTATCTATAAACATTAAAATACTGTTACAAAAGTAAAGCCACAAGATGTAAACAAAGCTTACTTTTCTGTGTAAAGTTATGCACAATTTTACAACTTGCCATGATGACAATGTCGTAAACCCTATAACGTCCGTAAAAATGATGATTTACACAAATTTACAGCTCAAATAATACATGAGTTTTAACAGAAGAATTAATGTAAGTGCTTTTATAAAATTATAAGCTTCACATTTCTGCCTTTAAACCCTCCAAAAATTGGCCCCATTCACTTTCATTGTAAGTGCCTCAATGTAACCTCAGTTTTTGCTTATTTTAAAGAAAAAGAGAGACAAGTTAAAATGAATTTTTGTGGTAATCAATATTATGCAACAAAAGCTGCTGCTTAACTTGTATTGAACCCGAAATATTCCTTTAATTTTGCCACTTAACAGTGAACACACAACAAAGCCACAAAAGAGGCCAAAATGAAACAAGCAAATAGATGAAGACACAACACACACACATAAAGGGGAATTATGTGAATTACATAGTTAACTGCATGGAATCGCATATAGTTTGTTCTTATAGAGGCCTGCGTAACTGAGATTTAAACCCGGCTAGTCACTTCTGTTGGTTAACTAAGCATTAAACGACTATGCAAGATGCTAATTTACAGATTGGAGATTAAAATGATACCAAGTTTGCTTTGTTTTAAATAAGCACTAAAAACAGAGATGAAAGTTAACTTTCATGTGGAATTTTACTTTTGCTACTCTTAAATTTTGGCGATATATTCCAAGGCTTTTTGAATTTTGCCACAATTTTTTCTCTACGCAGTATTGATATGGCATAAGGTTAAACAAATGAAGTTTCGTCATACCAGTTTTTGTAGAAACCCTTAAACCATGTTTGTTACAACTAGCTCCACATTAGTTTGTGCCCCGGTCTCCCCTATTGTTGATAGTTTAGCTGATAAAACATAAAAAAATTAATTTGCACAAAACATTTCAGAAAACACAAGTTGTAAAAATGTAGATGTGGTCTAGGACCTTTATAAAGTTTCAGACAGACAGCGCATGTCATTGAAGAAACTGTGCCTTACATCCTTGTTTTCATTCCCTTCAAAAATTAAATATGGCGCTGCTCTGAATAAGGTCTATGGGATGATTTCATTTTGAATGCAACAACTTTAACTCAAATGTATAATGTATGTTTGAGTTCAGAATGTTTTGTTTGGATTTTATATTGATTTGATCAGTTGGACTCTGACAGGACTTTATTTTCTCCAAGGAATGAGATTAAATCACAGCTTGACCACCTCATTAAAAGTAAAACATTTTAGTGATGCATACTCTGTGACTGTGGACATGAGATGTTTTTCTCTCTTTTTATGTCTGTAAAAAGTGAAGCTTCTGTGTTAGAGTTAGTTCAGGGCACATTAATGGTTGTTCTGTTCTTTCTTTCTGCACTGTGACTGTTTTTTTGATGTACTGCCTTTGTTTGTCCCACTGAGGTAATGAGGCTGTAAAACTAGCATCAACTTTTGCATGGCCCTAGATCCTGTATTCTCAGCCATGGCTCTTGTGGCCTGCCATCTACATGCCCTCTACCACTCCCCTCTACAGCACTGTACTGTATGAGGGATTGGGATCTGATCAGGATTGGGTGCTCTGCTGCCTTAAAGAATGGCATAATACAGTATGCAGACTTAGACCACCCCATCATCACATGCAATGTGGGTTAAGATGATGTTGGTGCAGTAAGAACTGTCTCTACAGCTGTGGGAGCTGGGGTGTTTGATCGCCTCATAGTTGTTGACCTGAGTTTTCAGTGTTGAGATGTTCAACTATAATAACTCCCTCTCATACTCAAAATTGATTTGTTAGTGAGTCACAGGTCAAACTCCGCTTGTTCACAAAATTTCAACAGTCTTAAGGCAGATGATGACAGCACGCGCTTGCAAGCATGCAGTATAATGTAAATCACTGAGCAGGAGATGATGGTATTCTTTTTAAAATAAATAGTTATTTACATGGTTACACTATCAGTATCATCTCTATTCCTTCTCAAATTTTGGTGTGAAGGAAATTGTGACATCTTGACTAAGAAAACCTCTGTTACTCACAGGAAGATTCCAGCCGGTATCATATCACTGACTGTAATGAGATGTATTGTGGCCTCATGGTTTTTGTTAATTTTGTCAGATTACATGGAAATAGACACATGAAACATGGAAATATTCTCATCTATCTATTCAGTCTAATTCATTTTCCTTTTCTTTTTTACATTTTAGAATTCTTTATGTGTTCAGTTGAATCATTTTGAGTGGTTTGATTTTTTTCTGCCAAATGTGAAGGAATTTGTATGTATGTAGTTCTGTAATAGAGATTATCAGTTGATGTTTGTTTGTCTTGTAAGAATGTCAGGTAAATTTAACCTATAACCAACTAAACAGCTTTTCTTAGAAATTTAATAAAAGTGTTAATAAGATTTAAGATGCCTCTTAATAATGTACAATACTAGACTGCAAATCTATATCTTTCAGTTCATTTAATTAATGAGATCTTAATTGATGAGATTAAGGTATATCAAAGAACGATTTATTTAGAGTGAAAAATCAATAGCATGGTTCAGCTGTTTTGATTTCTGTTCAATGAAGCAGACAGAATTGTCTTGATTTTTGTAGCGTATTATAAAACATCATTTGAATCTTATGGCAGATTTACTAATCAATTAATTATTCGTTCCTCATTTTTTTAATCATTTGTTTCTTTTAGGTTGTTTAATACTCTCTAGGGTAATGTTTTTAAAGTATAGTGGTTTTTTAAATGCTTTAAATTTAAACTTTCTCTTAGAAGATATTCTAAAATGCCCAATTTGTGCAGTTTTGTGACGCTGAAAATGATTCCAGTATCTCTTTCTGCTACAGCACTACACAGTACTCAAGAGGAAAATCCCTTAAAAAGTCACTTGTCCACACACACTGAGTAATGCGTTGAGGAAACGCCTATGCAGGTAATGTATATTTTATTGTTCTAGCTGCTCCTCTGACTCTTTCATGATTATCTTTTTCTTTCCCCCTAAGTCAAAGTTACTTTGCTCTTTCTCTGCACAGGTGGATCCCTCACCAATGAATGTAGGGGATGGAGGGACGGTAAGCAGAGAGAGCAGTGCCCCTACCCAGGTGTCTGAGAGCATGGTGGGGAATCCACAGCAGACACTGCCTCATGAACTCCGAGGTGATGTACCTCAAAGTCAGCAAAACAAGCCGAGGACAACCACAGACTGCAAAACGCCCAACGTCTGCTCAGAGACCAGCAATTCAAACCATTGTCCCCAAGTTCCCCCTGCCCAACCTCATAACAATGATCCTGTGTTCAACAATGATTCTGTGAGCACGCTGATGCCTGACAGGACTGAGTTTTCCAAAGGCAAGGTTGATGGTGCTGGCATCAACTCCTCTCACCAGTGGCCTTGCGGTAAAATGGTCAGCACAAAAGACCCCGTGAGCTCTATTCATAGTGGTATAAACCTAAACAAGAAGACTAACACACTAGCACCTACCCAGCCTGTGATAAGCGTTCCTTTAGGGTTTCAGTGTTCCACGCTGTTCAAACCAAGCCAGCCTGTTGCTTTCCTTCCCTCCTCCAACTTTTCTTCTCCTCTCTGTAAGATCACCTTGCCTCCAGGGTTAGGTCAAATTGCAGCACTGAGAGAAGCCACAGCTAGCCAGTTTCAAAAGGACTGTCCAGCGCAAAGCCCTTGTTCAAGTACGGCACCCATGCTCAAAACATACCCATACCACTTTACTGTGGGGAGGGGGCCTGGTGCTGAGAAGAAGCCTCCATATTCAGCATCTAAAGTCAGGTGTGACTCTTTGTCCAATAGTAAGGGCTTTCAAGGTGGAGCTGAGCATAAAGCCACAATGTCCTCCACAGCTCTAGCCCTTCCAGTACAACAGGCCACTCAAGGCTCAGCTCCACCAACCCATTACACTATCTCTCCCACTGCTGCCATCTGCTGCAGCCCGGCTCTGGCTAATATCACCACTCAAAGCAGGCTGTTTAGCCTGGCAGAAAAAGGTTCAACATACCAAGGTGCTGAAAAGACCTCATTGGCGTATTTGAAACCAAAAACTCTGTCTACTCCTGAGGAGCACAATATTTCCTGCCCCACTGAGTCAAGGGATGTGCCCCTTGATCTGTCTGCAAAGTCCAAACGACAAAAAAGTTTTAAAGATGCTCAAAACAACCCCTCAGTGGCCATGGAGCATCGTTCTGCTGAGACTCATCAGAAAAATGTCACTAGTTCAAAAAAAGTCCATTCTGCTTCTTTTAGCTCAGCCGGTACATACGGCCATCATCCAGACACCCAGAGAAATGGTGCAAATAAAAAATCATTTTCAAAACTAACAAATCACCATGCTTTGGAACCCACTGCATCCTGGGCCAAAGGTTCATCTCCTGGCTCCTTAAACAACCTGCCTGGTACATATGTAGGAGTTGCAAGTCCGATTCTAGCATCTACCTTACGTAGCAAAGATGGAAAAAGTGCAGCTTTTGTTGAAGATATTCAGACATTTGCTAAACAGGAAACCATCTCGATAATTGACCAAGGAGAACAGCCAATTTGTAGAGATAGGAAAGCACCCTTTTTTGTTAAAGGTGCCCAGCATAATAAAGCTGGTAAGCTCGCAACAGGTACCTGCTCACCTGGAGCACAAGGATTTGTACCCACCCCATTGGCTGCTACAGCAAATTCATATCCCCACCGGAAGTCTAGTGGTGGAAAAAGAGGTGCCCTGTTCACACATCCGGTTAAATCATTGTGGCAACCGCCTTCGCCTTGTGTTCTTTCCCAAGGAGCAACGCTACAGAAGAGGCCAAGTCAGATTCAAACCCCAAAGACTAAGGGCACTCTCAGTTGTGAGAGAGCCCTGTTCCATAACTCCCAGTTAAGCCCAACTAAAGTAGAAGACGAAAAGTGGGAGAAAGCCAAATCCCCCCTATCCAACCTGGAGTCAATAGTGAAGCAAAAAACCCTTGAGACCACTGCACTTACTGGTGAGAACTACTGTAATCTGTCTGCTGTGGGATCCAAGAGGCCTGAGGTGGCCAGCCTACAGAATAGGTGTCAGGACTTCACGTTGCAGCAGACTCTTTCCTCTGGCTCTACTTCATTCAGAGCCATAGAAGGACAGGTCATCAAGTCAGACAGAAACTCTCCACACACAGAAGCCACAGCAACTCTATGTAGACAGGAGGTCACAACTGTTCCTGTGTCCAAGGAAAAGGGACGAGAGAAACAGGTGAAACAGACTGAAAATCTGGCATCTGATGGCTGTCAAAAAATAAAATCCAGTACTCCAAGTAAAAAGAGTACTTTCAGTGTAGGAGAATGGAAGGAGAGGAAATTGGCTCAACAGTTAAACGATGAAACGGCAAAAGAGGAGAAGGCATCAGAGAGAATACATTCTTCTCATGTTAAGGTAGAGGGGGTAGTCTTATCCCTCCTTCAGAGCCAGACTGTAGAGGCAGCAGAGGGGGAGAGAAAATTGAATGGAGCCAAAGAAGAGATAACTTCCAAAGGAAAAGCAAAAGCCACCAAGCCGAAAAAAGTAAGAAAACCACCCAAGGAGGAGACACCGCCTGATATGGAGAAAACACCTCCTAATATTCAAAAGAAGACTATGACAAAAACTAAGAAGCAAAAAGATATAGAGAGTCCATCCATCCAGCAGGGCTCCTCCCATAAAAAGGTAAGCAGCATTTTTCTCTGGGCATTAATTTGGCAGTTCATTTTTGTTATTATAGTGTCTGTAATATATCAACATAAATTGCTTGAGTCATGAAAACCGATTACATTAATAGTTTTTTTTTATGCAGTCTTGTAATGGGCTGTAGACATAGTGGTTTAAATTAATGATTAATTAATTACCATGGGTAATGCCTATTTGAATAATCCAGTGAAAAGAGCACAACAGTGACCGTCCACTTTTTCATCGGTCTGGGTTCTGGAAGTATTTTCCCCATTCATTTCTTCCATAGACTTTTAATAAAATCCTTCATAAAAGAGTTGTGAGCCATGAACCAAACCAACCAGCTCCGAGGTGAATCACAACATTACAAACTTTGTTTTGAGGCAAAAAAGTATTTTAAAATCAGACATAAAGACAAATTTACAAGGCTGTGTACTTAACGTCTTTACTGAGGGCACGGACTACAATCCCATGAAGAATTGTGATTGATGTCATTGAATAAAAAACGATGGGAATATAGAAAACTATTGATTTTAGGTTGTTGATTATAAGTATAGAAACAATATATTTTAAGTTTATTGCAAAATAATCCTGATATGTACAAATATATAAGTAGTTTAAAGGTGAAGGGATACCGACTCGATTATGTCATTCACAGTGCCTCATGGGAGTACGCGGTCGCTCTGAGACACGTTTCACAGGTTTCATTGGCCACAGTTTTCTGATTGGTGGATCTTTCTTTGCTGTACCATGGGTAATGTAGTTGTTTACCATGAATTCCACTATCAAACATGATTTTTAAACAATGAAGCTGAAATAATGCAGACGGATGGCTTCAACGGAAGCATATACCATCAATGAACAACCTCGTAGCTTATGGTAGGTCTGTCTTTAAAGGTTCATAAGTTATCGTTAAAAAGCAATTAGTCTAGGGAGGCACGTGACGCCATGCGAGGGTCGGACGTGTGAACGGCGAGCTCTGCACACTTTGCTAGTTTTTAATACTTTTGTGTCATAAACCGGTGAGATTCGATACACCCTGTTCCATAACTGTTCTATGAAGACAATATGTCAAAGAGTTGGTTACAAGAATGGGGGACGTCGAGAAACTGATTGATTATCTGGAGTCATCGGAGAGGGAATTAGCTGCTAACCTGCTAGTGTCCAAGATAGATTTGGAACGCATTTGGGAAAAGCTGGAAGACCTTGAAAATCGTAATCGGTGAAACAACGTCCAAATTGTTGGAATTCCTGAGAACGAAGAAGGCCGAGATATGGTTAAATTCCTACATGAATTCCCGAGTCTGCTCGACTTAACAGGCCATAAGCTGGAAATCAAGTGAGCTCACAGGGTTCTGGCGCAGAGATCCGCTGAGACAGGCCCCGATCAATTCTGGCCAAACTTCTGAGATCATCCGATAAAATATATCATGTTACGCAAGGCAAGGAGTAAAGGAAGGCTTTCTTGGAAGAACCACAACATTTTCTTGTTCCCAGACTTTGCGAATTCGACGAGAGAAACGTGATCGATTCAAGGAATGCAAGAAACTCTTACATCGACGGAAGGTCGCTTTTGCACTGATGTTCCCGGCCAAATTGAGAATTGATACTAAGGATGGCCGCAAAATATTTACATGCCCACAGCAAGCATTGTCCTTCATAAAGTCAATGGAATGAGTAAGCTATTGTGTGTTCTCACATTGCAGCCAATTGAGCCTGACTCACTGAACATTCACTTGACTGGGGGGCCTGCGTAGCTCAGTGGTAAAGATGCTGGCTACCACTCCTGGAGTTTGCAAGTTCAAATCCCAGGGCTTGCTGAGTGACTCCAGCTAGGTCTCCTAAGCAACCAATTTGGCCTGGTTGCTAGGGAGGGTAGAGTCACACAGGGTAACCTCCATGTGATCATTATAATATGGTTTGCTCTTGGTGGGGCACATGGTGAGTTGTGCATAGATGCTGTGGTAGATGGCGTGGGCCTTCACATGCACTATGTCTCTGTGGTAATGCACACACCACATGATAAGATGCATGGGTTGACAGTCTCAGACATGGAGGCAGCTGAGAGTCACTACACCACCACAAGGACTTAGAGCAAATTGGGAATTGGACATTCCAAATTGGTAGAAAAAGGGGAGAAAAAAAAAACATTCACTTGACCATCTGAGGAAGCTAGGTGCCTTTTTTTGTTTCTTTTTGTGTTGGTTCCACCTAGCGGCTGGAGTTTGTTTTGTGGAATAACACTCCTTCAAGAAGCTTTTGCATCGACGGAGGGTCGCTTTTGCACTAAAGTTACCGGCCAGGTTGAGAATAGATGCTAAGGATGGCCGCAAAGTGTTTACTTGTTCCCAACAAGCAGTGTCCTTCATGAAGTCAATGGAATGAGTAAGTCATTGTGTGGCACTCGCTTTGCAGCCTAGTGGACCTGACTCACTGAACATTCAATTGACCGTCCGAGGAAACTGGGCACCTGTTTTGTTTCTTTTTGTGCTGGTTCCGCCTAGCGGCTGGAGTTTATGTAGCAACACTCCTTCGGGACAGTGTTGTGAATGAAACTGCACGTTCTTTGTGCTTATGCCTCCTATTTTCTGGAGTTTTTTGGTTTTTGTTTTGCAAGACATTGGAAAGATTAGGTCATCTGCTGCACTCATGAACTGCCGGAACATTCGTTTGACTGTCTGAGGAAACTGAAGTTTTTTTTTTTTTTTTGTGTGTGTGTGCTGGCTTCGCTAGAGGCTGGAGTTTGTTTTGTGGAGGAACACACCTTTGGGACCGTTATGCAGATGAATCCACACATTCTCTGTTTTATTCTGCCTATTGGCTGGAGATTGTTTTATAGATTTTCTTCTGTTATATAATTTTGTCTCACAAAATGTGTATAGAAACTATAGACTTGTGTATAGACTTGAGCAATCTGACAGCAAATTTGATGCGGGGGTTCTCGTCGGCGTACATGGACTGTTTGAGTTTAGAGGGATGGACACCAGTTGGCGCTGTCATGCATGGGGTTAATACACACATTTTTCTTTTTTCTGTTTGTTTGGTTTGGGGGGAAGTTCGAGGTTTGACTGTTGCACTAATGTTGGAATGTGGTCTTTATAATTTTATTATTGACACACAATCTATTTTTTCTCATATGTTAAAACGTCAAATGTTAATATGAGTGGATTGTCTCTCTGCACGTGGAATGTGAATGGGTTGGGGCACCCCATAAAAAGAAGGAAGGTTATTTCTTTTCTTAAACATAAGAAATATGATATAGTGTTTCTTCAAGAAATGCATCTTTCCCCATAGGAAGCTGAAAAATTTGGGAAGATATGAGGTGGACATGTTTTCTTTAGTGCTGGCTCAAGTAAGAGCAGGGGAGTCATTATATTGATTAGTAAACATCTACAATTCAAATGTCTCAAACAGAGTAAAGATAAACATTATTGTTTTAGCAGAAATTCAGTGGCAAAGGTTTATTTTGGCTAACATTTACACACCTAACGCAGATGATCAGGGATTTTTTATAGATCTTGAAGGGATGTTGCAAGCCGTTGGCACTCCTCATGATATAATATTAGGAGGAGACTTTAATCTATTGATGGACTCAGTCCTTGATCATAGTGAAGCAGAAGTGTGTAAGCCCCTTAGAACAACATTGACGCTTCACAGGATGTGTAAAAATCTTGGTCTTACAGATATTTGGAGACTTTTAAACCCATCTGGTAGGGACTATATCATTTTTTCATCAGTTCATAAGATTTATTCTAGAATAGATTTTTTTTATATATCTAAGTCCCTCATTTCATCTGATGTTGATCGCTCAATTGGAAACATCTTAAACTGTGTTCACACTGCCAGCAACTTTGTGCCTTGGTGTCGCTAGACTCTGTGATCTGTGTCACTAGTGGGCATTCCTACTGTTCGTTGCTGTAACGTTATTGGAGGACTGCATGTCTGGCAATAACGTTTAAAAATGTGATCACAGATGAGACATAATACTGGTTAAATTAAGATATCATTACAGTTTGACAAGGAATCATTTCTCTTGTCTCTAAAGTTGTACATTCTGCAGTGTAGAGTGTTTTATAAAATTTGCAGAATTGTTCAGTGTATTAAATCATTAATAAGACAATCAATCTATCATGAATGAATGAATCAAACTCACTCAGAATGCAGACCATTTCTGACACGCTTTTCCACACATCATTGTTTTATTATATCCATGCATGTGGTTACAGACAAATTATATAGAACAGTAAAAATCCCTCATGACGCTGAAACTTCTCCTCTGTCTTGCATGCACTCGTCCCCAGTCTGCCAGGAGACAGATGACGTGAGCTCTGCTGTCTTCACTTTCATTGGCAGTCGCTCGTGAATGTCACTTGTCATTTGCATAAAGTTTACATCTTCTCAACTTGTCGCTCTCCACGGCGATCTCTGTCGCCAACGGCCGCGGCAGCTCGTGTCGCCGGAAGTCACTGTGCTCTCATTGAAAATGAATAGGATCGTGTTGCTGTCTCGCGCGATGTCGCTGGCGGTGTGAATGTGGCTTTAGTCTAAGATCATGCCCTGGTGAGTTTAGAGGTGTTGCCACATATGGAGAAAAATAAATCATATAATTGGCGCTTTAAAGTATCCCTTTTGCAAAATCCTGATTTCCAACATATGTTAAAGGCTGAAATCAATGTTTATATGGAGACCAACTGGTCCTCTGTGGGCGTGGCTTGGGAGGCACTTAAGGTGGTTCTTAGGGATCGGATCATACAGTATGCCTCGTTCATCAAAAAATCCAAAGCAAGAGAACTCGTGGAGTTGGAAGGCAATATTAAAAGTGCCGAGGCAGAGCTGAAGCGGCAAATGTCATCTGATGGCCTCAGAGAATTGACCCGATTGAAATACAGATATAATACTATTTTGTCACGGAAGGTGGAGTTTTGGTTATTCAGGGCAAGACAGTCATACTTTGAGTCGGGGGACAAGGCAGGGAAGCTTTTGGCTAGTTATATAAAGCAGAGAGAGTCTTTTTCTACCATTCCCTCAGTGAAATCTGCTGGTGGTGAAATTTGTACCTCGGCCATTGATATTAATAATGCTTTTAAAAAATTCTATCTTGATCTCTATAGTTTGACGTCTTCGAATACTGATGAGGATATTAGAAACATTGTGGAACCATTAGATCTCCCTAAACTGATGACTGAGCAAAATAATTCTCTTGATTCTGAGATAACCTTGGAGGAGCTTGGTGAGGTAATTAAGGTCCTGCCTACAGGCAAGTCTCCGGGGCCAGATGGCTTTGCCGCTAAGTTTTTTAGATCTTATGCTACAGAATTGGCTCCACTTTTGTTTGAAGTTTATACGGAATCATTAAAGAATGGAAAGCTTTCGCCAACCATGACACAAGCCCAGATCAGTCTGATTCTTAAAAAAGACAAAGATCCAAGCGAGTGTAAGAGTTATCGTCCAATTTCCCTGATCCAGCTAGACGTTAAAATATTGTCAAAAATTTTGGCTAACCGATTAAGTAAAGGTATGATATCTCTTATAAATATAGATCAGGTGGGGCTTATTCGGGGCCGCAGCTCTTCTAATAACATTAGGCGTCTTATCAATATTATGTAGTCAATGGAGAATGATCAGACTCCGGTCGCGGCCATCTCACTTGACGCTGAAAAAGCATTTGATATGGTAGAATGGGATTATTTTTTTAAGATTTTGGAAATATACGGGTTCGGGAATACTTTTATTGGATGGATTGAGTTACTTTATAGACACCCGCTTGCGGTGGTACAAACAAATCGATTAATTTCAGATTATTTTACTCTGGATGGGGCACCCGGCAGGGTTGCCCTCTTTCCCCATTATTGTTCTGTCTTGCCCTGGAACCATTAGCAACCGCGATAAGAGGTGAAGATGATTTTAGAGGGGTGGTGGCGGGAGGTGTGGCCAATAAGCTTCTGCTTTACACAGATGATATTTTATATCATCTGCCTCCACAGAATTATTATTTCCTTTTCTAAGTTCTCAGGATACAGTATCAATTGGTCTAAATCCGAAGCTATGGCTCTGACAGCATACTGCCCAGTAACGGCTTTCCAGCCGGGCGCCTTCTAGTGGCCCAAACAGGGAATTAAGTATTTGGGCATTTTGTTCCCAGCAAATTTGTGTGATTTAGTTAGAGTTCATTTAGATCCCTTAATAAACAGGTTTTCGAGCAATGTGAGCAGGTGGGCTTCATTACATTTATCTATGATTGGGAAGGTTAATGTTATTAAAATGAATTGTATTCCAAAATTTAACTACCTGCTACAATCTCTCCCTGTAGATGTTCCCCTCTCTTATTTCAAGCAATTTGATAGCATAGCAAAGACCTTCATTTGGAATGGTAAACATCCTAGATTAAATTTTAATAAGTTACATAGGCCGATTGACAAAGGTGGGCTAGGCCTACCCAAGATTTTGTTTTATAGTTATGCATTCGGTTTCAGACATTTGGCTCATTGGTCCCTTTCACTTGAGAGAGCCCCTCCCTAGTTTTGTATTGAACATGAAGTTGTGCTCAAAAGTTTGCATATCCTGGCAGAAATTGTGAAATTTTGGCATTGATTTTGAAAATATGACTGATCATGCAAAAAAACTGTCTTTTATTTAAGGATAGTGATCATATGAAGCCATTTATTATCACATAGTTGTTTGGCTCCTTTTTATATCATAATGATAACAGAAATCACCCAAATGGCCCTGATCAAAAGTTTACATACCCTTGAATGTTTGGCCTTGTTACAGACACACAAGGTGACACACACACAGGTTTAAATGGCAATTAAAGGTTAATTTCCCACACCTGTGGCTTTTTAAATTGCAATTAGTGTCTGTGTATTAATAGTCAATGAGTTTGTTAGCTCTCACGTGGATGCACTGAGCAGGCTAGATACTGAGCCATGGGGAGCAGAAAAGAACTGTCAAAAGACCTGCGTAATAAGGTAATGGAACTTTATAAAGATGGAAAAGGATATAAAAAGTTATCCAAAGCCTTGAAAATGCCAGTCAGTACTGTTCAATCACTTATTAAGAAGTGGAAAATCCGGGGATCTCTTGATACAAAGCCAAGGTCAGGTAGACCAAGAAAGATTTCTGCCACAACTGCCAGAAGAATTGTTCGGGATACAAAGAAAAACCCACAGGTAACCTCAAGAGAAATACAGGCTGCTCTGGAAAAAGATGGTATGGTTGTTTCAAGGATCACAATATGATGATACTTGAACAAAAACGAGCTGCATTTTTGAGTTGCCAGAAAGAAGCCTTTACTGTGCCAATGCCACAAAAAAGCCCGGTTACAATATGCTTGACAACACCTTGACATGCCTCACAGCTTCTGGCACACTCTAATTTGGAGTGACGAGACCAAAATAGAGCTTTATGGTCACAGCCATAAGCGCTATGTTTGGAGAGGGGTCAACAAGGCCTATAGTGAAAAGAATACCATCCCCACTGTGAAGCATGGTGGTGGCTCACTGATGTTTTGGGGGGGTGTGAGCTCTAAAGGCATGGGGAATCTTGTGAAAATTGATGGCAATATGAATGTAGCATGTTATCAGAAAATACTGGCAGACAATTTGCATTCTTCTGCACGAAAGCTGCACATGGGACGCTCTTGGACTTTCCAGCATGACAATGACCCTAAGCACAAGGCCAAGTTGACCCTCCAGTGGTTACAGCATAAAAAGGTGAAGGTTCTGGAGTGGCCATCACAGTCTCCTGACCTTAATATCATCTAGCCACTCTGGGGAGATCTCAAACGTGCGGTTCATGCAAGACGACCAAAGACTTTGCATGACCTGGAGGCATTTTGCCAAGATGAATGGGCAGCTATACCACCTGCAAGAATTTGGGGACTCATAGACAACTATTACAAAAGACTGCATGCTGTCATTGATGCTAAAGGGGGCAATACACAGTATTGAGGACTAAGGGTATGCAGACTTTTGAACAGGGGTCATTTCATTTTTTTCATTGTTGCCATGTTTTGTTTTATGATTGTGCCATTCTGTTATAACCTACAGTTGAATATGAATCCCATAAGAAATAAAATAAATGAGTTTTGCCTGCTCACTCATGTTTTCTTTAAAAATGGTACATATATTACCAATTCTCCAAGGGTATGCAAACTTTTGAGCACAATTGTATGCTGTCATACCGCCCAGCCTTAATGCAATCTAATATCAAGAACATTTTCGAAGAAATTATGTGGGTTAAAAACGAGCTTAGCTTTATCGACAGCATTTTTTTGCATGCCTTCATTTACCACAGACAATAATATTAAGTCATCCCCCAGTTTGTAATAACAAACAAAAATAATTTACAGTAATGCATGTACAATGGGAGCCTGAGGGGCAATGCATTCTGTGGGGGTTAAAAGCGGAAATGTGAAGCTTGTATTTTTGTTTAAGCTTATTAATTTCGCTACAGAAATGTTATTGAGCTGGAAAGTTGTCTCAGTTGTCCTTGTAGCTTTGGAACTACTGTTGTTGGTGTATGAACTTCTGGTTTTGAGTTACCAGGAATTCTGTGGGTGTTTTTTCTCCATGTAAATGGTCCCTTTCTGGTATTCTTGTGCATATCTTTAAAAAATGACTGGTTTACCAGCCTCACGTGGTCATGGTTGAATTATTCTATATAACTTTGCACAGACTAGGTTAGTGATTTTATAACACTAATCTCATTAACATATAGGGCCCTATTTTAAGAGCACGAGCGCAGCCCTATGCAATGAGTCATAAGCGCAAAGTCAGAGGGGATGGCCATGAAGTTTGGTATTTTCGTGCTAGCATGTGCTAAGTCTAGGCGCAAATGGGTTTGGTGAAATTGCCTCTTTTTTGCATGAACTGCATTCTTGTTGTAAGTCAGGCATATTTTTATGACAGTGACATGCTTTTTTATACACATGAAAAATGTGGTTCAGGATTTATAGAGAATGTAAGTATTATTAATCATCTTCATCCACTGACACACAATGGATACTATTATCAATGATTGTATCGGCATGCACTTCTCTTCTACATTTTGATTTTGAAAAATGAATTTAATGAAACTCAAAAAAATTGAACCAAAATATTTCTAAATTCAAAATTCACTTCAAACTAAACTAAAAAAACTAATTTGACATTTTACTCTCTCCAGGTTCTTCCAGTGACTTAAAAATCACTCTATGACAACAGGTGGAAAAGAACCAATACAAATTAGATTGTAAATACAATTGTCAATATAAACATAATAATTGAAATATAGCTGCAAGCAGCAATTACATAGCCAAGTACCAGCATGACAACCATTGCAAAACACTGAACACAACCCAAACATCTCATAGAGCAAGCACAGGTCACATTGTCCAATGATGAATTTGAACCTATGTCTTTTTGTTTCACAGTTCAGTATGATATCCAATGCACCACACAGCCACAACTTTGTGTTTCAACAAAAGGAACTACCAAGCTTAGAGGAATCACAGTAGAGCACAGCTGTTATCATGATCAAATTTATATTCCTGTAACTTTTAAACAAAGATACAAATCAACATTTGATTGGGGAAAAGCGCAGCCTCCATTCAGTAAGCACAAAACAAAAATCTCCAGAACTACTCACATTTCTAATGCATGACTCTCTGATGATCAAACTGTGAATCTTCTGTTTGATATTTCATGGCTCTAACACTGGAACATACTATGCTAAAAAGTTTTTTTTACAGCCAAGCAAAACAGTCAATGTGATCAACTTTGTTTTCATGTATATTTTCAACAGAGATTAAATTCAGAATTTCATTGTAGAACAGCCCAGCAACCTTTCATTAAGCACAATACAAAAATCACCAGAACTACAGAATGACTTGCAGAGATGGGTATTCGAACCCATGACCTCTTGAACAATAAACCAGTGCTTCAAAACACTGAGCCATTCAACTGACATGCCTATGGAGAGGCAAAGAGACTTTCTGTTAAAGTCAGTTAAAGTTAAAGTCAGCACTCAAGTTTAGGTTATCTTTTGAACTGTAGGTGGCATTATCTCAAACTAAAGTATCATCAGGACATGATGTCGATGATGCATACCAATTTTTTTTGAAATCTGACAATGTATTTAAAAGATATATCATTTTTTTTTTATATATATATATATCTCTCAATATGGTGGAGAGGCAGTATGGCTGATATGGGAAAAACTGGTATAGTTGAAATCCGCATGACCTAAGGAATCCACAGGCACCTCATGATTTTAGGACATATGGTTTAAAAGTTATGGGCAACATTTTTTTTTTCACAATTCTTGACCCATAGGTGGCGCTGTCACGAAACTCTCCATATGCCCACAGACCATGGTCCTCATCAGGCATCGTTTTGATAGGACACATCGTTGCCGAGATACAGCCTCAAATCCGTTTTCACAGCCACCTTGTTAAATATGTGTTTGCATAACTTTTAAAAAAAGTCAAATATCAAACTTCTGTTTAATTCATTCGGTGTGGCTCAGTCTGGAGATTATTTTAAGCCATTTTGTGTGCAAATCAGGCAAAGTTTGAAGGAGCAGAAATGAAAAAATGATGAATGACATAATCCAAGATGGCAGCCACTGTAATGGCAGAGTATTAATGTAAGGTGTCCTGTGGAATCATCAAGAGGAGAGTAATCAGACAAAACCAGAATTGTGTCTTTAGGACAAACAGTTTAAAAGATACGCCCAAAAGAAAAGTGAATTTTTGACATGGTGGTGTCGCTGTAGAGTATGCTTTAGAGACCCCAAATTTTGTATGGGGGCTATTCATGACCACTCCTATCAGTGTGCCAAATTTCATCATTTTCCTGTGTACGGTTCCATGGGCTGCAGTAGACTCCCATTGGGGAGGAATAATAATAATAAATATAGCTGCAATGGTCGGGGCCAAGCCCTAAAGCCATTCTGTAAGCACATGGTAAAGAGCTCTGGCTTAACAGAGTCACAACGTTTATACCAGCTGAAGCGGGTATTGAACTGGAGTACACCCAGTCCTTTGAACTGAAGCCCAGAGCTCTAACTGCTGTGCCTCACAATCGACAAGTCTGATGTCAAAGAGGCATTTTTGTGGGCCTGGGTAGCTCAGCAAGTATTGACGCTGACTACCACCCCTGGAGTTGTGAGTTCAAATCCAGGGTTTTCTGAGTGACTCCAGCCAGATATCCTAAGCAACCGGTTGCTAGGGAGGGTAGAGTCACACGGGGTAACCTCCTTGTGATCGCTATAATGTGGTTCGCTCTCTGTGGGGCGCGTGGTTAGTTGTGCGTAGATGCTGTGGTGGATGGCGTGGGCCTTCACACACACTGCGTCTCTGTGGTAATGCGCTCAAAGAGCCACATGATAAGATGCGTGGGTTGATGGTCTCAGAGGCGGAGGCAGCTGAGATTAATCCTCCGCCACCTGGATTGAGGCGAGTCACTATGCCACCATGAGGACTTAGAGCAAATTGGGAATTGGACATTCCAAATTGGGAGAAAAAGGGGAGAAAATCATGGGATAACCTCCTCGTGGTCGCGATTAGGGGTTCTTGCTCTCAGTGAGGTTCGTGGTAAGTTGTGCGTGGATCGCAGAGAGTAGCATGAGCCTCCATGTGCTGTGTGACTCCGCGGTGTCATGCACAGTGAGCCATGAGATAAGATGTGTGGATTGACTGTCTCAGAAGCGGAGGCAACTGAGACTTGTCCTCTGCCACCCGGATTGAGGTGAGTAACTGCGCAACCACAAGGACCTACTAAGTAGTGGGAATTGGGCAGTCCAAATTGGCAGAAAAGGGGATAAAAAAAAAATAAAATAAAAGAGTCATTCTTGGTTGAGAGTATATAACTATTTCTGAGAAAATCGTTACAGCTTAGTTTTTTTTTTTTTTTTAAATTGAAGCAGGGATTATGCAATAAAGTACAGCTGCATTGTAGTAAGAACAATATGAAAACTCAGATATCAACAGAAGTACAAATTTCAAAACTGTTCTTTGCTGGACTCAAACTCACAACATTTTAACCTGCATGCCAGTATGTTAACCACTTGACCATTAAGTTGACACTGCTCAAGAGTGCCAAATAGATATTGCAAGCTGAGAGAAGCAGGCTGTAAATAAAAAAATATATAATCAAATAAATACATTTAGAAATGTATTTGTGCCAATTTTGGAAGACTTAGAATAAGGAAGTAATGATGCAATAAAAGTTGTTTAAATTGACTTAGCATTTGACCACTATGTGGTGCTGCCTCCAAATTGCTTAGGTACCCTCAGGTCATGATGTCAAAGACCCCTTCCAATTTTCATTAAAATCGGACAAAGCGTTTAAAATATACATTACTTTTTCATAAATGGCTGGTTATATGGCTGATGTTGGAAAATTTGACAGAATATTTTGTATTAATTGAAGCAGGAATTATGCAATAAAGTACAGTCTGCATTGTAGTAAGTACATATGAAGACTCAGAGATCAACAGAAATACAAATTTGAAAACTACTTGTTTCTGGACTCAAACTCACAACCTTTTGACTTATGTTCCAATGCATTAACCATGGGGCCATTCAGTTGACACAGCTCTAAGTGCCAAAGATACATTACAAGCTAAGAGCAGAAGGTTTTAAATAAAAAAATAAATAATAATAAATACATTTAGAAATGTATCTCTTCTAATTTCAGAAGAATTAGAATAATTCTTAATTATAGAATTAAATTTACTAAGCATTTTGACCACTATTTGGCACTGTCTCCAAACTGCTTAGGTACCCTCAGGACATGATGTCAAATACCCCTTCCAATTTTCATTCAAATCAGAAAAAGCATTTTAAATATACATTACTTTTCATAAAATTCAAAATGGCGGAGAGGTTAGATGGCTGATATTGGAAAAATATAGTTGAAATCCTCATGACAAAGAATCCAAAGGCACAAAACTCATAATTTTAGGACAAACAGTTCAAAAGTTACGGACAAAAAAGACATTTGTTGACCTATAGGAGGCGCCGTCACCAAACTTCGCAGGTTACCTTGGATCATGGTCCTGATGAAGCATACCAAATTTGGTTTCGATAGGACAAAGCATTTCCGAGATTCAGCCTCAAGTCCATTTTCACATTAACCTCGTTAACTTCACATTAACGTTAGCTGGGCTAACAGCCACCAAGAAACAGACTAAGCTAAGAAGTCTTTTTACAGACATGCACAGCAGTCGCCAATAAAATGTCATATTTATTTGACTTTTCATCAAATATCAAACTCAAAATTGACTGGGGAAAAGCACAGCAACAATTTAGGAAGCACAAAATGAAAATCTCCAGAACTACAGACATTTCTAATGCATGATTTACTAAGGATTGAACCCACTACACTTGAATTATAGTCAAGAACCTTACACAGTGTGCCACTTAGCCTAGCCATGGTAAAGAGACATGCCGATTTTAGATTCAGCTCACAAGTGTGGGCTATTGTTTTAGCAATAGGTGGCACTGTCTCCAAACAGTTCAGGTATACTCAGGATATGTTGTCGATAATGCATAACAATTTTCTTTTAAATTCAACAATGCATTCAAAAGATATATAAAAGTTTTTAACTAAACATATATATCAGATGAACAATAATAATAATAATTTTTTATTTTTTTTTACAGTCAAGTGGATTTGAATTCAAGCAGGAATTATGCAAGCAGGAATTATGCAGTGTAGTCCAGCCTACATAGTACTAAGCATAACAGGAAGACTCAGAGTTCAACAGAAGCACAATTTTTAAAACCATACTTTGCTGGATTTGAACTCATAATCATTTAAGCCATAACCCAATGTTTTAACCACTGGGCCACCCTGTTGACACAATGCCAAAGACACCTTGCAAGCCAAGATTACAAAAGGATAGCCGAGAATACCTTGATTTTTAATGCTAAGTGGTTTTGAATTCAAGCAGGAATTCAAAATCAAATTATACAATATAGGACAGTCTACATAGTTTCAAGCTTAACATGGAGACAAAGAGGTCAACAGAAGTACAAAACATTGTAAATCATTCTTTGCTGGACTTAAACTCACAACCTTTAGAGCCAGAATCCAACAATCTAACCTGTGTGCCACACAGTTGCCACATCCCAGCCATGGCAAAGAGACATGCCGAGTTTAGAGTCAACACACAAGCATGGATTATCTTTTTAACTATAGGTAGCGCTGTCTCTAAACTGTTCAGGTATCATCAGGACATGATTTTGATGATGCATACCAATTTTTCCAATTCATACCAACAATAATTTCAATAGACATTTCACTTCAATATATATCAGAAGAACAATGATAAGATGATGAACAAAAATATACCTACAAGAAGAAACAATCTGTGATAAACTCTTATTCAAGTAGCACAACACAAAGACCTCTAGAACACTCTCAAACCCAAGACCCTTGCATCTATAAACCAGTGCTTTAACACACTGAGTTTGGGTTATCTTTTGAACTATAGGTGGCGCTGTTTCTAAACTGCTGAAGTAGCATTAGGACATGATGTCGATTTGGCATACCAATTTTCTTTGAAATCCAACAATGTATTAAAAAGATATATAATTTTTTAATGCATTTCAAAATGGTGGAGAGTCAGTATGGCAGATATGGGAAAAACTGATATGACCCAAGGAATCCACAGACACCAATCCCACCCAATTTTTGGACATACAGTTAAAAAGTTATGGGCAAAAACAGCAATTTTCCGATTTCTTGACCTATAGGTGGCACTGCAACCAACCTTTACATGTGCCCTCAGATCATGGGCCTCATGAAGCATACCGAGTTTCATTTCGAGAAGACAAACCATTGCGGAGATATAGCCTCATATTTACATCAACCTCATTCATTTTGCAATGCCGTAACTTTTAAACAAAGGCAAAAATCAAAATGCTTATGTATTCAATCTGTGTGGCTCCATCTGGAGAGTATTTTGAGACCTTGCTTTGCAGAATTGGGTAATGTTTGAAGGAATAGTAGTGAAAAAACAATAAACATCATAATCCAAGATGGCGGCTACTTTAATGGGAGGAATTCTAATGTGTAGGGGTCCATTTGAATAATCAGGAGGAGAGTAATCAGATGCAAAAATAATTTTAAAGTCAAACACAGTATGCAATGTTTCTCAATCCTCAATCTCAGAAATAATTTTTTTTCTAGACCAAACGGTTCAAAAGATACACACAAATGAAAAGTAAATTTTTGACATGGTGGTGGCACTATAGAGTATGTCCGAGAGACCCCAAATTTGTTAAGGTGGCTATTCATGATCACCACTATCAGTGTGCCAATTGTCATCATTTTCCTATGTACGGTTCATAGGGCTGCCATAGACTCCCAGCCAGAATAATAATAATAATAATACTAAAGGATACAATAGGTGCCTAAGCACCTTCGGTGCTTGGCCCTTAATAATAATGATAATACTAACGAAAACAATCAAATAAACCATGATCTTAAGATAGTTTAACACAAATCTCATAAATATTTGTTTCATAAAATGGCTATAACAATGATCGTTATATTATGTCCATGATCGTCATGGACATAATTTAATGTTTCACTATATTTTCAGAGTTTGGACATGAACTTTATTAGCACCCGTTGGTGGAATCTCCAAACTGCAAATGAAGGAACTAATTTTAGAATTTGCACTGAAAACAGACATGTTTTTAAACTTTCTGAGTGCATAGGTTAGGTCTTAGACCTATTTCTCAGGAAAATAACAAATTGCACTTTGCGCCACTTCATTAACATACGATGCACCCACAGATAGCGCAAACACTCCCACTCAAGGCAACTTGCGTTTTGCACTGGCATGAAAATTGTGCTTAGAATTAGCTCTCTCACAAAAATGTTATAAGACGTAGCGCACTGTCTTTGCACGTAGCGCTGCACTTTGTGCACTCACGAAAACAGAACCCATAATGTTTAAAGAGTTAGTTCACCCAAACATTCTCTCATCATTAATTCACCCTCATGCCATCCCAGATGTGTATGACTTCCTTCTACAGAACACAAACAAAGATTTTTAGAAGAAAATCTCAGCTCTGTAGGTCCATACAGTGCAGGTGAATGGTGATCAGGCCTTTGCTCCACAAAGGAGGTAAAGTCAGCATAAAAATAATCCATCAGACTCAAGTTGTTTAATCAATGTCTTCTGAAGCGGTCCAGTTGGTTTTGGGTGAGACCAGACCAAAGTGTAACTCTTTTTTCACTGTACATCTTGACAGCAGTCTCCTTGGCAATCATGATTTCAAGCGTGACTACACTTCCTAGTGCTTGACACATGCACAGTGCGCTAGATAGCGCTATAGGAAGTGTAATCGAGCTTGAAATCATGATCGCTAGCAGAAGAAAGAAAGTTATACACATCAGGAATGGCATGAGGATGAGTAAATGATGAGAGCATTTTCATTTTGGGTGAGCTATCCTTTAAGTCTTGGCTATACTTAAATAAAAATAGATGGGAGACTTGGGCTAGTTGTCACATGGTAAAGTTGTTACAAGGGCTATATCTCCATAACAATTCGATTAAGAGACAAAAGTCCTTTTTGTGCAGATGCTTTTTTTCTTTCTAGCAGAAGTTTTGTATGTCGGTTTCAAGCATTAAGTTCAAAATGTCTTAAATTGGAATTATGTTTGTTAATTCTATCTTAGAAAGTAAATTTTCACTATCATTATATTTTTTGTTATAACTTTTGGCTATCATTATGAAATCATACTGGCATACATTACGGCAAGGGTCAACTGCTGTATATTTTGAATGCAAAATTTTACCATAAAGTTTCAAAGTGCATCCTGTCTCATTTTTGTTGCAGCAGGTTGTCAATGTGTTTTAAATATCATACATTTATACAATTTAAACTATAATATTTGTTGACCAAAACAATTGATTTGATATTTTTTTATGTTTATGATGAATGAATGAATTGTTTATGCCTCATAACTGGTTTAGTTTTTAGATTTTGCTGAAAGCCTGTAATCATAACCCCACTCATAAAGCACTTTTTTGTTTTTTTGCACAATTCTGTCTTTTTCTCAGCGGTGCACCACCCCTGATCATGTTGTTTTCCAGAATTTAGACCTGCACAGTTCTACATCATAGAAAATTTTTCGGTATTCTAGTGGGAAATTCAAATAGTTTACATGCCATTACTGTGGGAGTAGCCTAGTGACGTGGTTGCTGTGCAAATGAGCTGCGTGAGTCCGGGCCCTGTGATACCGCTTGGTGAGAGATGATGGCATTAGGAATATGAGCTGGTGATGGGATTATAGAAAATGAGATTTTCCTGTGAATTTTGCTTTGTTTATCTAGCCATTAATCTTAACCACAAATATGTATGTGTAAATTAAAAGACAAAATGTTCCTTTATGAGTTTGTCCAAGTTACAATGTGTTGTACTTCATCAGAAGAAAGACACATTGCCTGCATTGGGAAAAAGTATGCTGAAAGATGGAACAGACCCAGCCCCCAAAGTAGGGGGAAAGACTCGCAAAGGGAAAAGCAGTCCAGCTAATATGGAGCACTCTGTCTCAAACAAAATAGGTACTGACCCAGCTTGTACTTCAAGGTGAAGTGTGTAATTTCAATGTTTATATATATATATATATATACACACAGTACTGTACAAAAGTCTTAGGCACATAAGATGTTTCACTAAAGCATTTGTCTTAAGATGGTTATTTATATCATCAGCTTTAGTGTGTCAATAGGAAATATAAATGTTAGACTCCCAAACATTACTTTTGGAAATAGAAAAGATTAGAATAGAAGAACAGGGAGCCCTGCAACAGATGTCATGGCCCCCACAAAGCCCCCCACTGAACATCGTGTCAGTCTGAGATTACATAAAAAGACAGAAGCAATTAAGCCTAAATAGATAGATGAACTGTGGCGAATTCTGCTTGGAACATCCTATCTCCCAACAACCAAGAAAAACAGTGTCCAGGTGTACCTAGGAGAATTGGTGCTGTTGTTGGTGCTGACCACAAGGCAAAGGTGGTCACACCAAATATTGATTTAGCTTTTTTATGTTTACTGGACTTTGTATGATGTTAATTGATAAATTAAAAATATATATGTCATTATTTTTGAAGACATCTTCACTATGCAACATTTTTCACAAGTGCCTAAAACTTTTGCACAGTACTGTATATTGAGTTCCCTGAAAAGTGTAAACACCATAGCTCTTATCGAACCATGGCTCTGTTTGAGCATCTTAACCAGCCCGACAGAGAAATATTGAGTTTGCGGAAGGACTAGCATATTATCACTTGGAACATCATACTATCACTCTTACTATTTCTGTAGTATATAGATCAGGGTACAACCTGCAAATATTATGGCCTAATTTTTTACATTTTAAAAAGGCTTGGAAAAGTCATGGAAATTTGTTAAATCCTAGAAAGTCATGGACATTTGCAGTTATGCTCTCTTCTAAAGTATTTCATTGGCTAAAAATGTTGAAATATGGAAAGTAATTGGTCAAAAAGTGTGGGAACCGTGACACATATGGCAGAAATAGTTAGAGTAGTATGGTAGTATGCCTTTCCGAACATAGTAATAAAGTAATTTTGCAATTTAATTTGGTGATGTACAGACATAACATACTTCTCCTTTTAAAAGATACTGTTGCTTCTTTGTCACTTGTAATCGAATAACTTTTTTACACAATATCTCAGTGTTTGTTATGTCACCCATGTTCCCTACAGATTCTGAGAGCAGTCCATGCAGAAATCCTCAGGTTGAGAGAGACTCAAGCTCTCTCAGCAGCCCAGGTTGGCCTTGTAAGGAATCAGTCTCCCAGGAGGAGGCCTCTCCACGGCTGAGGCGAGGGCGTAGAAGGACCGATGAAGCTTTGCTCCGAGACTGGAGCTTCGCTGCTCCACCTACTCCTCCCCCTCTCGGTCCCCAACCTACACCACCGCCCACCCCACCACCCCCTGTGCCAATCCGCCGACCGCGCGGTAGGCCTCGGATCAATCCTCTTCCTGAAGAGGTGGATGCAGATAAGGATAGGCTCAGTGAGGGTGGAGACACCTCCTCAATAAAGAAAAGGAAACGCTGCAAGAATCGTAAATATCAGAATGGGGAATACATCACAGAGAAGGATAAGGTGGCAGATGGAGAGGAGAAGCTGGGTGTGGAAGATGGTGAGGCCACTAGTGAGTAAAGATGTCTGAGGCTTGGTGAACATTTTGCTGAGATCATCATTACATAATTTCTTTGCCTTGTCTTGATATTTAGTCTAAATCTAAATTTCCCTTTGAGGACCAATATCTATCTTTGTAGGCCTGTCATGGTTATTTAGCAAGTGATTTTTATCCAAAGCAGTTTGCAGTGTACTTATTACAATTAGGCATGTGCAAAACTACATATGATCAAAATCACGTGACCAAGATCAGGCACCTTTCTAAGGGCCGTTTAAATAAGACACATTCTTGAGTTAAAAAAACAGCTAGATCAATTTTTTTTTTTTAAATGAATAGCATTTTTATTAGAACAATTTGATTACAATTCTTGAAGGTGCTGTAAAGCCATCCTGCAAATGGCTCCCAGTCACTGGCCAGCTGTAAAAGATTTTTTTAAATGACATGCAAAAAATCATTGAAATAGGGGCAATGAAATATCACACTTTTCCATGGGTTTTACCATGTAAACTGTCTAACAGCTTAGGCAGGATCACACTAATTAAAACACCACCACTAAAAATATAAAAACTTTAAAAAAAATCTTAGAAAAAAATCAAGATATATTAGTGAACCTTACCAGTTGCCTAGTCGGTTGTAAGATGACGACTCTGGAGCTATCCATCCATCTGTTAATACATCCATTCATGCTGTTTTAGGAATTATGTAATAAGAAGGTTTGGCTTGAAATAATAATTAAGAAGTCAGTGTATGCTGTTGCAGATGAGAAGATGGGCATGTACCCTTGTCTCAGTGCCACGCTGACCAGTGGAGTGCCCAGCCCTGACATCAGCCCTAGGCGGACACTGTTCACACGCTCGGGCTCGACACTACCTCAAGAGAGTCCTCCCGCCCCACTGCTTAACGACAAACCCTCTGGGAAGAGGAAGTTTAAAAGTAAACACTTATGTGATGCAGATGATCAGAAAAAGGTTAGCCAAAGCATCTTTGCAAACTTTCAAAAAATGTTGATGAGCCAATGAAATGGCTTGAAATGCCCTGTTTTCTTTTCTGTGCTGACATATTTTCTATAGAAAACAAAAAGTTTGGGCAGGATGTATTGAAAGAAATTGTCCCTTTTATTTTTAAATAGATAGTTGTATTTTTGACTTCACAGCCATGAACTATGATTTGCCACTTGCTAGTCAGTGGCAGGTGATATTAGGTGGAGGGGCATTCTCATTGTAGAGAGCATTTTATTGGACACAAATCTGTGAAGTGTAAAATGAGTCATCAGTATTTTTACAGAGAGTCTGCATACCGTGGCAAGAAAAAGTATGTGAACCCTTTGGAATTACCTGCATTATGTATAAATTTGTCGTAAAATCTGGTCTTCATCTAAGTTACGATAATGAACAAACACAATCTGTTTTAATTAATAACACACAAAATATTGTATAGTTCTTGTACATATTAAATACATAATTCAAACATTCACAGTATAGTTTGGGAAAAGTAAATGAACTCCTAGGTTAATTATGTCAACAAATGCTAATTAGAGTCACGTGTTAGCAAACCTGGCATTCAATTAATGAAATGAGATTGGAGGTGTGGGTTAGAGCTACTTTGACTTATAAAAAGCACTCAAACAATTTGAATTTGCTATTCAGAAGACGCATCTTCAGACGTGGACCATGACTCGCAAAAAAGAGATCTCAGAAGACCTGTGATCAAGAATTGTTGCTTTGCATAAAGCTGGAAGGGGTTACAAAGTTATCTCGAAGAGCTTAGATATTCATCTGTCCAGTCAGACAAACTGTCTATAAATGGAGACAATTTAATTCTGTGGCTACTCTCCCTAGAAGTGGCCATCCAGCCAAGATGACTAAAAGGCACGCTGCAGAATGCTCAATGAGTTAAAAAAGAACCCTAGAGTGACAGCTAAGATTTGAAGGAATCATTGGAAATGGTTATCATCTCTGTTCAGGAGTCTAATATACAGAAAACATGAAACAGGCATTGTGTCCATGGCAGGACACCACGAAGGAAGCTGCTGCTTTCCAACAAAAACATTACTGTGCACCTGAAGTTTGCCAAAGACCACCTTGAAATTCCACAATGCTACTGGGAAAAAGTTTTGTGGACTGATGAAACTCAGGTTGAATTGTTTGGGAAGAACACACAGCAGCACTACGTATGGCGTAAAAATGGCACTGCATATCAACATGAAAACATCATCCCAACGATGAAGTACGGTGGTGGGAGCATCATGATTTGGGGCTGCTTTGCTGCTTCGGGGCCTGGAATGCTTGCCATCATCGAGGGGAAAATTAATTCCCATGTTTATTAAGATATCCTACAGGATAATGTCAGGCTGGCTGTGTGCGGGCTGAAGCTCAGTAGAAGTTGGGTGATGCTGCAGGACAATGACCCTAAACATTGAAGTAAATCCACTACAGAATGGCTTAAAATAAAATAAAAAATCCACCTTTTGGAGTGGCCCAGTCAGAACCCAGACCTTAACCCAATAGAGATGCTGTGGAATGACCTCAAGACCCATTCACACCAGACATCCTAAGAATATGGCTGAGCTGAAGCAGTTCTGTAAGGAAGAATGGTCCAAAATCTTTCTGAATGTTATGCAGGTCTAATCTGCAGCTACGGGAAATGCTTGGTTGAGGTGTTTGTTGCCAAAGGAGGATCGACCTGTTATGAAATCCAAGGGTTCAATTACTTTTTCCACATCACTGTGAATGTTTAACGGGATGTGTTCAGCTTGGTGTTAGCTTAAGCAAATTGTGTTTGTCTATACTTGTGACTTTTGATAAAGATGAGATTACATTTTATGACCAATTAATGAAGAAAACAAGCTAATTCCAAAGGGTTCACATACTTTTTCTTGCCACTGTATTTTAATCAGAATCAGAATCAGCTTTATTGCCAAGTATGCTTACACATACAAGGAATTTGTCTTGGTGACAGGAGCTTCCAGTACACAACAATACAAAACAGCAACAAGACTTTTAAAAAATATTTAAAAATTGAATAAAAAATAAATAAATATTGAAAAGAAAATAAAGTATATATATATAGAATACACAATAGACATATATATATATATATATATATATATATATATATATATATATACACACAGAAACACACATACATACATACATAAACATACATATACATATATGTACACACATATATACATACATACATATACACACATATATATATATATATATATATATATATATATATATATATATATATATATATATATATATACACACACATACATACACACACATACATACACATACGTAGTGCAAATTTAAATACAAATTGGTTATATACAGCGCAAGGGAATGTAATGGCAGAAGAGGTTGGATGTGTTGGATAAATATAAAAAGACTAAGCTTCGGCCAGAAAGCAACAGTTCAAAAAGGTAGTGGGCAGGGTGAGTGGGGTCCAGAGTAATTTTTCCAGCCTTTTTCCTCACTCTGGAAGTGTATAGTTATGGGGGGGGCGCAGGAGGCAACCAATAATCCTCTCAGCAGTCCAAACTGTCCTTTGTAGTCTTCTGATATCCAATTTCATAGCTGAACCAAACCATATCTAAAGGCTGATTTGGTAAACTTTTAGTAGTACACCAACATATAGATGGCTTAAAAGGTATAGAGAATGACAAAAATCCTCAGAAGTCCACTTCTGATTTCATGGGGTTTAATGGCAAAATTGTGTTTGAAAGGACCAGGTAAAGACATTTGTTCCCATTTTTCCCCCAGTTAGTCGTACGCTGCCCCCATGTGGAATTTTGAGTCACTACATAGCACTTTCTTACAACAGCTGTTTCTATTAGGCAGGGTCACGGAACAGTTGCTGTCCTCTCAATGTCACATCCCTCGTGCATGACTCTCTTTTTGTCTTTATGTTTTTATTTCAGCTCAAGTCTAAGAGAACTAGCTTGGGCAAACACACAGGGACCCTCATACCAGATGAGGATGGTCCTGTTGCCAAGAAAACCCCAATACCTAACACTTCACCCAAGCAGTCAAGCTCCCCACTGTCTGGTAAAAAAGGAACATCCGTGAAATCAGGAATCCTTGAATCTACTCCAAGCCGCCCAGTGCCTCCTGAAGTTCGTCGACTGATCGTGAATAAGAATGCAGGAGAGACACTGTTACAGAGAGCTGCTAGATTAGGTTACCAGGTAGAGCATTCTCATCTCTTTTGTTTGTAGACAATGTCAGTCATGCTGATATTGTAATGTTAATACTTTAAGATATGAATGTTTATAGTATATGCAATTATTGTCGTATGGTTACAATTTGTTAATTTTGATTGACCCTTCGCTAAGCACCACCCCCTCCCATGGTAACTGTTGCTTGCTCATACAAGCTTTACAGAACATCCTATAAAAATGAATTGGAGATAGTTGAGCGATGCAGTTTTCAGTAAAATGTGCTTATAAAGTGGTAAAAATGTAAATTATGTTATTCTTACGTGGACTAGAATGAGGTGTGCATTGCAAAGGATTTTTATCTGCTGTTTTTCTTTGAAGTATCAATAGTAGCAGTATCGTTTATTAAGCATAACAATTAAGTAAACGCTTATCACAGTCAACTCAAAGGAGAGAAGCCTTATTTGATAGCAATTACAACTGATAATGATAGTGAACAGAACTGTTAACATCTCTTACTCATAACCCTATATACACCTGGGTTTCAATACAAGTTGAGCTCAGCATTTGTGGCATAATGTTGTTTACTACAAAAATGTATTTTGACTTGTGGTTTGGTTCCAGTGAGGCACTTACAATGGAAGTGAAAGGGGCCAATCTGTAAATGTTAAAATACTCACTGTTTTAAAAGTATAGCCATGAGATGTAAACAGTATGTGTGTTAACATGATTTTAGTGTGATAAAATCGCTTACTAACCTTATATTTGTGAAGTTAAATCCAGTTTTACAACGTCGTTGGCATGATAACGTAACGTTACAAACCTTAAAACAAGGCGGTGCTTCGCTGCTATTTGAAGGCATTTGAGCGGACGAGCATTTACACTACGAGCCCAGTGTAGTCAAATGTAATGTAAACGTAAATGTGTTTTTGAAGTGGACCAATCTCGAAATGTTTTGGACCCTGTTTACACCTCCCGTTTGCGTCGTCCCGTTTCAAATGGATTGCTCAAAATGAATTTAAATTCCAGGTGTATACAGAGCCTGTGGCACTGTTAACTTTTTACTATAATAGTGGCATGGTTGCCTCTATTATGACCTGAATCAATATGTAAATTCATGTAAAAAAAAATTTATTTTATTTTACCTTGCAGCAGTGTTGGTGTTTTACTGATGTTATACAGGTTAATTTGAAAATGAGAGCTGACACCATGTGTCACTCACTATTATAACTATTACAACATTTGAACATATTTGTGAATGATTTAGTTAAAATTCTGTTTAAAACTATCCAAACACACTGGACTTACGGTACAACTGGTTAGTAACATTTTTAAGGAGGCGCTTAGAAAAGGATCAGTTGTCATTGTATCTTGACCCGTAAGCAATCATTCCATACTCTGCCAATTTTGGTATGCATGATATTGGCTGTTTGGTTAATTGCTTACTAATGTTTAATTTTTTAGGAGGTAGTTTTATATTGCTTGGAAAAGGATGTGCGAGAGGTGAACCGCCGTGACAACGCAGGTTACACGGCACTGCACGAGGCCTGTGCACGTGGCTGGACTCACATCGTAGAGGTGCTGCTAAAACATGGCGCAGATGTTAACTGCAGTGCACAAGATGGAACACGGTAAGCAGTGAGCTTACAGTGAGGACATAATTAAGGGCACTCACTTATATCAGAGTAAGAAAGTAATTATTTGAAATATTCATTATTGCAGTAGCTAGTTACACAGTACATATACTGCCATGAAGTTGTGTTCATTCCCAAAGAGAACTTTGGCTGTTGTATAATGACACAATTTGGTGCTGAGTAGCTAATGGGCACATTCAATTTGGGAGAGGTGTTTTTAGAAAAGTATTATCAGACTGTACAAAAAAATATTATACACATCCACCCACCCATATCAGACTATTCTTCCTCTTACCATTGTGCCCTCTTCATCATTGCAGCCATTAGCATTAACAATGATATGCTCTTAGCAGGTCATATACACATTTTATCTGGTGAATTCTGTTTTATACTCATGTTTCAAACTTTTGCAGCCCTATTCATGACGCAGTTGCAGCCGATAATCTAGCAGCAGTCTGGATGCTGTTAAATCACGGGGCAGATCCCACACTTGCAACTTACTCTGGTCAGACTGCAGTTAAACTCGCCCAGAGTCCCGGAATGAAAACTTTCCTCAAAGGTAAACGGGCTTCATTTTGAACATCTGAACTTAAAGCATTACAGACAGCTTTAATAAACCTGTTTACCCCTATAAGCTGCATTCACTAAATATTGTTTTATTGTGCATGTTATTAAGCATTCTTAATATACTATTTCTTAATTATGTTTGCACTTTTAACACTCTTCTTCATTAACTCTTCATCTTGACTTGGCTTCATCCACATACTGAAAGATTTTCTCCTAAAGCTTCACTTTTATGATCTCCGTGAGATCCACAGCTGTGTGTTTAATATATTTCTTGCATTGAAACTGTGTTTGTGTTTGTTTTAATGCAGAGTACTTCACCGATATAGAGGGACGAACTGACCAAGATAGTCTACAGTGGGATTTCTACAGTAGTTCTGTGTTCGGTAAGAACATGTAGCAGTATTGTATATAGTATTATATGCATGTTTATTGAAATATGATTTAAATTTGAGTTTAATTGAAACACAGACAGGGCCGGCTCCTGACAGCTATGCTAGGGTGGGCTGGGGGATATTATAGGTAGGCATGTGGGATTGGGGGTTACTCAGACTGCTAATTTAGTTTCTTTAATTGGCGTGACATGGTGTAATTGTCAAGATCATAAGGTGCAGTATAACTATATTATACACTTTTTCCCCATATTAAAAAATATACTGAAATAAATAAACTGATAAACATTTTGTATAATCATAAGATTGAAGTGGGCCCTGACAACTTTACACTTTCAGAGTAATTAGAATTACAGTCTTAAAGCAAATTACAAAGACAAATCAGAGTCCCCACGAATGCAAGAATGGAATGGAGAGAAATAATATCATGGAGGAAAATAAGGATGGAGTGAAAGGAAATATATTAAATGGAGAGATCAAGATTAAGAACCTAAAATTTGACACAGATGGGAACTGCTTAAAGAAGTAGTTATATAATATTAAATGATGACGATTCTTTCTGTTTGACTTTTCTGTTTGACAGAATGTAATAAGCAATGATCTTGCTCCACAAAAGCAAAACGCAAAATTGAGTTCTGAAAACAGGTCTCTTATGATTTGTCTGGTGACAGACGAGTTTGTCTCATATGCTGAAATTCAGAGTAACCATTGTGTGAAAATGCAGTAACTACAAAATCCACATCAAAATAATTCAAGCCATTTTTCTCAGTTTCAATGTTAGTTAATGAGTATGGCCTTTGTAGGGTAGCAAAGGGTATTGATATTTTTACCAGTGAAACTATATGTGTAAAGTAATTTAGGGAACACAGGAATTTGGATGGATGGAAGGAAAGAAATGCCATGTAAGCACCAAAGGTTATATTCATGGCAAACAGAGTAGTTTAAAGCGCAGTGACAAACAATAAACAACAAACTATCTCAGCACTGTAAAAATGTGTATATAAAAGAGATGTAAGACATGAGGAGACAGACAGCATCTCTCAACGACACCAAATTAACAACAGGGGAAACAGAAGCACACATCCCGCAAAACTCTGTATCCAGCTATGAATCATGATCACGTACGGTACTATCAGCTAATATTGGCTGTGGAATCAATGGGAACTGGCACAACAGAGTGCGGCGCAGGATGATGTGTGCGTGGGAGCGGGAGAAAGAAATGACTCGCGGGACTCCCGCAAAATATACATATCTAAATAACAAAATAGATGTTCCTGAAATGTATTTAATGTATTTAAGGTACAGAGTGTTATTCGTGTTATTCGTCTATTATGCAAGACCAAAAAAAAAAAAACTATTTACAGGCACAGGGTTGGTGGCTAATTCTTCCTTGTGCTCCATGCGGTGGAAAGTGCTATGGATTTTAACGCTTAATTAAAGAAATGTACAAACAAATCTTCGAAACCAACCAAAGGTCAATCAGATATTTGGCAATGTTAGAGTGATAAAGTGTGTGGTTTTTTTTCTCTCTCTCTCTCTCTCTCTCTCTTTCCATTTTTTTTTTTTGTTCTTTGTTCCTGGGTGGAAATTATAAAAAATAAAAAATAAAAAGCCTGATTCCGGAGCAGGAAAGAATCTTAGGGGACCGGGACTGAAAAATCTGCGCAGACCACTACCTGCAGGCTTTTGCAGGTGGGAGCGTGACAAAACGTGACAGTTGCAGGTGGGAGCAGGACAAAATATTTCATATTTTTTTACAGGAGTGGGACAGAATCTCACGGTAGCGGGTCTGAAAATCCATCCCACACAGACCTACTTTATAATTCAGGTCCAGTACTTCACGAACACCTGCAGTGCGATTTTGGGTAGCTTATGCGGAGGAAGAGGGAGATATTTGATAAGAGGGAGCCCGTGATACATTAACAGCAGCCACATGGTCACTGCACACTGAGACAGCACCAGGCTTCTATATGGGCACAAAAACCTATACATTGCACAAAAATATCTCTTATTACCGTTATTGCTCGCGTAACGTCTCGGACTCTCTGGATTGCAGCAGCAGAAGCTTCTTGAGTGTGTCATTGCTTTCGGCCAATGACAAAAATAGAAAAACACTACACATTTCCTGTGCTGTTTTGTGATTGGTTGGGCAGTCTACAGCCCACCCCCATATTGCTTTTAACCAATGCACAAATTGGAAAAAATATATATATTTTTAATTTAAAACCATGTTTCTAAAATGTTTGATTGGGTGGGCAAGACTCACGTTTGGGTGGGCTCAGCCCATCCCTGCCCATACCTACATCCGGCCCCAAAAAAAATCAGAATCTTTCCTCTAAACTGCTCTGTGAAAGTGGTATAATATCAAGTCAGGACAGTCTGTTGTCCAAGCTTCCTCTAATTTGAGCTGAAAGTGATCCAAGTATTTAGTGACATAGTTGTCCACTAGAGGGTAGCATTTGCACCATAAACACTCTTGAGTTCATTTGACTCGACGTTGCCTGTTTTATTGGTTTATGCAGGAACATGTTTTGGAACATGTATCGAAAATCAACATTCATGCTGATAGTGGCCGATATATACTTTTTTCTTTTCAAACAGTTGTGTGTTTTTCAAACTGTAATCAAAATGATTTGCATTCAAACATGAATTGTACCACAGGTCACATGACGCAATGCCCAAATCACCTTTTACAGACTCAAGCGCAGTTCCTTGGTTCATACCTGTGCTTGAGCAAGTTTTCACACCAATCAGTTTAGTCAAACCTTAAGTCCTTTGTACACCAAACGTGAATTTTCAGCGTGATTTCTCGCAGCGATCAACATTTTCATTTGAAACAATGGATTCCCAACGAGCCATTCTCACCTGGAGCAAACATTAGTGCCCAATCGTGCGGCGAAAAAGCGAAGCTTTTTTACGGTGAGTGTGTCAATTTTTTTTTTTTTGCCCTGACCAAAAATATATACGCTTCAGATCACGTGTCAGAAGCCGTTGCAGTTATCAGAACCAGAGCAAAAGGTGGCACTAAAGCACAGAAAGCTGTTTTGACCACCAACATTAAACGCTGAAGTAAGAAATCCTGGAAGGAAGAAATCCTGACCCAGCAGTGATGATGTGTAGTTAATTTGCATCAAATGCCTTAAAAACTGAAAATAATAATCTTGTATGGGTTCTCTTAACATGTAAATGGTTTTGTTGCATCACTGCCTTGCATCCGCTTTAAAAATGATCAGATCTTATGTTGATTGTCTTCATAATATATTTCATATTGCTGCACTGTTTTGCTTTTGCATTTAATCTTACACAAGTTCTCTAATATAATATACGTCGCACCATCTTTGTCTTTTGTATCACTTTTTTAATAAACAACTTTATGGATCTTAAGTGTTTTTCTTCATCAAACAATAATATCAATACTATTACTGTGACATGCAGTGCACTCTGTGTGTCTTTGAATCGCAATAACAAAATCGTTATTGCTGCGCTATTTTTAATACTCATTAACAGCATTGTCTGACAGTAACTGTTATAAAGTGTCTAATAATGGGTCAGATTGAAGATGGGTTTTGTGGGGTGAGATCTGTGATTTATTGCTTGCACTCTTTAAATTTAAATTTCACCACATTTAATTAGTAACATGCAGGGTTTTAAGCAAATATAACACAAGTAGATGTACATGGCAATAAGATACAGTCAAAGATTTGTTTTAACAGTCATTATGAGTGTGCATTACGCAGTGATTTTAATCAAATGCATTTAACACAAGTACAGTATGCGTGGCAGTTGCGTATAAGCAGTGTTGTTCCAAATGAAAACGTATTTTAACCGTTATTATTTTTTATTTTTTTACACTCAAGTCTTTCTAATCACCCCTCAGACTGTTTTATATTTCGATCTGCTTGCTCGCTAGAGAATGGTTTGTTTTTCTTATTGTTTTGCAAACTTGTCAAGTAGTTATTTTTTCTCACCCAGTCAAGGGCATAGATTTGGCTTGAACATTGAGGGGGTTGCAGTGTGAAGCGTTTATATGTTTCCATTGAGCATGGTATAAGTATTGGGGGGGGGCGTTGTTAATTTCTTGTTTTGATTATTGGAGGGGTTACCTCCCCCAATCCCCCCCGGAATATACGCCCTTGCAACCAGTGACAGTGATGGGCGGAGGGCGGACAAGCTCAAAGGTGCATTGAGCCACCTACCGTACCGGGGTGAAATTGCTTGTCGATTAGCGCCACCTGTGTAAAAGGTGTAAATGTGCTAACGACGAACATTCGTATCGCTTTCTATGGGAAAGGGCCATTCGCTGGCGATTCGCCTCTCATAATCACGTCATGTTTGTTGTTAAAAGGCCTTTGTAGGACGATGTAATGCACATCTCCAGCGTAAAGGCGCCTTAAGACATAACATCACCTAATGATTTTATTCATACTCTGCAACAGTTTCAGTTGGACTGTGCCTTTTAGTTCCTCAAAATGCATTTAGTTCCTTCATAGAAAAGAAAAGAAAACGGTATGTGACAAAAATGTTTCATTAACATTTTCCAAACAAAGCCTTCAAAAGTGTATTGACAGAAATGTACTAAAATAGCACCAATTCAAGTCACATTAAACATTTCCCAAAGTGTAAGTGGGACGTTGACTAACTGAAAGAACTTAACCCTATAGGATGCGTATTCATTGCAATGGGCATTAAATCTCTCTCATTCATCACAATATTAATCGTGGCTATCCACTTTGCTACAGCAATCGTGAAGCCGCAGTCATATGATTCACGCTGCTTTGAACTCCACATAAAAGGCGCTAAAGAGAACATCTTGTTTTGCTCTGTGCACTAGCACTGCCTACATAATGGTCCTTTATCCGAATTGTATGGTATTGTAAATGCAACACGACACCAGGGAAATACTGATACTTAACTCCAGAGGGTCATGTGAATGCTGTTTATCACAAGTCCCATCTGGGTTTGTTTTGTATAAAAAAATACAGTTTCTCCATCCTTTCATCATTAACATGGAATCGCTGTTTTTTGTGTGTTTGCGGTGTACATCAGTGTAATGTCCCCTGACACTTCACAAAGGTTTCGCCCTATTCCAACCAGTGTTCAGAACTCACACGGATAATAAAATAAATATAAATAAATGTCAGAATCTAATGCCAAATTGGTGAATGCGTTAATCCTCTTTTAAATTAAACGCACGCATTACCGCATTAGTTTCAACAGTTCTACTTGTAATTAATGCAATTTAAAAAATGTAATTGATTGACAGCCCTAGTTTTAAGGAATTTTACAACCTTTTTTTTATATTACAGAAACAGAGCAGGAATCTTGCTGGGACTTTCTATTGTCTCAGCCTGAGGATGAAGGTGGGGAGCAGGTGAAAGAGAGAGATGCTGATACAGACTGTCTTCTGTTTGAGTTCTCCTCTGAGCCCCTCCTACTCTGCTACCATGTTCAAGTATCATTATCGCAGGGGTGAGTGACATTGGCAATGCTGACCAGCAGTATTTATTCTAATACTATACTGTCTGCTGTCTGTATTATTTACTTCTAACTAAACAATCAATCTAAACTTTACTTTCATACCTAAACTCTGTGCTTCCCCCAACAGTTTTTGCAACTGGTTCTTGCTAACAGACGTGCTGAAGCGGCTAAAGATGTCAGCACGGATTTTCCGGGCTCGGTACCCTCAGTTTGAGGTGGCCACCATCGCCCAAGCAGAGCTGTGGAAACAGGTCTCCGTCAGTCAGACGTGCACAGCCCCTGACAAACTCCAGCCAGGTGAGGAAGATGACGGAGAGGCGACGGTGGAGCTGGTGCGCTGCATGCCTGAGTTACAGGGACTGTTAGGATCCTCCATACAGATCCTCAGAGAAAATGAGGATGAGACATCAGGGGTCACCGCCAGCCCCTGCAGTCGATAGCAACTCCTGCTCTATATCTGTTTGCAGGCCCAGAACAATCCCTCTGCACTCGCTCCGGTCTCTCTACAGCCGTTAGATCTAAATGGGGAGCAGCGAGGTGCTGTCCACAGTCGTGGTCTCTCAGTGAAGGTCCTTGCCATTGCAACTGATTGCCTGTTACCAGTACCAGCACTTTGTATAGTCAGTGTCAGCCAGGAAGGTCCTATTTTCTCAAAGACATTCTTATCATAGGCCACCTTCCCCCTCAGTATTGAAAGGGGCCCTAGGGAGCGACTTTGCCATGCCCTTACCCCAGGGAGAAAGGCTGGGGACGGACTCCACTGGGAATAAACTTTCAGGTTCCTATCTGTGGGTATTTTTCAATATTCAATAATTCTGTTTTGTTTTTTTTTTTTTTATAAACAAATGTATAAGTAAATATATGTATATCTTGACATCAGGGTGAACGCATATGGGTGTAACTTATCATGTTTTTATGTTTGTTATTGATGGTATGCGAGTCCAATAGAAGGAGTGGTAATCCAAGCCTTTTTTATCTTGATAAACTAAATGTTTGTAGCTAAGAGACTTACTTCAAGCTAACAGCGACAGGAATGCATTTGGGCCAGATGGTTCCTGTGTACACCTTCCAGAGTCTTGCTGCCCTGAGAAGCCCCCTAACCTACAGCATATGTTCCTCCGTACCTCAGCAGCACAGCTCTCACAATGAAGCTCTGCCTAGATCATTACACCTTTCCTAGCTACACTCACTATTGTTTCATTTGCATTGTAGCAGGCACAGGATTGTACCCTTCCATTCCTGTGACATCCAACGATTGTTTAATTTTTGCTGTGAAGATCAGCAGGTTGATCATTAGTCATAAATTATTTTATCCACAATTGTTTTAAGATATCAAAAGGTATCTGCCTTCTGAACTGGTATCGACCTTGAAAATGAAGTGGTAAACAGAAAACAAGCCTGTGGAATGCTTTTGTTTTTGGAGGTTTTTTTTTTGTTGTTGTTGTTTTTACTTTTCTAGAGCCATTTTTCTAGATTCTGTCTTTAACTGCTTTCTAGTGCTTATTGAAAAAGGACTCCACTCTGATCTTCCCATTCTCATTTTTTCCTGGTGTACCAGATTCTGGCGTGCTTTGCTGCACATGGTGTGTTTTATTTACACTGATTACACTATGTAACACAGTTTTTGTTCCTGGGTAGTAAGTGTTATTTCCTAATTGCTTATGCCTCAAAAGTATAGAAAATGTATAGAAATGGATTATTCCCCACAAACTTTTGCTTTTGTGACCAGGACAGTGATATTTTGAAATTTACCTATTTCCAATGAGAAAACGGGTGAATTTTTTGTCTTTTCGTTCACATAAAGTCAGAAAAAAACAACAACATATGAATCCTTCTTTATCTGTGGCTTTATCTTTATTTTACCGGCTTTGACCTTTGCTTCAGACAGCTTAGGGAAGAAGTCTTGAAGGTACTTGACGGCTGCCGACTCCTTATCTAGAGCTTTGTCAAATTGTTTCATAAGGCCCAATTTGATGTGCATTGGTGGCATCAGCACCTTCCGGGGGTCCACCAGTGGCTCCCACTTGATGTTGTTCCTCCCCAAAGAGAACTTGGTCCGTTATGATCAGTACTGCCTGTGGTAGTGCGCCTTGGTGTCCCTGCTGTCCCAAAGGCAAAGATAGCAGGGAAACTTGGTAAAACCGCCTTGAAGACCCATCAGGAATGCCACCATTTTGAAGTCTCCTGTGACCTCCCAGCTGCACTCATCATACTTCAAGGCATCCAGCAAGGTCTTGATGCAGTTGTAATCCTCTTTGAGGTGCACAGAGTGAGCCAGGGGAAGAGACGGGTACTTGTTACCATTATGGACCAGTACGGCTTTGAATATTACTTTAGTATAAATACATGTTCATTTTTATTCATATGTTGTTTTTTTCTGACTTTATGTGAACGAAAAGACACAAATTTGCCCGTTTTCTCATTGGAAATAGGTACATTTCAAAATTTCACTGTCCTGGTCACAAAAGCAAAGTTTGTGGGGAATAATAGCCATTTTCTATACTTTTGAGGCGTAAGCAATTAGGAAATAACACTTACTACCCAGGGAAAAAAATAAAATAAATTTGTTACACAGTGTTATTGTTTGTGCTTAATTTAATAGTCATTAATATATTTGACCTTTTTTGTGTGTGTATCAGACAAATGATATATGAAAATTGCTTTGTATGGTTGGTGCTTTATTTTAAAATGTACAATTAATGATCCCTTTATTCTGAGGTTGTTTTGTTTTCCCAAACTGCGAACAGTATTTTAACAGGCTAAAGTACAGTTTTATTGTACTGGTGCTAAGTTAGATTTTGTGTTGACAATCAATGAAGTTTTGTTTGAACTGAAACCAATAAATTATATTTAAATGAAGAGACAGAAATGTAAAGATAAGAGTTTAGTTTCACTACTTATGGAAATACAGCAAGACATGAAGAAAGTTCTTGGTTTTGAAGGCATATTGCTTCAGTGAACTCTATTCAAGGAGGAAAGCTGTTTAATTGGTTCTTTTTTTGGAAGAAATCAACCAGAATAAAGCATGATTGTCAAGTCTTGCTTGTGAGCTTCACACTGATTGTAGCACTGCATATTCGTTTTAAAGAGAATGTTACAGAAATCATTAATTAATACAATAAGCTTTGAGATTTTAGTTTATAAAACGGAGAGTTCTAGTTTTGGATGCTGATTGGTCACCTGCCGTGCTTTATTCACGATAAAGCACAGCTGTGACCTCTTCACCGAGTGTTTATTTGTATCACTTCACAGCATCTTGATGCATAGCAGCGTTCTTATTACTGGCTATTGTCAGGGATATATCTTTTAGAGTGATACCATTTTTTGGAGAACGAGTATGAGTACCGATTCTTCCTTTTCTGAATTCCATATCAACTGTTTATTTAACTTTTTTCATCAAAATCGTATCTAAATAAATAAATGTATTAAAACTTTAATCAAATGAAAATAGAACAATTAATTTTTTACATAATATTGGATTATTTTTATCAAATGAACAGCACAATGCAAAAAAGACATGTGCGATATTGCTTAAATACAATAAAATTACTATTGATTTATTATTAGTATTAGTAGTATTACAGTGAATATTATATAACTGTACAGAAGTGATATACAGTATTTCTGTTCTACTTTTTTCCATTTAAATTAAGTTTTTATTTTGGCGGAAGCTTTTTGAAGCTTTTTTTTTTTTTTTTTTTGAAGCCCTTTCTGTCTTTTTAATGGTAGCTTCTTACCTCCGGAAAATCAGGTCGCCTATGTGACCCAATGTGATTATTAAACCGCAAAAAAGTTGCTATTTAATTAAATAAATATGTAGTCTGTATGTGATTTAGCACTGTATTCGCTATCATCTGCTACAAACAGAGTGTGCATTGCTCATGATGGTGTTTTCCGTGTATGAGACAAGGAGCTCTTAAAGGTATAAGCAGCCGTTGAAGCTCGCAGCACATGCAAACTAAATTACAAATGTATCTCAGTACGCCGCAGCCTTTGCAGTTTAATAATCACACTAGGACAATGTGATTTTATTTTGTCTGCTGAATGTTTATGGAATGATATTCCTACATCGGATGGTATCGGTTTTGGTATCGGAGCATTTCTACGAGTACAAGTACATGAGCAGCGTAAGTATTGGGACACCCCTAAACGTATTAATAAAAAAAATCACAATGAACAATTCTGCTTAGTGATACCAAGCAATTTGACACATGAATTAAAGGTTTGCGTGTAAAGTTGTTCCAACTGAACATTTTGAAATTCGTAAACTACCGAGTATGTTACCTGACAACCGTATGAGGTCTACAGTTAAGCAAATTAACTATTATTATAATTGTGTATTCCAATTATTATCAATAATAAATGTAACTATTTTTTTTTTACATTGGTGTCCTTATCGAACAGTGCCCATGTTGTACCTCAAAACAGAAAGTCATACACAGAACATAAACAGATTTTTAGAAGAATATTTCAGCTCTGTAGGTCCATACAATGCAAGTGAATGTTGACCAGAACTTTGAAGCTCCAAAAAGCAGTTAAAAGCAGCATAAAAGTAAACCATAAGACTCCACTGGTTAAATCCATGTCTTCAGATGCGATTTGATAAGTGTGGGTGAGAAACAGATCAATATTTAAGTCCTTTTTTACTATAAATCTCCACTTTCACTTTCACATTCTGACAGAGAAAGTGGAGATTTATAGTAAAAAAGGATTGGATGAGTCATATAGATTACTTTTATGCTGCCTTTATGTGATTTTTGGAGCTTGGTCAACATTCACTTGCATTGTATGGACCTACAGACATATTCTTCTAAAAATCTTCATTTGTGTTCAGCAGAAGAAAGAAAGTCATACACATCTGAGATGGCATGAGGGTGAGTTTTCATTTTTGGGTGTACTATCCCTTTAAAATGAATAGGTACTGTATTACGTGAATGGACCCTCTGCATCATTTGCCCTGCACTGGGAGAAAAGTATTGTCCTCAAGGGGGCACTAGATACTAACATTAACTGAGGATTTAACTAAAGTGCAACTTTTTAACATTAAGGAGGACATTTAGTATAATTTTATCAAGTTACCATATATGCTGAACTATATCAGTGAAAAAGATAAACACCTACATAGGTCTACTGTCCAATTGGCTCTCAAAGGTTTGGACTGCTGATGACAATTGACAGCGGTAAAAGGTCATTCAAAGAGGCTGATGCAGTCTTTTGGAGAAAGTGACAATCAATTGTTGAGAAACTAGTGATGCACTTTAGTACTCATTAAGGAAAGAAACAGGACAGGATTTTGAAATGAGAGCTGTCTGAGTATGGACAAGGCCTCAGGAGACTGTGTTATACTGAGGAACAAGGACTGAGCCAGATAAATACATTTATGAGTCAGGCTTCTACTGCAACTGTTATAGTCAGCTAACAATAAAACAGCACTTTAAACTTTGGCTACCACGCTTTTATACCCAACATTTAACAGCCGTCTATTAAGTGAGCTGAGTAAGTCAGAATGAATCAATATATGATTCTTGATAAATCTCAGACAATAACACAGTCATGCATAGCTTTTTATATTTCACCCATGTACATCTCAAAATATTAGTCAGTTAGTTTAGAATGTCTATAAATTCTTCTTCTACTCCTTCCTTATATGCCCACACCTTTATAATGCACAGGTTAATCTAATGCTTTATTAATATGGGTATCAGTGTTGCAAGCATTTGCCCAGCTCAGTAGTCTCAATAGTTTGCTGTTGGTTGGTTTGGTTGCCTGGTGCTGAATTGAACCAGTGGGATGGAAGAGAATGCTGAGTGGCTGTAGACCATTTATATGCAAAAGAGTGAACAGAAATCACAGCACGACACAGCAATGAGGTGAGATTTAGACTCACTAGAAAGATCAGTTAAGGTCGCCCCCAAGGACAGTCTGAAACCAAAGCACACTGCAACTAAATGAAGACATGCTTCAATTAACACATTGACCGTAGCTCTGCATCAGTGCCTCATTTAAAAAGAAAACAATACACAGACAACAGTCAGACAAAGATTGCTATAGAAACCTTAAAGGGATAGTTCACCCAAAAAATTAAATTCTTTCATAATTTACTCTCCCTCATGCCATCCCAGATGTGCATGATTTTCTTTCTTCAGCAGAACACAAAAGAAGATTTTTAAAGAAATATCTCAACTCTGTTGGTCCTGTAATGCAAGTGAATTGTGGCCAGAAATCTGAAGGTACAAAAAGCACATAAATGCAGCATAAGAGTAATCCACATGACTCCAGTGTCCCACATCTATCATATCGCTTATGAAGATATGGATTTAACATGTGAGATGATTAACATATGGATACATAATTAACATATGGATGTGGGTGAGAAACAGATACATTTTTAAGTCCTTTTTTAAATATAAATCTCCACTTTCACTTTTACTTTCACATGTGAAAGTGAAACTAAACAGGCGCAGCATGTGACTTTCAGATGTGAAAGTGAAAATGGAGATTTACAGTAAAAAGGACATAAATATTGATTTGTTTCTCACCTACACCTATTATATCACTTCTGAAGATATGGATTTGACAACTGGAGTCATATGGATTAATTTTATACTGCTTTTATCTGCTTTTTGGACCTTCAAGTTTTGTCTACCATTCACTTGCATTGATAGAACCTACAGAGATGAGATATTCTTAAAAAAAAAATCCATTTGTGTTCAGCAAAAAAAAAAAAGAAAAAGAAATAGAAATTCATACGCATCTGGGATGGCATGAGGGTGATAAATTAGGAGAGAATTTTCATTTTTGGGTGAACTACCCCTTTAATGGCAGCACAAGTCACTTCTGTCAACATAGCTTACTATTGCTCTGTAATCTTTAATTTATAGCTACTACGGTACTAGGGAACAGTCTACAATCATCCAGTTAGGCGAATCTTTAGAGATTAAGATTAGACTTTTTCAAAAACCTGTATTCACAAGAAATGTAATGTGATAACAGATTCATCATATTTATTATCATTTAATAAGCATGGTTGCGAGGGTTACTTTTGAAATGTATTCCACTACAGATTACAGAATACATGCTGTAAAATTTAATTTGTAACGTATTCCATTAGATTACTCAAGGTCAGTAAAGTATTCTAAATACTTTGCATTACTTCTTCAGCACTGGTAGATTTTTTCACTTGTTTTGACAATAAAAACTCTGCCAGTACAGTAAGACAAAATACACATGTTAAAAATACATTCTCTGAAAAACCTAAATATCTTATGCAGTGTTGTTTCTAAAACAAGATCAAGAAAATTGATCGTGTATCAATTTTATATATTTTTTAGATATTTTTACAGAAAAGCAATAAAAAAATTCTCATCAAGAATAAGATTTTTGTTCAAATATCAAAGGTCTTACTACAGAAAAAAAATGTGGATTTTCTTGATAAAAAAATATGATCGTGCCTGGTAACATGTACAGGTAAAATGGCTAGAAATAGCATTTTAGCTTAGTGTAAAGCAAAATGTTCACATAAAAATTTACACAAGGTTTATTTCTATTTCTGCTGCTCCAAACTTCCTTCAAACTTACTTCAAACTTACTTCTCTGTCTGCTCGTATGAATGTAACACATCATAAGAAAGTGTTTCACTGCTGTTCAAATGCACTTTGGATCGCATCATTTATATGCATAAATGTTTTCCATCTGAAAGGACTAAATATTAAATGAAACAAATTACAATAAAATGCAAAGTAATCTCTTCAGTAATCAAAATACTTTTTTAATGTAACTGTATTCTAATTACCAATGATTTAAATTGTAACTGTAGTGGAATACAGTTACTTATATTTTGTATTTTAAATACGTAATCCGATTACATGTATTCTGTTACTCCCCAACCCTGATACTAAGTGTCCAAACCACAGCATGCTAAAATGTAATTGGTTAAATAAATCCATTTATTGATTCTCTGGGTGGAAATTAACCAAAAATACCAGCCATGGCTTTTTCTCTTACTTAGAGACAAACCCGATTGCATAATATATGGACTCATGTGGACTCAGGTTTCAGAGCCACTCCTTCACCAAGCCCACGAGATCTGGCATCTACAATTGGCTGGCTCTATTGAAGCTAAACTGCGATTGGTCTAAATCTAGGGCAAGCCTCAACATGACATACTGACAGTTATGCACAAATGACTCAGTCTGTTACCATGTGGAAGTACTTGCAGTGTTAACAATAACAAAACAAAAAAGGGCATTTTACAGTGATTTTAGTTCCACACCAAGCATTTTATTTTTTTCAAATACAGAATTATTCATTAAAAAAATTAAAAAACCATGCCATTATCATTATTAGCTAAATGTTTTATTGCGCAAACAGCATATTCTTTGATTGTAAGACCAGTCTCTTGAAACCACTGACCAAAAGTCTAAAAGTCAGATATTTGATTGCATTGAAGGTTGACATGGTTAAACAGATTTTAAATGTCATCGCCTGTCTCCGACTTAAAGATCTGCGTGCAAGGGGGTCAACAAGGTTTCTTCTTTGTTCAAGCTGAGATTATGTAAGAGTTCTCACACAAAAGGGCGGTCCTGCAAGTTTTGCTTCTCTCAAACACCACAGAGGGATCTTCCCTTTTAGTACTTAGTACAGAGTTGGTTAGAAATGCCAGTCAACTTGAGCAGGCACTACTTACATGTTAATTAAAATGCCATTCTCCTTGTGAGCCCAGATTCTTTTTAGAGTGGTTTTAGCCGTGTTTTAAAAAACATTGCACAGAGATATATTCAATTACATCCAGGTCTTTCTCATGCATTTTAAAAAACATAAGATTACTTTTTTTATTGCATGACTGTTTGTTGTACAGACGTGCACTAATTTCACTTTCCAGACATGCTGAGTAATGACTGATCACTGATCAGTGCCACTAATTCATACTTTCTAATTATTTCTAGATTGGCTTTCAGGGTGGATAATCTGTTGCTATTCTGGATAGCTCGTGCCTGCCAGGGACAAATATTCTTGGATGTTCAGTGTAACATCATTCACCCACCACCACATACAGTATAGTATAATGGGCCCTGGACAGAGTACATCATTGATAATGTACAGATCACACAGTGGAATATTCTTCATATTCCACATAGGAGTGGTGGTGGTGTAGTGGACTAAAGCACTGAACTGGTAAGTGGACACCATTGTGTCCTTGGGCAAGGCACTTAACTCCAGGTTGCTCCAGGGGGATTGTCCCTGTAATCAGGGCACTGTAAGTTGCTTTGGATAAAAGCGTCAGCCAAATTTTATAAATGTAAATATTCTAGTATGAGTATACCATAATGTGCAATGACAGACTTTTGTTTTGGGAATTCATGAAGTGCAATGCAATTTATATAAAGTAATATTTCACCAAAAATGTAAATTCTACAAACGAAGATTTTTAGAAGAACATCTCAGCTCTGTAGGTCCATACAATGCAGGTGAATGGTGACCAAAATTCAAAAGCACATAAAGGCAGCATAAAAGTAACCCATACTACTCCAGTGGTAAAATCCATTTCTTCAGAAGTGATATGATAGGTGTGGGTGAGAAACAGATCAACAGCTTCACAATTTTGGTCACCATTCACTTGCATTTTATAGACCTACAGAGCTGAAATATTCTTCTAAAAATCTTCGTTTGTGTTCAGCAGAAGAAAGAAAGTCATACACATCTGGGATAGCATGAGGGTGAGTAAATGATGAGAGAATTTTTATTTTTAGGTAAACTATTCTTTAAATGATTAAAGTTATGTTGTGCATTATGGGGTTAGTTGGCACTATGTTAAAACACTAGTTTTAAAAGAACACACAGAAATGTTAAGAGTTAAATGTTAATTTTAAGAGATTTTATTTCAAACCAGGACAACAAATTATATTAAGATTATATTAGATTATATTAATATGATTATGATTAATACACTATATTGCCAAAAGTATTCGCTCATCTGCCTTTAGACGCATATGAATTTAAGTGACATCCCATTCTTAATCCATAGGGTTTAATATGACGTCGGCCCACCCTTTGCAGCTATAACAGCTTCAACTCTTCTGGGAAGGCTTTCCACAAGGTTTAGGAGTGTGTTTATGGGAATTTTTGACCATTCTTCCAGAAGCGCATTTGTGAGGTCAGACACTGATCTTGGATGAGAAGGCCTGGCTCGCAGTCTTCACTCTAATTCATCCCAAAGGTGCTCTATTGGGTTGAGGTCAGGACTCTGTGCAGGCCAGTCAAGTTCTTCCACACCAAACTCGCTCATCCATGTCTTTATGGACCTTGCTTTGTGCACTGGTGTGCAGTCATGTTGGAACAGGAAGGGGCCATCCCCAAACTGTTCCCACAAAGTTGGGAGCATGGAATTGTCCAAAATCTCTTGGTATGCTGAAGCATTCAGAGTTCCTTTCACTGGAACTAAGGGGCCAAGCTCAGCTCCTGAAAAACAACCCCACACCATAATCCCCCTCCACCAAACTTCACAGTTGGCACAATGCAGTCAGACAAGTACCGTTCTCCTGGCAACCGCCAAACCCAGACTCGTCCATCAGATTGCCAGATGGAGAAGCATGATTCGTCACTCCAGAGAACGCGTCTCCACTGCTCTAGAGTCCAGTGGCGGCATGCTTTACACCAATGCATCCGATGCTTTGCATTGCACTTGGTGATGTATGGCTTGGATGCAGCTGCTCGGCCATGGAAACCCATTCCATGAAGCTCTCTACGCACTGTTCTTGAGCTAATCTGAAGGCCACATGAACTTTGGAGGTCTGTAGCGATTGACTCTGCAGAAAGTTGGTGACCTCTGCGCACTATGCGCCTCAGCATCCGCTGACCCCGCTCTGTCATTTTACGTGGCCTACCACTTCGTGGCTGAGTTGCTGTCATTCCCAATCGCTTCCACTTTGTTATAATACCACTGACAGTTGACTGTGGAATATTTAGTAGCGAGGAAATTTCACGAATGGACTTGTTGTACAGGTGGCATCCTATCACAGTACTACGCTGGAATTCACTGAGCTCCTGAGAGCGGCCCATTCTTTCACAAATGTTTGTAGAAGCAGTCTGCATGCCTAGGTGCTTCATTTTATACACCTGTGGCCATGGAAGTGATTGGAACACCTGAATTCAATTATTTGGATGGGTGAGCGAATACTTATGGCAATATAGTGTATATGAATAATTTATGGTTTAGAGTAAAAAGGTCCATGCCAATGCAGGAGTGTAGGACGTCTGACAATTTACCCAGCAGCAACGACTTGCTCCTGTCCTGCAGATTAGATTAAATCATGTGAAGAAGGCAGCATGACCCTTTTGAGGACAGACCTTTCATTCTGTATGGATAACGGGCCATTAAATATTTTATTTATTTTGGCCTTAAATAAACTGTGCAAACATACAAGTAATATATTATATTTCCCAATAAGCTACATGAAAGAACAACATTAAAAGGGGAAAAACCTTAATGGAATGGCGTTAAACTGCTAACAGTGAAGATTTGATTAAGTTAAGATGATATCACATATACAATACTTGACTCAAATGAAATGTAAAAGACAAAGGGTTTGTCTAAGCTTGTATCTAAAAGACATCTTTTCGAGAATGTTAATATTGATATCTGGCTAAAGTATAATATGTTTCACAGTAAATGTGTTAGCACACTCGTCTAACCAGAGAAGCCATATTGAACTGAACAGATAAGGCTGTGATAATCCTATAAGTAATGCCAGGCTTGATGTGCAGTGCGTGAGTTACATTACAGGCTGGGTGGAGGGAACCAAGGCAACTGTGAGTGTCAGGTTGTAAATGGTTCCAGCTGAGCACCAGGCCTACATTATTATATAACCTCAGCTGCCCTAAACATTCTTCATGCACGGGTTACACTGATATATCATATATAGTCTGCATGCACTGATCATGCAGTAAGACTGCTGCGAGGCCAGAAAAAAATCTTGGCCTAAAAGACACTTGTGGATGATACATATGTCTAGTATAATTTCAGATATGCTTATCATGCAGTGTTCCTGCAAAAGGGTGAACATTTCATGATAAGATAGCTACATAAACTCAATATCATTTTCAGGGTCACTAAGAACTCAGTCTTTGCTGAAACTTTGTTGACACACATCTAACTTACTGGAGACTCAGTTAGTTTCCTGTGATAGATCAAGGAAAGGGTTGCACTTCAGCCTTGCACAATTCACACAGAGCTCAATATAGAATATCTGTAGACAGAGAGAGAGAAAAAAAAAAAACTTTGAATTCACAACACCAGTCTGAAGGTCTACATAAAAGATTCAAGCTTTTGGATTAGTTACAGTGCATTCATATAGTATAAAGGAAAAATAAATGCTCTTAAATTTCACTTAAACCTTAAGATATGTATTTTGATATATGTTAATAATTTTGCAGATCACAAAGATCAATTTTATATTGTTCAGGTTGAAGAATTACAAACAATGTACCTGTAGATCAGCTGGTAGTGCATGGTGCTATTCAAAGGGAATCTATGAACTGAATAAATGCATACCTTGAATAAGTTGTTTCGGATAGATTGTCTACCAAATGTGAAGATATGGGAATATATCGCCCAAAAATGAAAATTCTGTTAGTATTTACTTAGCCTAAAGTCACTCCAAACTAGGGCTGGGTATTGATACAGATAACCCAATTTGATTCCGATTCACAAGCACTCGATTTGATTCGATATTGATTCATATGGGTACATTTCTGTTAAAATGTCCATTTTGATTACATATGAAATAAATTCTCTCAGCTAATGCTCTTAATTATAGAAGAACCTTCTAGGCAACCATTCTAGGTACAATTCGAAAATATAATTTTTACAAATGATATTTTATCATTAGTTTTTTATCAAACCGATCATATTTTAGCTTTTAAAATTTTTTCAAATTCAATATACACTATATTGCCAAAAGTATTCACTCACCCATCCAAATAATTGAATTCAGGTGTTCCAATCACTTCCATGGCCACAGGTGTATAAAATGAAGCACCTAGGCATGCAGACTGCTTCTACAAACATTTGTGAAAGAATGGGCCGCTCTCAGGAGCTCAGTGAATTCCAGCGTGGTACTGTGATAGGATGCCACCTGTGCAACAAGTCCAGACGTGAAATTTCCTCGCTACTAAATATTCCACAGTCAACTGTCAGTGGTATTATAACAAAGTGGAAGTGATTGGGAATGACAGCAACTCAGCCACGAAGTGGTAGGCCACGTAAAATGACAGAGCGGGGTCAGCGGATGCTGAGGTGCATAGTGCGCAGAGGTCACCAACTTTCTGCAGAGTCAATTGCTACAGACCTCCAAAGTTCATGTGGCCTTCAGATTAGCTCAAGAACAGTGCGTAGAGAGCTTCATGGAATGGGTTTCCATGGCTGAGCAGCTGCATCCAAGCCATACATCACCAAGTGCAATGCAAAGCGTCGGATGCAGTGGTGTAAAGCATGCCGCCACTGGACTCTAGAGCAGTGGAGACGCGTTCTCTGGAGTGACGAATCACGCTTCTCCATCTGGCAATCTGATGGACAAGTCTGGGTTTGGCGGTTGCCAGGAGAACGGTACTTGTCTGACTGCATTGTGCCAACTGTGAAGTTTGGTGGAGGGGGATTATGGTGTGGGGTTGTTTTTCAGGAGCTGGGCTTGGCCCCTTAGTTCCAGTGAAAGGAACTCTGAATGCTTCAGCATACCAAGAGATTTTGGACAATTCCATGCTCCCAACTTTGTGGGAACAGTTTGGGGATGGCCCCTTCCTGTTCCAACATGACTGCGCACCAGTGCACAAAGCAAGGTCCATAAAGACATGGATGAGCGAGTTTGGTGTGGAAGAACTTGACTGGCCTGCACAGAGTCCTTACCTCAACCCGATAGAGCACCTTTGGGATGAATTAGAGCGAAGACTGCGAGCCAGGCCTTCTCGTCCAACATCAGTGTCTGACCTCACACATGCGCTTCTGGAAGAATGGTCAAAAATTCCCATAAACACACTCCTAAACCTTGTGGAAAGCCTTCCCAGAAGAGTTGAAGCTGTTATAGCTGCAAAGGGTGGGCCGACGTCATATTAAACACTATGGATTAAGAATGGGATGTCACTTAAGTTCATATGCGTCTAAAGGCAGATGAGCGAATACTTTTGGCAATATAGTGTATTTCAACAATTAATGTATTGAAAACACATATATTATGTTGCATGTATACAGGGCTGGGAGGGTTACTTTTCAAATGTATTTCACTACAGATTACAAAATATATGCTGTAAAATGTAATTTGTAACGTATTCTGATAGATTACTCAAAGTCATTAATGTAATCTGAATACTTTGGATTCAGCACTGGTAGATTTTTTCACTTGTTTTGACTATAAACAAGATAAAAACAAGTAAAAAAAACATCTGCCAGTACAGTAAAACAAAATACACTTATATTAAAAATAAATTTTCTGATATTTTGATAAAATATATACAGTAAGTATATGACTGAACGTGGATTTTCTAGATAAAAAATGTATTCGTGGCTGATAACAGGTGCATGTAAAAGGGGAAGAAATAGCATTTTATCTTAGCATAAAGCTAAATGTTCACGACAATTTACACAAGGTTAACTATTTCTGCTGCTCCAAACTTACTTCAAAACCCCAAACAGTGCACACAACCGCATCATTTTTATCAATGACATTATATCCACCTTTTAAGCAGTGGAAAATCACACTCTGTCTGCTTGTATGAATGTAACATATTATAAAAAAAGTGTTTCACCACTGTTCAAACATTCCTCGGATCGCATCATTAATACTGATAAATGCTTTCAAGTCAAGTCATTTTTATTTGTATAGCGCCTTTCACAACACACATCGTTTCAAAGCAGCTTTACACAAAATCATGCATTAAAAGACGAATAGAATATATATTAAATGAAAAAATAACAATAAAATGCAAAGTAATCTCTTCAGTAATCAAAATACTTTTTGATTGTAACTATTCTGATTACCAATGATTTAAATTGTAACTGTAGTGAAATGCAGTTACTAATTTTTTGTATTTTAAATAAGTAATCCAGTTACATGTATTCCGTTACTCCCCAACCCTACATATACAGTATATTTTTGTTACATGTTTATTGCATAATTTTACTATTTACAAGTATTTATATTGAGCTAGAACACAATTACATTATTTTTATATTATGTAGAACACGTGTTAAATCGGTAGTGTCTTTTTAAGACTAACGGCATCAGCCAGAGAGCACATATAACGAGAGGGTTGTTTTTAATCAACAACTGACTGTAAAAAACAGAAAGGGTATTAAAAGAAACATTATTCAATAAAAATGGATCAGTGGATCTTGTCTTTGGACAAATAGAATGAGTTAAACCAAAATTTTACTCTCAACACGCAGTGAAAAGATCCTGTGCTAAAACGTCTTACCACTCAATCACTGGTGAGAGAAATCTGTGCTATAAAATCTCCACCTTTGACCAACCCCGAACAGTAGGTGGTGCTATGCACGAAGAATGTGAAAGTGAAAGTAGAGATTTACAATAAAAGAAGGACTTAAATATTGATCTGTTTCTCACCCACACTTATATCGCTTTAGAAGACATAGATTCAACCACTGGAGTCGCATGGTTGACTTTTGTGCTGGTTTTATGTGTTTTTTGGAGCGTCAAAGTTCTGGACACATTCACTTCCATTGTATGGACCTACAAAGCAGAGACATTCTTAAAAAATATTCGTTTGTATTCAGCAAAAGAAAAAAAGTCATACACATCTGGGAAGGCATGAGGGTGAGTAAATGATGAGAGAATTTTCATTTTTGGGTGAACCATCCCTTTAAGACCATCACCAAACAGTAGAGCAGTGCGTCTTCTCATGACAGTCAAACATAAAAATAGTTAAATAGCGTCCTCAGCTGACAACTGTTATGAATCTGAATATGACATTAAACATGTATGTTTCGCTTCAACTACTATGAGAACGTGCAAAATGATTGACAAGCAATAAGCACATCAAAGTTTTCTGATGGGGTGATCAACAAATGTGTCCGCGACATGCGGTCACATTTTTGTTTACTGTTTACACAGTCTAGTGTTGTCACAAAGTGAGACCAGTGAGCTATCTCAGGACACTTATTTCAGTGGTATCTTTATGGAAGAAGGGCATTTTTTGCATACCTTTGGATGAAAAAAATCCCTTACAGCACCTTTTAATCACAGTCCCTTATAGCGAAAAGACGTGTGAAGATTCTTTGTGTGTGTGTGTGTGTGTGTGTTCCACAGAACAAAAAATAATTACAAGTTTAAAGTGAAATTAGGTAAATAATGACAGTATTTTCTTCTTACGTGTGAACTATTCATATAAAGCCATCAAATGTAAGATCGTAAACACCAACTAGCGATATTCCGGGTTCAATACAAGTTAAGCTCAATTGACAGCATTTATGGCATAATATTGATTACCACAAAAAATTATTTAGACTTCCCTCCTTTTCTTTAAAAAAAGTTTCAAAAGTATAGCCAGAAGACATGCTAACATGATTTTTAATGTGATAAAATCGCTTACTAACCTTTTCTGTGTAAAGTTATATCAAATTTTACAACTTAAACCATAAAACGACCAAGAAAACGACAATTTTAACAACTTAGCTCAAAAAATACACAAGTTTTAACAGCAGAATTGTTCTTTTATAAAATTATAAACTTCACATTTCCGCCTTTTAAACCACTTTAAAAAATTGGCCCAATTCACTTCCATTGTAAGTACCTCACTGCAATCTCGATTTTTTAAGAAAAGGTGGGACAAGTTGAAATTCTTTTTTGTGGTAATCAACATTATGCCACAAATGCTGTTTATTGAGCTTAACTTGAATTTAACCTGGAATATTCCTTTAAGAAATAGTGTGCAATAAAAAGAAACTATTGCATTATTGCATTTTGATGCAATCATGTCTCTATTGCTCTTTCAGGGTCATGATACTTGCAGTCTCGAGGGACATGGCCACACAAGTCACATTTTGCCACCTCCTCAAAACTGAAAAATGACCAAGACCAAGCAACAAATTAGTGGCTGATTTTCCAGTTGATGGTCTGAACCTCGGCCTCTTGTCTAGCACTGAGAGGTCGGGTAGAAGAAAGCACACAGGCTTTCATTGTACAACACAAGGCTTAGTATTGTGAGACCGATTGGGATGAGCATCTCCTTACCCAAACCAGCTGATCGTTTTACCATAGCATTACTAACAGCTGTCAGGCACCTAACATTATGCAAAAAAACAAAAAAGTGTGAAATCAGTGTTTATTTATAGGCCTTGGTTTAATCAGAGCATACTGTGATTTTTGTTCTTGCTTAATTGTTATTACATTTGTAATCATTCTAATGTTAATCATTTATGTCTGATTGAGTAAACAATCTAAAACATAATGATTTTGTCAAACATATTTAGTCTGTTTTATTAATTAATAATGTTTTACTGGTTATCAACCATCTAATTATTGTACTTGTTATTGGTTATCAAACAATCACTTGAAACTCATAAAGACTGATGATTCTGATCACGTCTTGCACATGCAAGGCAGACATTGGCATTAAATTTGTTGAGCAATATTCCTTTGCGGGTGCCAAGATGCATTAAAGGTGCACGTAAGAGGCAAATGTTAGATATGAGTTTTAGATAAGAGTCTGCAGACTGGATGTTCCAGGCCAAGTCTCGATTGCTTGGTAACGTAGTCGCTCAATGCACCATGCATGGAGGAGAGCTGATCCAGCCAGCCATTCTAAAAGTGATTTTTGAGTCCATTAGGTTTTTATCTTTATGCCAATCTGTTGTGGCTGTATATCTCCAGAAACACAGATCGAGTACTTCAAAAAGGAAAAAAATAGCTTAGTTTTAGCAAAATAAACATAATATATTCAAAGCATATATATATATAAGGGATACCCCCCCCCGACTTTCATTCTTCCATGAAACACAAAAAAGACGCAAGCAGGATGTTTGCCTCAGTCACCATTTACCTTCATTGCATCATTTTCTATGCATCTTCTTAAACCTTTATATTCTCTTCGATGCATGCATGTGAATCCTGTAGACTATTTTTTAATCTTATGAAACCGTCACAACATAAATGACTTGCAACAAGGTTTGCTTCTATATTTCATCCAAATAAAATGATGATTTAAGCCTTAAAATAGCATTCATAAGATGGATGTAAATCCCTTATTTAGTTGCTGGGCAATATATCAAGCAGATTTGTTGCTTTGACCACCTCACCCAGTTTGTGTGCCTCATGCTGACCCATTTCACTTGAATGGACAGATGGTTTGATTTACCATAACGCCCGTAGTAAACGTGGACTTTTTGATGCGTGATATTACTGCGAATGTCATAGGCCACATTATCTAGCACAAAGACTGGCTGTCACTACGTAACCACAATTGCGCCATGCAAGGTTTGAGCACTTTATTGCTTATGGTTTAGAATGTTTGGTATGTGGTAGATGTTAATACTTAGGAAAAGAGAATAGACTTGGTGGTTTAAAAAAAATTATCAGTGCTGTTAGTTTTTTTTTTAATCACGATTAATTTTCTTTTATAGTTAATTGTGATTAATCACAGATTTTGAAAGTGCTGTAATCTGACACTATATACTCTTTTTCAGTCAAAATGCATTTATAGCCATCTTAAGAAAACAAAATATTAATATGCTTTAATATTTTCCAAACAAAGCCTTCCACAGTATAAAGATAGAAATGCACTAAATTCAGTTCACCAATTCAAGTAACATTAAATGTTTCCCAAAGTCTAAGTGGGAGTTAGATTTATTGAAAGAACTAGTCTCCCCATAGGTTACATATTCATAGCAATGGACATTAAATCTCTTAAACTCTAATTCTCCACAAATATTAATCTGCCGATAGACTATGGCTATGCACTTTGCTACAGCAATCGTGAAATTGCATTCATCACATTTAGGGTGTCAATGCCAGCGTCAAGTGCCACTTTGAACTCCACATGAAAAGTGCTTGCAAAAACATTGCGTTTTGGTGATAGTTAATACTTGACATGCTTTTGTGTTAATTGAAAAATGCATTATATAGGATGAAAAAAAAAAATTGTATTCCCTTTTCGGTCCTATCTGGGCTTGTTTTGTACACCAAATAGCATTAAAGAAGTGCTTTCTCCACGAGTTGATCACCAGTACGGAAGCGCTGTTGTGAAGCATAATGATTCCAGGTGGACACGTTACAAAAGTTCCACCTTTCTAACAAGTGTTCATAGTGGTTTATGCTGTATTAACAGCAAACGTTAATTGCGATTAAGAAAAACTAACATGTTAATTAAATGGGTTAACTTTGGTAGCTCTAAAATATCTAATCCACACCAAGTTTAGACACTTGAGTCAAAAGGAAATGCACTCATTTGCTAGGGAAACAAGCAAAGACACCCATGAATTTGTGGGAGTAAGGTCACAAACACATGCACAAAAGCTTGCAAAACAGAATAAGTACCAACTCGTTACGCTGTCCTAAGAATAAACTAGATTAAATAATCTTGGCCAGACACTTTATGGGTACAATAGACTTTGAACTGCTAGATTTGATAACAGGTGTCATTAACACATGATAGAAAAAGTTGCATGTTGTATTTAGATCAAGTTGAACACCACAGTTAATGAGGAGTTGCAAACAAACCACAGTCATGCTCAAACCTGCCCAGGTAAAGACGCCCATCATTCGATACAAAGCAAGTGATGCAGCTCTTATGAAACCAGATTAACAGACACTTTCTGGCTCAGTTTAGGATTAGAAAGCAGACTCAGCCCTCTGGTAAACATTTGCCCATGAAACTAGGTAGTGCAATTCAAAATGAGGAAGTCAGTGTCAATATAACAAGACAATTTAAGTTAATGCTTTATTTAATAAGTCACTATATTACAGCTCAATATAAAATCTGAAATCTTTTAGGACAAAGAAAAACACACACTTGAAAGTTGCATTACAATCTCACATGGGCCCCCATCAATTTGATACAATGCACAAGCATACATGAACAGCACAAGTGGGAATTGGAAATAGAAGGCACACCATTTTGCATGGACAAGTGCATGAGAGCAGCATAAACACAAAATCCCCCTCTTTAAAAAAATGGCATTGGCTGGAGATTAAGAACGTATAGAATTCTGGCTAATAAGAAGAACAGAATTACCAGCATTCCAATTCTTCAGCTTTGAATGACACATTAAGGGCTTTCTGAACAGGTGTGCTCTGCTGAAACGGTCAGTTTTAAGACTCATTACTCCCATAGCCATTTAACTTTAACGTCTGGAAAGCACCAAAGAGTTGGTGTAACTGCCAAGACTCTTGGGCAAGAAACCCTTTTGATTGCAGAGAGGAATCTACAGCCCTTTCAGTCCACTTCTACACCCCATCAATACCTGGTCCAACAGTTCAAGAATTGTCCACAATACTACATAAGGAAAAAAACACTCCTATCTCAACAGACTACCTCCACCGATTTCTCTCTTGTAACGATTTGTGAGGTGATCTGCCTGGACCGTGAGCTTGGATAAAACTGCAAACAGTCCACGGAGGTGGAAGTGGAATTGGCCCTCTAGGTCTGAACCATCCTCAGCATCTCCTTTCACCTGCTGCTGTGGCTCCTCCTGCTTCACAGCAATCTCCAGGAAGCTGGCACTGCCACCCATCTCCCTCTTCAGCAAGCCCCACTCCATGTCGTTCTTGATGGACTTAAGCAGGAGGTAATGCTCATACATGTCCCTCTGTTTGCTGGGGAAAGCGGGCTCGTTGTTGTTGTGACTAACAGGGGGTTGGCTTTCCTGTTCCACCAGAGGCACGTCCCGCAATAAGCTTGGCACCATGATGGTCTCGTCCATGTTGTTTGCAGCGGCCATGAAGCGGTTCATGACGTTGAGCAGCGAGTGCTTTTTGCAGTGTCCGTCGTTGCTGAGTTGCATCATGAACAAGCTAAAATAAAGGTTGGACTGCATTAATAATAATAATAATAATAATAATAATAATAATAATGCAATCTTGCCAAGCAACAAAACTACAGAACTCCCTCCCATTATAGTCTATGCAAGCTGCCCATCAATAAACACAGGCGACTAAAACAATACCCAAAATAAAATCGATTTTAAGTCCGTTACACATTATTTCAAATATTGTTTGTAAAACTGATTAGCGTGCAGAATATAACACTTGTACATACGCATCGCTTTAGCTGACCTTGCAATGACTACACAATAAAAACAGAGTTTGAAAGCATCACATCCAAATAACTAACCTGGATGAAACGGGTTTTTGGAGTGAAATAACCCAAAGGCAAAATATACAAAGGATAATAGCGTTGACAAGGATTCCAACAGCACCTACCGAGAAGAAAGTTACCTTCTTCTGCGATTCCAGGCGTCGACCGGTAGACTTTATACCGTTGACGTCATGTGGTGATGGGTCACATGTCCAATGAGGTACAGAGCTGCAATTGAATGATGGGTAATCGGACCAATCGTGCATCACCATTGTATCTCTATGTAAATGACCAGCATTAGGATGTCCGAATCATTGTAGGGAATCGGTTCGTTCAACAATTTGATTAAACTTAAAAAATAAAATAAAAAATAAATTTAAAAAAGTATCCCCCCACAAAGAACAAAGTAGCAGGTATTTTAGATAAATATAGAAATCTTAAAATCTTTTCACAAAAATCTTAATGCGTAGTGCGTCAATTAATTTTAATAGCTTCTCTGTATCCAGCAGTATCTATAGCCTACTATAGTACCTATTTTTTATTTGGACTTTTAAGAACAACAGAAAACGAGGCTTCCGGTAGGTAATTTTACAGCTATGAATATAATTATGACATTAGCAATATAAGCCTAATTCTCATTACTTATTTTTGTCACTCAAAGGTGTCCCAAAATGTCCTGCATATTAGTTTATTATTATTATTTTTAATATGATTATTAAAGGAATATTCCAGGTTAGCTCAAGCGACAGCATTTGTGGTATAAAGTTGACTATCACAAAAAATAATTTTGATTCGTCCCTCCTTTTCTTAAATAATAATAATAATAATAATTATAATAAAAATTTAAAAATTAAACAAAGAAGCAAAAATGTAAGTTACAGTGACACACTTACGATGGAAGTAAATGGGGTCAATTTTTTGGAGGGTTTAAAGGTATAAATGTGAAGCTTATAATTTTATAAAAGCACTTACATTAATTATTCTTAATTATTTGGGCTAAAGTTTTTTATATTGTAGGTTACTAAATTACCGGGATTACAGGGTTTACGTTTTTTTCTCTGCATGGCAACAAAGTTGTACAATTGGATACAACTTTACCTCCAGTTCACCTCCAGCACCTGTACAATCAGCACTGGTGCCCCCCAGGGATGTGTGCTCTCCCCTCTACTCTTCTCCCTCTACACCAATGACTGCACCGCCAAGGACACCTCTGTCAAGCTCCTGAAGTTTGCAGACGACACCACTGTCATCGGTCTCATCCGAGATGACAAAGAGTCTGCATACAGAAGGGAGGTTGAACAGCTGGCTGTCTGGTGCAGTCAAAACAACTTGGAGCTGAACATGCTTAAAACAGTGGAGATGATTGTGGACTTTAGGAGGAACCCCCCAACTTTAACCCTGCTCACCATTCTGAACCACACTGTGGCAGCAGTGGAGTCATTCAGGTTCCTGGGCACTACCATCTCACAGGACCTGAAGTGGGGGACTCACATTGACCCCATTTTGAAAAAGGCCCTGCAGAGGTTGTACTTCCTTCGCCAGCTGAGGAAGTTCAACTTGCCACAGGCGCTGCTGATACAGTTCTACTCAGCAGTCATTGAGTCTGTCCTCTGCACTTCAGTAACTGTCTGGTTTGGAGCAGCTACCAAGTCAGACAGAAGATTTTAAAGGATAGTTCGGACTGCTGAGAGGATTATTGGCATTCCCCTACCCACCCTCCTAGAACTGTACACATACAGAGTGAGGAAAAGGGCTGGTAAAATCACCCTTGACCCCATTCACCCAGCACACTTACTTATCGAACTGTTGCCCTCTGGCCGGCACTACAGAGCACTGAGCACCAGAACAACCAGGCACAGGAACAGTTTTTTCCCTCAGGCCATTTACCTCATGAACAGTTAAAACGGCCCCCAAATACTTTCCTTTTGTCAGTACAACCATGGGCAATATTCAATACATCCATTCCTACTTGTATTTCATTTATATTCTTTAACATATCCTACCTCTTCTTCAATACATCACCTGCATTTAACTATATATCTTTATATAAAATATTCAAACAACATTATTGCTCTACTGCATATTTCTTTTGTTTTATCTGTTATATCGTATTATTTATTTTTTATGTTACTACATGTATATACGTTTAAATGTATGTGTTTCCATTTATGTATTTATACGTTGCATTTTCTTTGCACTGGAAGCTTCTGTCACCATGACAAATTCCTTGTGTAAGCATATTGGCAATAAAGCTCATTCTGATTCTTTACACCGAAAAGGTCAGTAAGCGATTTTTCCGACATATATTTGGTCAAATACTATGTTGTTTATGGCTGCAACACCTTTCAGTGTTGGAGTGAATTACAAACGCTTTGCGAATCGGTTCGAACAAATCATTAAAAAGAGCCGGTTCAAAAGAACCGACGTCACTATCAAGGAAATCTAATATACCGGTTTGTCAATACTTATTTTATTTTTATTTTTTTTTACAAAATCTAGTCCCTCCACACAGTTTAACACACCGGACAGATTCGGTCTTTAATAATGAGAGCGTGGTCAAAAATAGTGACCGATACCAAAATCAACTATTTTCCGTTACGGTTTAATTTGAGTCAATAATACGAGGCTAGCTGTCGTTTTGTTGTCGATCAATTTAAATAATTTTTGAGCTGTAATTCTGCTTTGTAATGTGCAATTATGAGGTCCAACCCAAGTTGCATAGTACGTCTTTATTTCTAAACATAAAGCAACAGCGCCATCTAATGGTCTTGTGTCTAAGGCCTCTGCTTGAGCAAAAAAGTCATCCAAAAACAAGTTTATTTTTCCTAGAAATAGAGTTTCCACAAAAAAGAACAACAGACTATTGACAATATAGTTGTCTTATAAATAAAAGTGAACATGCCCAAAAAGTAATTCCATAGGCTGACAAAATGCATGATGGCTTATCTGCCTTAAAATGAGTAACAATAATATGCATGTTGGAAGAGAAAATTGACAGTTTAAAGCATTAAACACATGATTTTCTTTATAAATGCAAATACGATTAAAAAAGAAAAACACTTGTTGTACCAAGGAGTTGATATTTCTGTTATTGTATGTACATTTTAAATATCGTTACTGACAAACGTCTGTGACAGTTTCACATTTTTGTAGACATATCCAAGTTAAAGAGAGACTACTTTTTTTTTTTTTTTTTTTTTTTTTTAAGCTCATCACAGTCATGGCATTCAGCAGTTCATGTTATTACTATACTATCATGGCTACATCAATAAATGAAGACTACAAATAACTACATTTTCTCAAAAGCAATCCAAATTTTTTCTGTAACAAAACCAAATTATCTGGTGATAAGGCCTATAAAAACAAAACTTAATATGCTACATACTGGGTGGATAACACAGGATCTCAAAAGGAATTATTGAATTATCAAGTTTTACTCAAATATACTTTTTGGCAAATGTTGAGAAAAGGTTCAGGTTTCAAGGAAAAAAAAAACTTTATCATTTTAGCTCTATGTTAAGTTGATGTGTACAGCACACAATCTGCTGCTTAACTGACTGAGTATTTCTGGTTTAACACTGGGTAAAATGTATGCACGTAATACAAACATCTGTGCATCTAACCATGGTTATATTTACAGTGTGGCAAAACAACTGAAACAACTGCAAAATTGTCCTGTCCCTTAGGAGTGGGTACCATCCCTTCAATCTAACAAGCAACAAGAAATATTGTTAAAAAGCAGCGAGAAAGTCTCTAAAATGAAATGCTTAGCTAAGGCACACATACAAAACACTGATACTACATGATTTCCCTTTGTGTCAGGTTCAGTCCTTGGTGATCCTGAGATGATATCCTGTAAAACAGGAAGCGACAGTAAGAAGTGCTAGATAATAAAAACTAGTGATTTAACTGCATTTTGTCATGTTTTCATGGCTTCAACATTAAATAACACAAAATGTACTGTATAATAAGAAAATATACCTGTGGTGGAGGATTACTACACCATCTCATATTGGTTGTTGGTGATATAGCGAGACAGACAGCATGCCAGGAATATTCCAATAAGCTGATGAGGATTTGAATGTCAAATAAAGACAACAGAATTACTTTTAGAAACATTCAAAAATACTTATGTCACAAACGGGATGTGACAAATACCTGGAAGAAGGCTATTCCAAAAGATATTCCAGCAATAATCCCAAGATTAGCCTCCAACGTGGTAGTCATCAGAGAGAAACAGCCCTGCAAGGAGGATTTTCATTTTACAATGTCAGATATTTCTTATAGAAGTGTGTTCATTAGGGAGTATTCTGAAACAATCAAGTTCTTACCTGCTGGTACACCACTGCTGCAGCCAGCTTGAGATCCTTCAGTTCTACAGTAGTGCAATTACCGCCAGCAGTCGGATTACAGCAACTTTTGGGGATGCCCACTTTTTGGAAGTACTCTGTGTTTGCCCAGCTAGTGTAGTTCTTTTCTCCGCAGCACTGCAGCTACAATGGACAGAATAATATCATTCATGAGTCAGTCTGAGACAGGGTAGGACATCATTATAGCATGATTCCACTGTACTAACTAACATTTTCATATTTTGTAGGCGTTGCGCTATGAATCAAACAAATACATCCTTACTGTTCTCTGGATCCTGTCCAGATCGTTGCTTCTAATGTCCGTACCAGTGTAGGCTGATTCTGCACTTTTATAAACATCTTGAAGTACTGCTTTAATCTAAAAGGAATTAATGGTTGTAGGTGGTGAATGACATAAGAAATACTATATGTAAAGGCTCAAGAATGAATAAATTACCTCATGTCTAAAAATGAAGCCGGATATGCCTGCCACCAGTTCGGCTAAGAACACCAGTATCAGGAACATAGCATACTAAAAAAAAATAAAAAAATAAAAGGAGGAAATACAAAATGGGAAAATGTTTAATAAACACAATTAACACAAACGGTTTGAAAACATGTACAACTTCTCAAGTCAAATCAATCTTGCTTATCAAGTTTCACGCATGGGTGTTTCAACTTCTCACAAGTAATTTCATGTCTAAGGGGATGATTTTTATTCAAACGAACAGATTTAAACTTTTTGTTATTTGAAGGTCACATTCAAACTGACTTGAAACTTCTTACTAGGCCTTCATCATTTATTTTCGGTACCTTTAAATGCCTTTTACTGTCGTTCAATATTAAATTATGAAGATCCAGCATTAAACTACAAAAGTATTGCTTGTTTAAAACTATGATAATCTAATCAAGGAGTGAAATACCTCTTGCTAGTAAAATTAACGAATGTCCCATAGTTGTACTGTAATTTCCACCACACCAAACAAGTTTTTCCAAAAGTTAGTATACTTGTTAACTAAGTTGACAAGTGTCAGCGAAGAGCGTGCTTGAAATCAAATAGAGACCTTTGATGTTTTAAGAAAATAAAGAAAATTCTAGGTAATTATCAGTTGTGAACAGATTATTATTATTGAGCGTTATTTCCAATCAAGCTGTACTTTTGCCAAATTGTGCAAATAGCATGAAAATATTTCACTGTGTGTATTTAGGATACATAAAATTTTAGCTTTGAAATTAGCCTTAGCAAGGCAAAAGAGTAAGACATTTTATTCCAAAAACATGAAAAACTTCATTTCCATCATCATCATCACCACCACCACAGAATTCTATTCTACACGGTGGTGTAAAGTTTCATGACTTTAAGAAAAAAATGACATAAGTGTCGTGTACATACACTGTTGGACATTGTTAGAAGTAAAATTAATAAATAAAAAAGTAGGGAGAGTGTGAAAAATGTTTTAATGATGCTTTAATTATAAGAAGTCCACTGTGTTAAACGGATAGTTCACCCAAAAATGAAAATTCTTTCATAATTTTCTCAGCCTTATGCCATCCCAGACGTGTATGACTTTCTTTCTTCTGCTGAACACAAATTAAGATTTTTAGATGAATATTTCAGCTCTGTAGGTCCTTTCAATGCAAGTGAATGGTGACCAGACCTTTCAAGCTTCAAAAGGCATATAAAGGCAGCATAAAAGTAATTTACAGTATAAGACTCTGTATTCTGAATGCTTCAGAAGCAATATGATATGAGTGGGTGAGAAATAAATCAATATTTAAGTCCTTTTTTACTATAAATCTCCACTTTCACTTTCTTAAAGTGAAAGTGGAGATTAATAGTAAAAAGGTATTGAAATATTGATCTGTTTCCCACCCAAAGTGACTGTATCACTTCAGAAGACAATAATTTAACCACTGGAGTCGTATGGATTACTTTTATGCTGCCTTTGTGCTTTTGGACCTTCAAAGTTCTGGCCACCATTCACTTACATTGTAAAGACTTACAGAGTTGAGAAATTCCTTTCTAAAAATCTTTGCTTGTGTTCAGCTGAAGAAAGTTGTTAACATCTGGGATGGCATGAGGCAATGATGAGAATTTTCACTTTTGGGTGAACTACCCTTTAAATGTGCTCAAAGTTGAAGAAACATCCATTTATGAAATCTATCACCCTCAGTGCTGAGATAGTTATCTTGCAATATCTCTCTAGAACTGACCAGTTTCAGCATCCATGGACTCCCACGGCAGGTCGCAAAGCAACCAAACAATCCAAAGATGATGATGATGGCTCCGGTCCCAATGAGGACATATGGTGCATTGGTGCCCTTGTCAGAACTCAAGAGTAGGTCGAATTCCAAATTGACTTTCCCCCATACTCCAACGGCCAACAAGATCACTCCTGTGAACTACAGAGAACAGGTAAAGACTCTCAGACATTTTCAATAGGTGTGCTGTTTATGGATGGCCTGAAACACAAAATGATTAAAGGCCTGTGCCTTACTCACCCCAATTCTCAATTACAACCTTGCAAACTGTGTAATTACACTTACACAGCTTCATACCAGCTCTGACCGTTTTTTAGAGCATTTATTAAAAACATTTTGTCTTAAGGGAAAGCTCAAGTTTTGTTACAACTGTCCTAAACAAATATCAGCCTTGACCTACAGCATTTAAGAACTGATCAAAATAATTAAGGTCAACTAAGTCTGAATCTTTGACTTTGACATTTCTTCATCCACTTTCCTCTCAGCAGTAGGGGTTGTAAGTATGACCGTCTGGCCATCTGTCTCCTGCCTGCTGGAAATCACAGTAAATAGCAATAAATGGTCCAGCTAAAACAGCTGCATCGGACTTTGCACCCATTAAGGCCACGTTTGATTAACTTTTTATATCACTTTCCACACTGAATCACTGTATAAATCAATATATTTGAATGGAAGTCAAAAACAACTAACTTTTCTTCGCACGACAACAAAAAGCTGAAAAGTTTTCTAATTTTCTACAGGAGAGACTTGAATCAATATCCTAAAACTGAGATTTCACTTCATAACAGCTTTGAAACATTAAAGGCTTATTTAGATAAACAGTAAATTAATCGATTAAAAACTTTGAAACATTAAAGGCTTATTTAGATAAACAGTAAATTAATCGATTAAAAACTTTGAAACATTAAAGGCTTATTTAGATAAACAGTAAATTAATCGATTAACAACTTTGAAACATTAAAGGCTTATTTAGATAAACAGTAAATTAATCGATTAACAACTTTGAAACATTAGAAGCTTATATAGATAAATGGTAAATTAATCGATTAACAACTTTGAAACATTAGAAGCTTATTTAGGTAAATGGTAAATTAATCGATTAACAACTTTGAAACATAAGAAGCTTATTTAGGTAAATGGTAAATTAATCGATTAACAACTTTGAAACATTAAAGGCTTATTTAGGTAAATGGTAAATTAATCGATTAACAACTTTGAAACATTAAAGGCTTATTTAGGTAAATGGTAAATTAATCGATTAACAACTTTGAAACATTAAAGGCTTATTTAGGTAAATGGTAAATTAATCGATTAACAACTTTGAAACATAAGAAGCTTATATAGATAAGCGGTAAATTAATTGATTAACAACTTTGAAACATTAGAGGCTTTTTTAGGTAAACGGTAAATTAATCGAGAAATAATCCTCCATTAAGCCGGTAACAATACATGACTTCGGCAGGCTCTATTTGGTCATTTATGTCTTTTGATAATCAAATGATACATGAACAAAAAATAAAAACTTGAAAAGCTAAGAAAATGTATCCTATCTTGTGTTTAAATGAGGGGGAAAACTTACTCCAAATCTGAACTAGGATCGAAACTAAGAAGCACAGCTGTTCGTTGCCCATTGTTCAGAGTAAGTTAGCTGTGCAGATAGCCGTCTCGAGCTAACAGCGAATCTGATGAAAACACACAAACTCACCCAGAAAATCAGACTGTACGAGACGAGAAACGTCTTCAGACACGTTATCACGGGTTTGGTTTGCAGCCGTGCGGATGGAGGGGACATTTCTGCGTTTATTTGTCCAGCTGATGTGGCTGGCGACGGGATTTCTCGGTGAAGAGTGCTGGAAGAAAAGTTGCGGTTTGCAGTGTGTTGAAGTTTGTTTTGGAGCTGAATGGTGAAAATGGTGCTTTTCCTGACAGGAAGTGCTGTTTTCCAAGATAAAGGACTGGTAATCTAGTCTAGGAAAGCTGTAAATAGAACAAAATTAAAATGCCGGATGATTTAACAAAATTAGAAAATAATTAAAAGAATAACAGAAAGACGTTTCGAGTTTGGATATTTCTGAGAAATTTGAAACACGTGGAAATGTGTACTTTAAACTACGCGTGCTTATTCAAAGCCTTGACATACTGGTAAACATAATTTCCACCAAAATACCACCATATGTGCTACAATTCTAGCAAAAATGTACCCTTTTTTTTTTTTTTTTTTTTTTTTTTTTTTTTTTTACATGCACCATGGTAGTATCTGAAGTATTACTTGAATATGCCAATCATTCAGTTGCATTGTAACAAACACCAAATTAACTGGTATGTTGGTGGAATATACCAGTTAAAACAGGGGTGGGCAACTATTTTGGTACAGGGGCCACATCGGGCTTTAAGAAGTGCATAGGGGGCCACATTGTACTCCTTTTAACCCCAGAAATAGTTGTGTACTCAATTTTATGAAGTGTGTATGTGACTAATGGGACTATTCTGCAGTTGCCTAAAGTGTTGAATTGCTCTACAAAGGTAGATACTTTTCTATCAGGCTTTAAAAAAACTGAATAAAGGCTAAGCATAATTATAAATGATGTATTTTACCACCTCTACCTGGTAATTTATTATTCAATTGAACACTCTTTACAGCAGGTATCTGTTTTAATAATAATAAAAAAAATAAATTAAAAAAAAATAGAACTTTTTATGTCTGTCAAAGCCTGCCAGTTTACTTATTTTATTCTCAAAACATTCCCCGTTTAAGCGCTAAAAGGGTCATGATGCGAGTCTCGTCAATGGTTGGCCCGTCAAAGGTTTGGCTTTCCATTCAGCAAGCAACTGAATAAAACAAACTGCATGACTATGATAAATGATCACTGCAAGAGTTAGATTATAAATTGCACAAATAAAAAATACATATTCATCTCTCTCTAGCTTTTGCTCGCGTGTCAATGATTACCACTCCGCGTGTCAATAATGCCGAGATCTATGTTTATATTTTATTAAAGTTCATCACTGAGAGGTTTGCCAGCAAACTTAGTAGCACCAAACAGCACAAGAAGCCTCTTTTCCTTGAGAAGAATATTGCACTAGAGATCGATAAGTTTGTTCAAAGCGAGAGTGCACTCCCATGCATGATTACCAGATTGCACAACATTAGGCGGAATATTTCCAATTTGTATAAATTTCTAATTGGGGAGTTTGCATCTCTAATCTGGCAACTATACTGAAAAATCCAATGAAAAAACGCTTTTAGAATAAATGAACCGCGGACCAGATTAAACCATGTGGAGGGCCATAAATTGCCCATGTCTGAGTTAAAGGGATATTTCATCCCAAAATGAAAATTCTCTCATCATTTACTCGCCCTCATGCCATCACAGATGTGTATGACTTTCTCTCTTCTGCTGAACACAAATGAAGATATTTAGAAGAATATTTCAGCTCTGTAGGTCCATACAATGCAAATGAATGGTGATCAAAATTTTGAAGCTCCACTAAGCAAATAAAGTCAGCATAAAAGTAATCCATAAGACTCCTGTTGTTTAATTAAAGTCTTTGAAGTGATCCAGTTGATTTGGGTGAGAACAGACCAAAATACTACTCTTTGTTTTCACTGAACATCTTGACAGCAGTCTCCTTGGCAGTCATGATTTCAAGCTTGATTACACTTCTTAGTGCTTGGTGCATGCACAGAATGCTAGATGACGCTAGGAAGTGTAATTGAGCTTGAAATCATGATTGCCAAGGAGACTGCTGTCAAGATTTATATTGAAAAAAAAAGTTGTATTTTGGTCTGTTCTCACCCAAAACCGACTAGATCGCTTCAGAAGATATGGATTTAACCACTGGGGTCTTATGGATTACTTTTATGCTGCCTTTATGCCTTTTTGGACCTTCAAATTTGGTCACTATTCGCTTGCATTGAATGGACCAACAGAACTGAGATATGTTTCTAAAAATCTTCATTTATGTTCTGCAGAAGTAATACATTCTTAGATGTCATGAGGGTGAATAAATGATGAATAGTTCCTTTTTGGGTGAACTATTCCTTCAGAGGCAACCATAATAGATAGCCATTATAGACAACCATAAATAATCAATTTCAAAGTCCTGTGTCATTTTAGTGTGGCAACCTTGCATCATATAATGTATGGCAGAAAATGAAAACACAATAAGGGAATGAATAGATGATTAATAAAAAAATAATAAAAAATAAATAAAAAATAGGCTATTTAAAAAAAGGTAGCAACAAATGTTTAGAACAATGTGATTATTTTTAAACACTTCTTTAGAGCTTTCTTGCTCAAGTAAGACACAAATGCATTGAATAGAATGATAGAATACTGTTATTCATTTGATATAAATATGTTCCATTGTCAAATGTAACTTTTAGGGACTTTAAATATCAAACAAACTGTGCACATAATAGAAAGTATTAGTATTCGCAGTTGCAGCAAATGCAACTGAATGATAAATGCATTTGAAATTGTAGTTTTTGTTGTTTGCAGTTTTGGGATGTATTCTATTTTATCACAATTTGGTCAAAGGTATATAAAAAACTATATATTTGCTTTAATTGTATAACATTTAATTTTCTCTACCACAAGATGGTGGTATAAAACAAGTAGCTAAGTGAATGCAAGTACATGAATTACATATGCACATGAAACTACACAATGCTCTTGTCCACTTTTTAAATCTATTTTGTCTTTCCTTGTGCCACTTATAATTTGCCTCGGCAGTCTTCCAAATAGGACATGATCATTTCAAGAAATGCGATCCTTGGGTATTGGGTACATCTTATAACGTGTATTTTCATCGGTTTCACAACAGAAACGCAGTACAACTGTTTATATGTTACTCACTGTTACTGGAAACTATGGAAAGAAGTTAATGTGAGTTATTTCAAAATTATTACACTGGAAATGATGATGGGATGTCTATTGAGATTTAGTAAGTCACTGGCCTTCCACTCACTTAGACTTCAAAAATAGTCATTTATTTTTAAATGTATATTTATTTTATATTATTGTATAGAGCTGGGTAATTTCATGTGTAATTTCAATATTTGTACAAAAAATAATACATATTTTATTTCCAGTATACTTTATTTTAAAGCAATACATAATAATGTAATTGTTTTCACAGACTTTGGAAAGTAGACTGCTGTGTTTTTGAGCAAAAAGTTCAGTCCAAGCAGAGACTGGAATGGAGCTTGTGTCAATTTAGGAGATCAAAAGACAAAGTAAGTATCCATCAGTCACACAGATGCCTGGGTATGTAGTAGGTAAATGGTATATATAGCTAGAACATGTTGAAAGTTCACAATGCTTTAGATGTGTAAACATAAGGCATCAGTTTGAGGAGCTAATGTCTGCCTGTTTCAGTTGTTGTATAATGATGTCTACTTCTATCCCCAAACACCTCGTTGGGGGAACTGGAGCATGAGAGGGATTGCTAACCTGACTTCATGCTGCAGATGGTGAGCAAAAGGCAAATTCCTGTAAGTAAATTCATGGCAGTGAAAAATGTGTATATTTATATGTTTGTGCATCATTGATGCTGCTTACTGTCACACATTAATTAAAAGGTTCATTCCACCAAGTCATATCATGGACTATATCATCAGATGACTTATAGTTTAGAATCGAAATGGCAAAACAATTTGGTAGGCTGTTTAATCTATTTACCGTATTACATTGTTACTGTAGGGCTCAGAAAAAAAATAAAAGTGTGGGAATTATAAAACAATGTGCAGAAAACAATACAAAATAGTGTTACTTTTATTTTCTAGTTGAAAATATAAAATTACAAGAACTGGTATTTTTTCCTTAAGTAAATGATTGATTATTTTCAAATGGCAATGCTAGCAATGTAGCAAAAAGAAACCTGTATTTCAACATGCAAAGCTTTATTTTATGTTTCAAATGACATAGCTATAATGGAATTTCGGGGACAACTGAAAGATTGAAAGAAATCAATATTGTGCATTGTTTGTGTATTTAATTTTGTATCTGGAAACATTATGTGAGGTCCTCTTTCACGCAAACTAAATTAGATTTAAAATAAACAGCCATTTACCCAACACTAATGGCTATAACCTTTCAGTATGGTTGAGTAAGCGAGGGAGCCTTAATTGTGTGTGTTTGAAAATGTGTAAGTACTGTATGCACAAACACCTCTGATGTTCTGAAGTTCCATAGCCACTTCACTGGCTCCACTTACACAAGCACATCCTCTCATAATTTCTCACACACGCTCAGATTCTCTCTCCCTCCAGCACACATCCGTGCACACTTTCTCCCCCTCTTTCTTTCCCACACATCTGCACAGGGTTTATGATAAGTCAAGAGTCCTGCTTGTGTTGTGCCAAGAGCATAGGGTCAGATTTCTGCTTTATACCTCGCCTCAAAGCTCCACTGCTTTACTCAATTTCACATGAGGTCTCACCATGAAACTCCCTGGAGTTTCTGTATGTGATGGAGTGTGAAGGATTAATTTGTGTGTATGATTGGGGTTTTAGGTTAATTAAGTTCATTAAAAGTTAATTAAGGAAACAATCATTTTCTGGCAACATATTTATCCTTTAAAGTTTGCAACTGCCAAGCCCTCTTTATGTTGCAACTTTATAAGAACTTGCAATAAACTCAAGCTCAAATATGGTTGAAGACAGACTTAATTCAGTGGACATGAGATTTAAACTGTCTGGACCCTGAATATATGGGTAGCACTTTACATGAATCTTCCCTTTGTTATGGGTTTATAAAGGGGTTCATTAATGACTAATAATTCATATACAAATTCGTTATACAACATTAATATTAAGTTATAACAACATGCTTTCATGCAATACCTGCAAAATATTTTTATACACAAGTTATAAATGCTTAATAACACTCATTTAACATTAGTAACCTATGAAAATGTATATCTTAATGCAAAGTGGGCAGATGTAAAGCATTTATTAAGGAGTTGTCAACATTCGAAAGCTGTACATAAAACTTCAGTATGGTTTAATGGTCATCAGAATTTATTATATGCTGTGAATGAGTATTTATTTTTATTTTTTCAGAGGTTAATAGATTTTTTCCACTGTTTTTAACTATTGTTATAGCCATTGACAATAAAGGCTTTTACTATATTTTTGATCTGGAAGTGTGCTTTGATTTTCCTTTTTCTTTTTTGGAACATGAAGCGGACAGTTGGAAAATGACATAAGCCCTCCTTTTAGTCTCAAAATAAAAGTATATTGTTAATAAATCATTTATTAGGGCATGACACTTTTTTTTTATTCAAATTAGTTTGAATAAGTGTATTTATTAAGCATGTATAACATATAAGTTAAAATGCTCATTATTTGGCAAGTATTGGATGAAAGTGCCCCTTTTATGCAGTGTGTTACCAAAAATGCATATAAATGATTTATAATGCATTTATAAATAACTTATTAGTCATTAATTAACCCCTTTATTAACCCCACACAAGGGAACATTAATGTAAAGTGTTACTATCATAGGATATTCATGTAGCAAAGACAACCAGGCTCTAATCTGTATTTAGTGAACTGTTTTATGCTCCATGGTAGAACACAAAAACAGTAATCTGTCCTCCCCCCTGACGCACACCTAGCCGATTGCCCACGCAAATCAGTGGGGCCAGGTTACACTTATTTCAATTGTACAATTTAGCCAATAATGATAAAAGCTTAGATAATGATATGTGCCATAAAGTTTTGCGCTCTCATTTGTAAACATCTAAAACGACATTAATTTTTGTTGTTGTTGTTGTTGAAAGCACAGTAGTGCAGTAAAGCATTGGGACATTTGAACTATGCACCAGCTTTAGAAGACTTGTGAGTTGATGACTTTGACTGCGCTCGCGGATGTCTCACAGCGCGTGAAGTGCCGCGCGCGCAAGAGAGGCGCACCGTCTGCCGAGAGCGCGTGAGTCAGATCGCGTGCAGAAGATAAAACCCAAAGTGCTTTAACAATACGATCGCGTTTGTGAGTGATTATCACTGAGAAGGAACTGAACAGCTCTTCAGGCGTAAGACACGCATATATTCCCATACACTGAGCGCATAAGAGGCGCGCGAGCCTAGGCAGCTCATTGTCGTGTGGTTAATTCTGTTTGTTTTAATCACAGGGACTGTCGGGAAGTCTACGGGGGAAATGGATCTGTAAAGGGCCCGGCCATCGGACCTTAATGCAACATCTTTACCGCTTAGTTAATGTAAGTGTTGACGGAGGGGATCATATGATGGCAGCTCTGATGGCTTCAGGACTTTGGTTTGTCGCTCTCAGCCTGGCAGGTAAGCAAGCAGAGCTCCTTCTATGGATTACTTATGATCAAATGCTATTGCCATTCAATTAAAGTGTTTTAAGAGTTATATTCTGAGGTTTAATAACACTATTTTTTGGATTGACTGTATATTGCAATGAAATCCCAATTAAAATAACACTTAAATTACACTGTTAATGTAGGCAAATGATCTGTTCTCACATAGGATAAGGAGATAATTAAAAATGAACTTTTATTTATGATTACTTGATCTTTTGGTCTTTAGTTTGCATTCGTGGTTGGTGCTTCTAATAAATTGGGACAGTCCATTATATCTAAACACAAGTAATGTGAAATTATCACTTAAAATCACCAATCAGTCTGGCATTAAACAAGAAACTATGTATATTAGTTAATAATTATGGCTAATAAAAATGATTTACAATGCATTATCTCAACATATACAGATACAGTGAAGTCTGGAGGTTACAAAAATATTAATATATCATATTATAATATATCCAGGTTACCAATGTATTATCCAATAATGTAACTACATGTTCAAGATTAAGAATAGTTTAAGAATGTAGTTTTGAAAAACCCATATTGAATGACCATTAATCTGAATATTGAATCATTATATCATCATAGTGTGACTGCCTTTTATCAAGGCTGCATGGCCATGTGCTGTCAGGCTCTCAAGGAAAAGTTTTGAAGGGTGACCAATGAGTATGTGTGGACCTTGGGAATGTGCACATTTCAGGATTATAACTTTTTTTTAGGATTGTGTGTAAATCTGATTTCAGTCCTTTTCAGGGCTTGGGTAGTAATAGTGTGTGTGTGAGTGTGTTGTAGTTCTTGAGGCACGATTACTCTGGCATAACTCTGATTAGATCTTTTGCTCAGTGAGTCAGAACTGTAGAGAGGGTCTCAAAATGTTTTTATGAATGCACGCACCCAGATAGATAAAGAGAGAGAGAGAGAGAGAGAGAAAGAACAGAATTAGAACTTCAGAGAAGTCTTGTTTCGCATACTTCAGATTGCTTGCACTGTGTAGAAATTTGTATTTAGTCATTCAATGCTTAAAGTGATCGTTCACCCAAAAATGAAAATTCTACCATGAAAATAAGTACCTTCACGACTTTCTTTGTTCTGTGGAACACAAAAGGAGATTCTTGTAAAATGTTGGAGACTAACAGCCTCAGTCACCATTCACTTTCATTGTATGTAAGTGAGTATACCTTCCGCCTGATGTCTCCTTTTATGTTCCACAGAACAAAGAAAGTCATACATTTCTACATTCAGCTTTAACACACTTTCATATAATCAAGCATCTACCTTTACATGTATTCATTTAGCAGACACTTTTATCCAAAACAACTTACAAATCAAGGAGTAACACAACAAAATTGATTCATCCTAGAGAGACAAGAGGAGTGCCTAAATTCAAAGTTCCAGAAAAGTACAAAAATACAAGCTAGTATAGAGACATAAGTGAGACTATTAGACAACAGAATGAAAATAGAGACTTTTTTAAGTGTAAGAAAGAGTAAGTACAGTGTTCATGGAAGAGTTGTGTCTTTATAGATAGAGACTCAGCTGTCCTGATGGAGTGGGGAAGATCATTCTATGTAGGTACACTGAATATGAAGGTTTTGGAGAGTGATTTTGTACCTCTTTTTGATGGTACCTGAGGTGCCGCTCCCTCACTTACTGCAGATTTCTGGAGGGAACATACACTGTAAAAAGTGATTTTGTCTTTGTTGTCATAACTTAAAATGTAGAGTTAGAATAACTGCCCTGGATTGATCTTGAGATAACTCAATTATCCAAATTTCTGTTGGCTTAACTTGTGATTAGTAATTAAATTTTAATTAAACTGAAATAAAAAATAAAAAAAATAAGTCAAGAGGCGACAGCTTGGTCCCTAATATGGGTAATGAATAATAACTACTCAAAGGTTAGGATTTCAATCAAATGACAGAGTTTACTGAAGATGAAGTGTTTTCCATTCTCCACAATTCCAATGGCAACAGTCAGAAAGGCAGGTTACAGATGAGTCCAGGGAGCGAACTAACATAAAACACAGAATTTGTTTTTATAGGCATATGCAAAATGTAATTGTTACAGGTTTTTCTAAGATTCTGATAGGTTACAATATGAAAACATATTCTAGATCTGCCTTCAAGCAAACAATAATTAGGTAGTCATATCATTAATCACATTAAAAACATGAAGTTCTCATCATGGGTCTAGTAGACTTGTATGCAGGTGTCAGAGGTTAGCTATTAGTTGTAAATACTTTGCTTTCCGAAGTCCTAATTATTTCGCCACGCTAGAGTCACTTGTTAAAAATGGACTATAAACACGTTGTGACAGGTATCTTGCTCTCTTTATTAAGGAGGAAGCGGGAGCCGGGTAAACAATCCACGCAGTCTTTTATTGACAGCTCTTTTCAGTGTAACACCAAGTATTAGCTTTTCAGCACAACATGCACTCACAACACAAACTCAGCTGCGTGCATCTCTCTCTCTCTCCCCTTCGACAGTCTGAACACCCTTTTTATCCCCTACAGCTCTCACTGAAACACAGAACAGCTGTTTGAGATAATTTCCCACAGGTGTCAATCATAACCATTGTCCTTCTCCCGGCCTTGCTCTCCACAGACGTTGCTCGGCCACGGCCACATCACCACACACGTCTACAACTAGATAATTTAGACAGGGTAGCTTGTGTATTATCTCTGCTGCAGCCTTTCCGTGGCCTTGGTTGAAATGCAGGTCTCACCATTTGAGAAAACTCTAGGGACAGGAACAAAAGTCCAATATAAAAGCTACTATAAGGAATATTTAAGCTACACAAAAGTTGTAAAATAAACAATGATTAGTGATTAGAAATTGTTCTGTATATATCAGGGGTGTCAAACATACAATGATTTGCAGAAAAAAATAAGTAATGTTTGAAAACATACACATTGATTTAGCCTGTAACTTGGGTAAGATGTATTCTAACTATTTTTTTTATTAGCAACAGCAGAACAGATATACATTAAAATTTGTGGTGTTGCATGTAGCTATGTTATAATTTGCATGATCAGTGAAATTTCTTTTAATTACACGGGACATGCATATCAGCAAACATATGTCTGAGGGTGACACAAGTTCCATGGCCATACATTCCCAGAGTGAAGTTTCTCACGGAAATAATGACAACATGGACAGGTCCAATGATAAATATTAGATGTAAAAACTGTTGCATTGTTTCTGTGGCAGGTTTCAGTTCCTTGCCGTTTATGTTCAGTTTCAGATGGTTTATTGAGGCTAAAGCTCCAGCCAAAAAGTGAGAGGTTCTATCTTTTTTGTAAATATTATTGTTCGATTCCCTTCAACTAATTGTGTTTGTATTTGTGATTTAACCTCTGGTTAATGAAATAAGTAAATTCCATGTTTTTACTTTTGTTCAGAGTAAAATTAGCACCCACCAACCCGCCAAATGTGGATATTTTATACGCAGTGTTTGTAGCGAAGACGCCGGGGCAGTAGTGTTAAGATCCATGTGCAGTTTAATAAAAGTAGGAACAGTACAACAAAGTAGCAAACAAAAGGATAAACATCACAACAGGCAAGGGTTCGGTAAACAGGAGACAGTCCAAGAAATGCAAACCAAGTAAATCCGAGAGACAGAGGGGTAATCCAGTAAACAGGCAATAGGTCCAAAAACTGACAATAAGGCAGGGAAATACGATCAACAGGCAGGAGTCAAAAACACAGGAAAAACAGGAATGGTAATAACGCTCAAAATTGCAGACTAGGCAGAACAAGACTTCGCAATGAATGCATGTAAACAGGGAACTTAAATAGACAGAAATGATATGAAACAGGTGAGTGAGAAATCAGTCTGAGCAGAGGATTATGGGAAATGTAGTTCGTGAGTAGCAGTTAGAATTCTGGAGATGGCGACCTCTAGCGGCGTTCAGGAGAGGTAGCAGGCGCTGCAGGTGTAACAGTGGTGGGTTATTTCTGTGGCGGGTGACTTATAAAAATCTTGGAGTGACATGTGACAAGAAATGCTATCAGACACAAAGACACGCGTTTGAAGAAACACACTTGATTATATTTTGAAGAAAAGAAAGAATGAAGCCGTTGATGTGTATCTGATTCGCTCTGTATTCAGAGGCGCTTTGTTGCCCATAAGCACAGCGCTTCTCATAGAACACGTGCATGTAGAGTGCTCACTGTTTCTGTTGTTTCAGTCATCTGAAAATAGTTTGCAACTGCAAGAACAGTGTCGTGTAACGAGCGATAGTGAGGCAAACAGACCCAAGAGCAGAGGAACAATTCAAAGTATTTATTAACAGCAATAATGAGCAGTCACTGGGTTGAGGAACAGATTTGTAGAATCCTCCTCTGAAGCTCAGTGAGGTGCAGAACAACAGCCAGCAGAGATCTGGCGATCTTAACTCCCGACACGTGGGCAGAGACGAGGTATTCTCCGTAGAAGACCAACTAACACGCAGCAAAACTGGAAGGCAACCACACACCTGAAACATGGGCAACCAACAGATACACGAGACAGGACCAACTGTCTGAGGTTAGTACTCAACATCACACGAGGGGATTAATATAGGCATGAACAAAAAAGGGGCAGGTGCTGCTCGCTGCTGAAACACTCAGGGTTCCCATGGAAATGCTGATTCCACATGCCAGCGGCACCTGAAACACATGAGGGCAAAAACGTTGACACACTTGGAACAAAACAAACAGGGAACGATGATGCCACGGTCCTTATCAGACAAAAACCCAACCTGACAAGGTGACAGGACCGTGATATCACCATAGAGTGCACAGCGATAACTTACACACGGCAGTCACTAACAACTGGACCCATGCGCTCACACAAAGAATGTACACGAAACACGAAACAGAAAGGGAACGATGATGCCATGGTCCTCGTCAGACAAAAACTCAACCTGACAAAGTGACAGGACCGTGATATCACCGTAGAGTGCATGGCGATAACTCGCGCACGGCAGTCACTAACAACCGGACCCATGTGCTCACACAAAGAATGTACACGAAACACGAGACAGAAAGGGGACGATAACGCCACGGTCCCATCAGACAGAAACCCAACCTGACAAGGTGACAGGACCGTGACATGTCGTCCATGAGAATGCTGCAAATTATTTCAGAACATCTCAGGAGGTGCTCTAAGTTTAGTTCGCTTGATTTCCATGGAGAAATTCTCGTTTACACGCATTGTGAATGCAACATTGCTTAATTCCAAATATTTGTGGCTGAATACATAACCATACAAAGCAAATGACATGCAGCGACATTAAAGAATTGTCATGTGTGTCATCATAATTCACTACAGCTTCAGAAATGGTGTTTCTTTTTAATCCAAGTGTTAGCTATGAAAACAGCATCTTTCTATTTTCCTGCTCCAATTTTCCTTTGCTCCACTGCTGATCTACAAGCTTCACTAAAGAAATTATATTTTACCCAAGTTATGAAATTGTAGTCTGAATTGAATGTGGTGACATAAAAAGCATGCACCGTGAAATAACACCAAAACAGTGCCCCTTTCTATTGTGTTGTGTTCACTGGCTGTACTCAACAACAAACACGGTGACTGGTTTAGTCCGATTCATGACTAAATGACTAAATGATGGTTCTTTTAAAACAGTGATTCACCAGCTCACGAGTTCTCGTTTTGAATCAGTTTGATGAATCCTTCAGTGAATGAACATACCGAATTACTCAGAGCTGAATGAATATGTGATTTTCTGCAAGTTGCTCTTAGTCATGTTGGAATGTTTTGTGTACAAAGTTGATAAAATATGATAATATATGATAAAATGATGTTAAAGATAATTAATAATTATTAATAAATAATTAATAAATAATTTTTATAATAATTAATAAAAAAATTTAAAAGTTATTTTAACAGGAGGGCCTGGGTAGCTCAGCGAGTATTGATGCTGACTACCACCCCTGGAGTTGCGAGTTCGAATCCAGGGTGTGCTGAGTGACTCCAGCCAGGTCTCCTAAGCAACCAAATTGGCCCGGTTGCTAGGGAGGGTAGAGTCACATGGGGTAACCTCCTCGTGGTCACGATTAGTGGTTCTCGCTCTCAATGGGGCGCATGGCAAGTTGTGCGTGGATCGCGGAGAGTAGCATGAGTCTCCACATGCTGGGAGTCTCCGTGGTGTCATGCACAATGAGCCACGTGATAAGATGCATGGATTGGCGGTCTCAAAAGTGGAGGCAACTGAGACTTGTCCTCCGCCACCCAGATTGAGGTGAGAAACCGCGCCACCACGAGGACCTACTAAGTAGTGGGAATTGGGCATTCCAAATTGGGAGAAAAGGCGATAAAAAAAATAAAAAAAAGTTATTTAAACAAAGTTAAAGTATATATACACTGGTGAGCAGAAGTTTGGAATAATGTACAGATTTTGCTGTTTCGGAAGGAAATTGGTACTTTAATTCACCAAAGTGGCATTCAGCTGATCACAAAGTATAGTCAGGACATTACTGATTTAAAAAACAGCACCATCAGTATTTGAAATAAGTCATTTTTGATCAAATCTAGACAGGCCCCATTTCCAGCAGCCATCACTCCAACACCTTATCCTTGAGTAATCATGCTAAATTGCTAATGTGGTACTAAAAAATCACTTGCCATTATTTCACAGTTGAAAAGTTTAAAGCTATTTGGTTCGCTAAATGAAGCTTAACATTGTCTTTGTGTTTGTTTTTGAGTTGCCACAGTCTGCAATAGACTGGCATGTCTTGAGGTCAATATTAGGTGGCAAAAAAAGAAACAGCTATCTCTAGAAACTCGTCAGTCAATCATTGTTTTGAGGAATGAAGGCTATACAATGCTTGAAATTGGCAAAAAAAAAAAAAAAAAATATATATATACTATATATATATATATTTCATACAAAGGTGTACACTACAGTCTTCAAAGACAAAGGAGAACCGGCTCTAACAAGGACAGAAAGAGATGTGGAAGGCCAGATGTACAACTAAACAAGAGGATAAGTACATCAGAGTCTCTAGTTTGAGAAATAGATGCCTCATGTCCTCAGCTGACAGCTTCATTGAATTCTACCCGCTCAACACCAGTTTCATGTACAACAGTAAAGAGAAGACTCAGGGGTGCAGGCCTTATGCGAAGAATTGCAAAGAAAAAGCCACTTTTGAAACAGAAAAACAAAAAGAAAAGGTTAGAGTGGGCAAAGAAACACAAACATTGGACAACAGATAATTGGAAAAGAGTGTTATGGATCTTAACCCCATTGAGCATTTGTGGGATCAGCTAGACTGTAAGGTGCGTGAGAAGTGCCTGACAAGACATCTATGGCAAGTGCTACAGGAAGCGTGGGGTGAAATGTCACCTGAGTATCTGGACAAACTGACAGCTAGAATGCCAAGGATCTGCAAAGCTGTCATTGCTGCACGTGGAGGATTTTTTTATGAGAACACTTTGAAGTAGTTTAAGAAGTTCTGATTTTTTTTTTTTTTCAAATTGTAATAGTAATTTTTCACATTATTAATGTCCTGACTATACACTGTGATCAGTTGAATGCCACTTTGGTGAATAAAAGTACCAATTTCTTTCCATAAGAGAAAAATCTGAACATTATTCCAAACTTTTGGCCGCCAGTGTATATATATATATATATATATATATATATATATATATATATATATATATATCACACACTACCGGTCAAAAGTTTTGAAACACTTACTCATTCTTTATTCTAATTTTTTTTTTTTTTTTCACATTTTAGAATAATAGTAAAGTCATCAAAACTATGGAATAACATAAATGGAACTATGGGAATTATGTTGTGACTAAAGAAAATCCAAAATAAATCAAAACTGTGTTATATTTTAGCATCTTCAAAGTAGTCACCCTTTGCCTAGAATTTGCAGAAATGTACTCTTGACATTTTCTCAACCAACTTCTTGAGGTATCACCCTGGGATGCTTTTTAAACAGTATTAAAGGAGTTCCCATGTATATTGGGCACTTATTGGCTGCTTTATTATTTGGTCCAAGTCATGAATTTCAAAAAATTTGTTTTTTTAAAATTAAATTTTAGTTTTATAATGAAATAAATTAATATGGTGGCACAATTATATTTTTGTCTACAAAACTAATTTCAAACATTTAAGCATACGCCTTCAGATCAAAAGATTTTTAAGATCATGAAAAACATTTCAGTCAAGTGTTTCAAAACTTTTGACCGTTAGTGTGACCACCTGCCTAATATTGTGTAGGTCCCTCTCGTACCACCAAAACAGCGCCAATCTGCATCTCAGAATAGCATTCTGAGATGATATTCTTCTCACCACAATTGTACAGAGCGGTTATCTGAGTTACTGTAAACTTTGTCAGTTTGAACCAGTCTGGCTATTCTCTGTTGACCTTTCTCTTCAACAAGGCATTTCCATCCACAGAACTGCCCCTCACTGGATGTTTTTTGTTTTTGGCACCATTCTGAGTAAATTCTAGAGACTGTTGAGATCTGCATAATATTAGGCACTTGGTTTTAATGTTGTGGCTGATTGGTGTATATAATTCATAAATATAAACTTCGACCCCCTAGCAATGTCGCTTGGTCCAATCAGACTTGTGACCCAAAATTAGTTTGATATTCCTGGTATGTATATCAATGGTTGACTTAATGAATCATAAAAGAAAATAACAACAATATTGAAGTAAAGAAAACAAAAATAGTATCAGAGCAAAAATCATGGAATCTTTCTATCTATTAAGATATTACATAATAAAGAGTGAATAAAAGGAATTAAGGATGCTAGAAAGAGTTGAACATGTTAACATTCATGTGTCAGGGTTTTACTATGAAAGTAATCTAGTCACTGAAAATTATAACCTAGGCATGACCTTCCTTTTTTCAACAAGGCACACAGGACACACACACAGGCTTAAATGTCTCACACTGCTTTCACGAATGTATTATAAAAAGGCATTTAATATATGCAAAATTATTAAAAGGGTGGGGATCTAAAATGAAACCCTTCAAACTCCACACTCATGTATTTGGATTCCCAGCATGCACTGCGGCATTAATAAATTACGCCAACTGCAGTGTTTCTGTCACACTTTTATTGTTTTACTGTTTGTTGCTTTTATTTATCCTGTTGGTTGTTGTGTTTGTTGTCACTTTCAGTTATTTGTCATGTAGCAATTATTCAAAGCTCATATTTTTACTCAGTTATGTGTTTGATGATTGTCAACCTCATTGTGATTTGTGTGTGAAGTGTTGAGCCTCACACATATCACCTTGACAAACTTAAGTCAGAATATATGATACTGGGATCAGACATTGGTCTGTGATCATCGACTGGCTATTCACCATCTAATGTCAGTTTATTTAAAGAATAGTTCACCTAAAAATTTAAATTCTTTCATCATTTACTCACCCTCATGCCATACCAGATGGGTATGACTTTCTGTCTTCATCAGAAGAAAATTAGAAAAATATCTTAGCTCAGTAGGTCCTTAAAATGCAAGTAAATGGTTATCTGACCTTTGAAACTCCAAAACGAACAGACAGTCAGCATAAATGTCATCCATATGACTCCACAGTTAAAATAATGTCTTCTAAAGTAAAACGATCACTTTTGGTGTGAAAAAGATCAATATTTATGTTCTTTTTAACTATAAATCATCACTTCCGGTCAGCAGCAGTATGTGCATATACGAGAGGGCAGAGTTAACATGCTCTCTTGTGTGACATATTCGCGTTGGCATGTTACGGAAGTAATCTCACATTTTTCTCTCGGTTGAGACATCCAGGATGAGCACACAAACCACCATTGTGAGTAAACAAACAGATACAAATACAGATCTAAACCAAAACCAACAAAGCTTCTTTACAGTGTTCCCCCTACTCAGTTGTAAACAGTACTGCTGCAGACAGGAAGATTTATAGTTAAAAAATACTTCAATATTTATCTTTTTCACACCAAAAGCAACCATTTGGCTTTAGAAGACATTAATTTAACAAGTGGAGTCGTATGAATGACGTTTATGCTGACTGTCTGTGATTTTTGGAGCTTCAAAGGTCTGATCACCATCCACTTGCGTTTTAGAAAGAAGAAAGAAAGTCCTGCACACCTAGAATGGCATGAGGGTGAGTAAATGATGAGAGAATTTTCATTTTTGGGTTAACTATTCTTTTAACCTCTCACGATGGGATAAGCCTAACTACTTCTATGGATTTTAATCATTTTAAATGCAAATTGAACTTCTATTTTAAGTATGAAATGAATAAGAATGAAGATGATTGAACTTAGAAAGTCAAGTTTACTTAAAAAGACATTAAGTTCATTTAACAAGTTATATTGATTAAGAAAACTTTATGCTTTGTTTATACAACTTTCCCTCTTAAGTTGACACAACTTAAAACATTTAAGGCAGCATGAACACTTACTTTTTTAAGTTGAAACAAGATTTTTATTTTTTATTTTACAGTGTATATGTGTAGAAGTGGAGGTAGCAGGGAGCAGATCAAGGGACACTGTTAATTGCACCAGTGTATTAGGACTACCTGAATTATTATTTTTATTTCATTTTTTTGTAGGTGATGTGTCTTAAATGAACTCTATTAATGGCACTTTTTATGGTTCTGCCTTGCATTCTAACAAAAAGGAAACTAATCTCTTGTATAATTTATGGATAGGAACTAGGCTTCATCTCCAACTCTTCTCAGCTGACTGATTGCCACTAGCAGTATTGATTCCTGTATAAGTGCTCCCATTAATAATTTTCATTGCTTAAGTATTTCCACTCAATAAACAGTGAGTCAATTACACAGAAGTAATTAAGGCCATGGTGTGAAGACGTTTTCACAAAGAAAATTTTGATATGATGATATGCAGAGTAGTGACATACTGTATATACTGTGTACGAGGAAGATCTTATATTGATAAATCAGTACTAACAATGACAAATATTAGTATTAGTTAAAGATATATTATTATGCATTATAGTCGTTATTGCATATGGTGGGAATAGATCCAAAGGTTGTGTGGCTGGAGTCATTTACCAGTTCCCTGAAGTTCCCCATAATACAAGGATGGCCTTGTAATTAAATACATTGAAAAAGCTTCACTTTAATATAGCATGCTTAAACTAGCAATAAATAGAAATGGTTCTAACGGCAGATTTACCGCATTTTTAGGCAAGTCATAATCCCCATATGATAAAAAGAATAAGGGATTCTTAGACATGATCTCTGATCATATCTGCTCTGTGGTTTGTAATGATTCCAGAAAAGGTGTAGTGTGAGGAAACGCCCACACAATCTCAGATTATGAATATAATGCAAACTGAAAGATGTAATGTGGGGGAAAGCTTTAAGCAGAGAGGAAATGTCTTGGCATGGGAGAAAGAGGAAAATAGAGACACACTCTCTTTTAGAGTTAAAGGGCCACACTGCTTAAATCTTGGCCTGAAACTGCGGCACTAGGGCAGCTGTAGGGCCATTGCTATTGTATGTGTAAGTTGTTTAATACAGAATGGCATGGCCACAGATGAAGCACCTTTTAATAATTTAGTTGGTGGATATTTACTCAAACACTGATAACACACATTTACAGATACACACTGGTTAAGCACCGGCCGTTTAAACATCAAAGCATCCTTTTCATGTAACTAACAGTAGGTTGGCCCTTAGTCAGGTGGGAAGTGTTTGTGTGTGAGTCTGGGTCTGTGTCTGTGTGTTGGGGCTAACTACTAGGTTTCTTTGTTATGAATTTGTATCCTCAGCAAAGTACCATATGAGTTAGACTTGGCCTGTGTGTTTGTCTGTGTGTGTGTTGTCTGTGTGAGGAGGCAGGTTTTATTTTTGTGCAGTTGAATTATTTACAGAGTTGAAGTGCATTGGGGTGGAAAAACTCAGTGCATGCTACTGTGAATGTGTGTGTGTTGTTTTGTATAATCTTGAGACGTCTGTTGTTTGTGTGCAAGTGTGTGTATATGTGTGCTTCTATCCAATCCTGGGTTCGGAGTTTGTGCCTCTGTGTCTTGGTTTTGCCATGTGTGTGAGACAGTGTGTTTGTCTGCATTTTGTGAAGGGCCTTGAAGCAGGACATGGGGTTTGTCTGAATTACACTTTAGGGTTGTTTATAGGAATTAGTCACCACTGTAGACAGCATCCTCTACACTAAATAGTCTTTTCCACAAGCCTTTGTGTGTATGTTGAGGATGGTGTAATCTCTATAACCGTTATATTACCTATTTTTCTGATTATATCAAGGTTAATAAAAGTGAACCTGATAGTAATAGTGGAATCTGATTGGATGCAGTTGCTCTTCACAAAGTACATACAAGGATACTGTTTGATTGTAATACCCGTCCCAATGCATATCCCTCTTATCAGTGGAGTTTGTAGAAAAAAGTCAGACTTCACAGAGCAAAGTGGTTTACATTTTAATTTAAGGACACGTCCACACTTATCCGTTTTTCAGTGTCCTAACGTCATCTTTTTCCAAAGTATGCGGTAATGGAGAATGTTTTCGAAACACGTCATTTTCAGTGGAGGAAAATGCCATTCTAGAGTTCAAAATAAACAGCTAAATGAATGCATTTTCAAACAAATGTAGATGTGGCCCTAGTGACCAGTTTTCATTAATTTGCTTAAATCAATATTAGTCTGTGCTACACTGTAAACAAAATAGTGTGAGTTTACAGTAAATTTCTGTCTACTAGTTGCACGACTTTCACAGTATATTTTACAGTAGTATTTCTACAATTTATTCAAATTAAAAGACAGCTGTTTACTGTGACTTCACAGTGAACAGGACCAATAAATTACTGTAATATAGCAGTGCTGTGTTGTAGAATCACAATGATCATCTGTATTTTTTTATCTACAGTGTTTGTAATTGTCACCATCGTTGAGTTTAGTATGCTGAGTGTTGAAATCTTGTGTGCCTGATTGACAGCTCATGGTTGAAAAGTTAATGAGTGATAAAACCAACCATGTTATAGACTAGCTTTGCAAACATCCCTCCCTCATTGTTCATTTAAAATGATACTGTTTCTTTACTATCAAATGCATCATATAGTGTAGACTATACATCATGTTCCAAAATAAAGTCAATCATTAAATAGTCTATTTTCTCCAAACATCACAGTACAATAAATTGTGTTCTTAAACACAATAGCACCAACAGGGAGAAATGTAATTACTTATAAATAAGATAAGGTCCCATCCAAAAGGAAAAATAGACACCGTAACGGTGACTTCAAACGAAACACAATTTTCCCATAATGCAGTGCGATATTCAAATGTATTTTTTCACAGTAATTTGATGTGTTGTGACAGTAAATGACCTAGCCTTCATTGACTTTACTGTAATATATTGAAAATAGTATTTTATTGTGTTAAATTACTGTTAAATCTTATAAAATTCTGGCAATCTTTTTTTACAGTGTATGATTTACCCGACTGATGTAAGACTGCTCAAACATATTGCAAACACTCCAAAAGCCTAAGGTTTCGCATACAACAAAAATGATATAAACCTGTTTTATGCACTTACAGATAAGTGGATATTCAGCACAAGAACAACTAGAACTTTGATGTTGGCTTGACAAAACCTCATCTGAAAGTTTTAAAAAGTTGATAAAAGCATTGAAGTTTGACATTATATAGCATTATGCAATTATTTGATAGATAGATAGATAGGTGATAGATAGATAGATGATAGTTAGATAGATAGATAGATAGATGATAGATAGATAGATAGATAGATACATGATAGATAGATGATAGATAAATGATAGATAGATAGATGATATATAGATAGATAGATGATAGATAAATGATAGATAGATAGATAGATAGATAGATACATGATAAATAGATAGATAGATAGATAGATAGATGATAGATAGATAGATAAATGATAGATAGACAGATAGATACATGATAGATAGATGATAGATAAATGATAGATAGATAGATAAATGATAGATAGATGATAGATAGATAGATAAATGATAGATAGATGATAGATAGACAAATGATAGATAGATAGATGATAGATAGATAGATAGATGATAGATAGATAGATAAATGATAGATAGATAGATGATAGATAGATAGATAGATAGATAGATAGATAGATAGATAGATAGATGATAGATAGATAGATAGATAGATAGATAGATAGATAAATGATAGATAGATGATAGATAGATAGATAGATAGATAGATAAATGATAGATAGATAGATGATAGATAGATGATAGATAGATAGATAGATAATTGATAGATAGATATATAGATTGATAGATAGATAGACAGATAGAGATATGATGTTATTTCCTTTGAAACCACCCAGTAATCCCTTTTTATAATATTACTGTATAATATCCTCTATTAATCTGATTTACCATTGACTAAAATTTTTGTCAATACATTGCAAATTCAGTTACAATACGTACTATTAAAGGAATATTCTGGGTTTAGCACAAGTTAAGCTCATTCGACAGCATTTGTGGAGTAATGTTGATTACCACAAAAGATAACTTTTCTTTAAAAAAAGTAAAAATGAAGGTTACAGTGAAGCACTTACAATGGAAGTGAATGGGGCCAATTTTTGGATGGTTTAAAGGCAGAAATGTGAAGTTTATAATTTTATAAAAGCACTTACATTAAATCTTCTGTTAAAACGCATGTATTATTTGAGCAGTAAAGTTGTTTAAATTGTAATTTTTACAGTCGTTTTAGGAATTTAGGGTTTGTTGACATTACATCGTCATTGGCTATAACTTTACATAGAAAAGGTTAGTAAGTGATCTTACCACACTAAAATCACATTAATACACATATTGTTTATGTCTTGTGGCTATACTTTTAAAATAGTGAGTATTTTAACATTTACGGGCTGACCCCCATTCACTTCCATTTTAAGTGCCTCACTGTAACCCAGATTTTGCTTTTTTTTAAAGAAAAGGAGAAGCAAGTAAAAAAAAAGTATTTTTTCGTAATCAACATTATGCCACAAATGCTGTCGATTGAGCTTAACTTGTATTGAACCTGGAATATTCATTTAAGCAGGTTTGCTAGTTAACACTACTGTGTTTGTAGTGTTCATTTATGGGCATGCCATTTTGCTCACTAAACCCTCATTATGTTAATTACTCTCAGACTCTGCTATCATATGCTGAAATCTGAGAGCTTGCTATAAAGGAAATGTGTGCTGATGGGGCAGTGATGGAAGTGAACTGCTGACTCATCTTTGGCATTAAACACTGATCTTTCCCTCAGGGTCTTGATGAGAGACTTCTATGTTCCTCTGCATGCTGTTAGTAGATCATGATGATTGGGGCTTCGGTGCATCTTATTTTACAGATGCATGGGGGTTCATTATGTAACTGTCTGCAGTCATAATAATATGTGTTAATTCAACTGAGAGGAAAATGAAACTTGACATTGTTATGAGAGAATTTATTAAATAAACATTAGGATTGTGTTATTGTGTTATTATAGAATTTTGTGTGTGTGTGTGTGTGTGGATATATTCAATTATACAGTATAAGTCAATTATTGTACCTTTCCCTCAGCTTTGAGAGATTCTTTTTAGGCTGGTACTGCTTCATTGGCTCACAACATTCATTTCAGATTTTAATTTCTCTCATGTTTCAGCTCTGCTTGTTGAGTTAGACAGAAGGAAAATATCTAAGTGAGCGCAGAGACTCTCAGTGTGGGTGATTGTGTGTTGAATGCAGACCACTGCCTCAGTCCTTCTTCTGTCAACTTTAATCTAATCTCTGTACTCCTTGTCCTCACAGTGCACTCCTTGTCCACATAGCGATTTCATTTGTCTTGACTTGCTGTCCCTTAGAGACAGTGGCACACCAGTAGAGTTTTTGGCTTTCTCTTTGAGATACTTTTCTTTTTTTCCTACTAAAACTTTTTGGGCTCCCTAGTTTATACAGCCTCCAAAATGACAATTTTTACACACTTGCCAGTGGCAGCTGAATTTTGCATTACTGGCTCAAAAATATATTTTGTCTATGGCTGTGACAATGTAATTATTTAGCTCTGTTTGTTTGCAGCAAACAGTGCAGGACATTGTGTCACTCACAGCATCTTACATCACCCAGTGTCCTAGACTCTGTTTTTAAATATTACCTTTCATAAACATAGAGGCATCATTTTATTCCTCATACCTATATATATATATATATATATATATATATATATATATATATATATATATATATATATATATATTTTTTTTTTTTTTTTTTTTTTTTTTCAATGGCTGAAATAAATAGCTCACCCTAAAATGATACATAAAGTCTGGCATCAACCCACAATCTTTACCTAAAAGTAACATGGCATAATGTTTTTGAGAAGGCAGCTGACCTTGAGAATAAAAGCAAAATTTTTAAACAAAACACAACAAAATAATAAAGCAAAATAATAAATCAAAACAAAACATGGATTTTTTTTCATTAATTTTCAGAGGTACCTTTATATTCTTTCCCATTTTAGGATTAAATAATTTATTATTCAAACCCTCTTCTCATGTCAGTCTATAGAATGATCTGTGTGTTTTCCAGCTGTACGGTGTTCGGAGGTGGAGGAGCGGTTGGTAAACTACCTACTCTCCCCTGAACGCTACAACAAGCTGATCCGGCCAGCAGTCAACAAAAGCCAGCAGGTCACCATTGCAATCCAAGTGTCCCTTGCCCAGCTCATCAGTGTGGTGGGTAAACACAATTTTTTTTTTTTAAAGTGCACTCTTCACCTTAAGTTCTTGACTATAATGCTTATGTTTGTATTTCAGAATGAGAGAGAGCAGATTATGACAACAAACTGTTGGCTTTCTCAGGTATGAGCAGTTGAACATGTATGTTTTGGTTGCAAATTTTTAAGACAGTCTTTCTAAAGTGTGTGTACCCTTGCAGGTATGGAATGATTATCGCTTGATGTGGGATCCAGAGGAGTATGAAGGAATCAGGAAAGTTCGCCTTTCTTCCCAGCATATATGGCTGCCTGACATTGTTTTATACAACAAGTGAGTTTTTATGTGATAATTTTTACACATATATATATATATAATTCTCTAATCATTTACTCACCCTTATGCTGTCTTAAACTTGTATTTCTTTTTTCTTTTTTTTTCATCTTCTGTGGAGCACAAAGATTTTTTGAAGGATTTGTACAGTATGATGTGTGTGTTTGTCCATACAATGCAAGTCAGTGGGGTCCAAATCTTTCAAGCTCCAAAAAGACATAAAGGAATCATAAAGGTAATCCATACGACTCGTGCTTTAACCCATGTTCTGCGCATGTCAAGATTTATAGTGAAAAGGGAGTAATATTTTGGTCTGTTTCTCACTCAAAAACTGATCACATTGCTTCAGAGAACATGGATTAAACCACTTGAGTTGTACGGATTACCTTTATGCTGCCTTTATGTCCTTTATGGAGCTTGAAAGTTTTGAAACCCCATTGACTTGCAGTGTACGAACAATAACACATCTTATACAGTATCCTTCTAAAAATCTTTGTTTGTGTTCCATAGAGGAAAGAAAGTCAAATGAGTTTGAGATGGCATAAGGGTGCGTAAATAATGAGAGAGTTATCGTTTTTTGCTGACCTTTTCCTATTTGGACAAACCTGTAAATAACATAACAATAACAAAACAATAAATAACAATAACAAAAACCTGTAAATAACATAGTGCCAGGGACCCCTGGAGATCTGTGAAGGCCAGATATAAAAACTAAATATGATTTTCTTAAAAATTAAAAAGTGATTCTATATATCTTACTTTCATTATTTTCTCTAAAATTGGTACATTAACAATAGTTTAAAGTAATAGTTCATCCAAAAATGTAAATTCTCTTTATTGTGCACACAGGAAAAATATTCACTTAAAACAACAAATTCTAAAAATGTGTTTGTCATTTTTAGTGCTGATGGGACATACGAGGTGTCTTTCTACTGCAATGCGGTCGTATCAAATAACGGTGAGGTTGCCTGGCTACCACCAGCCATCTATAAGAGTGCCTGTAAAATTGAGGTGCGGGACTTTCCCTTTGACCAGCAAAATTGTACACTCAAGTTCCGCTCTTGGACTTATGACCACACAGAAATTGACCTCATCTTATTGTCGGACTTTGCCAGCCGAGATGACTTCAAACCAAGCGGGGAGTGGGATATTGTCTCCTTGCCCGGTCGTAAAAATGAAGACCCTAATGACTTCACATATTTGGATATAACGTATGATTTTATCATAAGGCGCAAGCCACTGTTCTACACCATTAACCTAATCATCCCCTGTATTCTCATTACTTCACTGGCCATCTTGGTGTTCTACCTACCGTCAGACTGTGGGGAGAAGATGACTCTGTGTATCTCTGTTCTTCTGGCCTTAACTGTGTTCCTGTTACTTATTTCCAAGATCGTACCTCCGACCTCACTCGCTGTGCCCCTCATCGGGAAGTACTTGATGTTCACCATGGTGTTGGTGACCTTCTCAATTGTCACAAGTGTATGTGTGCTGAACATTCACCATCGATCCCCAAGCACGCACACTATGCCAAAGTGGGTCAAAAAGTACTTCCTGGTCCGTTTGCCTGGTTTTCTATTTATGCACCGACCGGGAGAGGCCAACAAACGCGAGAAATTTCGCAGAATGCACCAGCAGTGCTCCTTATCTGATCTTTCAACAAAGTGTGAAGCAGATGAGTTGGATTCTACCTTCTTTGTGAATGAAGATTCAGCCAAGCACATTGGTTGGAGACATAGCGAGTTGCAGGAAAGCACAGAGTTTCGTAAGCGGATGGCGGTGAAGTGCTCTGCAGACATGAAGGAGGCTGTGAAGGGGGTCAGATACATCGCTGACAAGCTGAAGAGTGAGGATGATGATGAAGGGGTGAGGTTCACTCAAATCCAGCTGTATCTAGGTGCATGCTAACTGTCTTATAAGACAACTTGAAAGACACTAAAGGAACTTGTTGCATTGCAGATTACTAATGCACCTCAACAAAGTGTTGTAGAGTTGTTTAGATCAGTGGTTCTCAATTGGTTTTGATTCAGGACCCAGATTTTATATTGGGCATCAAGTGGCGCAGACTGATCACACTGTGAACTTGGCTACAGGAGGTTGAAAGTTTTGCTGCTAAAATCAGTCTATACTAACTGAAATTCGATCCACTGCCCCCAGTGGCCAAAGCTGGAAGTGTTGTTGAATATATGGGCACATGTTTGCTCCAGGTTCAGTGTGAAATGTCCACAGAGTGGCGCCTAAAGCGAGTTGTATTTGTAGTTGTAAATAATGTAATACAGTCAACAGGAATGCATATTTTATTAACTCTATGCCCTAACCCAAACCCCAACACTTAACCTAACCATCAGTTGAGTAAAATTTTTATTTTAGAGTAATAAATGCAACCTCCAAATTGTTATCATCATTGTTTGCATAGATATAATTATTTTCTGGTTTACACTGGACCTGTTTCTCTACAGTTGCTCGCACAATACGATATCAGCAGCGTTACAGAGAAAGGTGAACATGTTTGAATTGATGAAAAAATGTCTGATAGGGTATAGCCCTTCTCAGTAATTCGGAAGAATGGGGTCAATTTCAGGGTACATGAACATTTGGAAGCAGCATGTCGATTTCCTGTGTCGATCCTGTTGTTTGGTGACCCGACACAATACCAAAATTATTAATTGTACAAAAGTAAATCAAACCTTACAATTTTAAAACTGCGTATACACGAAAAGATGCAACAATATTAACATAACATATGTAGGCTAATAAGGAAAGTTGACAGTTTTGGTTTCTAAGTGGTACTCTAATTTAAATTATTTCATGCTCTCGGGAGCCAATAATTTACCGCACAAAATGGCAGAGGGTATTTACTCTAAGTGTAAATATTAGTGCTTTCAGTCGATTAACATTTTTGTGATTAATCCCATATTTTTTTTGATTAATCACGATTAATCGCAGATTTTAAATGTGCTGAAATTTGACACTATACAGTATATACTTCTTTTCCTGTCAAAATCTATTTATTTCCACCTTAGGAAAGAAAACAAATCAATATGTAACAATATAACGCTTTATTAACATTTTCCAAACAAATCCTGCCTCAGTATAATGATAGAAATGCACTAAAAATAGCACCAATTCAAGTAACATTAAACATTTCCCAAAGTCTAATTGGGAGTTTGACTGCCGTATTTTCCAGAATATAAGTCGTGTTTTTTTTAAAGGTCGTGCGACTTATAGTCCAAAGCAACTTATATACATAATTTATACGTAACTGATGTTGGCCGGTCAAACACACGTGCACCAAAACAGATGAAAACATCAGTCATAGACACAGAGGTGGCATTTAAAAGTTGCCTATTCAAAGTATTATACCTTTAAACGGTACTTTATGCAACCAGTTTAAATGTTCTGTCATCATTACAGCGTTGTTGTAACAAGCTCTCTAGACCATTCTCAAATGCAACTGCTCACATGCATATAAAATGATGTTTCATCACACTCGTACAGTAGTAAAAACATACAGTTAATGAACTGGATAATTAATGCATAGCAAACAGGGTTCCAAATATCAGAAATATCCAGATAGGCAGTCGCTAACGTTAATGAATAAATAAAAAACAATAGGCATATTGTTTTACTCACAAACTAAAAGCTGTTTATTTGTGCACAGCATAGTTAAAACAGATGTGGCTTATTTGTCGCATTTTTTCATGAAACATAGACAGAATATTAATAAATGTTACACACAATTACTTAAAGCAAATTGTCCCGTTTAAAACAAGGCCAAATGCTGCATGATACGATGTGTAGATGCTGAGGTAATTCCTTCACTAGCACCTCTGACAAGCTTTTGAACGGGTGAAGGGAAGCCGGGCGGCTGCCCCCGGGTCCTGATGCCAACCACATACAATTTCTGTAAGATGCGACTTATCTATGTGTTTTTTCTCTCGAAAACACGATTTCGACCTGGCGCAACTTTATTTCCGGAAAATACAGTAATGGAAAGAACTAGTCCACACACAGGTTGCATTTTCTTTGCAGTAGGCATTAAATCTCTTTAACTGTCATCCTCCATAATATTAATCCATAATTAGACTGTGGCTATCCGCTTTCCTACATCATGAATCATGAAGCTGCGTTCATGATTCGCATCAGGGCATCAACACCAGTGTCAGTCGCCGTTTTGAACTCCACATGAATAGCGATTGAAGACAAAAACATCTCATTCTGCGTTTTGGTGATAGTTAATACTTGACGTGCTTCTGTGGTAATTAAAACGTGCCTTACATAGGCTGAAAAAATACTGGATTTCTATCACAGAAGTCACATCAAGGCTTGTTTTGTACATCAAATAACGTTAAGAGGACCTTTCTCCATAATTTTATCATTGACACGGAAGTGCTGTTGTGTGTGTTGTGAAGTGTGCGTCAGTGTAATGACTCCATGCGGACACACCGCAAAGGTTTCTTTCTTTCAACAAGTGTTTTATGCTGGTTTATGCTGTATTAACGGTAAATGCGTTAATCGTGATTAAGAAAAATTAACGCGTTAAACTTTATTAATTAATCGCATACGTTAACACATTAATTCTGACTGCTGTAGTAAATAGGAAAAAAAAAAGTAGTATTAGATGCTATTTGAAACCCGGTGCAAATATTGGCAGATAATATTTGTACTCCTAATTAAACACTAACATACAGTATAGGCAGGGTTGGGGAGTAACGGAATACATGTAATGGGATTACGTATTTAAAATACAAAATATAAGTAACTGTATTCCACTACGGTTACAATTTAAATCATTGGTAATTAGAATACAGTTACATTCAAAAAGTCTTTTAATTACTGAAGAGATTACTTTGCATTTTTTTGTCATTTGTTTAATTTAATATTTAGTCCTTTCAGATGGAAAGCATTTATACATATAAATGATGCGATCCAAAGTGCATTTGAACAGCGGTGAAACACTTTCTTATGATGTGTTACATTCATATGAGGAGACAGAGAAGTACGTTTGAAGGAAGTTTGGAGCAGCAGAAATAGAAATAAACCTTGTGTAAATTGTCAGCTTTACGCTAAGCTAAAATGTTATTTCTAGCCATTTTACATGCACATGTTACCAGGCACGATCATATTTTTTTATCAAGAAAATTCACGTTAGATCATAATTTCTTTTTTTCTAGTAAGACCTTTGATATTAGGTCAAAAATCATATTCTTGATAATAATCTTTGTATTGTTCTCCTGTAAAAATATCTAAAAATCCTTTAAGATTAAGATTAATTTGATTTAACTTGTTTTAGAAACAACACTGCATAAGATATTTAGGTTTTTCAGAGAATGTATTTTTAACATGTGTATTTTGTCTTACTGTACTGGCAGAGTTTTTATAGTCAAAACAAGTGAAAAAAATCCACCAGTGCTGAAGAAGTAATCCAAAGTATTTAGAATATGTTACTGACCTTGAGTAATCTAATGGAATACATTACAAATTAGATTTTACAGCATGTATTCTGTAATCTGTAGTGGAATACACTTCAAAAGTAACCCTCCCAACCCTGAGTATAGAGGCATCACTGCAGTGTGTTTATTGTGTGTATTTAAAGTCCAACGGACACCCTACACCAACCCCTAAACCTAACCCTAACCTTCCCTTACAAAAAACAGTAACCATAGTATCACTATGGTATTTTGTAGTTAAATCATAGTAACCACAAAATTAAACATGGCTACTATATTAACACCATATTACTGTAGTAACACCATGGTTAATTGAATTAAAACAATGGCTTCTGCCAAAAAACATGGTTACTACAATATTATCATAGCAAAACCATGGTTAATTTTACCTGCATCAAACCTTTCTCTCAACTCCCCGACCTTCACCGTGACCAAATCACTTTGCGGAAATCAACTTTTACATGCATTTTATTAATTATTATAAGTAGTATTAAAGGAAATATTAAGAGTGGAGACAGGAAACAGGATGGGGAAAAATGGGACTAGAACCCGGGTCGTCTGCAGGAAAAAACACTCATCTGCACCATCCTTACACAATAAGTTATTGCAGCTAGACTTAAGAGTGCAGATTGTCTTCTATTTTTGTGTTTCCACCAGAGTATTGGAGTGCAAATAGCCGCACTGTGTGGCAGCTGCTATTAACACCTTGTACAAACAGTCACCCTGTTTTCTTAATTTTGTTTATGGTTTTTGGGTATGTGAGCATATCATGCAACATGTCCATGTTGGTTTTTTCTTACAAGTAACATATGAATTTTGCGCAAACATACCATTGTGTTGGATTGGAGAACAAACAAACAAAAGGCAAGTGTTTTCTCCTTCCTTTTCAAATATTATAAGCCTATTTATTTTGCTATCCTAACTCTGCATGATTATGTAGTTTGTTGCATTTTATTTGCTTAAGAATAGTTTTTTCTCTGCTATCCACGGCCCAATTTGAACTCACTTTGAGAACCACTGGATTAGATGTAGTTTTAGATATAAATATTTCACAAACAAATAAAAAAGCATGTCACTGTATTTTCTTTTTTACAGATTATCGAGGACTGGAAATATGTGGCCATGGTGATCGACCGTCTGTTTCTGTGGATCTTTGTTTTAGTGTGCGTTACAGGAACCATCGGGCTCTTCATGCAGCCACTCTTCAAGAGCTACAACACACCCACTGCAGATGATTTGTAGAGACAGGTATACAGGCAGACCAGCTTCAACCCAACAAACACAGAACAATGCAACAACATGTTTATTTTTGGTGCACACCCAAACATCACAGTCTTATCATGAACTGAAGCAGACAACATGCTTATTTCAACAAATCTTGTAGAAATTGCAGGATGTGAAACCCAACACTGGACTTCAGACATGACATGTCATATACAGTAGCACTAAACTCTGTGCACTGACCATTCAATGCACTCGACACAAAATTCTTCCATGTTGCTGAGTCAGAACACACCACTGGACACAAACTGAATATTAAGCTGACTCTAACAGTGACCCGACCTCAAAGCCCTTCAAAGCTGTCATTCATCCACAAAAGTTAGCCCTGGAGGCCTCAACATTCTCTAACCTCTTATTGAAAATAGGGCTCTAAACCCCAAAATGGCTCCAAACCAACAGTCCCATTGACTCTTTGACTGTCTGCCAAGAGAAACTCTTAAAATTCTAATTCCAAAACAAAAACTTTATGTGCAGGATGCTTACAGATCTACACACTTTTATGTTGAGAACACTTGTTTACATTAGAATGAGGAACTCAACATAGACAAAGTTAAAACCCAAGAAATGTTGTTTTAATGTAAAAAAAAAAAAGAAAAAGAAAAAAAAAAAGAAAAAAGTACCTGGTGATATGACACATCAGGACTATTTACTGGCTGTATGTTTAGATTTCAACTCAACATTTCAACTCTTTATTACAATCCTTACAAGTATGGCATGTATTTCAAGGAACATGCAAATTCTATATCAATATGGATGTAACTGTTTATTAGGTCAATAGGCCAATGTGTACACATACACACACCCATACACACTTGCATGTACTGTTCTTTAATATACATTTTCACATTACTCCTGTCTTCCTTATTTTACTCTTTTTGGTTTAAATATTACGGATGCAGCTTCTTCATATTTTGATTGAATTGCATATTAACAGACAGAACTGATTTTTCTGGCCACTTTCATGATCATGTGCTTTTGTTGGAATGAATGATAAGTGCTAAACATGTAATTTTCATAATGTTATAATATTATAATGATTAGGCGATATGTTATTAAAACCATACAAAATTTGTTTGTGTGTTCCTTATGCGCTTAATTCGTGCACATTATGTTGCTAATTTCTTACACATATTTTAAAATATCTCATGAGTCTTAATGGCAAGGCTATGACTTCTGGTAATATTTCAATTCAACAGAGGACATTTTAAGAGCATTTTACTGTACATAGGTTTAACAAACAAAGCTCACCATATCAATTTTTATATCATATGCATATTGAAAACTTTACATCAAACGTTGCTACAAAGATTCAGTGTTAAACAAAACACTAAAAAAACAACCTTAAAAAAAGTGGATGAAAAGACAATAACATAAGAAAATATATTCAAAAAGAGTCCTTGAGGAAGTTTTCTTCAGGTTTTTAGATTTAGAATGATATAAATCAAAATGTGACACATTTTGAAATAATGTTTTAATTAATTGGTTGCTTTCCATTTTTATTATACTTTTACAGGATTGCTTGCAATACACACTCAATAGGTAAATAAAAACAAAGATCAGAAGGGGATTTCCTTTATATTTAAAGGAATATTCCAGGTTCAATACTAGTTAAGCTCAATCGACAGCATTTGCGGCATAATGTTGATTACCATAAAAATGTATTTTGACTCATCCTTAAAAATGTAAAAATCTGGGTTCCAGTGAGGCACTTACAATGGAAGTGAAAGGGGCCAATCTGTAAACATTAAAATACTCACTGTTTTAAAAGTATAGTCACAAGATGTAAACAATATGTGTGTTAACATGATTTTAGTGTAATACAACCACTTACTAACATTCTCTGTGAAAAGTTATAGCCAATTTAATAACTTAAAATGATTTTAGCAGAAGAATCCATATAAGTGCTTTTATAAAATTATAAGCTTCACATTTCTGCCTTTAAACCATCCAAAAATTGGCCCCATTCACTTCCATTGTAAGTGTCTTACTGTAACCTTGATTTGACCTTTTTTTAAAGAAAAGGAGGGACGAGTCGAAATCATTTTTTGTGGTAATCAAGATTATGCAACAAAAGCTGTCTATTGAGCTAAACTTGTATTGAACCCGGAATATTCCTTACTACCTAGGATTTAGGATTGCATTTTTGCAGTGTTCATTTCTCAGGACTTTAGGATATTTTTGAGTGTTTTTTACTGTTAATTCATCATGACTGTGGGTCTGCTGATTTGACAAGTGGCGACAGTGAAGTCAGGGGAGTGTGCAAATGGAGGTAGCCAGAGATGTATTATTTAAAAGTCTGAGTGTATGAATATTTAAATAATTTTCCTCTCTTCTGAAGACAGTACTCTATGCGCATGCATGCAGATCTACATATGCACTGTAGATGAAGGAAGCTGATGAGCACAGTATGTGAGTCACTCATAATGACAAATGCAAGTAGAAGTATAAATGTGCTGCATCTCTGGTAGCTTTATCATTGCATACAGTTCATACAGTTCTACTGTTCTTATGCTATCTGTGCATTTTTCATTTATTGAGAGGTTTCTGTGTGCGTATGAACATTTGACCATGTTAATGTGTGATCCATTGAAGGTTTATTCCCATACTCATACAGAATTGCAATGGCATGAGATAAAAGTGACACAGACCCTCACGGAGGCCACAGCTGGTTCCAACTGGAGCAGAAAATCATCTGAGCTACAGACTGTAGCCATAAACACTGAGGACAAATGTTTGCCTGAGCTGCTGCTTAGACTCACGGTGTGTTTGAGGGTAGGGGAGCCCTACCCAAGGGACACTACTGAGTTTGACTGTTTTGTTATTTTTATGTGTGTGTGAGTTTGTTTTAAAAAAATGAGGGTAGACTGAGAGTAGACACTCAGTAGACCACTGCATCCTTTGTGCAATGTAAAAACTTGTAGTGAATGTTGTAACCTATGTACCCATCAGTCCTAAGCAGGACACAAGAACACAGAACACAACACAATTAATCTCCACTGTTATTGGATCAGTCAAGTTGAGCCCACTTTGGACATTATTCATAACAAATCTATTTGCCGCACTTAAAAAAACCAATGTGTTTTATAGGGGCCTTTAGCCCCCTTGTACTTGCTTGTTTTTATTATTTGGAGGGTTACCTCTCCCCATCCTCCCTGGAATCTATGCCCCTGCAGCAGAGCCACATTTCATTTACAGTAAGTAAACATAAATATGCATTTACTATTGGTTTATCAGTTCCCTATTCTCCATTATTGTTTCTATTGGGGCTTAATGACCAACTGCAGAATTTGATTTTGTAGTTTCCCACTGTTACAACGGTGACCAAGGAAGCACATACTTTCATTAACTTAAAACTCAAAAGAGGCAATGCTGTTTTCTTCACTGGGCTATTCAAGAAGTGAAATACGTAGCTAGGAAAATCAACATGAATGCGTTTTAAAGACATATTTGAAAGCCTTCGCCTAGGTTCACTAAAGCTGTTGGCTACCCTGACCACAAATGTAATAACGTCTTTTTGAAAATGTTACTGTACCTTTAAGCTTCCGCGCGCTCCTCCTCTCCCTGTGTGTTGTGGGACTCACGCGCCCGCGCGCCTGAATTCTCTCTGGGACCGATGCGCGCGATTACACCCGTCCTCTGATTTTATTACCAGCAAATAATAACCGCAAACTTTTTATCCGTTGTTATGATTCTTAAAAGTTGATTTTAAAGTGCAGTTGGAATGCTTTCACCCTGATTTGAGTTAATGTCAATATCAAAAATAGTTTCTCCGAAAATGACGTTGACAAGCATTGGTCTTTTTACGCTGTTTACCAACATCGTCGCCAGCACGCCAGGTAAGAGCAAACTATTTATATCTGTCAGGTTAGTAAAGAGAAAATAACAGTTGGTATGGGCGACATTTGTCTATGTTCATGTCTCTTTGACTTTGATTACAGGAGTCTTTAGCATTTAATAAAAGGACTAAAATAGTGCTTTATTGAATACTATTATTTAACTCTTAAACGCATAGTGACCCGAGACCTCATTCTACCCCCTGTACCTCATCCATTTTCTGGAGTTGTGCCCAAACCTCTTTAGTATTCCTCTATCTTTATCTTATAAAATGTAAAAAAAAAAAAAAAAAAAAAAAAAAAAAAAAGGAAAAAAAGCCAAAATTGCACAAATATTGTTTTTTTTAAAAATAATGGCTTAAGTATCAAAAGTGTATAGGGCCATTAAAGACCCTAGATATGTAATAGTTTCGTGTTTGTTTGTTTTTTGCACTTCCATAAATAATATTTTTATGATTAATTCATATCTATATAAGTTTACTATCACAGGATATCTATTTCTTTGTTTATTACAAGACAAATTAGTACTGTATACATACAAATAGATACTATATCACATTCATTTTCTGTGCAGGTGAATTATCAGTGTACACATACAGTTGAAGTCAGAAGTTTACATACACTTAGGTTGAAGTCATTAAACCTCATTTTTTAACCACTCCACAGATTTCATATTAGCAGACTTTTAGGACATCTTCTTTGTGCATGACACAAGTAATTTTTCCAATAATTGTTTACTGACAGATTGTTTCACTTTTAATTGACTATAAAACAATTCCAGTGGGTCAGAAGTTTACATACACTAAGTTAACTGTGCCTTTAAACAGCTTGGAAAATTCCGGAAAATGATGTCAAGCCTTTAGGCAATTAGACAATAAGTTTCTGATAGGCTAATTGGAGTCAACTGGAGGTGTACCTGTGGATGTATTTTAAGGTCTAGCTTCAAACTCAGTGCCTCTTTGCTTGACATCAGGGGAAAATCAAAAGAAATCAGTCAAGACCTCAGAAAAAATAAAGTACCATGTTCATCTGTACAAACAATAGTACACAAGTATAAACAACATGGGACCACGCAGCCATCATACTGCTCAGGAAGGAGACACATTCTGTCTCCTAGAGATGAACGTACTTTGGTGTGAAAAATGAAAATCAATCCCAGAATAACAGCAAAAGACCTTGTGAAGATGCTGGAGGAAACAGGTAAACAAGTATCTATATCCACAGTAAAACAAGTCCAAAATCGACATAACCTGAAAGGCTGCTCAGCAAGGAAGAAGCCACTGTCCCAAAACCGCTATAAAAAAGCCAAACTACAGTTTGCAAGTGGACATGGGGACAAAGAACTTACATTTTGGAGAGGTGTCCTCTGGTCTGATGAAACAAAAATGTAACTGTTTGGCCATAATGACCATCGTTATGTTTGGAGGAAAAAGGGAGAGGCTTGCAAGCTGAAGAACACCATTCCAACCATGAAGCATGGCTTCATCATGTTGTGGGGGGTGCTTTGCTGCAGGAGGGACCAGTGTGAGCAAGGAGGCCTAAAAACCTGACTCAGTTACACCAGTTCTGTCTGGAGGAATGGGCCAAAATTCCAGCAACTTATTGTGAGAAGCTTGTGGAAGACTACCCAAAACGTTTGACCCAAGTTAAACAATTTAAAGGCAATGCTACCAAATACTAACAAAGTGTATGTAAACTTCTGACCCACTGGGAATGTGATGAAAGAAATAAAAGCTGAAATAAATCATTCTCTCTATTATTATTCTGACATTTCACATTCTTAAAATAAAGTAGTGATCCTAACTGACCAAAGAGAGGGATTGTTTTCTATGATTAAATTTATTGTGAAAAACTGAGTTTAACTGTGTTTGGCTAAGGTGTATGTAAACTTCTGACTTCAACTGTACACAATATCCTTGCTATTTGTTACTCAAGGTGGCGCTGTTGTTTCTGTGATTGACTTGATTTACACTTTACATTTCTGTTTAATGAAGAAACAACATCTAAGTAAACTATAGCAAATCCAACACATGAAGAGTATGATAAGACTATTGTCATTTGGGTGGACTATTGAAATTATGTAAGTTGTGTGTCTTTTTAGACTAAATAAGTGCTTGAGAAAATATTTGTGTATCTTATGTGTAGCGTATGTATTTTGGTAGCTCAATATGTGTTTGACAGCCAGTTGCATTTCATGAAATGTCAGTGTTCTAGATTTCTTTGATATATGAAAAATAAAACCAAAATGTATCAAAATATATTTTATTCTATTATTTTCTAATTGTCTTGAAAATATGTAGAAAATTTGACACTATGTGGGCATTTAGTAGATTGTGATAGGTATAAGTGTTTGGTCTCTAAGGACCCAAATATATAAGAGTGTTTGGTGAAATTCCCATGCATTTAAGGGTTAATCTACTAATTGATAGCTTGATGCTAATGAACACTTATCTGGTAAATTCAGATCCTAAAATGTAAACACAATGGTTTTCACATTGTGTAGAAATTATATTAAATTGACATTTGACATCAGTGCATTTGGCAAATGCATAAATGTCAAATCCAAAGTGACAGCATTCACAACATTCAAGCTATACATTTTATGAGCTTGTGTAAAAATCAACCTACTATTAACTCTTATTATAAATGAGGTCATGAAAATTATTATATAATCACTGTAAAGGTATAATGATAATTTGTGTGTTTTTATAGCAGCCAAAGAGTTTGTATCTCTGGCAGAGAGAGAAGATGCTCTACTCAGGGACTTGTTTCAGGGATATCAGCGCTGGGTCAGGCCCGTTCTGCATGCAAACCACTCTGTGAAAGTCCGCTTTGGCTTGAAGATATCTCAGCTAGTCGATGTGGTATGAAAACAACTACAGATGCAACCTTTTCTTTCGTTAATTTTGAGGAAAAACCTTGGCCTTGATGGTCTCTGTCCATGGTGCTGAAACTTAACTCATGTAGCTGCTCTCCATGGTCCTGAAAACCATTGATTTAAGAAACTCTTTAAGACAAATTTTAGTGGCATCTGTTTGCTTACTGCTGTTCCCCTCCATGTTTTTTCCCCTTTCACCTTGACTTATTCTGGCTTGCTCTTTCTCTGAAAGGGTTTTGTTGTTCAGGAGAGGCTGAATTATTAACAGAGGAGATCCAGTGAGTTTTTACATGCTGAAAAGTGTGCCCCCACATGAATCCACCAACTTACCATTTCTCTTTGTGATAAATTTAGCTTTAAACTGAATTGATAGGAATTCAGCTCATTTTAAAGAAAATATAATTGCTCAGCAAACATTTGTGGTATTAATCTCCTCATATCATGAGCTTGCTAACCTAAGCACAATTGCCTGTCTGCAGTCACATACATAAAAACACACAGACACACACTGACATCCAATGCAGGTGTAACTCTGATTTATGTCTGATTTGAGCCTGAATAAGTAAATAATATATTTGATTCTTAAATGTATGTTTCTGGCAGTCCTGCACAAAACATGAAGGGCACTAAGTGCCTTTTTATTAATGCGTCGACAGAATAAGTGAGTAAAAGGCTAAGTGTACCTCTAAATATGCCACAATATAATACAAAATGATGACATCAACTTACTGTTATTGCACCTTGCAATCTGATTTACTTGATGAGGGCTCAGATGTGCCTGTTCACTGTTATTGATGTAAACACTGCCTGAAGGCATAGGTGCCCATGTGCCTCTTAATTCAGAGTATTAGATGGTTTTAAAAGTGGTTATGTTGGACATTTATTAAAATAAATGGCCGATGATTTTGAGTGATGTGGAAATGGAGAAAGACTTTTATCATGTGTAAAGCAATTATTATGTGGACTGAATCACCCCTCTTAGTCTTACTTTGCTTTAGATACCTCATAAACTAAAAAAAAGACAGAATAATTGTTTTTGTGGCCAATAATATCAACCCTTGTTTGATAAATGAGTCCTTTTCCTGTACTCCTTTATGCTTCGTCTTTTGAACAACCTTCAGTGGGCTTTAAAAATGTAAACAAATAGTATTTATTGTTGATTATTTGAGTTAAAGACTTAATTTGAGAAAAAAATAAAGATATCAATCAATTATGACTAATAATAATGACTTAATGTAGTGCACTAAGAGCTCAATTTTCTCACTTTTATGTTGTTGTTTATGCCATTGTCTCTCGCTCTCTCTTCCCTGTTTCTGAATTTAGGATGAGAAAAACCAACTCATGACCACTAATGTGTGGCTGTGGCAGGTATGTAACCTCAAACATACAGTATTTGTCCACAGAGGTATTATGGCCCAATTATTTTGTTACTCAGTTTCACCATTGTTAGAATATGGTTACATTAAATGTTAAAAATTGCACAGCTAACTTATAAATACATTCTCATTTTCTATTTTAAGCAGACTATGTTAGAATCATATAATTTTTGGGCTAAGGTAGATTTTTTGTTTTCTATGTACTATGTACTAAGTACGACATTTGTTTTTGCATCACTGCACCCAATACGGATATAAAAAAGGTAATTTTTCACAACTGTGTTGACGTGATGTAATTGGATTACAAAATAATTAGTTACTGTAATATAATTACTTTTAGGCACAAAAAGTAGTGTAATAAATTACATTTAAAATTCTTGTAATCAGATTACATTTACTGACTTTCAGAGTAATTCATTACTTTTATGTACATTACTTGGGTTACAAATATTGTGTGCGACAATGAACAAGGAGAAAATAGACATTATTTTGAATTTGTTGAGTGGAAAAACAAAAAAAATTGTTATAGAAAAACAAGTGTTTTAGAAAGTAATTTAAAAGTAAATTAATTATTAATGTGATTAAGTTTCAATAAAGTAATCAGTAAAGTAATCTGATTACAATTTTAGATAAGTAGTTAGTCATTTGTAGTGGATTACTGTTTTAGGAACTTACTCAACACTGCTGATGGCTGATACAAAATAAATGTTTGGAAAAAAAGTTAGCCTGGTTCTCATGACAGTAAAACTTGGAAGAAAAAAAGAAAAGAAAATAATACAAATAAATTAAATAAAATAATAAAATGAAATGATTAAAAATCTAAAAAACATAAAAAAATGACATTTTCCGGTAGGGTAATTTTTAAGCAATTTACAGAAATGATTCCACATTCAGACAGACGCTGATACTTTATAGAATTCTTTTGCATGTGAAAGTTCAACTGCATAACATTAAACGAGCAATTCTCTTAATACTACCTGTAACCTGACACGGACAATAGTAGAGTAATTAAATAAACATTGAACAATTAAAAATTGCAATTTGGGTTTGCAGGAATGGATGGATTATAAACTGCGTTGGAACCCTGAGAATTATGGTGGCATCACCTTTATCAGAGTCCCATCTGAAAGCATCTGGCTCCCAGACATTGTTTTATATGAGAAGTAAGTTGGTGTCATTTCTACAGAAACCATGCAGATATAACAATTGTGGTATCAGTAATCTGGCATATTAATGATGCCAGCCTTATGCTGTTAGTGTTACATTATCATTAAAAGTGATTTAATGGTATGCTGCTCAACTTTCAGTGCCGATGGACGTTTTGAAGGCTCACTTATGACCAAGGCCATTGTGAAGTATAATGGCATGATCACTTGGACACCCCCTGCCAGCTACAAGTCAGCCTGCACCATGGATGTGACGTTTTTTCCGTTTGATCGGCAGAACTGCTCAATGAAGTTCGGCTCCTGGACGTATGATGGAAACATGGTTAACCTTGTCCTTGTCAGCCAGCAGGTGGACCGAAGCGACTTCTTTGATAATGGCGAATGGGAGATTCTCAGTGCCACTGGTGTCAAAGGCAGCCGACAAGATGGCTACCTTTCCTACCCTTACATCACATATTCATTCATCCTGAAACGCCTTCCTCTCTTCTACACACTCTTCCTCATTATTCCTTGTCTGGGCTTGTCCTTCCTCACAGTGCTGGTCTTCTACCTTCCCTCTGATGAAGGAGAGAAAGTGTCCCTCTCAACATCCGTCCTGGTGTCACTCACTGTCTTCGTCCTCGTCATCGAAGAAATAATTCCTTCTTCCTCCAAGGTCATTCCGCTGATTGGGGAGTACCTACTGTTTATCATGATCTTTGTCACTTTGTCCATCATAGTGACGGTGTTTGTAATAAACGTTCACCACCGCTCCTCCGCCACTTACCACCCTATGTCTCCATGGGTGCGCACGCTGTTCCTCCAACAGCTGCCTCACTTTCTCTGCATGAGAGGGAACACCGACCGCTACCACTACCCAGAGATGGAGCCCCACAGCCCTGACCTCAAGCCTCGCAACAAGAAAGGGCCTGGCCCTGAGGGAGAGGGTCAAGCTCTGATCAATATGCTGGAGCAAGCCACCAACTCTGTTCACTACATCTCACGCCACATTAGGAAGGAGCATTTTATTAGAGAGGTAAGAGCTTGAAGATATCATAAGGTAAAGTTGAGGGAATACCGTCCTAAACTCTGTGTTGAGCCAGAGGGCAGAGTAAAGAGTGCCTGCAATAAATTATTGCAAATAGAAATGTGTAGTTGACTTTCAGGATAACGAGATACTTTCGGGAGGTTGACATGTCCTATGGTGAGACAAGCATAAACAACATTTTGCCTATTCTTTTATAATTATTATGCATTAATTTTTTACAGCCGTATTACACTGTGAACATTTTAATTATCTGGTTTGATTCAAGTCTACAATATTATTTACTGTAATATGTCTGAATCAATCTGAATACATTAGGTTATACCAATGTAACAAGGTTAAGGATGGGAAAGGAGGAGGCGGGAACTGGCTGAACCGTCAAAATAATATTTAATTTAAACAAAAAAATCACACAACACAAACACACACATGGCAGCTGCATGTGGCTCTCTCTCTCCCAAACTGCCACGTTCCGCTGCATTTATCCCTCTCCTCGGCTGATTAGCCCAGTTGGGGGCCGGGCGTGCGTAGTCACCTCCTCGTCACACTCCTCCCTCCTTTGCCTCAGGCTGGGGAACCTGGGGGGCGTTGCCCTTCTGGCTGCGCATGCCGGCAGGCTTTTCCCCACCTCTCTAGAACTGGGGAGGGGGGCTAGGGGAAGGAAAAACAAAACTAAAAAAGAGGAGAGGGAAAGGGCAAGGCGGAGCAACAGTGAGAGAGTGAGAGGAGAGAGAGAAAAAAAATTGCTCGCCGGTTTCCCAGACACGCCGTCGCCTAGTCCTCGATCACTCCTCCACCCTCTGGCGGATGACAGCCGCTCCTCCCCAGGCAGACCGAAGCCAGTCCTCCGACCCCTGGCGAATGGAACGCCCCTCCGCGTTTTGGCGGCCGGTAGGGAACTCCTCTGCCCCTGGCAGTGGCTCCTCCACGTCCAGGTGGTCGGCAGCAATTCCTCCGTCCCCCAGCGGATAGCCGCGGCTGCTTCTTTGGGTGGATGGCAGTGGCGAGGACTCCACGACAGCACATCCCTCCTCCTTCCTGGGCTTCAGCACCAATGTAACAAGGTTAAGGTTGGGAAAGGAGGCGGCGAGAACTGGCTGAACCGTCAAAATTATATTTAATTTAAACAAAAAAACACACAACACAAACACACATGGCAGCTGCATGTGTCTCTCTCTCTCCCGAACTGCCGCGTTCCGCTGCATTTATCCCTCTCCTCGGCTGATTAGCCCAATTGGGGGCTGGGCATGCATAGTCATGGCCCGGCCCTGCCCTCCTTCTCGTCACAACCAACAAAACTCATTTTTAAGGGTTAGGTCAGGTAGAAATATCTCCAGAAAGTAATAATTGCAGGTTTCCACTTTCTACAGTACAACTAAAAAAAGTGTTAACCTGCAATTGTTACCTCAATGATCTATTTCCACTTGATCTAACCCAGAAAAATTACATTTGTTGGTGTAACCTAATTGGTCAGGTTGATATAGTCAGATTAAATAAATTTTTTGACTGTAATAAATCCAGTTAATTTAAATGTTACTACATGAAGCACATCTTTTAGGTTACCTGACAACATATATTCTGTATATACTGTGTGTATGTGTGTATATATGTTTTTTTTTCGGCCCCCCCCCCAAAAAAAAAAACAGCAACAACAACAAATACCCATATACAAATGATGGACAAGTTGAGCATCTCTGTCTTGCTATTAACTTTAGCACAATGGACCCTTTTCACAGACCTGTAATGACGTGTTTCCGCCTTCTTTAACAACGTAAATGTAGCAAACTTTTTTATATTTCCAATTTTAATAATATTTAGTGTAAATGTATAACATTGTACTTTGTATTATATTACCATGGAATAAGTCTTAAAAAATCAGTGATGTGATGAGTTTTCTAACACAGCTGCTGAGGGAGTGACAGAAAATTTGGCCTATTACTCTCTTCTTACTGCTGTTATCCAGTGCTGTATATTTTTATGAGCCTCTTTGTGATGGGACCACCAGGCGCCGCTCATTCATAGATCACATAGAGCAAGTTGGAGCATAGACCTGAAGAAGTGAATTGAAGGAAGAGGGTGCAGTTCCATTGGCTGTCCTGAAGGCCAGAGTCAAAGCCTTTAATTTGATGCAGGCAGCTACATGTAGCCAGTGGAGTGAAATAAGGAGTGGGGTGACATGAGCCCTTTTTGGCTGATTGAAGACAAGACACGATGCAGCATTCTGGACCATCTGCAGTGGTTTAATTGTTTTAGCTGGGAAGCCAGCCAACAAAGCATTGCAGTAGAAACGTAGAAAGCGGCACACAAAACTCAGTTTGCAAAAATGTAGTTATAGTACCAATTATTCTATGAGACTAGGTTGCAATGTAGATGACAACCATGATGTTGATTATGATTATGATGATTATTGTTTGACTCTGCCAGGTCGTACAGGACTGGAAGTTTGTGGCGCAGGTGCTGGACAGGATCTTTCTCTGGGCATTCCTCACCGTGTCTGTTCTGGGCACCATCCTCATCTTCACACCTGCCCTGAAAATGTTCCTGCGCACTCCCCCTCCTTCTCCATGAGACACCAACCCAACCCCCACACATAGACATCCATCAGAAAGGGTCTTTTTTTAACAATATTACTCAGATGATCTGATGTATATGTCACAACTACATACAGTGAACATCACTATGTTTAGAGATACAATTAGTTAGTTTATTGTTTCAAATACTTGGATTTGTGTTCAATACTACAAGATTACCAACATAGTGAAATATAACATTTACCATTTACATGCAGAGTAACATTGTGTGCTTTTACCGTTTACCACAGGAAAGTAATGATAAAATTGATTGTTTGCAACCTTTTGCTGTTTTGTGGAACTCATTTTATTTAGAGATAATTTATTTATTCATTATAATTATTTTTATTTACAGACAACAGTAGAAAAACAGAATTGTGTACAAAAAAACAAATAAGAGAGATAAAGATGTGTAACTGACCTGTGCAGAAACCCCCCACAGAATCAGAGGAGTGTTTTGGCCTTTTCTGTGAAGACACTTGTCTCTGTATGGTTTTCTTATCTGTTAATGTATTAATAAACATTCTTCTTGTTAGCACACATTCCACACTTGAAACATTCAAGCTGAGGAGCACAAAACAATAAAAGTCAGTAAAAATAGTATAAACTACTAATATAGACAGCAACGTGATATTCCTTTAAAAAAAAAAGAAAAAAAAGAGGTCATATTCAGTTATGTTCTTTAAGATAAAGATCTCTTTCTATCCATAATGTGTTAAAACAACTTATTACACAGCTCTCTGGAATACTCGATTCTGATTAGTCAATGGCACCATCTAGTGGTCTGATATTTCTCTGTAACAACCACATATATCAGACCACTCCTCTGGGTATTTGCAAGCAATCTTTCCTGCTTCTCAGATCACGGTGCGATCTTTTGCAATCTCTGCAAGCAAGCTAATAAAATTATTTAAACTCAAATGAATGTTTCATGTCAGTGTATTTATTTATTTGGCAAGTAGTCATGTAATAAGATGCATAATGAGCAGTCAGATGTTTATTAACCCTTTCATACGTACCGTCACACATATGTGACTGTTAATAATGGCCCCGCAGAGTAGCGTCACACGTGTTTCTGCAACAGCCAGTTACGTTACAAGCTGCCAGATTCAAATCAGCTTTCATGCTGACACAGGCTGCACTGGTTAAGTGTCTGTAATTTATATTCACTCAAACAGTCTTTTAAACCACAGAATAAGTGTATTTTGTATACTGTACATACATCTAACTCGTCACTAATGTACCACGATAAAAGGTTTACAGCTCTTATACGCACAGTCAAACATCAAACGTGATCTTCCTCCGATGTGTGCTGCCATTAGTAGTTGTTGTCATTTGTCAAACAAACAGTTACTCAGAGTCCTTTCAAGCACATCATATGTTTATTTTATGTAACAAACAGCCACATTGTCACCAAAGTACCACAATAACAGTTCACAGCTTGTATATGCACAGCCATCATATCTAAACGCGATCTTCCCATGCATGCAGCCACGTCTGCTTAGGTGCGGATGTGGATTTCATTCACACAAACAGCAACTCAAACAGTCTTTTCAGGCATATAATATAAGTTTGTTTACTGAAACAGACAAAATATCACAAAAGCACCACGATAAGTTTAAAACTAGTATACTCACAGGGAACACATGCGGAGCATGAGTATCGGATGTATGCAGTCATGTCTGTTTATATTAGCGCTTATCACACACACACACATACACACAATGTCTGAGATGTCAAAGTGCATATAGGCAAACCGAACTGCTGATATTATTTGTTCATTTATTTTTTTCATTTATAAAAACAAATAAAACAAATACAGTACAGCAGACATAACCCATTTGGTCATATGTTTACTATATTATAAACAGTATTTTTTTTTTTTACTTCTCTACACTCTGCCCCCTCTACCGGCTGTGCAGTGTCACGTGCAAACATAACTCACTCCAGTAGGGAATTTAGACCCTACTCATGAAAAGGTTAATGACAGAATAAACACCAGCAGAACTCCTATGCAAACCGGAGGTGGAATTTCAGCTGTTCAGCGGTTTATTACTTCTGACATAATTACATAATTTCAATGCAAATCTATTTTCATGTCCATTTATTTTTTTATTTGGCAAAGTAGCCTAGTCTTGTAAAACGCTGGATAATGAGGAGTCAGACGGTCATTTTCACAAAATAAACACCAACAGAACTCTGATGTAAACCGAAGGTGGAATACCGCTGTTCAGCGATTTAATTCTAATTACATCATTAGATAATTTCAATGCAAATCAATATTTTATGTCCATGTATTTTATTTGGTTAGTGGCCGTGTAATAAGCGGGATAATGTACAGCCAGTTGTTATTGTAAAATAAACCCCTTCAGGGTGATGCAATACTATTCTGAGATTACAACTGGCTGACTGTACATTAACCCTTAAATATTTGTTATGATTCATATTGCAGATTGACTGATGGTGACATTACTTTCCATAAAAGGTAAGAAAGCAAAGCTAGTTACAGCAGAGCAGTCAGTAAACTGAGTAGAATGACCCACCACTGGATTCAGATGAGCAAAGCAGGCTTCCTCTCAGGAAAAACAGTTAGCCTCACCTATGTATCAGAAATATTATTTGTTATACTATAACTACAGTCAGCTTCACCTACACTGCTCGCAACTTTCTTATCACTACAGTGTTCAATTCATTTATTTCCTCTTAAATAATTTTTACTTTACAGTGGTAACGCCATACAATAAGGTTGTATTCAGTAACATTAGTTAACTATATTAGTAAAGGATAGAAAAAAAAACATTTATAAAACTTATTAATCTTGGTAATTTCAACATATACTAACACATTTTTGAAAATAAAGGTTGTATACGTTAACATTAGTTAAACTAACAATGAACAGTTGCAAAGAACTAATGTTAAAGGGATAGTTCACCCAAAAATGAAAATTCTCTCATTATTTACTCACTCTCATGCCATCCCAGATGTGTATGACTTTCTTTCTTCTGCAGAACACAAAGATTTTTAGAAGAATATCTTAGCTCTGTAGGTCCATACATTGCAAGTTGATGGTGATCAGGCCTTTGAAGCTCCAAAAAGGAGGTAAAATCAGCATAAACATAATCCATACAACTCCAGTTGTTTAATCAATGTCTTCTGAAGCGATCCAGTTGGTTTTGGGTGAGAACAGACCAACAACTGTATTATACCTTAAATGTCCCCTGTACACATGTAAAACATAATTTGCTCTTTTAATATTTGCGAATATGCACTTTTTTAAAAAGACAACCAAAGATTCACCAAATTTGAGTAAAAATTAAACAATTTTAATTTTAAAATACAGGTGCATCTCAATAAATTAGAATGTCGTGGAAAAGTTCATTTATTTCAGTAATTCAACTCAAATTGTGAAACTCGTGTATTAAATAAATTCAATGCACACAGACTGAAGTAGTTTAAGTCTTTGGTTCTTTTAATTGTGATGATTTTGGCTCACATTTAACAAAAAACCCACCAATTCACTATCCAATTCTGTATATATTATTAGATTGGTGCGCCGTGCGTTAAGTATTTGATTGATAAATGGTGTTCATAAAGAGGACGTTGAGTGTGTTATCTTCCCTGTAAATTATTTAGTGCTTCTCTTGCATTTTGTTTTCAAGAGAAGCAGCAGGATCTACTCTGCAGCTTTGTTCTCTCTCAGTTAGTTGCGCATTTGCTTTTTATTCTTGCACTGTACCCAACAGTACAAATTAATTCTGTATATATTATTAGATTGAAGTGCTTTGATGTGGTGAGCTTAGTATTATATGGTAAGAGCCTTTCTCACTGAACTGAAGGTAAGGCATTTTTTTGGGATTTAGTGGGGTGGTTTTTAAGTGTATTCATAATAAATTTGCCATTGCAGGTGTGGTGTGGCCCTATATAATGCTAGCTACTTTTTCTTCATACCGGTTTCTTCACATCCGTTTGTTTGTCTTGTTTCTGCATTGTACAGTGCAAAACATTAAATTAAAGACAGTGGAAAAATACCTCATTATATATAACATAAGTGTGTACTGTGTGTTGTTCCAGAAATGAAAACCCGACAGATACACATACAAACATTTTTTTTAAAATAATGAATGCTTGCCATATAAGAGCGATCTGTAACGAGTTGGGTTCAGGTGCATTCAGTAAGGCAGAAAATCAGATCCAGATATGGTTTCATGATAATCACATGGGAAATTGCGCTATAAAACTAACTTAACTTACATTTACACCAGCACGTTTAATCCACATTAAGTAGAACTGAAACTGGAGCTGGCAGGTCCAAAGGTGCAAAACTAACACTGAACTTCTACCTTATCTCCAGAAGTTGTTGGCTTGTTATTCGATTGACATTCGGTTTCTCCTACACAGCACTCTCTTGCTGTAGCTGGAGAATTATGTCTGAAATTATGCCCCTGTGTCAACAGGCCTGGCTCCCCCATTGGCCCCCCTAAATTGGAGAGGTAGAATGTTGTGTGTGAAAATCCCAGGAGATCAGCAGTTACAGAAATACTCAAACCAGCCTGTCTGGCACCAACAATTATCCATGCGATTATCTAATCAGCCAATCGTGTGGCAGCAGGAGCTTCAGTTAATGTTCACACCAACCATCAGAATGGTGAAAAATTTTATCTCAGTGATTTGGACTGTGGCATGATTGTTGGTGCCAGATGGGCTGGTTTGAGTATTTCAGTAACTGCTGATCTCCTGGGATTTTCACACACAACAGTCTCTAGAATTGATTGAGAATGGTGCAAAAAACAAAAAAACATCCAGTGAGGGGCAGTTCTGCAGATGGAAATGCCTCGTTGATGAGAGAGGTCAACAGAGAATGTCCATACTGGTTACAACTGACAAAGTCTACGGTAACTCAGATAACCGCTCTGTACAATTGTGGTGAGAAGAATATAATCTCAGAATGCTATTTTGAGATGCGGGTTGGCACTGTTTTGGCGGCACAATAGGGACCTCCACAATATTAGGCAGGTGGTTTTAATGTTGTGGCTGATCAGTGTATGCTTCAGTAGCTTATAATATAAATTACAATGAATCTTAGTTTCCGATGGCCACATCCCAATATTCTTCTGAGTCCCATTAAGGCTCAGAGACACATCCAATACAATATCCAGAGAGTTCAAGGATATATACTCCTGGAAAAAAGCCCCTCAGTAATCATTAACATTACATTACATTTAATAATTTAGTAGACACTTTTCTCCAGAGTGACTATCAAATGAGAAACATCACAACCAATTTATCATACAGGAGCTAACAGTATTACACTATAACACAATGCAAAGTTTCAAGAGTAAATTAGAGTAGTATAAAAGTTCATGCAGTATTAAAAATGCAGAAAAGTAGAATAATAAAAAAAGAAAGTTTATTTATAGGAAGCACTTTTTCTATGGTTTAGTTACTGAAGGTGCACACGAATCAACTGTATAATTGTTGGTTAACATAGAATTGCTGAGATATGTTAGAGGAGAGTCTAAGACAACAACTGATAGTAAACTTTAAAAAAAAAGAAAAAAAAAAGAAAAAACTAATTGTACCTCAAGAAAAATATTGTTCCATTTCGGTAACGAAGAACAATAGCTGTAGTACTGTCCACTGCCTGAAGAGGGCACTTTATCTCCACACATTTTAAGTCATCAGCACATGTCTGACCAGCAACTTGAATGAAAGAAATGTGAAAGTACACAAAAACTCACTAATTGGCGTGTGGGAAACCTTTTTAAGATTCAATTACAAAAATATTAGTATACGTAATTATTTCTATAAAGAAAAAATACTGGACAATTAAACTTTATCTTTATCTTTGCTGTGTAATTACCAGGGTTTTGTATTTTCTTTTGTTTCAAAAGGAATAAATAAATAAATAAAAAGAAGAAAGAAATCCATTAGAGCTAAGAGCCTCCAGGTCTGATTCACGCTCTACTTCACGCCTTCCTCTGGACGACACCTAAGGAGTGGGCACAGGAAACATCAGTGGCCTTAACCACAATGCCAGACATCATAAAAGAGTTTATCATATCATATCATTTTTAGAGAGCTGTAAAGTAGAACCATTGGCACTATCAGTAAATAATAAAGAAGTAATACCTTGACATATCTGAGTGGGTTGATCGCCTCTGAAGGTGTGCAGTGAAAAATATTTTGTTCTTGATCAGTGACCTGCACAAGGTACATGAGCCTTTTTCCTTCCTTGGTTGCTGCTGGCCACTGATGTTCAGCACAGCAGAAGCGAAGGACTTCAGAGGCTGACCAATGTTACTAATCTGACAAATTAGTGCAAATTTTTACAAAAGGCACAAAATCAATAGACTAAGTAAGCATTTTTAATAAAACATCTAAATAACCATTAAATTCAGTACATGCTCAAGCATAAAGACATCGAGTCTGTGACATGCTACTGACATGTTTATGAATTAGGATAAAAAAATTCTAATACACATTCTAAAAGCTGCAATCAGTTTCAATTATGGGGTGCCCCAACCCATTCACATTCCACGTGGAGAGAGACAATCCACTCATATTAACATTTGACATTTCAGCATATTAGAAAAAATGTGTGTCAAAAATACAATTATAAAGACCACATTCCACATTAGTGCAACAATCAAACCCCAAACTTCCCCCCGAACCAAACAAACAGAAAAAAGAAAAAAGTGCGCATTAACCCCACGCACGACAGCGCCAACCGGCGTCCATCCCTCTAAACTCAAACAGTGCATGTACGGCAACGAGAGCCCCGGCGACAACTTTGCCATTGGATTGCACATGTCCGGTGCCTCTATACAAAAATTTTAAGACAGAATTACACAACAGAAGATAATCTATAAAACAAACTCCAGCCAATAGGCGGAACCAGCACACACACACGAAAAAATAAATAAAATAAAAACATTAAATAAAAATAAATAAATAAGAAATAAGAAAAAAAAGGCAGTCAAATGAATGTTCAGTGAGCCGGCCCATTCAACTGCTACATGAGTGCAACAAATTACCCAATCACTCCATTGTCCTGCAAGAAATACTCCACAAAACAAACTCCAACCAATAGGAGGCTTACGCACAAAGAATGTGCAGATTCATCCACAACACTGGCCCGAATGAGTGCTGCTACACAAAACAAAATCCAGCCGTTGAAAAAGAAACAAAAAAGGCACTCAGCTTCCTCGGACGATCAAGTGAATGATCAGTGAGTCAGGCTCACTCGGCTGCAACGTGAGAACCACAAAATAACTTATTCCATTGACTTTATGAAGGACATTGCTTGCAGAGGACATGTAAATACTTTACGGCCATCCTTAGTATCTATTCTCAATTTGGCCAGGAACATCAGTGCAAAAGCGACCTTCCATTGATGTAAGAGTTTCTTGCATTACTTGAATCGATCATGTTTCTCTCTTGTCGAATTCACAAAATCTGGGAACAAGAAAATGCTGTGGTTCTTCCAGGAAAGCCTTCCTTTACTCCTTGCCTTGCGTAACATGAGATATTTATTGGATGATCTCAGAAATTTGGCCAGAATTGATCGGGGCTTGTCTCCCTCAGCGGATCGCCGAGGCTGGACCCTGTGAGCTCGCTCGATTTCCAGCTTATGGCCTGTTATGTCAAGCAGATTCGGAAAGAGCCCGTCCAGGAATTCCACCATATTCTGACCCTCTGCTCCCTCAGGAATTCCAACAATTCAGACGTAATTCCGATGACTCCAGATAATCGATCCGTTTCCTGACATCCGCCACTCTTGTAACCACCTCAGTGAATTTCGTCTCCATGGCAGTGATCGATCGACGTATTGCAGCAAGATCCTCCAAGTCAGCAATGACCTTCGTCAACATTGCCGACACATTCAACAATTCTCGCCAAATTTCTTTCACTTCTCCGGCCAGGTCGGGGTGGGGGGGGCCTCAGCTTACACACGCGAGTGTCTTTTAATGTCTCCAGAGCCTGAGGATTTTGAATTCTTTGACATATTGTCTTCAAACAACAGTTATGGATCAGGGTGTATTGAATCTCACCGGTTTATGACACAAAAAGTATAAAAACTAGCAAAGTGTGCAGAGCTCGCCGTTCACACGTCCGAACCTCGCATGGTGTCACGTGACTCCCCAATCAGTTACAATTATAAATGTTTCGGTATATCTAGCTACTGCACAGGCTTAATGTACTAATGTATTGTGATTAAAGTGAAGTTAATGATAACAAATATTACAGTATGGTAATTCATAATTGTCACATTAAAAGACTTCTGTTCTGTTATGTCTGCTTTGAGAGTTCCACTCTCATACAAACAGATACAAACCCTGAACTCATCCTGGACCAAAGAGCCAATATCCTCTTCTGATTTCATTGCTTTCTCCTTTCTCACTTCTCCACCAAAAAAAAGTTGGGAAGGATTAGCAAGACTATGAAGACAAAATACATCAGAAAACCAATCTATTAATCAAATCAAATCATAATCAAATCAAATCACTTTTATTGTCACACAGCCATATACACAAGTGCAATGGTGTGTGAAATTCTTGGGTGCAGTTCCGATCAACATAGCAGTCGTTACAGTGATGAGACATATACCAATTTACAATAACATCAAATTAACACAGCACAATTTAAACATCTGTTATACACATAATTACACTCAACAATATACAAATAATAACATACACTGTACAGTATACAATACACACAATATAGATACACATTATTCAATAAAAAAAAAAAAAAAAAATACAAATAAAGTATATATAGTAGTATATATAGAATGTACAGTAGGTTGTATTGTACTGTATTGACATTCAGGCTGTCGGTTGATAGTAAGTTGTTAAGAGAGAATATAATATAATAATAATATAATTTATGACAGTCCGGTGTGAGATATAAGAGTAAGAGTAATAAAGTGCAGTGCTGATGTATTTTGATCGTGGGAGATCAAGAGTTCAAAAGTCTGATTGCTTGGGGGAAGAAGCTATCATGGAGTCGGCTGGTGCGAGTCCTGTAATAATGGCTCGGGTGGCTGGAGTCTCTGATGATCCTCCAAGCTTTTTTCACACACCGCCTGGTATATATTTCCTGGAGGGAGGGAAGCTCACCTCCGATGATGTGTCTGGCAGTTCGCACAACCCTTTGCAGTGTTTTGCGGTTGTGGGCGGTGCTATTGCCGTACCAGGCGGAGATGCAGCCAGTCAGGATGCTCTCTACAGTGCAGGTGTAGAACTGTGTGAGGATGTGGCGGTTCATTCCAAACTTCCTCAGCCATCTCAGGAAGAAGTTGTGACTTCACAACGACTTCAGTGTGGATGGACCATGTGAGTTCCTCAGTGATGTGGACACCCAGGAACTTGAAGCTGCTGACTCTCTCCACTGGTGCTCCATTGATGGTGATGGGACTGTGTTCCCTGTCTTTTCTTCTGCAGTCCACCACAAGCTCCTTTGTCTTACTGACGTTGAGGGAGAGGTTGTGCTCCTGACACCAGTGTGTCAGAGTGTGCACCTCCTCTCTGTAGGCTGTTTCATCATTGTCAGTGATCAGACCTACCACCGTCGTGTCATCAGCAAACTTAATGATGGCATTGGAGCTGTGTGTTGCCACACAGTCATGTGTGTACAAGGAATACAAGAGTGGGCTGAGAACAAAGCCCTGTGGGGCTCCAGTGTTGAGGGTCAGTGATGAGGAGATGTTGCTGCCTATTCTAACCACCTGGCGTCTGCTTGACAGGAAGTCCAGGATCCAGCTGCACAGCGAGCTGTTTAAGCCCAGAGCTCAGAGTTTCTCATCTAGCTTGGAGGGCACTATGGTGTTGAATGCTGAGCTGTAGTCTACAAACAACATTTTCACATAAGTGTTCTTTTTTCCAGGTGGGAGAGAGCAGTGTGTAGTGTAGATGCAATGGCATCATCAGTGGAGCGGTTGTTGCAGTAAGCAAACTGCAGTGGGTCAAGAGAGAGAGGCAGCACAGAGCAGATGTAATCTCTGATTAGTCTCTCAAAGCATTTGCTGATGATGGGGGTCAGAGCAACAGGACGCCAGTCATTTAAGCAAGTTATTTTTGATTGCTTTAGAACAGGCACAATGGTGGATGTTTTAAAGCATGTGGGGACTACAGACAAAGAGAGGGAAAGGTTGAAAATATCTGTAAAAACACCAGCCAACTGGTTTGCGCATGCTCTGATGACGCGGCCTGGAATGCTGTCTGGGCCTGCAGCTTTGCGGATATTCACCCGTCGGAAGGATCAGGTTACATCCATTACAGAGACAGAGAGTGAACTAACCTTTGTAGCTTCGGCTGCGAGAGCTCTCTGTTATTTTAAATGAGGATAAAAAGTATTTAGCTCATCCGGGAGAGAGGCAGCGGTGTTCATGGCAGAGTTTTTATTCCCTTTAAAGTCCGTGATAATGTTAATTCCCTGCCACATGCTTCTAGAGTTGGTGGTGTTAAACTGTCCTTCAATCTTGCTCCTGTACTGGCGTTTTGCTGTTCTGATATTTTTTCGGAGGACATAACTGGCTTGTTTATGCTCCTCCACGTTCCCGGAATTGAAAGCGGAGGTCCGCACATTAAGTGCCGCGCGAACATCACTATTTATCCATGGCTTCTGGTTCGGATAGATCCGTATTGTTCTGGTCGGAACGACGTCCTCCACGCACTTTTTGATGAAGCTCGATGTCGTCATCAAAAAGCGGACCGGAACATCTCCCAGTCCGTGTGATCAAAACAGTCCTGTAGCGTAGAGTCTGATTGGTCCGACCAGCACTGGATCGTTCTGAGGGTGGGTGCTTCCTGTTTCAGTTTCTGCCTGTAAGCGGGCAGAAGCAGAATGGAAGAGTGGTCCGATTTGCCAAATGGTGGGCGGGGGAGGGATTTGTAGCCATCCCGGAACGGAGAGTAGCAATGGTCCAAAACCCGGTCCCCTCGTGTGTTGAAACTAATGTGCTGGTGGTATTTTGGTGTGACTGATTTGAAACTGGCTTTATTAAAGTCCCCAGTCACAATGAACGCAGCCTCAGGGTGCACGGTTTCCTGCTCACTTATACTCCCATACAGTTCCTTGATTGCCCGGTCTGTGTTGGCTTGTGGGGAGGTACACAGCAGTGATAATGACTGCTGTGAATTCCCTCGGTAGCCAGAATGGTCAACACAGAAGCATGAGAAATTCCAGATCAGGAGAGCAGAAAGACTTGATAGAATGAACGTTCCTCTGATCACACCAGGATTTGTTGATCACAAAACATACACCACCACCTCTGCTTTTACCTGAGAGGTCTTTCGCTCTGTTCGCTCGGTGCACAGAGAACCCCGTGGGTTCAATGGCCGAGTCTGGAATCTCCACAGACATCCAAGTTTCCGTAAGGCAGATAATGCAGCAGTCCCTCATCTCTCGTTGGAAAGAGATCCACGCTTTCAGCTCGCAGAGCTTGTTATCCAGTGACTGAACATTTGCCAGTAGAATACTGGGTAGCGGGGGTCGATTTGCGCGGCGTCTTACTCTGACGAGAACGCTGCCTCTGTTTCCCCTTTTATGTTTCCGCGTCCGGACTGCCCAGACAAAGGGCTCCGCTTGCATGTTTGTAAACAGCGGGTCGGCATTGAGGAATTTGAAGTCCGATTTACGGTGTGAAATTGCTGAACCAATGTCCAAAAATGTTTGTCTGTCGTAGACAATAAGGCAGACAACATCCAAGACAAAAAACATAAGAATTGTGAACAAAACAAACAAAACACTACCATGTTGTGTCGGAGCTCGCAACGCAGCAGCCATACTCGGCGCCATCTTGAGTCCACAATGTAGTCATTCAATCACTTACCTACCAAGGGAACAGTACTTTGAATAATGTTAAAGAGAATTTGATAAATTACGAGGGTTGCTAAATCCCAACAAAGGTCAATTTTTAGTAATGCTTACCAGTTGACTTCAAGTTGCATTTCAAAGATAATTCTTGCTTCTGCAACAATTATTAAAGGATTTTGAACACTGATCCTGTTGGAAAAACCCAGAAACCACAAATGAAAAATATAATGTGCAATAATAATAATAGTTATAATAATAATAATAAACATTTAAGCAAATAAGAATACTGTTACACTGTTAGAGATGAAATAACATCAAAGCTAGAAATTTCTTATGTTTTTTAGAGACACAGTCACATTAGCACTTGTTACTTTCATGGAAAGCTTTTCCATGTTTAGTATCAGAAAGAATGAAACCTAAAATTGTTGAAGAGAAGACACTGTGACAGACTCTGATTAAAGATTGAAAATGCACTTAATGTTCTGTAATAACAATCTAAAACTAGTTATGCCATCTGCTTATCTCTGAGTCTCTTTTAAAAGGATTCTCAATTTTGCAATCAGCCAAAGTCATTGGGGTTACACTGGACCTGTGTTTCCTGCCGTGATAAAAACAATAAAGGTCACAGAAAATATCAATATCTAAAACACAAAACAATGCATTAATGTAGATATGAAATAAAAAGTGTAAATGTTCATTTAATGGCTGTCAAAATATAAAATATGGATATCTGCTAAAATGGAATTTTGTCAACATTAAGGAGTACACTAGCATATTGATGACCTCAAAGCAAATACACATGGACTAGCCACAAAACTTTGATTTTCATGGTGTCTTTAAGGAATACAAAACAAAGCAAAACAAAACAAAACAAAACAACAGTAACATTACTATTTAAAAAGATCAAAAAGTCTTCTAAAAAAATGCTATGGAGCATAACACAAACAACTCGGAAATTTGGGGCTTGAAGAAAATCCAGAGTTTCCCACTCGTAATTATGACTTTGTGGTGGTGTTCATGTGTGCTTAACTCATAAACACAATCATTCCGACATGACTTGAATGCACCATTACAGTAGATCTGTTGTTTTCAATTAAGCAGGAGACTCACACTGTTCTTCTTCAACACAACTGATAAGGTAAGAAATTCTGGAAACAGCACAGAGAGTTGACTCTGATGTGCATCGTCTCCATTTTTACTGGTAACAGTGACCTCCAGGGCAACATTCTCATCACCGGGAGAGATGAAAGGAACGCAATTTCCCCTTGAACAGACAAAGAGACACTCACATTCACAAGTACAAGTCTATACAAAAACGCTAAAAGTGTGCCAAATAAGGAGTAAAGAAAGAGACCCATTGCCAATTTTTACAAATACATGGTTATTATGTAGTTAATTTGAATTGAATCAGCATATTATGGACTTAAAGATATTAAAACTAAGTGGTCCAGATTTGTTAGTACATGTTTTTTTTATTTTTTTTTTATTTAATTTTATTTCAGTAACATAGCCAAATACCAATCGCATGCTTCAGAAAAAAACTGTGGTGAATGATTTAAATCATACTGAATCATGCACATGCCAAATATATACAGTAACTTCATTACATGGTTAGTTGGTTTGTTTTGTGTCTTTGGTGTCGAAGCTATACTCGAGCTGCAGGTTACTTTGGCAGATGTTGTCACTTCCTCAGCCGGCAAGGTGAACTGACAGATAAAAGGTTTGCCATTAAACTATTATGTGGCAAAGAAAGCCTTGGAATGACATCAGGGTGAGTAAATAATTCCAGAATTTTTCCTTTAAATGAATTTTGGAATAGCAGATGCTTTGGTTGTGTTTTCTTTGAGACCAGGCTCTAAGGCGGAGAGGGGTTTAACTGACTGTTTAGGACTGTTAGGTGGCAAAGAAACAGACAGATCAATGGAAATTGTTGTCAATTTGTCCAGGATTTCTCTCTAAAACACATAATATAACAATATCATGTTTTTTCCTCATGCTCAACAACTCTCATTTGTATTTCTTTAAGGTATACTGTAGCTCACTCCAAAATGAAAAATTCTGTAATTTACTAACCCTCATGTTGTTCCAAAGCCGTATGACTTTCTTTCTTCCAGGGAACACAAAGAGAGATGTTAGGCAGAACACTAGGGACTGACAGCTTGCAGTCATTATTCACTTTCATTCTATGGAAAACAAGATGCCATGAAAGTGAATGGGGACTGAAGCTGTCATAAACATCTAACATCTCCTTTTATGTCCCACGGATGACAAAAAGTAATACGGGTTTGGAACAACATGAGGGTTGAATAACGAAACAGTGAATAATGACAGAATTTTCATTGTTGGGTGAACTATTTTTTAACAGCAGTAAATCAGAATAAATACACAGAACAATATCAAAATGGAACAGCAGACAAGAATGAGTTGAAAGTACCAGTAGCCTGAGCTGAGTTTGTACACACTGTCTCTTGCCCAGGCAAGGGAGTTCATGGAATCCCTATGAGGATTCAGGATTCACAAAGACTACTCGTGAAGCAAGACCCCTCTCTCGGCGCACTGAATCAGCCTTTTGTTGGTACTGGATCGCTGTAGAAAGGTGACTATCAAATATGATTCGGATCCCATTATGTTTATAGAAATTGCTTTAAGAAGAATATTTTTGCCAAGTTCTATTAACTTGTCAAACACACCCAGCCTGAATGACTCATACAGTTGGCTCAGTTGGAAGGTATTGTTGCATTCATAAATGTTTTGGTATTTAGGCTATATGGAAAACAGGGAATGGACTCACTTAGTTTGGGATTGTAAGTTGCTGGTTGAGCAGTGTAAGTGAAGCAGGACTGTGCTGTAATTATGCTGAACGATTTTAATAAAAGATGCATTCAAAAGCCAAAGGAAAAATGCAATGTCTGAAATATTAGAGAGAGTTTTGCTGCTGTTTCACCATTGATTTCTCTTACAGTCCTGTGTTGTCAAGTCAATATTATTAGGCTTTAATGTTAAGGTCTTTTCTATGTTTACCACTGGTTTAGCCCTTACAAAAGAAGATAAATTGTATGAATTTAATTTTCTGAAAGGTACAGATCCTACAAATATATTTAAAGCATTTGTATAGTGTGGTCTAATGTCTGGTAGTTTAATCACTACATTTATAGGAATGTTCTGGGTTCAATACACATTAAGCTCAATCAACATCATTTGTAATAATGTTGATTACCACAAAAAATTATTTCGACTCGTCCCTCGTTTCTTAAAAAAAATAAAAAAAATAGTACAGTAAGATGCTTACAATAGAAGTGAATGGGGCCAGTCCATAAACTTTAAAATACACACTATTTCAAAAGTATAGCGACAAGATGTAAACATAACACGTGTTAACATTATTTTACTTATTTTAAAATAAAATCTGGGTTCTGCTTGCTTTTAGTGTGATACAAATCGCATTACGTTGTCATGCCAACAAAGTTGTATTATTGGATATAACTTTACACAGATAGTTACAAGCTATTTTATCACATTGAAATCTTGTTAATACATATAATATTTACATCTTGTATACTTTTGAAACAGTCTGCTATTACTATAACCATGATTGTTTTTTTTTTACTGTAACCGTCAAATTTGACTGAATCCAGAATTTTCCTTTAAATTATATCAACGCAACGAAATCTATCAGTCCTTTAACCTCCTGAGACCTGTGGACATTAAGTTTTGGCTTCGCTATAGCTATGCATAATTTAATTTCATTTAAACTGACTGATCTCAGTTCAGGAGACTCTAAGCTTTCATTAAAGGTTTAAACTTTTGATGCACCATGTGACAAAACAACATGGCGCCGATCTCAGATGAGTTTATCTTTGGGAGAAATGGCAACATAACTACATCTGGAAAGAAACCTCATTAAGTTTTTACATTAAAACCTGTTTGAGTCAAAATATTAGAGTCTCCAGTTCCATCCGATATACCATTTTAAACATTTCATCAATTTATTGCGAATGCTGTTAAAAACACTGTGACCACATATGTAGACTATAGGCTCATTTTCCTTAAAATATTCTATATTCACCTTGCATCGTCACATTAAGAATCAATGGATGCATCCAAAAGTTGCAAAATGTTGCTTTCAGAGGTTGTATATGGAGTTAGGATTAAAATAAATTGCATTTCAAACTGTTCTGAGACCAGTGCAGACAGACAGCACTCAGGAGGTTAAGTCATTCCCTAATTAGGGAGCAAGGGAACATCCTATGGCTTTCCAATGCAGCCAAGTGCATTCACTCCTAACATTCAGTCAAAAGTTCAGTTTCAGGCTACAGATGGTGTTTGGACCGCTAAACATGTTTGCCAGACATTGGACAATGGTAATCAGTACATAGATTCAGAATTTATAATGTATAATTTTATTTTAACATGATTGGCAGTGATTGGATGATGCTGGACATTACTTTGAATCAGAATTATTTATGCTAATTTCTGATGTAATGTCTGTAATGTCTCAAAAACATGAATAACCAACACTCCTGGAAACAAACAATTTGATTAAAAAAAAAAATCAATTTCTATAGCTTGGTATTATTTAAAATTTCACAACTTTGTCCCACTGTCCACATATGTGGACAACAATTTTTAGGGAAAATCTTTGGTCTAAATTTTTTTTTTTTTTTTTTTTTTTGCATATTTCTTAGGGGCTATTAGTTACAAAGCTCTTTTGGCCCCGCCTGCCGGCAGGCTTTTCCCCACCTCTCTAGGGCTGGGGAGGGGGACAAGGGAAGGGAAAAAGAAAAAAAAAGAGGAGAGGGAAAGGGCAAAGCAGAGCGACAGCGAGAGAGGAGAGAGAGGAAATACCCAGATACGCTGTCGCCCGGCCCTCAGCCACTCCCCAACCTCTGGCGGATGACAGCTCACTCCTCCCCAGTGGACGGTAGTGGGTCCTCCGGCCCCGGGCAGACAGTCACGCTCCCCCCCCCTTTTCTTTTTTTCTCTATTCTTTTTTCTATGGGGGGGACAGCAGCATGCCTCAGATCCTCGGCAGCCGGCAGTGACGTCTCCGTCCCCGGGCGGATGGCCGCGGTTGCTCCTGGGTTGGCTGGTAGTGGCAAGGGCATCCCTCCCCTTCCCGGGTTTCGACACCAATGTAACAAAGGGTAAAATGGAAAGGAGGAGGCAGGAACCGGACGAACCATCAAAATAATGTTTAATGAGAAATTAAAACATAAAGACAAAACATAAACACAAACATATATACATATACAGTTGAAGTCAGAAGTTTACATACTGCTCAGGAAGGAGACAAATTCTGTCTTCTAGAGATGCACGTAGTTTGGTGTGAAAAGTGAAAATCAATCCCAGAATAACAGCAAAGGACCTTGTGAAGATGCTGGAGGAAACAGGTATATAAGTATCTATATCCACAGTAAAACGAGTCCTATATTGACATAACCTGAAAGGCTGCTCAGCAAGGAAGCCATAAAAAAGCCAGACTACAGTTTGCAAGTGCACATGGGGACAAATATCTTACTTTTTGGTGATATGTCCTCTGGTCTGATGAAACAAAAATTGAACTGTTTGGCCATAATGACCATCGTTATGTTTGAAGAAAAAAGGGTGAGGCTTGCAAGCTGAAGAACACCATCCCAATTGTGAAGCCTGGGGGTGGCAGCATCATGCTGTGGGGGTGCTTTGCTGCATGAGGGACTGGTGCACTTCACAAATGGATGGCATCATGAGGAAGGAAAATTATGTGGATATATTGAAGCAACATCTCAAGACATCAGGCAGGAAGTTAAAGCTCAGTTGGATATGGGTCCTCCAAATGGACAATGACCCCAAGCATACCTCCAAAGTTGTGGCAAAATGGCTTAAGGACAACAAAGTCATAGTATTGGAGTGGCCATCACAAAGCCCTGACCTCAATCCTACAGAAAAGTTTTGGGCAGAACTGAAAAAGCGTGTGCGAGCAAGGCCTACAAACCTGACTCAGTTACACCAGTTCTGTCTGGAGGCATGGGCCAAAATTCCAGAAACTTATTGTGAGAAGCTTGAGGAAGGCTACCCAAAATGTTTGACCCAAGTTAAACAATTTAAAGGCAATGCTACCAAATACTAACAAAGTGTATGTAAACTTCTGACCCACTGGGAATGTGATGAAAGGAATATAATCTGAAATAAATAATTCGCTCTACTATTATTCTGACTTTTCACATTCTTAAAATAAAGAAGTGATCCCTTGATTTGGGGGTGTTGCGCTTAGTGGTATTTAAGGGCACAGTCTGTGTTCAGGTTGATACCACTGATAATGTATTACCACAGAGCATGCATGCATTACAAATTACTACAGAATTAATTAACAAAAGTTTCTTCATACATGACAAAGGACATCTTCCCTGATAAACCTTTTTCAAATTGTTATTTCTTAAATTAACCTTACAGGCAGCACCAAACTACATCAGTCCTGACAGATCTCCTTAAGCCACTAATAAACTAATAATATATTGATGACACTTTATACTTCTATTTGCCATTAACAAACATACAGTTGTGCTCAAAAGTTTGCATACCCTGGCAGAAATTGTGAAATTTTGGCAATGATTTTGAAAATATGACTGATCATACAAACAAATCTGTCTTTTATTTAAGGATAGTGATCATATGAAGCCATTTATTATCACATAGTTGTTTGGCTCCTTTTTAAATCATAATGATAACAGAAATCACCCAAATGGCCCTGATCAAAAGTTTACATACCCTTGAATGTTTGGCCTTGTTTCAGACACAAGGTGACACACACAGGTTTAAATGGCAATTAAAGGTTAATTTCCCACAACTGTGGCTTTTTAAATTGCAATTAGTGTCTGTGTATAAATAGTCAATGAGTTTGTTAGCTCTCAGGTGGATGCACTGAGCAGGCTAGATACTGAGCCATGGGGAGCAGAAAAGAACTGTCAAAAAACCTGCATAACAAGGTAATAGAACTAAATAAAGATGGAAAAGGATATAAAAAGATATCCAAAGCCTTGAAAATGCCAGTCAGTACTGTTCAATCACTTATTAAGAAGTGGAAAATTTGGGGATCTCTTGATACCAAGCCAAGGTCAGGTAGACCAAAAAAGATTTCAGCCACAACTGCCAGAAGAATTGTTCGGGATACAAAGAAAAACCCACAGGTAACCTCAGGAGAAATACAGGCTGCTCTGGAAAAAGACGGTGTGGTTGTTTCAAGGAGCACAATACGACGATACTTGAACAAAAATGAGCTGCATGGTCGAGTTGCCAGAAAGAAGCCTTTACTGCGCCAATGCCACAAAAAAGCCCGGTTACAATATGCCTGACAATACCTTGACACGCCTCACAGCTTTTGGCACACTGTAATTTGGAGTGACTTTATGGTCACAACCATAAGCGCTATGTTTGGAGAGGGGTCAACAAGGCCTATAGTGAAAATAATACCATCCCCACTGTGAAGCATGGTGGTGGCTCACTGATGTTTTGGGGGGGTGTGAGCTCTAAAGGCACGGGGAATCTTGTGAAAATTGATGGCAAGATGAATGCAGCATGTTATCAGAAAATACTGGCAGACAATTTGCATTCTTCTGCACGAAAGCTGCGCATGGGACGCTCTTGGACTTTCCAGCACGACAGTGACCCTAAGCACAAGGCCAAGTTGACCCTCCAGTGGTTACAGCAGAAAAAGGTGACGGTTCTGGAGTGACCATAACAGTCTCCTGACCTTAATATCATCGAGCCACTCTGGGGAGATCTCAAACGTGCGGTTCATGCAAGACAACCAAAGACTTTGCATGACCTGGAGGCATTTTGCCAAGACGAATGGGCAGCTATACCACCTGCAAGAATTTGGGGCCTCATAGACAACTATTACAAAAGACTGCACGCTGTTATTGATGGTAAAGGGGGCAATACACAGTATTAAGAACTAAGGGTATGCAGACTTTTGAACAGGGGTCATTTCATCTTTTTCTTTGTTGCCATGTTTTGTTTTATGATTGTGCCATTCTGTTATAACCTACAGTTGAATATGAATCCCATAAGAAATAAAAGAAACGTGTTTTGCCTGCTCACTCATGTTTTCTTTAAAAATGGTACATATATTACCAATTCTCCAAGGGTATGCAAACTTTTGAGCACAACTGTATACTGTAGGTATGACTAATTATTAACAGATTAGTAGTTCATCAACATTTTTTAAATCTTTCAAATCAAACTTTCATTACATTCATAACTACATTAATGTATTTTCAGTTTTAACTGTATTACTGCAAGCGCTGTATAATGCAATAATGCTTAATGGGTTATTAATGAAAGTTATACAATGTTACAGTTTTTCTCAGTCACTTTGGCTCATTTTTTGAAACAGTCTTAACATTCTCTAAACTGCAAACGCAGCTGTCACAACTGTTTTATGGGACATTACAACTCTATTGCATATCTGCAAAATGTAGTAACTCACCCAAAACATTTAATTCATGCTTCAAAACCAAGTTATTGTGTCAGTAAATTGGCCAATGGCACCAAAATAATTTTTCTTTTTGTTTTTGTTTTTTTTTTGTCATCGTGTGAGCCATACTGGTCAAAATGTTTAGATGTTTTTCACCATGGCAGTCAACACTGGAAATGTTTGTTATATACAAATGTAATTTTTGTTCTACTTTTTTGTTGACACAGACTGCTTACTTTGCTATACAAGAATGTCAGTTTTGTCTAGCTGAATGCTATTGTGTATCACAGAGCTTTTTAGATACCAATTTCAACAGTACGTAGAAGTTTACTGGGAAAAGTCTATACTGTACAATACTGTAGTACACAGAAAAAGGATATGCAAATTTGTATGTATACAGTAAATTTATTTTTTTAACAATGTGTTACATGTAAACAGAGAAATCACGTTTGCATGTCCATTTTTACACATTTCTTACATGTAAAATCATATATAGTGAACTGAAATGAAAACTGCCACAAAATGACATCCATGCCAAAAAAACAAAACAAAAAAAAAACAAAACAGTGTAACAATGAAAAATCCTGTGGTAGTTCTGTAAAAAACAATAAATTGTACCTCCTCACAATACATAACACTATAAGTTCCCATCTTCTTGGTGGGCATCCTGTCGCTCTTGTTGTTCTGGCCAGAGATTTAGAAGACATCACAAAAATATCATAGATATTTATGGAATATGCATGCATGTCTGACAGATTTTGATCACTGTATGGATCATTTTACATGTGATGGCTTACACGATGAAAGAATGTTTCTAAGTTGTGAAGAGTATGACAATTTCACTGAGAATCAACTCATCAGTTTTGATCAAGTGCATTTAAGTTATTGTGAAAATTGTTGACAATTGTACTTACTCTTTTGCACATTAAATTAATTTGAAGTGAATGCCGGTTAGATATGCACTGACCACTACAGTGTTCCTATTAGAGAACTTGAAGCCAGGTATAAGTGATATATAAGACCTTTAATGATGAATAAAAAATAAAAAGGATCAGCATTTAAATTACTGAAGCTCATCACATAATTTTGTCACAAAGTGAATGTAAATAATCATAACAAACAAAAATAATGTAAAGAAACCTCTACATTCTTTGACTGAATGTTATCATGACCATTTCTCTTGGATTAATAACGCATCGAATAGTAATTAACGGTGCACGTTACAGCACGCTCAAATTCACGAGCTAATATAAACTAACTCAATCAAATCCTCAGTTAGTAATTACAAATATTTAAATTGACAATAAATGCAAACAATATGCAAATAACCTGGAACTTACTTTGTCCTTTACTCATACAATGTCCTCATAACTTGAGCAAACAAACTTCTCTAGCTTTGTGAAGTGTTAATACGGCACCACCTGGTGCTACGTCTATTCACCAATTACCCTGTTTCCGTAGCAGCGCATTTTGCGCATGGCTCGGTGCAGCGCTATTTGAGTGCTTTGTGGCGCTTAATAAGGCTAACAGCCTAACTTGAAGAATTCTGAACAGCACATGTGCCAAAACACGTGCAATTTGCTTAAATGGATAAGAAATTCAAATAGGGTGTGAACAAGAAACTAATTTGTCAGAGATTTGACCTTATTATTTAAAAAAGAAAAAAAAAAAAACAACTAATAATTCTCATTCGACAATTGAGCCAAAGCGATTGTGAAAAAATTGAATATATTTGATATGACATAAACTACCACAAAGAAGCATTTCTGCGTCTGTATATGCTGTTTAAAAAATAAATAAAAATGTTTTCTATGAAAATATGCGCCAGACCAGTGGTTCCAAACCTTTTTACCTTGAAGCCCCCTCTGCTTATATATAAGTCTACATATCACCGCCATGGATGCGCGCTCTCTCTCATCGCGCGTGTGCTCGCGTGAGCACTATCATCAATGGCTGTGAGAAATGCTAAATTATGATAATAATGCAATGATTTTTGGGAACCTGCATTGCTACGGATTTTGCATAACCATGATAGACATTATACATAATAAACTTGTTTATTATGTTGACATTTCTACTGGTCTGTTACACATTGATGCAGAGCCATGCAGCTGCTTGATGGTCGGGTTATAAAGCATCAACAAGGTATGCCATTTAAAGAGGGTTTTACAGTCTTGCAGTGCGTGGTTATGATGTTATAGAATTTTCATGACAATTGAAGATCCAAGAAAAACAAACCCACAAGCACTCGTCCACGCGACAGCCAGAGCACGTGCATTAGAAGCAGAAAACTGTAAATTTGGTATATCATCCTCACCAGTTGTGCAAAGAGGCTGTTATTGGTAGTTTTTGTTTTAGTTTTTTATGTTTGAGATATTGCTTATCACATTGAGTTAGATGAGGACGCTGACATGCTGTTTACTGTTATCGCGTATATTATGGATTTGCACATTTTAATTTGACTCGCTATTTTTCTCAGAATCTTGTGTGTGAGCGCGAGATTCATCCGTCATTATTCAAAACGCTGTCCATAATTTTGACACATAAACCATCTTCATGTGGTATATCTTTACATCGGTCTCTGACAGCGTGCGCATGAAAGAAAGAGAGGGAGGGAGAGGACAGCGCTCATAGCCATGTGAGAGTGAAAAAAGGCGCTTTTAATGCAAAAATATCTAACGCGCCTCTTTTAAAAGTATTTGGTATATGAGGGAAGATACATTAGGGAGTTTTAATTCTGATGGTATGCTGCAATAATAAGGTCATGACTTTGGGCATTAGATCAGCTGTTACTCGCGCCAGTGCACCCAAATAATTTTCTGCATTCGCAAGCAAATTTACCGTATCCTAACTGTGTAAATTAAATATTATTTGTCATTATTATCTTTACTAAAATACAAATGGGACATATATTAGATATTATTTGTTGTTTTTATATAATTATTTGTATAACACCCTCTTGCAGTTGAATTCCCTCATAACGTGATTCAGCAATGTAGAGAAATAGAGTAAATCCTCATGAAAATGGACACCTCACAATTCATACAGATTTGATAGGTTGCTGAAACAGACATATAAAATAAGTCATATAAACTTACCTAAAAGCTAAATACAACTATGCGGCTGTTTGTCTTCTTTGTCTTGTAAATGAAAATCTGATTTGTCTACTCTACAGTCAAAGATTAAAATGACACGTTTAAGCACTAGATGGCGTTAGAGATTTATAGTGTGCACAGTATTGACAGGGCAAAAGATCAATTCGACTGAGGTGGAATGTACTGTAAACACACAAAAACCTAAATGTGATACTCACTTGAAATCTTAACCACAGTGGAAATCATCACAGTACTGGTAGAAATGAGAGTTAATAAGTATGAGTTTAACTTAAATGGAAGGATGATGTGATTAGCTGGTCTTGCGTCTCAAATCAACACTACTGAGGAGACTGGAAGACGTTTGATAAACACAATATACATATTTGAACATATATACATATGCTTTTATTGTAAGAGTCACAGTCTAGTGTTTTTCACAATAAGTTTTGACATATAAAATTTGAATAGTTATTTTGGATAATCATGTGTTATATTAAAAATTGAGTTTGTGTCAAATTTACGACTAGGGTTGATTGTGGTAGAACAGAAAACTTTAGATTTCTGATATCAGTGTGTTGTTATTTGAGTCAACAATATATATATATATATACACACAGTGGCGGCCAAAATAATGTATTTGGAATAATGTTTGATCTAATGGAAAGAAATTTGTACTTTTGTTCACCAAAGTGGCATTCAACTGATCACAATGTATAATCAGGACATTAATAATGTGAAAAATTACTATTACAATTTGATTTTCTTTTTTTTTTTTTTTTCAGAACTTCTTAAACTACTTTAAAGAGTTCTCATCAAAAAATCCTGGCAGCTTTGCAGATCCTTGGCATTCTAGCTGTCAGTTTGTCCAGATACTCAGGTGACATTTCACCCCACGCTTCCTGTAGCAGTTGCCATAGATGTGGCTGTCTTGTCGGGCACTTCTCACTCACCTTACAGTCTAGCTGATCCCACAAATGCTCAATGGGGTTAAGATCCATAACACTCTTTTCCAATTATCTGTTGTCCAATGTCTGTGTTTCTTTGCCCACTCTAACCTTTTCTTTTTGTTTTTCTTTTTCAAAAGTGGCTTTTTCTTTGCAATTCTTCCCATACGGCCTGCACCCCCGAGTCTTCTCTTTACTGTTGTACATGAAACTGGTGTTCAGCGGGTAGAATTCAATGAAGCTGTCAGCTGAGGACACATGAGGCGTCTATTTCTCAAACTAGAGACTCTGATGTACTTATCCTCTTGTTTAGTTGTACATCTGGCCTTCCACATCTCTTTCTGTCCTTGTTAAAGCCAGTTGTCCTTTGTCTTTGAAGACTGTAGTGTACACCTTTGTATGAAATCTTCAGTTTTTTAGCAATTTCAAGCATTGTATAGCCTTCATTCCTCAAAACAATGATTGACTGATGAGTTCCTAGAGAAAGCCGTTTCTTTTTTGCCATTTTTGACCTTATATTGACCTTATGACATGTCAGTCTATTGCATACTGTGGCAACTCAAAAACAAACACAAATACAATGTTAAGCTTCATTTAACAAACCAAACAGCTTTTAACAGTGTTTGATATAATGTCAAGTGATTTTCTAGTACCAAATTAGCAATTCAGCATGATTATTCAAGGATAAGGTGTTGGAGTGATGGCTGCTGGAAATGGGGCCTGTCTAGATTTGATAAAAAAGTACTTTTTTCAAATAGTGATGGTGCTGTTTTTTATATCAGTAATGTCCTGACTATACTTTAGTGAACTTTGGTGAATTAAAGTACCAATTTCCATCCAAAACAGCAAAATCTGTACATTATTCCAAACTTTTGGCCACCAGTGTATATACTTATATATATATATATATATATATATATATATATATATATATATATATATATATATATATATATATATAGTTAGTTCTAGTCCTCAAATCTGATTGGGCGAGATACGTTCCTTGAATGCTGATGTCTCAGAACAACAGTTGTCAGACACTTCACTCTTTGTATCACTCCGTTTTTGTTCATGGTGTTCTAAATTAAAGTGTAAGAGCAGCACAGATGTGTAAAAAGGTAGATATGTGTCTTTTCATTTTTCCTTGTGACATTAAAGATTTTAGTCAGCAGGTGGCGACAAAAGAAGATTTTTGTGTGTTATGAGCGAGCTGAACTGACCTTCATTTCAGTCAGCAAGCAGTTTCTTTGAAGTCATGGCAATTGCCTCTCACTCCATGATAGCTCGTATTACTACTAGACTACAACTGGGACTACAGCTTTAGCATTGAGGCTAATCACATCTGAGAGACACAACAGACAAAGTAATCACACATGCTCAAGGTGCTTCCAGAGTTTCCACATTGAGAGCAGAATTCAGATGTTAACAACATTCAACATGGCGGAGGAGAGAAATGTACCGGCTACCACGAAATACTCAGGGAAGACCCCACTCGGAGGGCTATTTTTTACACAGAAAAAATGTATCATCAGCAAGCTGACTAACACTAAATATGAGGAATAGATTTAAACAGCTATAGATTTGTTGTTCATCTCTGCTTGGGAGGCGCGACAGACACAGGTAAGCGCTCAATCGCTATTTCTCTCCTTTTCCCTCAAATCACACACACACACACACACACACACACACACACACACACACACACACACACACACACACCCTTGTTTCTCCAATAACTTGTCAGAAACAGCCCAAGTCTTCGTTACTAGTTCTAAAGTGATGTTTTCAAATTAGTAACGGAGGATTGGGCGCATCTTTTGGGCGTATCTTTTTTTTTTATTTATTTATTTTTTTTTTTGTGACAGTCCTTATTTTATCCTCATTGTTTTATTTACTTGTTTGTTGAACTGTTGTATGTAAGCAATATCACACTTGCAATCATGCTGTATGGCCCTTAATCAGCAAGGCTGTGATTACATACAGCACACGGCCTGTGGCCTCGTGCCTGCAGCCGAATCACAGCCATGCTGATGTAGGGCTATACAGCACTCTTGCATTCGAGGACTCATGTGATATTGCTAATATATATATATATTATATACATGACGCAGATAATCTAAATATTCTCATCAGAGCTTTTAGATATATATATATATATATATATATATATATATATATATATATATATATATATATATATATATATATATATATATATTATTTTTTTTTATTTATTTTTTTACAGATTACGGTTTTTTTATGGTTTGTGCCTTGATAATATTATAATAATGGATTTTCAAAGGACCATTGTGTTGAATCACCCTTCTGGCAGGTTGTACTTAAATTACAGCAGCAACAGTGCACAAACTGTGTTGTTGAGATGTTTTTTTTTCTCTTACACATAATGACCATGATTTGGAAACTTAAGCATCAGTGTGGTTTTGCACTGAGAGGTGTAAGGTTCCATGAGTTGCCTTCCTGTTTATCAAGGAGACACAAATGTCATTCAAAGACAGACAGATACATGCATAAAATCACATATGTTCAGAGATGACAAATATAAAAGTAATATAAGTGAAAATGCACATACAAAAGTAATTTTCAACAGAAAATGTATATTGTTGCAACTGTAATGTAAATTTTACAGTGAACAAGGAACATGATATCTCCATATAATGTGGAACAGAATAAAAATATACCTGAATAAGTGCTTCCTAGACATTCATTTAAAAAAGTATCCCTTATAATGACAGCATGCATTTGATATGCACTAACTTTAAATGTGCAAAATATTGCTTGCATTGTATAGCAAATAAAAATAGCTGTTCATCCTGTGGAAATTTTAAAATGAGCTGCGGTAAGTGAGTTGTTTACTGACAAAGCCACTGAGGATGGTATGAGAGGTGTGCGGAGATGATGGTCATGAGTGTCTTCAGTGAGGATGGCAGTGAAAGAGCACTATGGTGAAGGACATCAATCTACAGAAACCGCTTCAAATAACAGGTCCCATAGAAGCACAATACCAGACAACCACAGTCACATGCACAATAAGATGTGCAGTCACACATAGATAAAAACTCACTTGCTCACACATAGTGAGTACAGATGCACAGTTGCACAAATGCAAGCACTTGCACAGACAAAGACTCACACATTTACTCACACCCATTTACACACCGTAATGCTGCTCCCACACACACACAAACACAAATGTACATGCTTTCATAGATGCATACATGTAATGCATATGCCTAAATTTACTTTAGATAGTCAAAAAATACAAAAGATAGATGTACAAAGAGCGTAAGTCAATTCTGAATTCTAACCCTCCCACTCAATAATCACAGATAAAGCCAATAGTTTCAAATTCAGTACGCCTATTATTTATACACTAAATAAAACAATCTGTTTTACATTCCTAATTCTATACACTGTGAGGTTTGAGGAAGTACAGCAGATATTTCAGACATTTATGTAAATGTCTTGAGAAATATCTAAATGTGTCATTTAATTGAAACTCACTTCAGAATACACATGCTCCTGGTGCACTAGGCTCTTCCTTTTCTCTTGTTGACTTACCTACCATATGCCAGTGTTGTCCCTTTCCCAAACAGAATATTTCCACAGCACAGTATTAAGTGCTAGCGTCTGAAAGGCTAATTGAAGAGATTAGTCGCAGAACCATTCTGATGGCTCTGGTTATTATTATTATCAATATAATTATGTAAACGTTATTAGGATGCAAATATTTCTTAACCAAAACACTCTGCAGGTGTCAAAGCACTGCAGGCCACCGACACAGAGAGATACTGGCTATGCGCTAGGGGTGTAACGATCCATCGATCAGGATCGATGCATCGATCCAATGACCAACGATCCAATGTTATCGATACAGCGCGTAAATATCGATATAAAAATGTTTTATTTTAATACTCTCATGTCAGCCACATCCGTATGCATTTTTGCAATGAAGCAACCTCATTACATTAATTTCACTTTATGAGCACTAAATATGCTTTTCATGTGGGACACGGATGTGCGCGGGGTCTTTGAAGCAAAATTGTGCTAGGATCAGTGCAAGCATGTCAACCGGGCACTAAAATGTGAGCTCTCGTGACAAACGCAGAGGGGCACACTTGCACGATTAATTCGGACTTCCGTCGATATCATTGCGCATGCGAACCATTTGAATTTTACATGAGAATTTGCTATTTTTAAAGTACCATGGAGAAGTTCAACCATGTGAAACATCTTGACAATGCCGACATTCTGAACAACACTAACGAGGGAAAGACAAACATCTGCTCAGATCCAGTTATAAGTACTTCACACATTACACATCAAGACCTTTACTAACATTTATCCCAGTTAACTGTAACAGAATTTTTCATTACAACTGTGGAAGTTGTAGCCAAGAAAACCACAGATAGCACGGATAGTTGGAAACAAGTCATATTTATCTGTATAATTTTTTTTCAACATTTGAAGTACCTTATTTTGTTGTGGATGTCCCAGTGTGTATACAGAGAGCTGAATAAAATAATCAAATTATATTTTGGTTGCATTTTAGGGCAAAAAAATGTAATTGATTGTGTAAAATAGGCACATAATATTGGAATATCGATCTCAGGCCCGTGAATTGAATCGTATTGTGGCAGACATTGAATTATCTGCAAATATGAGATCGCAGGCAAAAATAATCGATAAAAGATCGTATCATGATGAAACGTACGATTTACACCCCTACTATGTGCTTTTCATCACACAGTTCACTAGGGCTGCCCCCGACCAAAGATTTTCCTAGTCGACTAGTAGTCGTTAGTTTAAGCCATTAGTCAACATGATATTAATTTAACTACATAAATATATATTTTTTGGGGGGCATCAGAAAATGGTTGAGTTCCAGGGCTGAGAAAGAATGTTATAAGTAACATTGCTGACACTGTTCTACATTACAGAGAAATACTAAACCATAATAATGAGCCTTTAAAATTTAAATTTTACAAGCGCATGCACGAAGTGAGCCGCAGTAACACCGGCAAAAGCAGTAATGATTCTGAATGTGTTGGAAAAACCAGCAAGGAGACTGTCTGAACATTTTGTTAATTTATTGAAAGAAATACACATTAGGGTTGTGCCAACAGATGATGATCTCAGGGATCGACAATGATCAGAGTGATCGCCCATAGCTGATTCCTCTGACGATGTCAAGACGATATTTGGCTCATTTTCCCATTAATGTAATAAATTATTATTATTATTATTAGGATATTATTATTATCAAATTAATATTACAAATAATTTGCCTGTAGACACACAGACACGTGCTTGAAGAAACACACTTTTTTATATTATTAAGAACAGATGACAGAAAAGCCGTCTAAGACATGCTGTTTGAATGGAGGCGTGCGGTCTCGTGGAACACGTGCATGTAAAAGGTTCTCACTCTTTCTTTGTTTCTGTCTTTTGAATTTTTTTTTTTTTTTTTTGCAAGAACATTATCATCTATGAGTGCTGCAAATTACCTCAGACATCTCAGCTCAGGAGGTGCTTTGAGTTCAGTTCGCTTTATTTCCACAGAGCAGTTTATTGTGACCACAACTCTGCAGTCTATACATCTGTGATTAAAACGAAAATAATACAAAACACATTCACCTCAAACCATGATTTATATTTCAGTGATTATTATCATCATTATAATTATTATTTTTACATTTATAATTGTTTTTATGTCTATTTGTGTAAGTAATTTTCCACCTGCATGTTTAGATGGATACTTGTCTGATGGTAAATGGAAAGGTAGATGCAGTGTTGTTTCTAAAACAAGATAAATCAAATTGATCTTGTTTTAAGAATTTTTAGATATTTTTACAGGAAAACAATACAAATATTATTATCAAGAATAAGATTTTTGCCCTAATATCAAAGGTCTTACTAGAAAAAAAGAAATTATGATCTAACGTGAATTTTCTTGATAAACAAATATGATTGTGCCTGGTAATGTGCATGTAAAATGGCTAGAAATAGCATTTCGTGCATCCCTAAGGACTTACCGTCCACTGTGTCGTGGTGTGCCGCTATAGCGGCTACATACACCTTCAAGGTGGAGGGGGACAACCACCAACCTTCCAACCTCTCCTGCAGGAAGGAAAGCACCGACCCAACTGCGCATCTCTGGGGGTCTTCACGTTGGGAAGAACACCACTTAGTGAACAGACACCACTTCAAGGCATACAGGCACCTCGTAGAGGAGGCGCTAGCCTGAGTGATCGTGTCTACCACCACGGGTGGTAGGCCACTTAAGTCTTCCACGTCCCGTCCAGGGGCCAGACATGGAGATTCCAGAGGTCTGGTCGTGGGTGCCAGATGGTGCCCCATCCCTGAGAAATAAGGTCCTTCCTCAGGGGAATTCGCCGGGTGGGGGGGCTGGCTGTCGCGAGGAGCGTGAGGTCCGAGAACCATGTCTGGGTGGGCCAATAGGGTGCTACCAGGACAACCTGCTCCTCATCCTCCCTGACCTTGTACAGGGTCTGTGCAAGTAGGCTCACTGGGGGAAATGCATATACCGAGAGGTGCCTTGGTCAAGTCTCCCAGTCCCTGCGTGCCCAGCTGTGGCACAAATCCACCCCTGATGTGACGGTCTCCACAGGTCACGAGGACAGGCCACTTCCTCCCCCGTCCTAGGCTGTTCCGGGGGTGGTCACAAGGAGCCATGTAAGTGCTTCAATGTCCCTGAACTCAGCACGGCCACGGCACGATCTGGCACCTCAGGCTCCGCCCCGCCGCGAGGCCCCACTCGCCGGTACGTCTGACGAGATTGTCCCCTTGGTCCCCCTCGTCCCGAAGCTTGGACGCGTGGCTTGCGCTTTCCAACCCGTCGCGATGGCTGGTCCAGACCGTCCTACTCGGCAACACGATTCACCCTCCTACTGAAGGGTGCGATAGAGCCTGTCCCTCCGGCCGAGATGAAGACAGGGTTTTACAGCCCCTACTTCATTGTACCGAAGAAAGGCGGTGGGTTGCAGCCAATCTTGGACCTGCGAGTACTGAACCGGGCTTTACACAGACTCCCGTTCAAGATGCTGATACAAAAACGCATTCTAGCGAGCATCCGGCATCAAAATTGGTTTACGGCGGTAGACCTGCCGAAATGGAATGGTGGACGGTGGTCCTGATGACGGCCGTGCGCACCGGTTATGTGACCCAGGGAACAAGGAAACCGCTCTTTTGCTGAACTCTTGGGTACCGCAGCCACTTGGGCATGCAGCGAAATTAAATGAAAAGGTAACAAAAGATTCTCCTCTCAGCCCTCCACTGCGGTGGGCTCCACGCTGGGGCCGGGCCATGGGGGCAGGCTGCTGCGGAGCAGGTTCCCTTGGCGACGAGCAGACGGGGTGCGGGATCTTGAGCCGCGCCGGGGCAGGATGTGTTGGATAGCTTCTGTCTGCTGCTTCACTGCCGAGAACTGCTGGGCAAAGTCCTCGACTGTGTTGCCGAACAGGCCAACCTGGGAAATGGCTCCTGGACCACCAAGGTGGACATCACCCGCCCGAGAAACCATGCCGTGACCTTTGTCACCCGGAGGGTGAGGTCGGTCGCCGAGCGCAGTTCCTGCATCAATCCCGGGGTGGAACTACCCTCATGCAGTACCTTTAGCGCCTTGGCTTGGTGGACTTGCAGGAGAGCCATGGCGTGCAGGGCGGAGGTGGCTTGTCCAGCGGCACCATAGGCCTTGGCCGTCAGGGACGACGTAAACCTACAGGCCTTGGACGGGAGCTTCGGGCGCCCGCGCCAGGTGGCGGCACTCTACGGGCATAGGTGCACCGCAAGCACCTTATTCACCGGGGGATCGCCGAATACCCTTTGGCCACCCCACCATCGAGGATAGTGAGGGCAGGGGAGTTGAAAGATCGGGACCGGGCAGTAAAAGGTGCCTCCCATGACCATGTCAGCTCCTCATGCACTTCCGTGAAGAAAGGAACTGGAGCGGGGCGTGGCAGTGAGCGGCGCCACGGGCCCAGGAACCAATCATCGAGCCACGAGGGTTCAGGGGAGAGCGGAGGGTTCCACTCTAGCCCGCACTCACGGCTGCCCGGGAAAGCATGTCCGTCATCTCCGCGTCAGCCTGTGACTGGGCGACCGTACCCGAGGGGGGGAGCCCAGCTGAGGCTTCCACGTCCGACTGGACGAGCTCCGAACAAGAGGTCGAACTCGCCGTGAGATGAGCCGGCGGACTCATCCGGAAGCCCGATCGGGGCAAACGAGCGTGCTGGGGAATGGGAGATCCGTCGGGGGGATACCCGGCGGAGGTGGTCCCATTGAGGTCCCCAAATTACCCCCAGTGCTAGCCGCGCTGGCCTCATACCTGTAGGTAGAAGGACCGAGGTGGGGAGCCACTGGGGTGGCTTGCTTTCTTACGAAGGCAAGCCGCGGCCGCAACGTTACCATGGTCATGTTCTCGAAATGAGTACATGACCCATCCACGAACGCTGTCTCTGCGTGCATAGCGCCCAGACACGAAAGACAGCGATCGTGACTGTCAGAAGGTGAGAGATAGCGACCGCAACCAGGAATAACTCACAAACGGAAAGGCATCTTTAAAAAGCTGTTCCGTGTGTGCCGCTCTTTTAGAGAATTATACTCTTTTTTTCAGAATATCCTCTTTTATTTCTGCCAAAGCGCCCAGGGGCGTTCTCTGCAGTGCACCAGTGTGGAGAATTCAGCCGTGAGAATTCAGCTCAGTGAGCATCAACCGTTCGGCTCCGAAGAGAAAATCTGAATGATTGGTTGCATACCAGCTCCTTTTATACCTGTATATTCGGGGGAGTGGTATGCAAATACCACTCGCCAATTTTCATTGGCCTTTTTTCAAAGACCAGAGGAGTTTTGGGCTCCCAAGAGTGACCCCTAGTGTCACTACATCGACACAATGTCGAGTGAGTGACAGATAGGGAACAATATTAATCAAACAACTATTTGAGCAATCACACACATTTGCTGCACAACAACATCTTCATGCCTGTGTTGCTTTTACAGTGCAGAGAAACTTACATCCTCTGCTGTGTCAGCAGTGGAGAAATATACAAATGCCTATATGGTTTTGTGATTCTTAAGATTTTTAAGAGTCTTAAGAGTTGAAAAAACACATTTATGTATTAATCTCTCATCAGTAAACATTTATACATTTTATATTTGAAATTTACTATTCGATTAGTTGTTTGAACTTATTTTTTACTGTAAGAGATTTGTTACAATTAGATGTGTATTTTATTTACCTCAAAAATACATCTTAAGTGAAGGCAGTGCCATTTAAGCATCTTCTTACACATGCAATAAAAATGTGTAAATGCAAACAATTTATTAGCATTTCAGCTTTCTGTCTTTATTGAAAATGTCCATATATGTAAAAACAACAAAAGACTGCATTAGAAACAATACAAATGACAAATGCTGTGCACAGCATGTAAAATGGAAAATCTTTAAAAAGAAATTATCAATTATAATTTATTAATTTTGATCAACATTTCCATCCATCAAATACCGCACAACAGTTTCTGCAGGTTTCATTGTTTTCTGTCTGAATCGCAGGGCTGCATATGTCAAATTCTCATCATCAGAATCCTGAAGAAAAAGTGTTATTTTTTATTTCTTTCCAAATTTATAAAACTGGCTTCATTTTATTTGACCATATTCATAACATTAAAGCAAACCATTACAATCACACCAGATACACTTATACAGTATATCCCAAAAAGTTACATGATATTATAAAGTTAAAATGAGCATATTACAGTACAAAAATTACTCTTATCAACCATTAGAACAGCAATTGTACAATTTAGTAGTTGGAGTTAAACAAAATAACAGTCACATATATTTAAATTCTGCTTTTGCCATACACTGCTATTCTGATATACAGCATTCATACTGTATTAGTTTGAGACAAGTAATGGCTGTAATGTTGCACACTAATCAAAATGACTTTGTGACAACATTTAAACCATTACTAAAAGTAATTTCCTCATTAATACAGTATTTAGAAAAAAATATCCTCTTACCTGAGCACTTGACTGCCCTCTAATTCGGTTGTCTTGTCTAGAATCCCTCACTGTTAAAAAGTGGAGAAACATTCATATGCATTTTCATTTAAATTATAGGGGGAAAAAACAAAAAGATTTTATGACTTTTAGATTTAACACTTACTCAGCCACTGTTCACACATTCCTCTCTTAAATATCAAGCACATGAGAGCAAAAACTAGAACTCCACAGAGCCCCAAAGCTACTGCCAACCCATACACTGCTGGATGGAGCTTCTCATCTGAAATTTCAATGCAAATTTAACACTTTATGCACATGTTATATGTTATTACATTTATTATGAATACATTGGTTTGGTATGTTAAATGCACTTTTGTCACAAATGTTATTAAGTGAAAGAAAGCAATACCACGTTTACCAGTCTTCACTTGTTTTGTGATGTTTCCATAGCATTTTTGTAGAAACTCAATGGAGTCATTCAGATGACCAGACTTTAAGATTGTTGATGCTGTACAAATAATAATCAAGTGAATTTATCATTGTGGTAGAGATGCACAAATATCTACAGTATAAGCCACTGTGCATGACAAGCACATATTGGCAAAATTAATACTGTATAACATATATTAAACTATTAAAATGACAATGTCACAATGTAGACTCTAGACAGCAATTCAGTTAGGACTACCAATTTGTACATTTAATTGGAAGATGCACCTTTAATTAACAGCTGTGTTCCACTTCCAAATTCAATATACAATGCTTTTGATCCACAATAATAGACTGCTTCATCTGACTGAATTGTGTTTGAAATTATCAGATTGCAGTTGCTGCCCAGTCTGTTGCCCTGGAATCGATCATTTTTGAATTCATTGTAAAAAATGGGTATTCCAAATTTCTGAAATACTGATATGACTCGAGGTTGTTGTCCAACAGTTTGCTTATACCAAAAAATGTCTGTGTTTACTTGTGCAGAACACCTCAGAGTGACTGTGTCACCAAGTGCCACATTTATGACTTTATTTGGTTGATGAACACGAGGACGTGCAGTACCTGAGAAAACAGGCGATATCTACAGGTTAATGCAAAAATTGTCCACATGGCTTGTTATTCAACTTAAACAGGTAACTAATGAACATAGTGGGTACATTATCTGTGAAAAATCACACGGGAAACTCTAAATAAAGTAATAGCAGCAGTCATTTAAGTAAATACTAATAAATACAAATACAGGTTTTAAATCAGACAAAATTAAGCATGACTTACATACAATACTCAGAACAGCAATTAACGCCCAAGGAATCATTATGAAATCAATATCACAACTTTCTGCTATCCATGTACTTTATCAAACAGTTTTATTGCAAAGCAGGAGTTTCTTATATACTCCTTTGACTAACCACATTAAATACCATTGGTTAAGACACATAAAAAGAAAAAAAATGTCCTCTTCACACTGTAGTTCCACAGTCACCTTTTGGCATACAAGACAAATTCTGTTTGTTTACTAATTACCTACATGCTTATATCAATCTATATTTTATATAAAGTATAAATAGAAGACAATGAAGGCCTTCACTTTCTTAGTAAGTTTCTGAAAAAAGTGTTTCAAAATATGTTTTGCTGGGTTGGCTGTGTAAAGATATTTATTTCCAGGTTGGGCGGCGGGGGGTCTAGGGAAAGCTAATTTGTGCATTCTTGGGGGGTCTCCTTGGAAATCATGCGATAACTTTAATATGACGTTTAACTCATTTCTTTTTTTAATGCTGTAGTAATGCATATATTCCAACTGACAACAAAATAATTTTCTAAAATCTGATCGGAATTAGAGCTGATCAGGGCTGCGTTTGTCAGGATCCTGTCACCTCTGTCTAGTCTTGTTTTTTACTTTAGTGGCAGGATCCTGACACTTTTGTTATATTATGTTGTTTTGGACTTTCTGTTGTGTTTTCCATGTGTTAAAGGCAGTGGCGGGTCGTGCATTTTAAGTCTAGGCCTTTCAGTGTGATTCATGCCATTAAGAAAACACAGTTTCACAATGAATTAGACACCCTATGCCTTTGGGCATCATACATTAAGTCGCAGCTAACTAATAATACCAACTGACATTTTAAAAACATGTCCACGTACTAAAGCCAGAACTTGAAACGACACTTAATTCTCAAGCAAGCCTAATTTTAACTGCAGCATGACTGTTTTGTGAAATGAACGTCTCCCGAACAGACATTCAAAAATCATAATTTTTCATATGAATCTACCAAGGAGGTTTATAATACCTGGAAAAAATCTATCTAATAATATTTGCGATTTAAATGTTGCTTGCAATAAATTTTGTTTCGTCAGGGTACATGGTTATGCTGTGTTTCATTCAAGTTTGATGTGGGATATTCTACTTGATATCTCCGACCATAAATGCATTCCATTCCCCGATATTCAGAACTGCAACGCTCCCGTTAGCTTAGCAGGGGTTTGACTCTCATTAGAGATGTCTCCTAGCAACCCAACTGATAAACAATGCTGCAGCACTAGCATTTGTGCTTCAGGTGACGATTATCAAAAGAGATTATATTGTTTTATACACCTGTTTCTGCAGGCATTTGTTAAACAACTTTAATATCATGAAATGTGGAAAACAAACTCATTTATAGATATTACTTAATAAAGTGAATGTTTATCACTTACTTTGTAGATCTCCCTGAGTGTCCACATGTTTGTGTGACATCATGCACCTGCATCTTGGCAGAGTTTAGAATTTCTGCACGAGCCTACAAGTTGTAATTCTGACTTCAAGGTGCATTCCATTGCACTTTTCCTAGTAGGAAGCTGTAAAATCCATCTTTCTGAGTTGAATGGAACACAGCACTACTTTTCAATACTTGATCCGACACTAAATGCTTAAGCAGCCTAATTTACACTTAGACAACTCCTGATGTTGCTATAACAATGCAAAAAGCACTTACCAATTTGCTTGAGGTGAAAATCAGTCCTCCTTTCTTGTTTAATTAATCAATCGCACGATCATGCAGAACATCTCGTGTTTGTAAATCCATAAGGATCTCTTTCTCAACGGCGATACCAGCAGTGATGACAGCCAACTCGTCAGACAGCTTGATCTTACGCTTTTCGCTTTAAATTACATACATCACTTAAAGCATGATTGCGTCACTAAAGGCCAGCTAGAAGGCCTCGACCGGGACATATCCTAAAGATCACACCCACCAAGAACAAATAAATCAATCTGATTGGCTGATGAATCTGACAATCTGACTTTAGTTGCCCATTCATTTGCACTGTTGAGGGATTCTGAAGAAAGGCCTGACAGGGTGGAGCTAAGACTCACGTGCTGCTTCGGATTCGGGCATGCGATTTGTGAAACAGTTGTCACACTTTGCTTGTAAGCACCAAGGAATAAATTCTGACTGGATAAAATTTTTGTTTTTCTCTATTTATTGTAGATTAATTAAGAGTGGAATGCGATTAAAAATACATAGGCAAAAAGGTGATTGAGAATGAAAGGATGAAAAATATTAATTTATTTGGCATGTTAGGCCAGCAGAGAAGGCTTTACTGGCCCTGAGAATTCGCCACTGGTTAAAGGGCGATTTATAATTCTGCGTAGAACTTACGGCATTTATGGCATAGCCTACACCTCTTCAAAACTGTAACTGCGTGTCGCGTCATCGCAGACCACAACAGCTGTGATTGGTGCACTTTGTAAACAGAGACAAAAGACCACCCCCCCTTACCAGAGACCACCCTAATAACAATATCTGAGGTAGCGTCGCATTTTACCTGGACTATTTTATTATTTATGCTTTATATCACACTGTATTTGGACTCAGGACCATTAAAGCCATTGTCTCAGTCGGGAGCATCTGCTGTTTTTATCTTCTGTCTGGTTTCATGAAGTTACAAGCAAAATGCGACAAAAGATATCTGTTCACACCTTATAAACTCTTATACTCTCTTTTTTTTTCCTTAGGGCTTTTACTTGATATTAAAGGGATAGTTTACCAAAAAAGAAAAATTCTCTCATCATTTACTCACTCTCATGCCATCCCAGATGTGTTTGACTTTCTTTCTTATGCAGAACACAAACAAAGATTTTTAGAAGTATATTTCGGCTCTGTAAGTCCATACAATGCAAGTGAATAGATGCCAAAATTTTGAAGCTCCAATATGCTCATAAACACAGCATAAAAGTAATCCATAAGACTCCAGTGGTTAAATCCATATTTTCAGAAGTGATATGGTAGGTGTGGGTGAGAAACAGATCAATATTTAAGTCAGTTTTTACCATAAATTCTCCTCCCTGCCCAGGAAGTGGCGATATACACAAATAATTCATACCACCAAAAAAAAAAAAAAAAAAAAAAAAAAAAAAAAAAAAAAAGTGAAAGTGGAAAGTGATAGTAAAAAAGGACTTAATATATGGATTTAACCACTGGTGTTTTATGGATGACTTTTATGCTGCCTTTATGTACGTTTTGGAGCTTCAAAATGTTGGCACCCATTCACTTGCATTGTATGGACCTACAGAGCTGAGATATTCTTCTAAAAATCTTTGTTTTTGTTCTGCAGAAGAAAGAAAGTAATACACATCTGGGATGGTATGAGGGTGAGTACATGATGAGAGAATTTTCATTTTTGGTTGAACTATTCCTTTAATTTGATATGTGAGTGAAATAATATGTGTTGTACTCTACTTGTGAACTTTCCTATCTGGATGATGATTTGATTGTATGTTTGGAAATATTGTGTACAGTAAATAATCATATTTCATAAGTTAATGCAATGGAACACTTCTAATTTGTCAGCAAATTAAAAAGCACCTGGTAAGAGTTGGTTATATTGCCCATATGCATTGTAAAGTCTTTAAAACGACACCCATTTAGTGTTCGCCACACGAGGTATAGTTATGAATTAATTTGATGATTTCTTTTTCAGCACAGAACATCAAAAGTATACCAAAATATGTATTTATTATTATTTAAGTGACCCATGAGCAAGCATACAGTATTTTTCTCATTTATTTGCTCCTAGCAATACAGGCAACATGCAATATTAATAATATGTAGCCTACCTAAATTTCAACATGTTCACATACTTTGAACTCATTTTTAATTTAATAAATGCTTTTGAATCCACAAATTACATTGCTTTTGTTTATTTATGTATAAATAGCATTTTGGCTGTGTAATCATAGACCGATGCAAACACCAACACAGAACTATAAATGCAAACCAATGCATTGGCCACGACACAGAGCCTAAGCTGTAGGTTCGACACAGAAGTATACTCAGCATTTACCCTGCTTGTTTATTTTCCCTGTCTCGTTTCATGGCCCGCCCCCTCGTTTCCATGATCATTTGTCCTCCTTGTTTGCCTCCTGATTTCTTCGCTTTATATTCTCCTTGTGTCTTTTGTCTTGTGCTGGATTCTTCCTCTTGGTTCCATCCTATTCTGTGCTTTCCTGTTGGTTCTTGTATATTTGTTTATTTTTATCTAGTTTTATTTCAAGTATTTTTCTTTGTTTTTTACCCTCTTGTTGGTTGTTTTGTTTTCTGCCATGTTGGCTTTAGTCTGGGTCTTTTGAGTTATATTTTTGTGCCCAGTGTTGTGTTTGTTCTTATCTTTTTATAAAATAAAGAATTTTGAGCATTTGACTGTCTGCACATGGGTTCTCTCAACAATTCCTGACAGAAGACTCCATCCAGAACCGAACCCAGCAGTCAGCTCTAGCATTATGGGCCTGTTCCTAAGGCAGGAATCTGTTTCCTGAGGCACAGGTCCTGAAAGGGCGGACAGCCTATTTTGGAGTATGCCTTGACTCTCCTCAATGTGACCCAGGAGCTGTGCTAAGGTGACACTTTGCACAAGCTCAGAGGAGTTGAGAGGAACCTTTTTGTGGCCCTACTGGGGATTGATGTACCATGTCTGCCGGCTAAGAGAGATTGACGACTTGCTCATAGTCCTTTTCCACCAAAATTGCGATGGTTCTAGTGCAGAGCCTGTGCACAGCTGGTTCAAGGGTGGGGCAATCTAAATGACAGCACTTTTCCACTGACTTGAAACCTGAGCGGTGATGTAACAGGTTACGTGGCTACGTGGTAGTTTTAAATGACTCTCACCTGCCATTAAACAAACAGTGTTTGTGTACAGTTTTAGTTCTGCTTTTAAGGACATAACATACAGAGAAATACAATCCAACATTATTAAATACCTCAACAAAATTGCCAGAGACGACATCAACGCTCAAGACAACAGGTAACGAAATTAGATTATTTTGTATGAACTTTTTAATGTGGCTTAACTTGCTAAGTACTATGAACTGTAACAGTGTCATTGTTATTAACATTGGTGTAGCAGATAATTGCCATAGCATAAACTCACTGAGCACTTTATAAGGAACACCTGTACACCTGCATATTCATGCAATTATCTAATCAGACAATCGCATGGCAGCAGTGCAATGCATAAAATCATGCAGATATGGGTCAGGAGCTTCAGTTAATGTTCACATCAACCATCAGAAAAAATGTGATCTCAGTGATTTCGACCGTGGCATGATTTTTGGTGCCAGACGGGCTGGTTTGAGTTTTTCTGTAACTGCTGATCTCCTGGAATTTTCATGCATAACAGTTTCTAGAGTTTAGTCAGAATGGTACCAAAAGCAAAAAACATCCAGTGAGTGGCAGTTCTGCAGGTGGAAACGCCTTGTTGATGAGAGAGGTCAATGGAGAATGGCCAGACTGGTTCGAGCTGGCAGAAAGGCTACAGTCACTCAGATTACCACCCTGTATAATTGTAGTGAGCAGAATAGCATCTCAGAATACACAACTCATCCAACCTTGAGGCGGATGGGCTACAACAGCAGAATACCACATTGGGCACTTTATTAGGAACATAGTGTTCAACAAAGTTGGCAAATCTAATAATTTACTGAGATCAGCTGCAGAGGACACCGAACGTGCATCATTTCTTGCTGTATCTCCTCATAGACAAATTTGTTTTCTCCTTTGCAATCACTCTATTTATCTGAATCTTTGTAGAAGACCATTTTGCAATTCGTTTTGTCTGCGTTTCCTCAACACTTTTGATGACTGACATTTTTGTGAGTTTTTTTTATTGTTGTTATGTAGTGAAGAAGTACTGCAGAGAGTAGCTACTGTTGTTGTTTTGAAAACTTGACCTGGTGACGAAACATTATACCGCCCTCCGCCCCCTGACGTAATCGGTTCTTGCGTAGAGATCATAAAGCTTTTGGGGCTGGTGCGGAACCAATTTTTCCACCCCGGTATGGCCTTTTCTGCAGTGGAAACTTGTGGAACAGTTCCAGAATTCAGCCCAGGAACCCGACCCCGAACCATATGGAAAAGGGCTATCAGAGGAAGGAACTCTACCCCTGAAAACACATTTTCTTTGTCCGTATCCCACCATCCCTCTGGAACACCACTATCCAAATGTCACAGAAGAAGGAGGACTGCAGCCAGACCTCTGGAGGCGCCAGGCCCATCCTGTTCACTGCTGTTCACCAGGAGGCACCCATTTTTGCCGCCGAAGCTACACAGTGTGGCAGAATGGGTTAACTCCCGGTTGTATCATTGATTGACAGTTGTGACCGCCAATCAGCAGTGGTCGCCGCCTATTTAGAGCCGGTTGGTAGTATCTGGGAATGTATCACGTCTGACTTACCCACTACATTTGTATTTCCGACAGTATCTAATGGTATGTGCTGGTGTAATAGCATGTTTGGCTAAAAACTTTTTTGCCATGGTATTAACAACAGTTCATTTTGCCTGTGTTAGATTTTGGATTTCCTTGTGCTTTTACCTGCGCATACATTGATTGCTCAACCCCCAGGTATGTTTTATACATTTGTTTCCTTATTTTAACGGCAGTCTGGTGATTTTCACAGAGCTTAGTGATCCGTTTATGTTCTCAGTAATGTGTAGTCCCATGTATCCCAGTTAATCGGCAGTTTGTATATACGTTGTGGAGTACTTACCCTTGAAGGATAACATTTTTGGGGTGAAATCCTTTTGGATAAGATTACTTCGCTTTTGTTCAGCATTTGAGGGGGGCGCGGACACTTACTTTTGCCTTATCGATCTTTTTTCCGATCGACTACCGTAACGCCGCCACACAGCTGAGGTCATCAAGCGTGTGACTAATTGAGAACAACTTGGTGTGTGTTCTAGTGGAGATTGCCTACCCCTATTGTTTGTTTTGTGTTTCTTTATTTTGAGTGTTTTCTTTTTCTTTTGTTGATTAGATATGTGTTCAGGTATTTAATATGTTAAATGGTATTTTTGTTTTTTGGATGTTTTTTTTGGGTTCCTTGTATTGCTGAACTGTGTGTGTGCGTGAGAGAGTTGGTGTATGTGCGTTTGGTACGATTTCAGTTTATGCCTAACCTGCCATCTTGGCATCAGATTATTCTGTGCGCAGTCTCTCCCCTTTGTTGACGGGGAGACTGAATATTTGGCTGTATATTGAACCAGCCGGTTTGTTTTCAATTTATTCATTGTGTGTTTGGTTTATGTGTGGAGCTGGGGATCCCTGGCAGAAAGGCTTTACCTCCCTCTATTGGTGGTGGCATGGTGTGCTGTGTTTATCATCCTATTTGGAGTGTGTGAAATGTGATATTTGAGTGCACGGTTTGTGTGTGTGTGTGTGTGTGTGTGTGTGTGGGAGTGTGATTTCCATCCATAATTCCTTGCGTATCTATCCTTTCTGCTGGTAAGCCTCAGCCCTGTGTTTTACTTTGACATTTTGTTTAAATAAATTTTGTTTGTTCTTTTTTTTGTATTTTGTGATGCAGTGACAGCTTTTACATATGTATTTAAATGTATCTATTCTTCTGGAACTACTGTCAGATTCTAGTGTGTTAAGGCCTTGAAGAACCCTCCCGGGAAATAGTTGCTTTGCATTTTTTGTGCTGGTAAGCATTTTTTATTATATTAACAATTTTATTGATTCCATATAACATAAAAATAAAATATAAAACTAACAGAATATTTGGAATCACATTATATCATTTACATCCCTTCCCCCCGAACATTACCCAACCCCCACCCAACACAAACAGATACCCCAGTGGTCAAATGCTAATTGACAAAGACACACAAATAGACAATAAAACAGTAGAACATATATATATAATTTCTAAATAAGTATACGTAAAAAAAGAAAAGGCTACAACACACACATTTAAAACAACACGTCTCCCTCCACTGCCCCTCCCCAAGAGCCTTCTAAAAAGACTCAATAGCTGTGCCATTTCTTAATGAACAAATCATTGTTGCCTAGCATTCTATATGACCACTCTTCAAATGCTGCCACCCTGCCCATCTCTATGTACCACTCACGAAATGAGGGCACTCCAGCCGACTTCCATCCTCTAAGGATAACCTGTCTGCCTATCATAACACTGGCCAGGATCCAATTCTTCATGTATTTATACCCTATATCAATGACCGCCCCATCATCTAAAATACAAAGTCTGGGGCAAAATGAGATTTGAGTACCTAATATGTCACCCATAAAACTCTGGACCCTCAACCAGTATTCTTGTATCTTAACACTCCACCAAAAAACATGGGCTGTGTCCCCATCTTCTGATTGGCATCGCCAGCAGGTGGGTGTGTCTTTAAGACCCAGCCTAAACAATCTAGAGGGTGTCCAATAGAATCTTTGTAAAATCTTAAATTGCATAAGGCGCACCCTTGCATCTCTAGATGTAGACTTGGTGTTTTTTAGAATCCTAGCCCACACTCCCTCCCTCCAATACCAAGTTTAGATCTTTCTCCCATAATCTCTTGAGCGAAGTTGAAGCTCTGTCCCCGAGCCTCTGAATTAGCAGGGAGTAATACATTGATGCTTCATGGCCTTTTCCAAATGCAGTAAAAACCACTTCCAGAGTATCTGCTGCTTTAGGGAGGTGTATACTACCCTCAGAAATAGTACAGAGCAGGTGGCACAGCTGTAAATACCTAAAGAACTGAGATCTGGGAATCCTAAAATGTTGTACATCATTTTCAAAAGATCTCAACACTCCACTCTCATATAAGTCACCGAGTGTAGTAACCCCCCTCACAATCCACTCTGACCAGCAGAAAGGGGACTGATTAATACATAATTTTGTATTCTGACATATGCTCGAGGCAACATTTAAATAAATGTCTGAATTAAACGCTCTGGACAATTTTGTCCATACCGAGTGAAAATGCAAGATAACGGGGTGTATCTTAACTTCTTTGATTAGTTTGATAGAAAGGCTTTGCAATGGTGAAATAGGGGCAAGAACTTCCTGTTCAAAACAAAACCAGGGAGGGGCTCTCTCAGGTGGAAGCGATCAATGAGCCAAATGTCTGAGACCGAATGCATAATAATAAAACAATCTTGGGTAGGCCTAGCCCACCTTTGTCTATTGGCCTATGTAACTTATTGAAATGTAATCTGGGACGATTACAATTCCAAATGAAGGACTTCGCTATGCTATCAAACTGCTTGAAATAAGAGAGGGGTACATCTATAGAGAGAGATTGTAGCAGGTAGTTGAATTTTGGAATACAATTAATTTAATAACATTATCTTTCCCAATCATAGATAAATATTATGAAGCCCACCTGTCCACATCATTTGACAACTTTTTTATTAAGGGGTCAAAATTAACTCTAACTAAATCACACAATTCTGCTAGAAAAAAAATGGCTAAATACGGCCACTGGAAGGCGGCCAGCTGAAAAGCCGTTACTGGGCAGTATGCTGTCAGAGCCAGAGCTTCGGATTTAGAGCAACTGACTCTGTATCCCGAGAAATTAGAAAAGGAATTAATAATTCTGTGGAGGCAAGGCATAGATCTAGTGGGGATGGTGACGAATAATAAAATATAATCTGCGTAAAGCAAAATCTTATGTGCCATACCTCCCGCCACCACCCCTGGAAAGTAATCTTCCTATCGCGGCTGCTAATGGTTCCAGGGCAAGACAGAACAATAATGGGGAAAAAGGGCAACCCTGACAGGTGCCCCTGTCCAAAGTAATAATCTGAAATGAATCAATTTGTTTGTACCACCGCTACCGGGTGTCTATAAAGTAACTTAATCCATCCAATAAAATTATTCCGAGACCTGTATATTTCCAAAACCTTAAAAAGATAATCCCATTCTACCATATCAAATACCTTTTTGGCGTCAAGTTAGATGGCAGCGACCGGAGACTGATCATTTGCCACTGACCACATGATATTGATGAAATGCCTAATGTTATCAGAAGAGCTACGGCCATGAATAAACCCCACCTGATCTATATGTATAAGAGATGTCATAACTTTACTTAATGGGTTAGCCAACATTTTTGACAATATTTTTACGTCTAACTGGATCAGGGAAATTGGATGGTAACTCTTACACTCGCTTGGATCTTTGTCCATTTTAAGAATCAGACTGATCCGGACTTGTGTCATGGTTGGCGGAAGCTTTCCATTCTTTAATGATTCCATATAAACTTCTAACAAAAGTGGAGCCAGTTCTGTAGCGTAAGATCTAAAAAATTCAGCGGCAAAGCCATCTGGCCCTGGAGCATTGCCTGTAGGCAAGGCCTTAATTACCTCATCAAGCTCCTCCAAGTTTATCTCAGAATCAAGAGAATTTGCTAAGTCATCAGTTTAGGGATTTCTAATGGTTCCACAAAGTTTCTAATATCTTCATCAGAAGACAAAGACGTGGAACTGTAGAGATCAAGATTAAAAGCATTAAAAGCATTATTAATGTCAATGACCGAGGTAAATATTTCACCACCAGCAGATTTCACTGAGGAAATGGTAGAAAAAGACTCTCTCTGCTTTATATATCTAGCCAAAGGCTTCCCTGCTTTGTCCCCCGACTCAAAATCTTGACAAAATAGTATTATATCTTTATTTCAGTCGGGTCAATTCTCTGAGGCCATCAGACGACATTCGGCGCTTCAGCTCTGCCTCGGCATTTTTAATATTCCCTTCCAACTCCACGAGTTCTCATGCTTTGGATTTTTTGGTGAATGAGGCATACTGTATGATCCGGCCCCTAAGAACCGCCTTAAGTGCCTCCCAAGCCATGCCCACAGAGGATACTGAGGACCAGTTGGTCTCCATATAAACATTGATTTCAGCTTTTACATTTGTTGGAATTCAGGATTTTGCAAAAGGGATACATTAAAGCGACAATTATATGATTTCTTTTTCTCTGTATGTGGCAACACCTCTAATTCACCAGGGTGTGATCTGAGACTAAGATGTTTCCATTTGAGCAATCAATGACAGAAAAAATTAGGAATAAAAAAATCTGTTCTAGAATAAATCTTATAGACTGATGAAAAAAATTTATAGTCCCTACCATATGGATTCAAAAGTCTCCAAATATCTGTAAGACCAAGATTTTTACACATCCTTTGAATGTTGCTCTAGGGGGCTTACACACTTTTGCTTTACTATGATCAAGGACTGAGCTCATCAATAGATTAAAGTCTCCTCCCAATATTATATCATGAGTGGTGCCAGCGGCTTGCAACATCCCTTCAAGATCTATAAAAAGGCCTGATCATCAGCGTTAGGTGCGTAAATATTAGCCAAAATCAACCTTTGCCCCTGAATTTCTGCTAAAACAATAATGACTCTTCCTAATTTATATTTAATCTGTTTGAGAAATACACTAAATTGTAGATGTTTACTTATCAATGTAATGACTCCCCTGCTCTTACTTAAGCCAGCACTAAAGAAAACATGCCCACCCCATATCTTCCCAAATTTTTCAGCTTCCTGTGGGGAAAGATGCATTTCTTGAAGAAACACTATATAATATTTCTTACGTTTAAGAAAAGAAATAACCTTCCTTCTTTTTATAGGATGCCCCAACCCATTCACATTCCACATGGAGAGAGACAATCCACTCATATTAACATTTGACATTTTGACATTAGAGAAATTAGATTGTGTGTTAAAAATAAAATTATAAAGACTACATTCCACATTAGTGCAACAATCAACCCCCGAACTTCCCCCAGAACAGAAAATACAGAAAAAAGAAAGACGTGTGCATTAACCCCGCACACGACAATGCCAACCGGCGTCCACCCTTCTAAACTCAAACAGTGCATGCACGCCTATGAGAGTCCCCGTGACAACTTTGCCATCGGATTACTCAAGTCCGGTGCTTCTATACAAAATTTGTAATACAGAATTCCAGAACAGTAGATAATCTGTAAAACAAACTCCAGCTCGAATAAAGGAATAGCGGAATAAACACAAATAAACGTGTAGATTCATCCACTTAATTGTCTCGAATGTTTGTGCCTCCACAAAACAAGCTCCAGCCATTTGTGGAACCAGCAAAAAAAATTAAAATGGACCATTCAGTTCTTTGGGCAGTCAAACTCACTCCAATGTCCGGCAAGAAATATTGCACAAAACCAACTCCAGGCAACAGGTGGCATAAGCACCCAAAATGAGCAGATTCATCCACAAGCTGTCCCGAAGAAATGATACTACAACAAACAAACTCCAGCCACTAGGTGAAACCAGCACAAAAACAAACAAAAAAGGTGCCCAGTTTCCTCGGGCAGTCGAGTGTATGTTCAGCGAGACAGGTCCACTAGGCGGCAACATGAAAATCACCAAATGGCTTACTCACTCCAGTGTCTTTATGTAGGCCAGTGCTTGCTGTGGGCATGAAAATATTTTACGACTATCCTTAGTATCTATTCTCAGTTTGGCCGGAAACATCAGAGCAAAAGCAACCTTCCGTTGATGTAAGAGATTCTTGCATTCCCTGAATCGTTCATGTTTCTCACTTGTCGAATTCACAAAGTCTGGGAACAAGAAAATGATGTGGTTCTTCCAAAAGAGCTTTCCTTTACTCCTTGCCTCATGTAATACGAGATCTTTATCGGATGATCTCAGAAATTTGGCCAGAATTGATTGGGACCTGTCTCCCTCAGCCGATCTCCGAGCCAGGACCCTGCGAGCTCGCTCAATTTCCAGCTTATGGCCTGTTATGTCAAGCAGATTCAGGAGGAGCCCACCTAGAAATGTCACCATATCTCGGCCTTCTTCATGCTTAGGAATTCCAACAATTCGGATGTTGTTTCGCCAGCTACAATTATCAAGATCTTCTAATTTTTCCAAAACACGTTCCAAATCTCCCTTGGTTGCTAGCGGATTAGCAGCTAATTCCCTCTCCGATGACTCCAGATAATTGATCCGTCTCTTGATGTCCGACAATCTTGTAACCAACTCGGAGAATTTTGTCTCCATGGAAGTGATCGATTGCGGTATTACAGCAAGATCCTCCAAGTTTGCAACAATCTTCGTCAGCATTGCCGACACATTCATCAATTCATGCCGGATTTCTTTCAGTTCACCATATGAATTGAGTCCGGGGCTTTCGGCCTGCTGCTGAGCGGAATTAGCTTGAGTATGTAAGTGTCTTTTAATATCTCCAGAGCCCGAGGATTTTGAATTCTCTGACATATTGTCATCTTCAACCAGTTAAGAATTGGGTTGTATCGAATCTCACCGGTTTATGACACAAATATTATTAAAACTAGCAAAGTGCACAGAGCTCACCGATCACGTGTCCGCTCCTCGCATGGCATCACGTGACTCCACTTGTTTTGTATTTTAATGTATTTTAGTATTGTAAAATAAAGTGTTTTCTATTTGTATACTGGACCTACATCTCTCGCCCTCATTGTAGAAATGAACCTGTGTGACCTAGTGCTAGTTCTGTTTTTTAACAAATATTTCCCCTGGTTAAATTCTCGGGGTGGTGTAGTCGATAATTTCCCTAAAAGTTTATTATATTGTATCACTTCCCCTGGTCGCACCACAACAGGAAAATAAATATATTTTGTTGAATGCAGTACCAGATTATATGGAATCTAAAGGAAGACACAGTAGTGGATGAAATTGTAAAATACTAAGTCCAATCCTACGTTTTTTGTTCTAGCACAAAACACAGATAAAGAATATTACAATGTACACTATGTTACGGAGAATATGAGATTAATCAGATTGGAGATAATTGAGATTAAAAATTGGAAAAATTACTTCTTAGTAATGGTTAGCACATTGTGCCTGGTGCAGAAGTTTGCCATACAGCCACATGGTCACTGTCTTTTGAGTAGAATATTATAGATTTCTTTGGTGATTAGAAATATTTCCTACTGAAAGAGTAAGCGGGGGGACATTATGTCAAACAGATCATCCCTTTTAAAAGAAAAGAGCCAATAGACTTTAGTTTACATTGCAAAACAAACACACACACATACATACCCATGTTTGCTGCTTCGACTGATGCTAGGTTTGTGGTGTTTACATGTCAGGCTCTTGAATGGACGGGGTTAAAACTATCGAAAAATGTTTTGTTGTTGACTTAACTGCCGCATTTGTCTTACATACATCAGCAGAGAATAGAATTCATATCAGCGGACGAGCAAGTTATTACATTTTGATTAAAGATTATGTGGTTAATAAAAAAAGTAATTAAATAAATAAATAAATAAATACATTTTATATATATATATATATATATATATATATATATATATATAAAATAATGCAAGGATAAAGCATTCACAATAAGACCAGTAACATGCATTAAGAAATTTTGATTTCATGCCACCTTTAAATAGGGTGGCCAGACGTCCCGTTTTTCCCAGGACAGTCCCGTATTTAAACGCTTTTCTAGTGTTCCGACTTATTCTGAAAAAATCGTGTTTTGTCCCATATTTCCCCTCTCCTAAAATTTCTCTATTGCCTAGGTGGCTTTCTCAGTCACGTGAGTATTCTAATCAAAGGTAGCCAAGGATATGGCTTGAAAAACCAATAATAGCACACTGTGTTATTTGAAGTACATGATTGAATTAAACTATCCAATCACAATCCCCTATCAATAGATGTCCAGTTAGTGAACTGATTGAAGAGTCAGTTTGAAAGAGCACACAGATGAAATTGCGTCTGGAAAAATGTCAAGGAAGCGTGTATGTACATTTAATGAGAATCTTCAAAAAGAGTTTACATTTCTAAAAAAGGAGTCACAGACAGAGCCTAGTAAAGTGAGGTGTGAGATTTGTGGAGCTCGCTTTTCCACCGCCCATGGAGGCCACACAGACATCGCACAGCATGTTCATACAAAAAAGCTTGTGGATGCTGCTAAAAGTAATTGTGCCACATCAAATGTTAGCGATTTTTGTGTGAAGCAAAGTTCAGAATCTGACAAGGTCACGCAAGTGAAGGACTTTTTGCTTATCATTCTGTTGTGCACGACCATAGTTTTCAGTCGGCTGACTGCACTGAGAAATTGATCAAGAAATGTATGATCCGAAATTTTCTTCTGCCTGCACCAAATCTGAAGCTGTCATATGCAACATACTCGCTTTTGTGCAGCTGGACTATCAGAAATTATTGCAGCATGGCAACACATGTATCCTCTCCCTTGGTCCAGCTCTTGAAAGAATACTACATATTTTCAATGGTCTGCGTGCATACTTTTTTCTCAAGAAAAATGCCCAAAGTTTCTAAGATACATTTTCAGCGATCCTTGCACTAAACTTTGGATTGGCTTCACACTCAAGCAAACAGCCACTTTTAACCATGCACTGGAGATAGTAGAGCAAGACCACATATCAGCCACAGAAGTGGCTTTGCACATTCATGATCTGAGAAAAGTCTTGCAGGCCAGGCTGGAGGAATCATTCATACACTCTGACATTAAAAAGCAGTTGGATGCCCTGACTGAAACTGGTGACATGTGAGCAGATGATTTCTTTTGTGCAGTGAGAAACTTCTATTCAGCATTGGTGGATTACCTCCAGAATTGGAGCCACTCATTGGAAAACACAGAAAAATTTGAGTGGGCTCTACTGAGAGATATTCCAGAGTGGAAAGACATTCAGAGCTGCCTTGAACACTTCTACTCTAGAATCCCCGCTTTCAGTTTGATTGACGAAACCATGCTCTTTGAGTGGGCTTGCATTAAAAACATTGTCACTCATTGCATCACTGAGTGGAACATGAACAAGACAGCCGTGTCTGAGATATGCACAGAAGTTTTTCGTGAGCTGTAGAGCAAGACCATCAACTTTGGAGTCATGGAGTTTGTTTTATGCCTTCCTGGGACATCTGCATCCTTGGAGCGTGTGTTCTCATTAATGAACGCAGCATGGACACCGGATAAATCTCGACTCAGTGTAACAGTCATGAAGGCAATAATTAAAAAGTTTATTGAATTTTAAAGCTAATGTGACAGACTGACCGTCGATATTTTGTAAACAAAAAAAATGTATAGCAGTGAACCCTATAATTCCACTTTGAGGGGTTATGTTGCTACTGTTGTGGTCTACAAATGTTTACAAGAAAAGGTAGCAGGAAGTCTGTGATGTCACAAAAGTGAGATGTACAGTAGCGTACAATATAATTTTGCTGCAGTTTATCAAGAGGCAAGCCAAACAGCCAAAGACTTCAGACTGAAGATGATGATCCTGTGTATTTCTGTCATGCTTCTAAGTAAGATGTGTAAGTGTTTAAGTAAATATGTATATACTGTACATTTTAATGTTATTGGAACACTGAAGTGGTAACATGCAGTTGCTACCTTAAGGATCTATTTATAATTGTCTAACCCTAAAAATTATTTTGGTGTAACCTAATGTAGTTAGGTTAATTTAGTCATGTCAAATAATAATTTTGACTTGAATAAAACCAGTTAATTTAGATGTTACCACACGAAGCACACATATTTACAGTGTATAGTTGATATGAAATACTGTACTTTTTGAAGTTTAGTTTTTGATGTTTTTTGAAACATGCTATTCTCCATTTAAAACATATTGCTAATTTGTTTATAATTATAATGCAAGCCTAATTCATGGAACATTTAAAAATAAATTGGTCACACTACAGGACTATTTAAAATGGACTACTGAAGGCAAAAAAAAAAAAAAAAATTAAAAATAATAAAAAAAAAATTAAAAATTTTCTCCTATACATTTTCTCATAAATGTTAACCTAAAATCTCCTCTAATTTTCAGATGGTTGTTCAAAAAATAAGTTACTTTAAAAATTGTGCTAACATCTAAATTACTGGTTTTACTCAAGGCAAAAATATTATATCATTGAATCAAACTGAATACATTACGGTACACAAACAAAACTAATTTTAAAGGTTAGATCAGGTAGAAATAGCTTAAGGTAACTTTCAGAGGTTACTGCTTTTTACAGTTTACATATTCATATTCATCTAAATTTAATGCATATATCTTTGTCTTCAGTAATAATATTATTTATAGCATTTATTACTTTAATTGATGTATTTTTATCCACTATAGCAAGGTTACAAGTATTCCTTGAAAGTATTTGAAAACAAAAAACAAAATAAACTAATCTCACAAAATTATTCTCATTAATTAATAATTCATAATTCAATAAATGATAAATATTAATAATTTAATTCTATAGTTTAGCCTTAAATCTTTTGACAGGGGGGCTGAATCAATACATTTTTTTTAATTGAACTTGCTACAGTGGAGAAGCTTGATTTAAAATGGAGTGCTATATGTTGTAAGGTGTTTAATATGCTACATAAAGCCTATAGTCCTCACAATGACACAACATGGTTTTCAGAAGTATGATTTTACTTTATCATAGCATTATCAAAGCATTATCATACTACCTACTGTAGATGAAAAAATGTTAGCTTATGTTCTTATTATCTCTTTCTCCTATAGACACTGCACATTCTGAGGTTGTCCATCAACCAGACCCAGTGGTGACCGTCTCTGTTGGTGATAATGTCACTCTGCGTTGCTCTGTTCTGAAAGAAGATCATAGTGATCCAATTGTTTGGTACAAGCAAACTTCAGGACATCAACCACGTGTTGTTGTACTGGTTCAGAAATTTGCGGGGAAACCTCAGTTCTATAATGAGTTTAAATCTTCACGTTTTACTATTGAAAGAGCACATGAAATCTGTCACTTAAAGATTTCAAATGTCATTTCATCTGATAAAGCAATGTATTACTGCGGCTGGAGAAAGTTTGAGACCGTTTTCGCTGGAGGCACATACTTGGCTTTGAAAGGTAAATGTTTTTAACCTTGAGTAATTAAGTAAAAAATCCCAACAAAATAAAAATAAGTTCTAAAAAAACATAGTTCTAAAACTATGATGGAAATAATTCACTATATAAGTTTCATATACACTACCGGTCAAAGGTTTATGGTCACTTACTCATTCTTCATTATTATTTTATTTTCACATTTTAGAATAATAGTAAAGTTGTCATAACTATGGTATAACAGAAATGAAACTATAAGAATTATGTTGTCACAAAAAAAAAAAAAAAAAAAAAAATCTAATTGTTTTTTTTTTTATATTTTAGCATCTTCAAAGTAGCCACCCATTGCCTAGAATTTGCAGAAACATTTCTGTCAAGTGACCCCAAACTTTTGAACAGCAGTATATATATATATATATATATTTACTATCTGACATTTGTTTAAACATGTAATTTTGTATATTTTAGGATAAAATGTCTTTTGTCTGTGTTTAGGGTCACAAAACAACCAACATAAATTCAACGTGTCTATTCACCAGCATCCAGTGACGGAGTCTGTCTACCCTGGAGTTACGGTGACCCTGCTGTGCTCTGTGCTGTCTAAACACACAACAGCAGATATGAGAATGTTCTGGTTCAGATCTGATTCAGGGAAATCTGTTCCTGAAATCATGTACACTCGTAATCAGAGTGATCAATGTGAGATTGATACTTTTAGGCAGAGTTGTACATACAATCTCTCCAAGAACATTGTCAGCCAAACGGACACTGGCACTTATTACTGTGCCGTAGTCACCTGTGGAAAAATTTTGTTTGGGAATGGGACAAAAATAAATATGGGTAAGTGTCTTGACTTCTTCTTAAACAGTTTTTTGGAGCTATAAAATCAGTATTTCATCATCATAATACATGTTTGAGTTGTTCAATTTAAATTGAGTTATTTTTGCATTCTCTGTTAGATGGACTGTAAGTGTACAGAACAGTGTTGGGTGTATTGTGTTACAAAGTAACGTGTTACTGTAATCTGATTACATTTTGCGGTAACACAGTAATGTAGCATGTTACTTAAAAAATGAAGTAATCTGATTACAGTTACAGACATGAATAAAAGTTACTTGGATTACACATTTATTGCTAAAACAATAATATTAAGTAAAATGCATTTTAAAATGTATTACGTTCCTATGTTTGGTACTTTTGTGTGTTGCTGTGTCAGCTAATGAGCATGCGCTCTAACAAACCACCATGGCATTGAGGACACGTATTGAGACGATGGCAGATGAGTGAGCTGTGTTACTATGGACGCAGCGGAGTGTAGTGTTTATTCAATTTGAAAACGAAAGTGAAGCGTTTCAAGTTTACATGTGCTCGCAATCAATCTCAGCTGGCTGAGCTGCCGACAAATCCTCCTTAAATATCCGCGCTCTGCCCCATCATCGCGCGCCTTCCTCGTGTGTCCCCCTGCAGCTGCCGCAGGAGGAGAGGGGATCAACTTGTGTATATGGAAAGCAGTGCTCGTTCTCGTCTGACAGAGGGATATATCGCTCACAAGGTGGAAACATTCGCAGAACGGCATCTTGAAAAAGGCATCGCTAAGCAAACAGCTTTTTATGTTCTTTATGTACTGTACACAACAAAACACTATGCTATAGCGTTACAGATGCGCAAGTGATGAAGGATACTAAATTCATCCGAGCACAAGCAGGGAGATAATCCACTCGCTGTAAAGTTGTGTAAACATACACATGCTACACATACATGCACACTGACATGCATGATGCAACACACAAGCAAACCTGTATATACACACTGAAAAGAAAAAACAAGCATTCAAATACGCAGTGGTTTTACTATCAAAGCTGTCTGCAAATGGGTTTTCAGAAATGTTTTCAGTTCATCAGTATTCTTTTTCTGTCTTTCACACCAACACAAACACAGGTAAACAAGCATACTGTACACATACATGCCACACACAGCTAAGAAGGTTGTAGATAGCGGACACACACACACACACACACACACACACACACACACACACACACACCTGAAGAAATTCGCAATATGAATAAATAGATTGATAATTCATACTTACCTAATAATTTTATTTACTTAAAACATTTGTAATTACCTATATAATTAATCAATATTTTACACAATAATGTGCACAACTGTTTGGAGCAAAAAGCATAATTGGTAGAATATTAATAATATACCCATGCTATTTTGTACCAACAAAAAAGGAGAGAAACTCAACATGGAGCATTTTTTGCCCATTTGATGGGTCACTTTTGGTGGTATTTGTCCCCTCGTTAATTTCTAACCCTGCTGTACAGTCAGACTCTCAAATGATTGATTTACACACTCTCTAATTGTAATAAATGGGAATAGATTATAAAATCCTATTATATTAACATTTATATAATTATTATTATGAATAATAATTAAGTATATCTCTTTCAAACTACCATCTGATAACAATATTTACTGTACATACACAATGTTTTTTGTCTTATAATGTGCAGTAAAGCCAGTGGATCCTGTAGTGATTATCTTGGGGGTATTTCTGAGTGTTTGTGTGGTTGTGATCACTGCTCAAGCTGTTTTGATTCATAAAAAGGAAAGATACTACTGCAACAGAGGTAAGTCTTTGATTTAATTTGCATACACAACCATACAGAAAAGTTTCTTAGGTCTCTTAAAATACTAAAATAGACTCAGCACTTTCAAATTAAGCTGGACAATGTGAATGGTATTAAAATAACCTAAAAGGCTTCCAATTCATTTTTGTCTTTAACCAGAAAAGCTGCTGCAAGACATTGAAAAACAACATCCTTCCAGTCAGGTATGCTTCATAACTTCATGTGATTCACTTGGTATTAAGATGCGTATTTGGTGATCCAGTCACAAGTGGTCAGTGCTAAATACAGATGGAAACGGGGGCCAAAACATTTTGTGACTGGATCACTTAAACCACAAATGGAGGTAATCAATATTGCATGTGACCACATTGCATTTGAGGTGTGAAACGCAGTCCATCCTGAATGCATCCCAAAAGGAAAGAAACACCCCTCACCTGTCAATCATCGACTGCGCTTAAACAAGGTTTTATACTTTGCAGGTGTTTTGCCAAAATCTGACTCCCCCCCAGATTTGTACTCTACGCTACTTGATTGGTCCCTATCCCTAAAGCCCACACCTACCCCCACTCATACAACCACTCCTTACCCTAACCATAGTTGGCAGTCATCGGTCCCTGTCCAGGGGCGGACTGGGACTTAAAAGTGGCCCTGGACTTTCTGGCCCAGAGTGGCCCACCAAACCTGGCTCGCAACACACCACACCATAACACACTGGCTCATTGATTTCATTTTCAGGCTCAATTTCAAATTTTTGTGTTGAAAAAAATACATTTCTATTGATTGTTAGTCATGACAACGGGCCCCACCAGAGCAAAAATTTTCATAACTTTAAAATGTATATATAACCACTGTGAGTGGTTTTTATAGAGAAAGCACTAAAAATAAGCACTTAATAGCTCAGACAAATAACATGTCCGAAAACTTTTTTCCCAATATACAGATGTTGGGTTAAAATGTATATGAATGTACAAGGGAAAGTGGGTATTTTAGGTGCTGTGACAAGTCAATCACGTGGAAGACAATTTTTTTCCTTTATTTTATCAGAATAAGATACAAAGGTACAATGTTACAGTGACTTCCAAAAGCATTTTTCTCTTTTTCTATTATTTTTTTCTTTTCCTTCCCTCCCAACAGAACACAGTCCCAAATGCTGAGAAGAAACCAAAATAATATCAAAATATCAAAATAATATCAAAACATAAAATACAGATAAAATTATCGTGTGTGTGTGTGTGTGTGTGTGTGTGTGTGTATATATATATATATATATACACACACACACACACACAGTTGAAGTCAGAAGTTTACATACACTTAGGTTGAGGTCATTAAAACTAATTTTTTAACCACTCCACAGATTTCATATTAGCAAACTATAGTTTTGGCAAGAAGTTTAGGACATCTACTTTGTGCATGACACAAGTCATGTTTCCAACAATTGTTTACAGACAGATTGTTTAATTTTTAATTGACTATATTACAATTCCAGTGGGTCAGAAGTTTACATTATGTTACACTATGTTAACTGTGCCTTCAAGCAGCTTGGAAAATTCCAGAAAATGTTGTCAAGCCTTTAGACAATTAGCTTCTGATAGGCTAATTGGCTAATTGGAGTCAATTGGAAGTGTACCTGTAGATGTATTTTAAGGCCAGTCTTCAAACTCAGTGCCTCTGCTTGACATAATGGAAAAATCCAAAGAAATCAGCCAAGACTTCATAAAAAAATTTGGACCACAACAAGTCTGGTTCATCCTTGGGAGCAATTTCCAAATGCTTGAAGGTACCACGTTCATCTGTACAAACAATAGTACACAAGTATAAACACCATGGGACTACGCAGCCATCATACCGCTCGGGAAGGAGACACATTCTGTCTCCTAGAGATGAACGTACTTTGGTGCGAAAAGTGCAAATCAATCCCAGAACAACATCAAAGGACCTTGTGAAGATGCTGGAGGAAACAGGTAGACAAGTATCTATATCCACAGTAAAACGAGTCCTATATTGACATAACTCAAAAGGCTGCTCAGCAAGGAAGATGCCAATGTTCCAAAACTGCCATAAAAAAGCCAGACTACAGTTTGCAAGTGCACATGGGTACAAAGATCTTACTTGTCTTCTGAAACAAAAATTGAACTGTTTGGCCATAATGACCATCATTATATTTAATTTTGAAGGAAAAAAGGTGAGGTTGCAAGCCGAAGATCACCATCCCAGTCGTGAAGCATGGGGGTGGCAGCATCATGTTGTGGGGGTGCTTTGCTGCAGGAGGGACTGTGCACTTCACAAAATAGATGGCATCATGAGGAAGGAAAAATATGTGGATATATTGAAGCAACATCTCAAGACATCAGCCAGGAAGCTAAAGCTCGGTCGTAAATGGGTCTTCCAAATGGAAAATGACCCCAAGCATTCCTCCAAAGTTGTGGCAAAATAGCTTAAGGACAACAAAGTCATAGTATTGGAGTGGCCATCACAAAGCCCTGACCTCAATCTGATAGAACATTTGTGGGCAGAACTGAAAAAGCGTGGGCGAGCAAGGAGGCCAACAAATCTGACTCAGTTACACCAGTTCTGTCTGGAGGAATGGGCCAAAATTCCAGCAACTTATAGTGAGAAGCTTGTGGAAGGCTACCCAAAAATTTTACCCAAGTTAAACAATTTATAGGCAATGTTACTAAATACTAAAAAAGCATATGTAAACTTCTGACACACTGAGAATTTGATGAAAGATATAAAAGCTGAAATAATTCATTCTCTCTACTATTATCCTGACATTTCACATTCTTAAAATAAAGTAGTGATCCTAACTGACCTAAGACAGGGAATGTTTTCTACAATTAAATGTCAGGAATTGTGAAAAACTGAGTTTAAATGTATTTGGCTAAGGTGTATGTAAACTTCTAACTTCAGCTTGTGTGTGTGTGTGTGTGTGTGTGTGTGTATGTATATATATATATATATATATATATATATATATATATATATATATATATATATATATATATATATATATATATATATACAGGGGTGTAGATTCCAGGGGGGATGGAGAGGAGGTAACCCCCCAATAATCAAAACAAGTAAGTGCTTCACGCTGCAACCCCCCCAATGTTCAAGCCAAATCTATGCCCTTACATATATATATATCTTATGGAAAGAAATTGGTACTTTTATTCACCAATGTGGCATTCAACTGATCACAATGCATAGTCAGGACATTAACAACATGAAAAATTACTATTACAATAAAAAAAAAAAAAAAAAAAAAAAAATCTGAACTTCTTAAACTACTTCAAAGTGTTCTCATCAAAAAATACTCCACTTTCAGCAATGACAGCTTTGCAGATCCTTGGCATTCTAGCTGTCAGTTTGTCCAAATACTCAGGTGACATTTCGCTTCTTGTAGCACTTGCCATAGATGTGGCTGTCTTGTCGGGCACTTCTCACGCACCTTACAGTCTAGCTGATCCCACAAATGCTCAATGGGGTTAAGCTCCATAACACTCTTTTCAAATTTTCTGTTGTCCAATGTCTGTTTCTTTGCCCACTCTAATCTTTTCTTTTAGTTTTTCTGTTTCAAAAGTGGCTTTTTCTTTGCAATTCTTCACATAAGTCCTGGACTCTGAGTCTTTTCTTTACTGTTGTACATGAAACTGGTGTTGAGCGGGTAGAATTCAATGAAGCTGTCAGCTGAGGACATGTGAGGTGTCTATTTCTCAAACTAGAGACTCTGATGTACTTATCCTCTTGTTTAGTTGTACATCTGGTCTTCCACATCTCTTTCTGTCCTTGTCAGAGCCAGTTGTTCTTTGTCTTTGAAGACTGTAGTGTACACCTTTGTATGAAATCTTTAGTTTTTTTGGCAATTTCAAGCATTGTATAGCCTTCATTCCTCAAAACAATGATTGACTGACAAGTTTCTAGAGAAAGCTGTTTCTCTTTTTTTTCTTTTTTTGTTGTTGCCATTTTTGACCTAATATTGACCTTAAGACATTCCTGTCTATTGCATACTGTGGCAACTCAAAAACAAACACAAAGACAATGTTAAGCTTCATTTAATGAACCAAATAGCTTTCAACTGTGTTTGATATAATGGCAAGTAATTTTCTAGTACCAAATTAGCAATTTAGCATGATTACTCAAGGATAAGGTGTTGGAGTGATGGCTGCTGACCTGTCTAGATTTGATCAAAAATGAATTTTTCAAATAGTGATGGTGCTGTTTTTAACATCAGTAATGTCCTGACTATACTTTGTGATCAGTTGAATGCCACTTTGGTGAATTAAAGTACCATTTTCCTTCAGAAACAGCAAAATCTGTACATTATTCCAAACTTTTGGCCGCCATATATATATAATCCTCTAAGAGAGTATTTAATTTTTTTTTCAGTTTTTAGAAACATAATTAATTCAATAAACCATAATGAAGATTTAGGTGCTTTAGGTGATTTTCACTTTCATTCTCCTTCTAGCTATCAGGGTTGCAAAAGCAAAGGCCTGTTCTTTATTGTTAGTCATTTGACACACCAAATAAGGCAATTATAGGCTTAGATTGAATATTTAATTTAAAAGCTTCATTTAAATTATCAAACACTGAAAACCAAAATTCTCTCAATTTAGAAGAGGATGAAAACATGTGGGCTAGATCTGCTTTACCTACACTGCAACGATCACAAGTTTCATCCACGTTTGGGTACATTTTAGGCAGTTTGGTCTTCCTATTATGAGTCCGATAAAGAATTTTTAGCTGAATCAGGTTGAGTCTTGCACACGAAGAAGTTCCATTAACTCTGATAAGAGCTTCATCCCAGGTATCCTCAGATATATCAGTTCATAACTCTTCTACCCATTCTGCTTTTGTCTTTTCTACTGATATATTTTGGAGTGACATGAATAACTTGTATACTTTTAAGATGAGGCCCTTAAGGTGTAAAGGGATCTGTAAAATAGCTTCCAATAGTGATTCTGAAGGCAGTTGATGGAATTCAGATCTCTGAGCTTGGATGAAGGGGCGGACTTGAAGGTAGCGGAAAAAAATGGATTTAGGAAGATCAAATTATTTTAGCAAGATCACCATAACTAGCAAAAACATTATCTATAAAAAAGTCACTACATTTAACCAAACCTAGATTTTGCCATTGCTTAAAGTTAAAATCTAATTTAGCAGCTGGAAAGAGGTGGTTGTTACATATTGGGCTTTGCCAGGAAAAGTCAATGAGTTGAAATGCTTGTCTGAACTGGGTCCATATCTTGAGAGTCGAGCTTACTATTGGACTTGAAGTGAAATACGATGGCGAGAAAGGTAATTTTGTTGTAATCAAAGCAGCAAGTGATGATGACTTGCACGATTTAGCCTCCGCCACACACCAGTCTGTATTTGGAGCTTGGAACCAATATAAAATTTTTTGCAGATTCACTGCCTAGTAATAGTTTATTAAATTCGGAAGTGCCCTTGGCCTTTTACCCTCCCAAAAAAGGACACCAGCAACTTATTAGTTTAACTGAAAAGTACTTTGGCAGAAAGATTGGGAGACTGAAATAAATACAATAAGCTGGGCTGCATGTTCATTTTAACACAATTAATTTTACCCGTCAGAGAAAGATGTATAACACTCCAGCATTGGAGATCGGATTTGAGTTTAAGTATAGGATTATAATTGGCTTTGAACAGACCAGAGTATGAATGGGTAATTAATGGGTGATATTAATTCCTAAATATTCAAATCTTGATTTTGATATGCAAAAAGCAAGTCTGTGTCCATGATCTGATCTGCCTTGTGATTAATAGGGAAACATATACTTTATGAAAAGTTACGTTTATAGCCTGAAAAACTCCCATAACTGATCAGTATTTTTACAATTTTAGAGATAAATATAATAAAAGATCATCGGCATATAAAGAAACTTTGTACTCAACACCCATTCTGCTAATACTGCTGATAGTCTGCGATAATCTAAGCATTGATGACAAGGGGTCTATAGCCAAGATAAATAACAGAGGGCTCAGGGGAAAGCCTTGCCGTGTACCCCTGGACAGAGTGAAGTACTGTGAGCAGAACTTATTTGTGACTACAGCTGCTTTTGGATGGGAATAAATCAAGAAAATAAATGTTGGGCCAAATCCAAATTTACCTATTATTGCATATAAATTATTCCACTCAATCCTTTCGAAAGCTTTCTATGCATCTAGAGAAATAATGACCTCAGAAATATATGAATGTATGACATTAAGAAGATTACGAATATTAATAAAAGAATGACGCCCCTTAAGAAATCCTGTCTGGTCACTTGAGATAATATCTGGAATTATGTTTTCTACTCTGGAAGCCAAGATTTTAGATAGTATTTTAACATCTACATGTTAAAAAATTCATTATATGAATAGTATTTTTGAAAAGTAGAATTAATTTCTTGGGGATCTACTGTAACTTTAGAAAATTTTCTAATCTTGGGTATATTTGTGATACATGAACATACATGTTCATGGAACATAACTCATGAATATAATTAGTCTCTTTCAGTTTTTTTTGTTAATAGTAAATCATATTGTGTTTTAAGGCTCAATTTTTCTTTGTATAGCTCTGGTGTTGGAGTTGTGGCATGTTGGTGATCAATTTTCTGAATGGTGTCAATAAGTTTTTCCTGTGCTTGTTGATTTACTTTATTGCATAAGGCTGACTATGATATAATTTCTCCCCTTATTACAGCCTTGAACGTTTCCCACAATAATGATTGTGATATTGAATCTGTTTTATTAGTTAAAAGAAAGCTATCTATTGCTCTAGATATGAATTGGCAAAAGGCTTTATCTAAAAGTAGGATTGTATTTAGCCTCCAGACAGGTCAATTTGAGTCATAAAGCCAGCAAGACATTTCTGAGAGGGGAACTGTTTTGGGGTTTGATTGGTCCATAGTTATTTTCATCACACAGTTCAGATCCCCTCCAAATATTAGCTGATAAGTGTTTAAGTCAGGTAACAAGCAGAATATATATACATTTTTAACAAAGTTAACATCATCACAATTAGGGGCGTAATACTGACTAAAACTAATGGAGAGTTAAAAAGGTGTCCTGTTACAATAACATATCGCCCTTGGGGATCTGAAATCGTTCTTGTTTTAGTAAAAAGTATCTTTTTGTGAATGATTATTACTGCACCACTTGCCCTATGATTAAATTTCGAATGAAACACCTGCCCTACCCAAGTATTCCTAAGCCGGTTAATATCTTCTGTGCGTAATGTGTCCCCTGTAAAAAACAATTTCTGCATAAAAATAATTCAGATGTGTGAATATATAAGCCCTCTTCATTGGTCAGTTCAATCCTTTTATGTTCCAGCTAACAAAGCATACTGCTAACCCTCTTGATCCTGCAATTTCATCACATGCACCAGTCATTATTTGTAATTATAAAAAGTGCAACAGTAATGTGTACTTTAAGAACTGTAAGTACTAACATGTTGTGTCCATATAGAGATACATCTTCTGCCAACAGCTGAAATCCCATGAAGAAAAAAAAAAAAAAAAAAGGGACTAGTTGGTAAACCCCTACAACAAATAATAAAAAAACATAACACTTTCTAGATTTGCCCTCTGAACTAAGACAAACTGCAGCTCCCCATTGTCACATGACTCCCTATAGTTCATGTTCTGTTCTTTGCATACCTTATTTCCAGGGCTCCCAGCATTGTTGGTTAAACAAGTAAATCAAGGCATTCAAAATGAAATCAGGTATACATACATAAGTAGCAAAAATGGACCACTAGTATAAGCACTTAAACGGACTGCAATCGCATAAACATTCAAAAAGTGTAGAGCAACACCTTTATAAACTATTCAACAATAATGTAGCTCTCCTCCTCTAGTACACTGAATAAATTGGTATCCAACATAACTTTTAAACAAAGTTCTTGACTAACTTAACATTAAACCTTGAACCAGTAAAATTCTCTGAAATCTATTTAAATAGGGCATATCAATTATGTCAGCACATAAACAAAAATATGACAGTGTAAACATCAGTTATGCCAGGGCAAGTGTTCCAGCCATTACTGGTATGTTATGTTAGGCCTACCTATAGACCATGGCTCTTCTGTAATTCACATAATTGTTTCCCGACCGCACCAAAGAGTTATTCATATGAAGCAACCCGTTGATCGTAAAACTGCTGAGCTTCGTTAAAGTCTTTCTAGCAAGTCTGTCCACTGTTGGCCATCTTTGGAACACTCTCAGGGGGCTATTTCCAGTCATGTCAGTGCAGCTCCTATCTACTTGAATGGAGAAAGACCAAAATTTCAAAAACTGTTGGTCAAGATTACATTTTTCAAAGAAAATTTTTCAAATCAGCAGTAAAATCTGACAATACTGGTATCATAAATTGTGATTCTTTACCTCATAATATGCTAACAAACACAATTTTACCAGCTTGTATAGTTAATGTGCATGCGCGTTCTAGAGTTGATTGACAGGTTATGTCTGTATCTAAAAGGTGATTGGCTCTTTTAACTGTAAGGCAGGACTTCCTTTCTACATCCGTTGACCAAGCTCAGAGCTCTTTGGATGAGCGTTCCAATTTATATAGAAATGGCCCATCTCTGCTAAATAATCTCTGGCTTCGTCAGGCATACTGAAGAGTTATGTTTCATCTTCAAAGTGAACGTGTAATCGTGCTGGATGGAGCAACTGGAAACGTACTCCCTTCTGGTACAGTTGCTGCTAAACATTTTTAAAAGCTGTGCATTTCCTGGCAAGACCCGCAGAGAACTCTGGATAAATCCTCAGAGTAGAGCCTTTGTATTGCACCTTATGTTGTCTGAACCATCTTAGCACTCTTTCCTTCTGCTGGAATCTATTAAAGCACACCACAAATGGACGAGGAGATCTTCCTTCCTGTGGTTTTGGGCCCAGAGAATGGTGAGCTCGCTCCAGTTCATGGGGCTTTTCAAAAGCTTCTTGACCCAAAACTTCCATCAGCATCTCAGACACAATTGTGGGTGTAGGTTGGCCTTTCTCCCTGTCCTCTGGAACGTTTAAGATCCTGAGATTTGCTCTTAGTTCTTCAAGTCCCCAACTCGATCTAAGAGTGTCACATTTTGTTCTTGCAGAGTTTTGATAGTTGTTTCGGCAGCAGCCAGTACATTGAAATTATCGGCTGCCAGCGATTCTGTTGCACACAAGCGGGCCTAAAAACCAGTGACTGTCTCTGTTAACGCATTTATGGACGCTTGAAGCGGGGCCATAAATTCCTGAATATGTGAAGAGATACAGTATCTTCTTTCAGCGAAATTAATTGTTTTGTCAGCTCTATTATTAGTTGGTTCATAGAGACATCCGTCATTGCTTGAAGAAGCTTCTTCAGACTTTTCCGCACTAGCCATTGCGGCTAATTTGCTAGCTATGCTAGTTCGCGTTGTTGGAGCATTTGCTATTGATTTGTTCTTGCTCATCCTGCTGTGTAGTCACAATTGTGACAAACTCCGCTATAATACTTATAAGAATGACTTGAATTACTGAAATGACACTTTAAATTGTATATTATCAGAATATGCCGTGCGCTCTGCTTTCTTGCGTCTTAACACCGCATCGCCAAACTGGAAGAATCCCCCAAGTCAGGACTTCTTCAAAAATTTTAAAGATCTTATTCACCTTTCACGTTTTCTAGAAGTGCAAATAAACTATTGTCTTAGTTAATATAAGGTTGTGGAAACAACAAGTATAATAATAATATATTATGTATGTACATACTACAGTATATATAGCTATACAAGATCATAAAATCGTTAGATGGAGAAAGTGTCACACAGCAGGACACTGATGACAATGCTTACAATTTCATGTCAATTACCCACATAATTATGTGTAAACTACAGTACTGTGCAAAAGTCTTTTGTCTTAAAACATTTGTCTTAAGATGGTTATTTATATTTTCAGCTTTAGTGTGTCAATAGGAAATATTCATTTTAGACTCCCAAACATTTCTTTTGCAAATAGAATACAATAGAAGAATAGGGAGCACTGTAACAGATGGCATGGTCCCCACAGAGCCCCCCACTGAATATTGAGTAAATCTGGGATTACAAGAAGAGTCAGAAGCAATTGAGATAGCCGAAATAGAAAGAAGAACTGTGCAAATTCTCCAAGAAACTTGGAACATCCTATCTGCCAACAACCAAGAAAAACTGTATCCAGGTGTACCTAGGAGAATTGGTGCTGTTTTGAATGCAAAGGTGGTCACACCAAATATTGATTTAGCTTTTTTTATGTTTACTGGACTTTGTATGACATTAATTAATAAATGAAAACTATTTATGGCATTATTTTTGAAGACATCCTCACCATGCAACATTCCCAAGTGCATAAAGCTTTTGCACAGTACTGTATGTTTAAAAAAAAATAAAAAATCAGTGAAAACAAAATATGTACATATATAAATAAAAACAAATATAAATATATGTAAAAAAAATAAATAAACATACCTCTTAAAGTGTAGATCTTTACAGATATTTAGCAGATTAATTGCTCATATTTTCACTCTATGTGAGTCTGTTGCATCTTTATATCTGCAGTGTTTTAATTCCTTCCCCAGATAATTCTTGAGAAAAAGTGAAAATCCCTGTGCTTTGACAAGCGCTGTTTCTGCTATCCTTTAAACAAAGTAAGCCTCAAAGACTCAAATAGCCACAAAGTAATATTTTTCATGACTTATTTTCTGCATTTTTATCAGGCATGAGCATTATTCAGCAAGCTGCACTTCAGCTCCCAGTAATGCTTTGTGGTATGAATAAATTAGGCAAATGACTATGTGCTGCTAATAGCTTTACTGTTTGCTGATTTTATTTATGCTGATGTTATTGTATTTGTTGTAACTTGTAGTTATTTGTAATTTTGCGATTATTCAGAGCTCATCTTACACAAAATCTTTTGCTTGTCACCATTATTGTGATTTGTATATTGAATAATAAGCTCCATGTGAGGTAAGAAAATAGTATGCACGTGCGGATGTGTGCTTCAATATGCAAGTAATTTTAAAATAAAAGACATTACATTCCTAAAAAATAAAAGCTATAGTATTGGCCTTACCTTACAGATTGTAATGAATATTCACTGTGTAATGGGGTCCGTGTGGGCATGTTGGAGCCAAGGGTGGCCACCTGTATCGCCTGTAGGACGGGCCAGTACTTGCACTGCAGTGGGCTGGCCCAAATTATCCAGTGGCCCACTGGTAAAATGTCCGGTGCTCTCGATGTCCAGTCCGCCCCTGTCCCTAAAGGCCACCCCTACACCTATCTCTAAACATAATCATACTAGAGTTTTAAGTCGCTTTCTTTGTCTTTTTATGACTTTTTGTGGTTTATTATCATGCAGTAACACACTGACATAACGATTAATGAATGTCGTCATGAAATCAGAGACCCTCCCCTCGAAACCCAACCACATATGGTCACAGGAAACGCATTTAAGACGCATGTTAAAACCAGGTGGAAACAGGGCCGATCATGGTTTGTCATGTATTTTGGAGTCTATCATTTATCTGTCTTTTTCTTTCTATCTTATGTCATTTTCATAGGACTGTGATGCAGTGCATTTGAATTATGCTGCCTTGCACTTTAAAAGGAAACCAAAAGAGGCAGAATGAAGGGAGAATTACCTCAAGATAGAGTTTTCGCTTCAGTGAGCTATTTCAGATAACTACTGCCTAACTTAAATTTTCCCAAAAAGTATGATACCAAAGTCACGCTTAAAAATGTGTGATTGTCATTGCATTATATGACAAACTATCAAACCAAGTGGCATTTATTTTTTTTTATGAAGATTAGCATACATATTGTTCAAGCAAAACATTTCATAACAAGATGTTTGTCAGATTTTAGATGATAAATCAATAGCTAGATATACTCAATAAAAAAGTATTTGGACACTGGTTGTCAAAATTAGTGAAACAAATACATATTTAATATGAGAGTAACTGCACCTGCGGTTACTCTGCTAGATCATGTTGGAACTTGAGGGTATCTATACTGTATGTATAGACTGTATCACATAGGGAATTTACAGACACTCGGTATTGATTCCTATGATTTACTGACATTTCTTAAGGCTAATATGCAATTTTAAAGTTTGTACACTCAATTTAGAAGTCATGCAGTTGTGATCATATTAAAACATCATGAGTGAAGTCAAGGAGTGAAAAAGCATTTTTTATTTTATTTCTTTTTCTCTAAAATTCATGTGGAAATTGTCTTTAAAATGGGATCTAATGGAATCTAATCTAATTTCTACTTCACAAAAATATTTGAAATGTCAAATTATATACTTAAATATTAATGAAATGGTCATATTATAGAAATATGAGAAAGTAATTTTTTTTTTTTTATAGGACGTCTCAGCCAAGAATGGTCTTCCATTATTGGGCATCACTCTTCTCAGCAGCATAAGATTGTGTTGGATGTGTGACTCTGCCAAAAAAGAAAAGCCACTTTCAGATTTTAATCTTACAGATATTAGTCTGGTTGGATTTTCAAAAATATATACAGAAATAAAACACATTTTATATTAGAGATATCAGAACTAAAGGTGGAGTCTATAAACAAGCTCTTCACAAATTCACATGGTTCTTAGCACTTGCCCAGACACATTGTGTGGAATACATTATTGTGACATTAACAGTAAAACTGTATTGTCCATGATGTCTTCTGACCTTTTACAAACAAAGTGTGTACTAAATGCTAAAGATATGATAAACACAAACAGAAGGAAAACTACCTTCATATTAGGAATTTCAATATGGATTTCTATGCTGTCTCTCTTAGGGTGGGTGGAGGGGTGGAATAAAGGGTTGATATAGCTGAGAAAAAGAAAAGAAAAATTAACAACAACAACAACAAAAAAAGAAACATTTAAAAAACATTTGTAACACTTTCTATGTAGCCCATAGTTATAATGCATTGTAAAGGGATAATAAATGCAATATACTGCATTCATAATGTCTCATAATACACCTTATAATAAGTTATAACATCTCATAAATAATTATAACTACAGTTATAATACATTATAAGACTTACCCTATTCATAGTTATTCTCTAGAGTATAGTGCATTATAACACATTACAGGTCAAAATTATATAATAGAAGTTATTTATGAGTCTTTAAATAAGATGCACAAACATTGAAGTATATTGAATAGAGTCCATTATAGAATCAGTTTTTATTTTATTTTTTTACACCCAAGAAGATTGGCTACATGTTTGATCAACATAGATTTTTTTTAAATTAAGATATATTTTAACCTTGTAGATTTACAAGAAGACGTTGCTTTTGTCACTTTACTTAAAGCATACCTATTATATATATTACAAATATATATATATATATAATACATTATAACTTCTGCATATGAAGTTGGATGTTGCTTGAGCTATAATGCATTATCCTCTAAGGTATAACTATACGTAATAAATACGTAAGTATTATAATGTATTATAACTGTAGTTACAATAATTTATTATAAGTTATAACATTTTATAAGGTGTATTATGATACATCACTAATGCATTATAATGCCTTTACAGTGCAATATAAATATGGGCTTCATAAAATGTGTTACCAAAATTATTATTATTTTTATTTTAGCTCTGCCAGTCTATCAAAATAAAAATTGGTATTTTATGTTTAACAGTGATTAAAGACTTTCAGTTCACCTCTTTGTCTATTGTAAAGCAAGAGTTATAGTATCTAAGAAGTAACACCAAAACACTGCGCACTGAGGTTACCATTTCTATGCTGCATTGAAACTTTTCAAGGTCACTCTTATTTCGAATAGTAATCTTATGACATGACAATAGTTAGTTGTAGGGTAACAAAAGGCACCTGACTAAGCCCCTCATTAAAAGCACTTTTTTAAGCACTATAAATTATTATTTTTCTAAGTCATATTAAACATTATTTTCAAATGGCAGAATTCTTTGAACTAAAGCTCAGGTGTGTGTGTGTGTGTGTAATGTATAATACAAAACACTGCATTGCAGACCCTTTTGTTTTTTATTCCTGATGCAGTGATATATGATTCGCACAAAATATATTCCTATAATGTGCCACTGAAAGATGACAACTGCAGTCCGATAATCTCTGTTATTTGTCAGATTTGAAGATGAAAATAAAGCAAACATATCTAAGTACAGTGGGACATAAACAAGTAACGTGAATAGTGACTTAAAAGTCACATTAAACTCTAATGATGGCATGTGAAAGCAGCACTGCAGCTCGCGCCTGACTGAGGAGAGGAAGAATTACACAGCTCACAGTCCAGATGCACTCTAAACTTTCCAAACAGCTTCAGTTGATGTAGATCGCAAAGTATGAGGGAGTTATATGAAAATACAAAATAACTAAATACAGAAGCACTCTCGTTGTAGAATAAGTGGAGCTGGAACTGCCGCCCCACTGTAGCAAAACTTGCATGCTGAGCATCTTTAAAGGAAACACCCTGGAGTTACATCTTAAATGCAGTTATATTTAATGCGTTATAGCTTTATTAAAGTTCAAATAATACAGAAGCAGGTCATGTAAATAACTACAAACTCTGAAACTGGCATTTCTCTGTGCGGTCAGTGCCTCTTCTATGAGTTGCGTGAAGTGTCCCGATCTAAGGGGGAGAGATTGAAACTGCACCCGGCTGATGCACACTCTGTCGCGGGGATGCTCATCCCTCGAGCATGCACGCTTAATGCAGCTAGATTATAACATGATAGCTCTCGACTTATTGAATCATAATATATGTGTCACTGTGCATTTCTTATCGTGAAGAAAATTGGCAATACGCAGCTTTATTAATAAGGGAGAGTTTGTTTTTTTGTGAGTTAAAGATGGATTGAAGTGAACAGAAAGGTGAGAGAGGTAGTCTTCGCCCCATTATACACTGCAACAAAATACATTTTTGATTTGTTTTTGTTTTGGCTTGTTTTCCAATATAAATATCTAAAACTCCTTTAAAACAACGTACATCTTCTTTAGCAGCTATACTGCAGAAGAAAAACAATTTATCTGAGAATGTTGAACATAATATTAAAAATACAAATATTTTAAAATATCTAAAAATCCTTTAAAAAAAGATGCATTCACCTGACACTCGCAGAAGTATAACCAAGTGAAAAAATACACTTATACAAAATACACTTATATTTAAGATACAAGTCTTGTTGGAAGTATGTCATATGGAGAGGACCCATGGTAGGTCCTACCCGAAGGGGGAGAAATTTCTACAAAGCATGGCGACCGGGGCAGAGGGGCCTCTGCCCAAGCGAGACGCAGTTTACTGACAGGGAAACAATTTTGCGGAAGATATCACATGGGGTCGCCTTCGAGGAACCAGCACATGTGGAGCACCTACCTCAGTACAGGGTCTCATTAGCGCACGTACTGGGCCAGCAGCGAGTTTCTCTGCAAACTCAACTGCCAGAGGGCTAAGGAGGAAATTCATCCAGGGATCACAGTCTGTGAACACAACTGGGAGTCAAGAGCGCACGTCTTCACCTCAAGGGAGGGGAAATGCGCTATGCGCAAGCGGTACACCCGGCCAGCTGTCCCGGAACTTACCTGCTCGTGCCTGCCAATACATGGGATGAGACCGGAAAAACCCGGAGATTGTAGAACCTCGCAAAGGTGTTGGGTGCTGCCCAGCCTGCTGCTCTGCAGATGTCTGCCAAAGAGACGCCACTGGCCAGGGCCAAGGAGGCTGCCACACTCCTGGTACAGTGGGCTTGTAACCCCGCAGGGGGTGGCACATCCTGAGCCTGATATGTCATCGCGATGGCGTCAATGACCCAGTAGGCGATCCTCTGTTTGGAGACAGCGTTTCCTCTCCGCTGTCCACCAAAGCAGACAAAGAGCTGCTCGGAGCTTCTAAAGCTCTGCGTGTGATCCAAATAGATGCGTAAAGCTTGCACCGGACACAGCAACACCAAGGCTGGGTACGCCTCCTCCTGGGGCAGCACTTGCAGGTTCACCACCTGATCCCTAAAAGGGGTCGTGGAAACCTTGGGCACATAGCCCGGTTGGGGTCTCAGGATCACATGAGAGTAACCCGGACCGAACTCCAGGCACGATTCGCTGACAGAGAACGCCTGCAGGTCCCCTACCCTTTTGATGGAAGTGAGCGCAGTCAGGAGGGCTGTCTTCAAAGAGAGTGCCTTAAGCTCAGCTGACTCCAAGGGCTCAAAGGGAGGTCCCTGTAGACCCCGAAGGACTACTGAGAGGTCCCACGAGGGGACGAGGTGCGGTCTGGAGGGATTCAACCTCCTAGCGCCTCTCAGGAACCTGATGATCAAGTCGTGGTTCCCCAAGTACTTACCATCTACTGCATCGTGATGAGCCGAAATAGTGGCTACATACACCTTCAAGGTGGAGGGGGACATCCGCCCCGCCCAAGAGGCTACGGTACCCAAAAGTTCAACAAAAGAGTGGTTTTCTCGTTTCCTGGGTCACATGTCCGGTGCGCACGGCCGTCGTCATGACCACCGCCTACCATCACATTTTTGCAGGTATAGCGCTCCAGCGGCGGAACCCTGCCCCTGTGTGCCCAGCTGTGGCACAAAAACACCCACATGGGGTTGGTTCTGGTGGACTACGGGGATGAGACTCCTCCTTTCCTCTCCTCAGCCAATCTTATGGTGGGCGGCAGGAGCCAGGTAAGTGCTTCGATGTCCCTGGACTCAGCATGGCCACGGGGCTCAAATCCCCTTGACGTGGCACCTCGAGCTCCACCCCGCCACGAGGCCCCACCCACCAGTACGTCCAACGTGATCATTCCCTTGGTCCCCCTCGCCCGGAGTTTGGGCGAGTGGTTCCTGGGAAGCAAACCAGTCTACCTGTGCTCGACCGAATTGACTCCAAATCAGCTGGACCACCTGAGGGTGGAGTCTCCATTCTTCCCTGAGGGTAGCCTGACGTGACAGTGTGTCTGCTGCGGTGTTGAGGTCGCCCGGGATGTGAGTGGCTCATAGCGACTTGAGGCACTGCTGACTCCAGAGGAGGAGACGGCGGGTGAGTTGTGACATGCAACGGGAGCGTAGACCGCCTTGACGGTTGATGTACGTTACCGTCGCTGTGTTGTCCGTCCGGACTAACACGTGCTTGTCCTGGATCAATGGCTGGAACCTCTGCAGGGCGAGCAGTATTGCCAACAACTCTAGGCAGTTGATGTGCCAACGCAGCAGTGGGCCAGTCCAGGAGCCGGTGGCTATGTGCCCGTTGCATACGGTGCCCCAGCCCATCTTGGAGGCATCTGTTGTAACCACAACACGCCTGGAGACCTTCTCTAGGGGAACCCCTGCCCGTAGAAATGCAAGGTTGGTCCGAGGACTGAAGAGGCGGTGATAGATCGGCGTGATGGCCACACAATGTGTCCCGCGGTGCCATGCCCTTGAGACTTGAGTCTGAAGCCAGTACTGAAGCAGTCTCATATGCATCAACCCAAGCGGTGTGGCCGCCGCTGAGGATGCCATATGCCCCAGGAGCCTCTGAAAAAGTTTCAGTGGAACCGCTGTCCTCCGTCTGAATGCCTTCAGACAGTTCAGCACCGACTGCGTGCGCTCGTTCGTGAGGCACGCTGTCATCGAGACCGAGTCCAACTCCAAACCGAGAAAAGAGATGCTCTGAACTGGGGAGAGCTTGCTCTTTTCCCAGTTGACCCGAAGCCCCAGTTGGCTGAGGTGCCGGAGCACGAGGTCCCTGTGTGCGCTCAGCAACTCTCAAGAGTGAGCTAAGATTAGCCAGTCATCGAGATAGTTGAGGATGCGGATGCCCACTTCCCTTAGTGGGGCAAGGGCTGCCTCTGCGACCTTCGTGAAGATTCGAGGGGACAAGGACAGCCGAAGGAGAGGACCTTGTATTGGTATGCCTGGCCTTCGAAGGCAAACCGCAGGAAGGGTCTGTGTCGAGGTAAGACCGAGACGTGGAAGTATGCGTCATTCAGGTCTACTGCCGCAAACCAATCTTGATGCCGGATGCTTGCTAGAATGTGCTTTTGCGTCAGCATCTTGAACGGGAGTCTGTGCAAAACCCGGTTCAGTACTCGCAGGTCCAGGATTGGTCACAACCCACCGCCTTTCTTCGGTACAAAGTAAGGGATGTAGAACCCTTTCTTCATATAGGCTGGAGAGACAGGCTCTCTCGCACCCTTGCGCAGAAGGATAGCGATCTCTGCATGCAAGGTAGCGGCGTTCTCGCCCTTCACCGAGGTGAAGCGGACGCCGCTGAACCTGGGCGGGCGCCTGGTGAACTGAATCGCATAGCCAAGTCGGACGGTCTGGGTCAGCCATCGCGACGGGTTGGAAAGCGCGAACCACGCGCCCAAACTCCGGGCGAGGGGGACCAAGGGAATGATCACATTGGACGTACTGGTGGGTGGGGCCTCGTGGCGGGGCGGAGCTCGAGGTGCCACGTCGAGGGGATTTGAGCCCCGTGGCCATGCTGAGTCCAGGGACATCGAAGCACTTACCTGGCTCCTGCCGCCCACCATAAGATTGGCTGAGGAGGGGAAAGGAGGAGTCTCATCCCCATAGTCCACCAGAACCAACCCCATGTGGGTGTTTTTGTGCCACAGCTGGGCACACAGGGGCAGGGTTCCGCCGCTGGAGCGCTATACCTGCAAAAATGGGATGGTGGCGGTGGTCATGACGACGGCCGTGCGCACCGGACATGTGACCCAGGAAACGAGAAAACCACTCTTTTGTTGAACTTTTGGGTACCGTAGCCTCTTGGGCATGCAGCAGTAAATAAAACAAAGGATTCTCCTCCCGGCCCTCCACCGGGGGATGGAGTGGTCTGCTCACCAGCTCCAGAGAAGCAGGTCTCCTTGCCTCTGGGTCGCCCTTCTCAGGGGTGATTCGAAGCCTTCCTCGGGTTCTTAGCAGCCACCCGTGAGATGGGTGGCATCTGCTTCCTGCGTTGGGCTCCACGCCGGGGCCAGGCCATGGGAGCGGGCTGCGGTGGAGCCAGTGTTGTTGCTGCAGGAGGACGCCCTTGGCGACGAGCAGATGGGGTACGGGGTCTTGAGGCGTGCCAGGGCAGGATGTGTTGTATGGCATCTGTCTGCTTCTTCACCGCCGAGAACTGCTGGGCAAAGTCCTTGACGGTGTCGCCGAACAGGCCAACCTTGGAGATGTGGGTGTCAAGGAACCGGGCCTTGTCAGCCTCTCGCATCTCAACCAAGTTGAGCCAAAGATGGCGCTCCTGGACCACCAGGGTGGATATCACCTGCCCGAGAGACCGCGCCATGACCTTTGACACCCGGAGAGGGCAGTTCGCCGAGCGCAGTTCCTGCATCAATCCCAGGTCAGAACTACCCTCGTGCAGTTCTTTTAGCGCCATGGCTTGGTGTACTTGCAGGAGAGCCATGGCGTGCAGGGCGAAGGCGGCATGTCCAGTGGCACTGTAGGCCTTAGCCATCAGGGACGATGTAAACCTACAGGCCCTGGATGGGAGCTTTGGGCGCCCGTACCAGTGATCACCGAATACCCCCTGGCTGCTCTACCATCGAGGGTAGTGAGAACGGGGGAGCTGAAAGACCGGGACCGGGCAGTAAAAGGTGCCTCCCATGATCTTGTCAGCTCCTCATGCACTTCCGGGAAGAAAGGAACAGGGGCAGGGCATGGCCGTGGGCAGCGCCCCGAGCCCAGGAACCAATCGTCGAGCTGCGAGGGTTCAGGGGACAGTGGAGGTGGTCCCATTGATGTCCCCAAATCGCCCCCATTGCTAACCGGCACGGCCTCATACCCGTAGGTAGAAGGACCGAGGCGGGGAGCTGCTGGGGTGGCTTGCTTTCTTACGAACACAAACCGCGACCGCAACGTTGCCATGGTCATGTTCTCGCAATGAGGACAAGACCCATCCATGAATGATGTCTCCGCGTGGGCAGCGCCCAGACACGTAAGACAGCGATCGTGGCCGTCAGAAGCGGAGAGATAATGACCACAACCAGGAATAACACACAAACAGAAAGGCATCTTTAAAGACGTTCCGTGTGTGCCGCTCTTTTAGAATGAAAACATACTCTTTTTTTTAGAATATACTCTTTTGTTGTTCTGCCGAAGCGCCCAAGGGCGTTCTCTGCTCTCCACGGGTGCAGAGGGGGAGAAGCCACTGAAATGCGCCGTAACATTCAGCAGATGAGGTGAGTGAACTTGCGGATGAATTCAGCTTCAATGAATAGAACCGCTCGGCTCCGAAGAGAAAATCTGAATGAGTGGTTGCATACCAGCTCTTTTATACCCGTATGTCCGGGGGAGTGGCATGCAAATTCCACTCGCCAATTCTCATTGGCCTTTTTTCAAAAAAGCAGAGGTGTTTAGGGCTCCCAAGAGTGACCCCTAGTGTCACTACATCGACACAATGTCGAGTGAGTGACAGATAGGGAAAGTATTCCCCCCCTTTAATTCAGTGAATGCCAATTAGAGATATTTTTAAAAGATGATTTTGTCTTCTTTATTGTTAGTAAGCATGTTTAATACAACCTTTAAGTCAGGGCACAAGCTGAATAATCAGTTAAGAGCTAATTATTAATCGCTGCAATAATCGTAGAATAGTCTAATAATCGTTCTAATAATCATTAGATTAATTGATTATCAAAATAATCATTAGTTGCAGCCCTACTGTAGTCACATTGTCACCAGACTGGGCTGTGATAACCGAGTCAGGCTGGTGGAGAACCATGCAATGTGCAAAATCTGAAACAAACAAATTAATTTTTAAACTTTCACACAGTATTTACATAAAAGACATTTCAGTGCTTTGGATGAAACCATATGACAGGCAAATGTACTGGTGTTGTTAACTTAAGCTTCTATACAACTAAAATAGTTTGAGATGTATTAAGGTAGAGCACCATAACCACCTGAAAAATCTGAACAATGATCATTTTGTAGAGCTATAATGGTTTTTGAAATGTAAAAGATATATTTGCTGCACAAAGGATATGTGGGCTGAAGACATGCCATATGGAAACCTCCTTCAGTCATCGGTCATCAGTCAAGGTGTGATGTAGGTGTTAAACTGAAACCACGTTTCCATAGTATGTAACCTTAAGTAACAATTTTTATTCAAATTCAACTCTACTCATTCTAAATGAGAGCTATACAGCAGAAACATTTCTTTGTCAAATCAAATCAAATCACTTTATTGTCACACAGCCATATACACAAGTGCAATGGTGTGTGAAATTCTTGGGTGCAGTTCCGATCAACATAGCAGTCGTGACAATGATGAGACATATACCAATTTACAATAACATCATATTAACACAACACAATTTAAACATCTGTTATACACATAATTACACTCAACAATATACAAATAATAACATACACTGTACAGTATACAATATCATGCCAGTGTTTTTATTATTATTTTTTTTTTACTATATAGATACACATTATTCAATAAAAATTAAAAATAAAAAATATATTAAGAAAAATATATGCCTACCTGATGGTAGCAGTGAGAACAGCCCATGGCTCGGGTGGCTGGAGTCTCTGATGATCCTCTGAGCTTTTTTCACACACCGCCTTGTATATATTTCCTGGAGGGAGGGAAGCTCACCTCCGATGATGTGTCTGGCAGTTCGCACCACCCTTTGCAGTGCTTTGCGGTTGTGGGCGGTGCTATTGCTGTACCAGGCGGAGATACAGCCAGTCAGGATGCTCTCCACAGTGCAGGTGTAGAACCGTGTGAGGATGTGGCGGTTCATTCCAAACTTCCTCAGCCGTCTCAGGAAGAAGAGGCGCTGATGAGCCTTCTTCACAACGACTTCAGTGTGGACGGACCATGTGAGTTCCTCAGTGATGTGGACACCCAGGAACTTGAAGCTGCTGACTCTCTCCACTGGTGCTCCATTGATGGTGATGGGACTGTGTTCTCTGTCTTTTCTTCTGAAGTCCACCACAAGCTCCTTTGTCTTACTGACGTTGAGGGAGAGGTTGTGCTCCTGACACCAGTGTGTCAGAGTGTGCACCTCCTCTCTGTAGGCTGTTTCATCATTGTCAGTGATCAGACCTACCACCGTCGTGTCATCAGCAAACTTAATGATGGCATTGGAGCTATGTGTTGCCACACAGTCATGTGTGTACAAGGAATACAGTAGTGGGCTGAGAACACAGCCCTGCGGGGCTCCAGTGTTGAGGGTTAGTGATGAGGAGATGTTGCTGCCTATTCTAACCACCTGGCGTCTGCTTGACAGGAAGTCCAGGATCCAGCTGCACAGCGAGCTGTTTAAGCCCAGAGCCTGGAGTTTCTCATCTAGCATTGAGGGCACTATGGTGTTGAATGCTGAGCTGTAATCTACAAACAGCATTCTCACATAAGTGTTCTTTTTTTCCAGGTGGGAGAGAGCAGTGCGTATTGTAGATGCAATGGCATCATCAGTGGAGCGGTTGTTGCGGTAAGCAAACTGCAGCGGGTCAAGATTGAGTGGCAATACAGAGCAGATGTAATCTCTGATTAGTCTCTCAAAACATTTGCTGATGATGGGGGTCAGAGCAACAGGACGCCAGTCATTTAAACAAGTTATTTTTGATTGTTTTGGTACTGGCACAATGGTGGATGTTTTAAAGCATGTGGGGACTACAGACAAAGAGAGGGAAAGGTTGAAAATGTCCGTAAAAACACCAGCCAGCTGGTTCGCACACGCTCTGATGACGCGGCCCGGAATGCCGTCTGGGCCCGCGGCTTTGCGGATATTCACCCGTCGGAAGGATCGGGTTACATCCGCTACAGAGACGGAGAGTGAACTAACCTCTGTAGCTTCAGCCGCGAGAGCTCTCTCCGCGAGGGCGGTGTTATTTCCCTCAAAACGAGCATAAAAAGTATTTAGCTCATCCGGTAGAGAGGCAGCGGTGTTCATGGCGGAGTTTTTATTCCCTTTAAAGTCCGTGATGATGTTAATTCCCTGCCACATGCTTCTAGAGTTGGTGGTGTTAAACTGTCCTTCAATCTTGCTCCTGTACTGGCGTTTTGCTGTTTTGATAGTTTTTCGGAGGGCATAACTGGCTTTTTTATGCTCCTCCGCGTTCCCGGAATTGAAAGCGGAGGTCCGCACATTAAGTGCCGCGCGAACATCGCTATTGATCCATGGCTTCTGATTCGGATAGATTCGTACAGTTCTGGTCGGAATCACTTCCTCTACGCACGTTCTGATGAAACACATTACGCTATCAGCGTAAAGCTCGATGTCGTCATCAGAGGCGGACCGGAACATCTCCCAGTCCGTGTTATCAAAACAGTCTTTTAGCGTAGAGTCTGATTGGTCCGACCAGCACTGGATCGTTCTGAGGGTGGGTGCTTCCTGTTTCAATTTCTGCCTGTAAGCGGGCAGAAGCAGAATGGAAGAGTGGTCCGATTTGCCAAATGGTGGGCGGGGGAGGGATTTGTAGCCATCCCGGAAGGGAGAGTAGCAATGGTCCAAAACCCGGTCCCCTCTTGTGTTGAAACTAATGTGCTGGTGATATTTTGGTGCGACTGATTTTAAACTGGCTTTATTAAAGTCCCCGGTCACAATGAACGCGGCCTCAGGGTGCGCGGTTTCCTGCTCACTTATAATCCCATACAGTTCCTTGAGTGCCCGGTCTGTGTTGGCTTGTGGGGGGATGTACACAGCAGTGATAATGACCGCTGTGAATTCCCTCGGTAGCCAGAATGGTCGACACAGAAGCATAAGAAATTCCAGATCAGGAGAACAGAAAGACTTGATGGAATGTACGTTCCTCTGATCACACCAGGATATGTTGATCATAAAACATACACCACCTCCTCTAGTTTTACCTGAGAGGTCTTTCGCTCTGTCCGCTCGGCGCACAGAGAACACCACGGGTTCAATGGCTGAGTCTGGAATCTCCGCAGACATCCAAGTTTCTGTTAGGCAGATAATGCAGCAGTCCCTCGTCTCTCGTTGGAAAGAGATCCGCGCTTTCAGCTCGCAGAGCTTGTTATCCAGAGACTGACCATTTGCCAGTAGAATAGTGGGTAGCAGGGGTCGATTTGCACGGCGTCTTACTCTGATGAGAACGCCGGCTCTGTTTCCCCTTTTCCTCCTGCGTTTCCGTGGCCGTGCAGCCCAGACAAAGGGCTCCGCTTGCGTGTTTGTAAACAGTGGGTCGGCATTGAGGAATGTGAAGTCCGGTTTTCGGTGTGAGATCGCTGAACCAATGTCCAAAAGTGTTTGTCTGTCGTAGACAATAAGGTAGACAACATCCAAGACAAAAAACATAAGAATTGTGAACAAAACAAACAAAACATTGCTATGTTGTGTCGGAGCTCGCAACGCAGCAGCCATACTCGGCGCCATCTTGAGTCCAGGATTGAGTCCACCTTGTGCCTGCAGATTCACTGAGTAATATAGAAGTAATCTGTTTTATGTGCTTTATGTGCTTGATGTGTTGTTACAAATGCACCCTCTGACCTTTTTCACTTCATATATTCTTCACACTGTATTTACTATTCAGCTTGTGAATTTACAGTATGTTACTGTAAGTTTAAACAGTAACATACGACTGCTCTCTCAGTCACTAAAGGCTTAGTTACTTAACTGAACAGAAAAAAGTAAACATATTCCTAAATCATCATCTGAGTTCTCGGCATCTATAGTTATACTGTACATTTGTACATACCAGGATACACTGCAGGCCTTTTTCCAATAAAAACAGAGTATAAAAAAGTAAAAGGGTAAAGTAAAAAATATTCTTTCTGTCACTGTAGCCCATCGTCTTGACCTGTCTGTCCTGCTGGTATTGCATATGGTAACATTACGCGTCATGCCAGGTGCAACTAGAGGATCAAGCAGGCAAGTCCTGAGTAATCCAGCAGACTCAAAGGACACAATCCTGTAAAGTACCAGTAGAGGAAGAGCCCAGACTGGAGCTGCAGTATCTGAGCCAGAGAGTGTGGGCAGGGTGTGAATGATGCTTATCTGATGTGACAGATCTCTCAGTGTTCACCACAAGAACAGGTTAATAAATCTGACAATGCTTATAAAATGTGTTATCAAGCACAGATACTGTTAAATGCATTTAATAAGTGTCTGCTATTATCTGTTATCTACTATTTTGCTCAACCAGCTCTCTCTCGTATACACAATAAATGGAGATATTTTAAAATACTTTCTCAGTTGTAAATCTCAATACTTTCAATTACTGTCAATTTTCATTATGGACAATAATGTGAAATTAGCCTATAAAAGAGAGCATGGATGGTGAATTTTAGTAATTTGTTAAACATTTTTTCATTTAGTATGGTTTGGTGCCTCCATAAGTAGAGCTCTGACACTGCTAAAAATGATTATAAACTACTGATCAGACACTGATCAGAATCCGTAGTTACAGAAATATTCAAACCAGCCCGTCTGGCACCAACAATCATGCCATGGTCCAAATCACTGAGATCACATTTTTCCCCAGTCTGATGGTTGATGTGAACATTAACTGAAGCTCCTGACTCAAATCTGCATGATTTTATGCATTGCACTCCTGCCATACGATTGGCTTATTGGAAAATCGCATGGATGATTTTTGGTGCCAGACAGGCTGGTTTGAGTATTTCTGTAACTGCTGATCTCCTGAGATTTTCACACACACAACAGTCTCTAGAATTTACTCCGAATGGTGCCAAAAACAAAAAACATCCTGTGAGTGGCAGTTCTGAGGACGGAAATGCCTTGTTGAAGAGAGGTCAACAGAGAATGGCCAGACTGGTTCGAACTGACAAAGTCTACGGTAACTCAGATAACTGCTCTGTACAATTGTGTTGAGAAGAATAGCATCCCAGAATGCTATTCTGAGATGTGGGTTGGTGCTGTTTTGGCAGCACGAGGGGGGACCTCCACAATATTAGGCAGGTGGTTTTAATGTTATGGCTGATCAGTGTACACACACACACACACACACACACACACACACACATATATACAGAGAGAGAGAGAAAGCTGGATTGCATGACACAATGGTAAACTGCCAGCAGGAGGTGAAGACACCAAAAGTGTACAGGCGGCCATCTTAGTATGCCCAAACTGCAATATAGCCTCATTGACTGACAGGCGATAATACCACCGTTTAACCATCTTCAACCTCCGGATACAACAGTCGCCCTCTAGTGATAATCATTATTAACTTTTAATTTGCTCATTATGGATACTATTCGTTATAAGGGAGAAGTCATATGCAGATTGTGATAAATGCAGCTTAGCAGTGCAGCACAACATTTACCAAGGGATGTGGCGAAACTGTCCAGAAGTTATAATGTAAGTAGGAGAATCTGTAATATCTGCTTGTTATAAAATGACAACATGTTTAGGTTTAGGGTTGGAGTTGGGGTATGGGTTAGAGGTTCCCATTGATGCAATAGTGTATTGTATCATTTACAACTAAAACAACTTGCTTTACAACTTATTTTTAGTGACACTCTGTGGACATGCTCCCACACATGCCCATATGTGCCCATAACAACACTTCCAGCTTTGGACACTGGGGGCAGTAGTCTGAATTACGGTAAGTAAAGACCAAATTTAGCAGAAGATCTTTTGACATATTGTTGCTGAATTTACAGTGAGATCAGTTACCAGTTATCAGATAAGTCATCATTTTGTAAACTATAAACAACATAGATGTGAACCCTATCATTACACCTTGAGAGGTTACGTTGCAAATGTTGTGGTCGATAAATGTTGACAAGAAAAGGTAGCAGGAAGTCTGTGATGTCACAAAAAGGATGCCATCAGTGAGATTAACAGTACAGTATAATCTTGCTGTAGTTTCTAAAGAGGCAAGCCAAACAGCCAAAGACTACAGACTGAAGATGATGATACTGTGGATTTCTGTCATGCTTTTATGTAAGATGTGTAAGTATTTAAGTAAACATGTATATAGATGAATTTATTTAATGATAAATGGGTAGTTGAAAAGAAATATGTGACATGTCACGTATTGTGACATATGTCACATATGCTCCATTTATTTTCACTAAAGCAAGTTTGAGTATCCCTTAAGTATTTCAAAAGAATAAAGATATTCATATACAGTAAATACATTTTTAATAAATTCTGTAGTTTACGTTTAACTCTTTTGACAGATGGCGTGGAAAGAGGTTTTCTTTAGCTGAAAATAATGACCTTGTACATAAGTGTCACGTGTCAGTTTGATTTAATTTGAAATGCAGAAGACTTTGTTTTACTGTATGTGTTTTATTTTTTATATGTAAGCCTAAGCCTCACAATAACATCTTCAGTTTTCTGAAGAAGTATGAGTTTATTTTATTAAGCCTTGTCATACAACCTAGATGAAAAAATATTATCTTGATTATGTTCTTATTATCTCTTTCTCCTATAGACACTGCACATTCTGAGGTTGTCCATCAACCAGACTCAGTGGTGACCGTCTCTGTTGGTGATAATGTCACTCTGCGTTGCTCTGTTCTGAAAGAAGATCATAGTGATCCAATTGTTTGGTACAAGCAAACTTCAGGACATCAACCACGTGTTGTTGTACTGGTTCAGAAATTTGCGGGGAAACCTCAGTTCTATAATGAGTTTAAATCTTCACGTTTTACTATTGAAAGAGCACATGAAATCTGTCACTTAAAGATTTCAAATGTCATTTCATCTGATAAAGCAATGTATTACTGCGGCTGGAGAAAGTTTGAGACCGTTTTCGCTGGAGGCACATACTTGGCTTTGAAAGGTAAATGTTTTTAACCTTGAGTAATTAAGTAAAAAATCCCAACAAAATAAAAATAAGTTCTAAAAAAACATAGTTCTAAAACTATGATGGAAATAATTCACTATATAAGTTTCATATACACTACCGGTCAAAGGTTTAGGGTCACTTACTCATTCTTCATTATTATTTTATTTTCACATTTTAGAATAATAGTAAAGTCGTCATAACTATGGTATAACAGAAATGAAACTATAAGAATTATGTTGTCACAAAAAAAAAAAAAAAAAAAAATCAAATTGTTTTTTTTTTTATATTTTAGCATCTTCAAAGTAGCCACCCATTGCCTAGAATTTGCAGAAACATTTCTGTCAAGTGACCCCAAACTTTTGAACAGCAGTATATATATATATATATATTTACTATCTGACATTTGTTTAAACATGTAATTTTGTATATTTTAGGATAAAATGTCTTTTGTCTGTGTTTAGGGTCACAAAACAACCAACATAAATTCAACGTGTCTATTCACCAGCATCCAGTGACGGAGTCTGTCTACCCTGGAGTTACGGTGACCCTGCTGTGCTCTGTGCTGTCTAAACACACAACAGCAGATATGAAAATGTTCTGGTTCAGATCTGATTCAGGGAAATCTGTTCCTGAAATCATGTACACTCGTAATCAGAGTGATCAATGTGAGATTGATACTTTTAGGCAGAGTTGTACATACAATCTCTCCAAGAACATTGTCAGCCAAAAAGACACTGGCACTTATTACTGTGCCGTAGTCACCTGTGGAAAAATTCTGTTTGAAAATGGGACAAAAACAAATATGGGGTAAGAGCCATAATTTCTTCTTTAATTTTGTCGACATTTTGTACGGAGCTATAAAAATAGTTTTTCATCATTATAATAGCTGGTTGAGTTTTTCAGTTTCATTTTAGTTATTGCATGCTATATTTGATGGACTCTGAGTGTATGTAGCAGAAAGAACATACTGTAAAACAAAATATGAAGTAAAATTCAAAGATAACTAAAGTAGGTAGCTCTAGCCAGGGCTACTCAACTTCGGAAAGCTCAGGGGCAAAGCTGGATCCTTGTACTCTCAAGGGCTGCACTCTTAATTTTTATAGTACTTCATATATATATATATATGACGAATGATAAAAACCACGAGTGTTCAACATCACACGCACTAGAGATAAATTCAAAAACAAGAGAGATATATTTAATATTAACTCAAAAACTGTTCCAGTAAGAAGTCATAAAGATTTGTTCAACCTATGTAGCATTTTGTGGTGATGTAACGCAATTACTACTAAGCAATTGTGTGACGATGTATCAACAGTGTGATTGCATGATAAACTATTATTTTTTCCTGTTAACACTGTTATCATGACTGACACAGATTCATGCTGTGATAAGTGACTCTCTAGTAAGAGTGCATGTTTGATTGACATATTGTTTCTATACAGGTGCGCAGACAGACCATCGCTCTCATATAACATCAGCTATGGTCGGATGTTCTTTGTTGTTTATTTTATTCTTTACATCATTTTGCAGTTTATTTCCCTCTGTAACTGTGCTGTAATACAGCAATACTCGTGAAAATGCACACCTCACAATTCATACACATTTAATAGGCTATATATAAATATATTTTTGATAATAAATAATAATGTGTGCCGCAAAAGACGTGCCTGCTGTTGACTGAACTAAAAGAGAATCACAAAGCAGTTGTAGTGGGTATGCTTCGAATGCGTTCGTATTCGCTTGCGGTCAAAAATATATACTTTGAAAGGCAATGCGTTAGACTGGGCGCGATCCGATCTGGAATGCAGAAAAACTAAGTATACCCAGGTCTTAAGCCTATTGGTCATTCTCTCCAGTCCATTGGTTGACTGTGACAAACAGAATAAAAAAAAAAATAAAAAAAGCCTAAAGGAATAGATTATTTTAATTTGAATGCCTTTTCAAATTGACCTTTTTAATAAATTAATAAAAATTTTAAAATAAGTGTTTAAATGTTTGACATTAAGGATGACCTGATACCAATACTGGTATTGGAATCGGGTCTGATACCACGCTCATGTACTTGCGCTCTTGCTCATAAAAATGCTCCAATACCAAAAAATGTTACTATCTGATATATGAATGTCATTCCATAAAGTCCAGGGTATACTTAATTTTTCTGCATTCCGGATCGCACAAATTAAAATCACGTTATGTCATAGTGTGATTATTAAAATGCAAAGGCTGCGATTTAATGAGATAAATAGTTTGCATGTGCTGTGCGCTTCAAATGTAAGCACTTCTGAATGTGTGATGTTGTGCCAGCTGCTCCAACATTTTAGAGCTCCTTGGCTCATACATGGAAAAAAACATACAGTAATTATGAGCAATGCACGCACTGTTTATAGCAGATGACAGCAGAGTGTTAATTCACTTTATTTGAATATACTTATTATTGAATTTATTTATTTAGACACCATTTTGATGATAAAATTGAAATAAACAATTTATATGGAATTCAGAAAAAACAGGTATCTTATCGGCAAGTACCGAAAAGGAAGTATCGGTACTCATACTCGTTCTCAAAAAAGCATCAAATACAGTCGCTTGTGCAAGAGCCAGCACATCAGTCTACATACACCAGGGCAGTGTCATAAGGGAGGTATCACTATCAATCTTTGGATATTTGATATTTGGTGTTCAACTGCAATATGTTTTATTATACTTGTATGTATTAGTGTTGTTACATTATTCAGTCATTTAGATATTTTACATCCCTTAACCCAACCCCATTTCTAAACCTAACCAATTATCAACAATATATAACGTGTAACAGACAGGTAATTTTAGTCACAATAATTTGATTTACATTACACTATTATATAGAGACAGTAATTTTGAACACCTGACCCCACCTCTGTGCCTAAACCTAACCAATTCTCAACAAAATAAAAGACGTAATAAGCAGATAAAAGAACAGTCAAAATAATTTATACAAAAATGATTCAAAAGCACTATAATAGCATTGTGTGAGGAACAGAGTGAAAATGCTGTTAAATGGTTTTAATTGCTGGAAAAATATTTTCTTTCTCCGTGTATGCAGTGACATTGTGATCCTAGCTAGGAGCTCTACCGGTCACATCTCATCATTTGAAAGTTACATCCAAACTTGAGTTCGTTACAATCAGTCCCAAGACATGCCAGACCCAATGGCGTTTAACTTCACTGACGTCAAACCTGTGTCGTAATGCTCCTCGCAGCGGCAATTTTGGAATATGTTAGAATAAGTCGATTGTTGAATAAAAACTAAAGTTTGGTTCCGTTCTTCACATAAAGCGATTGGAAGACATGGGGTGTTTCTTAGTGCTAAGAACACAGAGAACATACTTGTGTTCTTAAGAAGAAGTTTTGACAAGCTTCCTGTCCTATTGTGAGCTCTCAACTCCAGATAGACTCATCGTTGCTGTGACAACGGTGCCGCACTTTGCACGGACCTCTGGGAGGAGGGGCCGTGGGTCATTGGAAAGTTAAGTTGGTTAAGTGCTTTTAAGATTAGAATGTTTTTTTGTGTGTCATAGGCCTATGCATTTAATCAAGTTTAATAAAATAATATTTTAAATTCAAGGGTAAACTTTAGGGTGGGTTGAGTCTTAGATGGGGTGGTAGGTGGGAAGTTAAAATCCTATTTAATTCTTGCACATACTGAATAGTTGTGTGGTTAGTTTGTCAGTAGTGTGTAGTGTTTTTTTCATCACTGAATTGAGTGATAAATTCACTTATTCTTGGTGATAGCACTGCCTCTTGATGTCTTTGGCCAGTCCAGTTAATTTACAGTGCCCCTGTGAAAAATAAATGTAATTTGCTTTGGAATTGATTGTGGTGGTGTGTTATCCTCTCTTGCCAGACACTCCTGGTGTAGAAAATTAAAGGTGATAGCAGCAAATAACAATAATAAATAAATAAATACATAAATAAATAATCCAACATTACATTGGTGGCAGCAGTGGGATTTTAGGGCCTATCATGTTTGACCCAGAAGGTGATAACACACCAGCTCCATCTTTAAATGACGGGGGGCCTGCGAGGCAAGATTTAGTTTCTAACATGGCGACAGTACGACCTGTTTTTATGCCTCAGACTTTCACAGGAGTTAGCAGGGAGTGGTCAGATTGGATAGGACAATTTGAAATAGCAGCTGAGGTTAATGGTTGGGATGACAATTTGAAATTTAAGTTCCTCTCCCTATTGTTATTTGGCAGAACTCGAGACATATATAGTGGTTTGTCCACTGAGTCAAGTAGTGACTTATTCTGTTTCGAAAGCGTCACTAGGGAGATGATGACTGGAATCATGCCAGTTTTTTCGCACGCAGGCGTTTGCATAATGAAACTGCCAGGGAATTTGGAAATGCATTGCGCCGACTTATAACAAAAGCTTATCCGTCGGCTAACAACAACACACATGATCTTTTGCTCATGATCATTTTATTGAGCATGTAGGGAGTGGGGATTTGAGAGTACAACTTCATAGTGCAAAACCTCCAACCTTAGAAAATGCAGTCAATTTGGCTTCTGAATTAGAGTTAATTCTGAGCCTGAAGAGAAATAGTTTGGTTGCTGATATAAGGTGCGAGCTGTATCTGAAAATGCTCCCGATGGTAAACAAATGGAGATGTTGTTGGGGGTAGTGGAAGGGTTGAGGCAAGAGCTGAAAACACTGCAGCAGACAGTGCAGTCTTTACAGTCCTTTCCCGAGGGTCCACAGTCTAGGATGCAGAGTGGTCCCTTGGAGACTCGTAGGCCGAGTGGGTGGGTCACTGATCAGCCTTCTCATGAACAAGAGGCCTGCTGGGAGTGTGGGTGCTATCGCCATTTATGCCGTAATTGTCCTTATTTTTAGGGAAACTAGAGGGGGTGGAGACAGAGGGCCAAATGCCTGCCCCCTCATTGAAGTCTGCAAGACTGGCCCCTGGCAATCAACCCAGCACTGGAGTGTACCTCAATGCTAAAACTGGTGGGTCTGATGTACATTTATTGCTGGATACTAGTGCACAGAGGTGGGTAAAGTAGCCAAAAACTGTACTCAAGTACAATTATTTAAAAAAAGTGCTAACATAAATAATTACTTGAGTAAGAGTAAGAAAGTATACAATTAAAAGAGTACTCAAGTAGTGAGTAACTCATTACTTTCACAAATGACATTATGGCGTTAACTCCCTACATTCCATTACATAATACACATTTAACATGTATTAAATAATAATAATAATTCTGTCATCATTCACCATCATGTTGTTCCAAACCCATATGACTTTCTTCTATGCAACACAATAAGGAGATTTTAGACAGAATGTTAGCCTTGGTCACAATTTACTTTCAGTGATTGTGTTTATATATATATATATATATATATATATATATATATATATATATATATATATATATATATATATATTGAAAGTGAATGGTGACTGAGACTGTCAGTCCCTAACATTCTGTCTAACATCGTTTGGATTCCACAGAATACAGGTCACATGGGTTTGGAACAACATGAGGGTAGGGAAATGATGATGGAATATTAAATTATGGATGAGCTATTACTTTAAAGGTGTAGTTCACCCAAAAATGAAAATTCTCTCATCATTTACTCACCCTCATGCCATCCCAGATGTGTATGACTTCCATTCTTCTGCAGAACACAAATTAAGATTTTTAGAAGAATATTTAAGCTCTGTAGGTCAGTACAATGCAAGCGAATGCAAAAAGCAAATACAGGCACCATAAAAGTTATCCTTACAACTCCAGTGGTTAAGTCCACATCTTCAGAAGTGATATGATAGGCGTGGGTGAGAAACAGGTCATTTTTTGCTAGAAGTTCTTCTCCTAGCCCAGCAGGGGGTGATATGCAGAGAAGAATGTGAATCATCAAAAACACAAGAAGAAGAATTTTATCTGGTTCTCATCCACACCTATCTCATCGCTTCTGAAGATACTAATTTAACCACTGGAGTCTTATGGATCACTTTTATGCTGAATTATGTGATTTTTTTTTTTTTTAGCTTTAAAATGTTGGCACCCATTCACTTGCATTGTATGGACCAAAAGAGCTGAGAAATTCTTCTAAAAATCTGCATTTGTGTTCAGCAGATAAAAAAAGTCATATACATCTGGGATGGCATAACAGTGAGTAAATGATAAGAGAATTTACATTTTTGTGTGAACTATCCCTTTAAGGGCTCTTTGTCAATAAGAAGAGAGATTTGGAAAACTTTCTAGTAATTATTATGGTGAAAACGTGAACAATGTCCCACAGGGAAATATAAACCAAAGCAAGATCATGTTTTATTAATGCCTATTTTCACTATTTCATAGCTTTTAGTTGTTAGTTCAGTGTAGTTACAGTTTTCAGTGTCAAAAGAATTTAGATCATTAGTTCTGTACAGCAGTACAACCACTCCCTAAACGCAGAGTATGCAGCCTGCGTAGGGCACCACACGCAGAAATGCTGTCTGTTTGCACTACAGTTGTCAATAACGCGATCGGCAGAGCAAAAGGCATTTACACTTAATGTGGATGTTTACATAGATTTATACAGTTAATCCGCCCGAAGTAGCTGCAACAGTTTCTGCGAGGGTGCGGGTTAAATGCATAAATACTGCTTATGACATGCAGGACAAAGTGCATATATTGCTGCAGATTTAAAAATATACACTTAAAAACTGATTTCACAAGAGCCCATATTTACAGAATCACCCTGAAAATCACCATCACCATGTCACAGAAAAGCCCGCGTTATCATTAGAGCCAAAACTTACCTCAGCGTGCTGCTTTAAGTTGGAGCTGCAATTTTAATCTTGAAATAGCCGCTTGACTTGGTGTTGGATGTCGAAACTATTCTTTTTGGTGTGGAAAAGCAACTTTAATAAATAAAAGGAAGGGAATGGTCACATGACGCCATGCGAGGATCGGACGCGTGAATAGCGAGCTCTGAGCACTTTGCTAGTTTTTACACTTTTAATGATATAAACTGGTGAGATTCGATACACTCTGTTCCATAACTGTTCTAGGAGGACAATATGTCAAAGAATTCAACATCCTTGGGCTCTGGAGACATTAAAAGACACTTACGTGCTCAAGCTGACATCCCCGAGTAGGCCGCGATCCTGGGAGTCGATTTGGACGGAGAGATGCGGGAGATGTGTCGAGAGATGCTGGGCTTGTCGGCAATGCTGATGAAGGTCGTTGCTGACTTGGAGGATCTTGCTACGATATGTTGATTGACCACTGCCATGGAGGTGAGGATACAAGAGTGGGGGGTGTCGAGAAATGGATCGATTATCTGGGGTCATCGGATAGGGAATTATCTGCTAATCCACTAGTGACCAAAGTGGATTTGGAGCGTGTCTGGGAGAAGTTGGAGGACATGGAGAACCATAGCCGGTGGAATAATGTCCGTATTGTCAGAATTCCTGAGGCCAAAAGGGGTCAGGATATGGTGAAATTCCTGGATGGGCTCCTTCCAAATCTGTTCGACATAAAAGGCCATAAGCTGGAAATCGAGCGAGCTCACAGGGTTCCTTCTCAGAGATCCTGGAGGGAGACAGGCCTTGATCAATTCTGGCCAAATTTCTGAGATCATGTGATAAAGATCTTGTGTTACACGAGGCAGGGAGTAAAGGAAGGCTTTCTTGGAAAAACCACAGCATTTTCTTGTTCCAAGACTTGAGAATTTGACAAGAGAGAAAGTGATCGATTCAAGGAATGCAAGAAACTTTTACATCAACGGAAGGTCACTTTTGCTCTGATATTCCAGGCCAAATTGAGAATAGAATGCTAAGGATGACCGTAAAACCTTCACATGCCCACAGCAAGCGATGTCCTTCATGAAGTCAATGGAGTGAGTGAGTAAGTCATCTCGTGATATGTTGCAGCCGAGTGGACTGGCTTACTGAACATTCACTTGACTGTTTGAGGAAACTGAGTGCTTCTTTTTTTGTGCTGGTTCCGCCTAGCGGCTGGAGTTTATTTTGTAGAGTAACACACCTTCAGGACAGCTTTATGGATGAATCTACTTACACTTTGTACTTATTCCTCCTACTGGCTTGAGTTTGTTTTGTGGAGTATTTGTTGCAAGACATTGGAGTGATTAAGTCATTTGTTGCACTCATGTTGCAGCCGAGTGGACCGGCTCACTGAACATCCACTTGACTGTTTGGGGAATTGGCGCGCTCTTCTTGTGCAGGTTCCGCCTAGCGGCTGGAGTTTATTTTGTAGAGTAACACACCTTCAAGACAGTTTTATGGATGAATCTAAACGCTCGTTGTGTTTATTTTGCCTATTGGCTGTAGTTTGTTTTATAGATTATCTTTTGCCGTGCAATTCTATCTCACAAAATTTGTATATTAACACTGGACTTGAGTAATCTGATGGCAAAGCTGTTGTGGGGGTTCTCATCGGCATGCATGGACTGTTTGAGTTTGGAGGGATGCACGCCAGTTGGCGCTGTCGTGCACAGAGTTAATGTGCATGTTTTTCTTTTTTCTGTTTATTTGGTTCTGGGGGATGTTCGAGTTTTGATGGATGCAGTAATGTTGGAATGTGGTCTTTATAATCTTGTTTTTGACACACAATCTATATTTTTATATGCCAAAATATCAAATGTTTTTATTTTTTTAATTTAAATTTTCTTCCCTTTTTCTCCCCAATTTGGAATGCCCAATTCCTAATGAGCTTTAAGTCCTCATGGTGATGTAGTGGCTCGCATCAATCCAGGAGGTGGAGGACGAATCTCAGTTGCCTCTGCATCTGAGACCGTCAATCCGTGCATCTTATCACGTGGCTTGTTGAGTACGTTACCGCGGAGACCTAGCGCATGGAGGCTTCACGCTATTCTCCGCGGCATCCACACACAACTCACCACGCGCCCCACCAAGAGCGAACCACATTATAGCGACCACGAGGAGGTTACCCCATGTGACTCTACCCTCCCTAGCAACCAGGCCAATTTGGTGGCTTAGGAGATCTGGCTGGAGTCACTTAGCATGCCCTGGATTCAAACTTGCGACTCCAGGGGTGGTAGTCAGCATATTTACTCACTGAGCTACCCAGGCCCCCCTAGAGCAACATTGACGCTTCACAGGATGTGTACAAATCTTGGTCTTACAGATATTTGGAGACTTTTGAACCCATCTTGGAGAGACTATACATTTTTTTCATCAGTCCATAAGATTTACTCTAGAACAGATTTTTTACATTTATTTCTAAGTCCCTCATTCCATCTGTTGTTGATTGCTTAACTGGAAATCTTTTAGTCTCAGATCACGCCCTGGTGTGTTTAGAGGTGTTGCCACATATGAAGAAAAGGAAATCATATAGTTGGTGCTTTAATGTATCCCTTTTGCAAAATCCTGAATTCCAACAAATTTTAAAGGCTGAAATCAATATCTATATGGAGACCAACTGGTCCTCAGTATCCTCTGTGGGTGTGGCTTGGGAGGCACTTAAGGCAGTTCTTAGGGGCCGAATCATACAGTATGCCGCATTCACCAAAAAACCCATCTTTTGCTACAGAACTGGCTCCACTTTTGCTAGAAGATTATATGGAATCATTAAAGAACGGAAAGCTTCCACCAACCACGACACAAGCCCGGATCAGTCTGATTCTTATAAAGGACAAAGATCCAAGCGAGTTACCGTCCAATTTCCCTGATCCAGCTAGACGTTAAAATATTGTCAAAATTTTGGCTAACCGATTGAGTAAAGTTATGATATCTCTTATACATATAGATGAGGTGGGGTTTATTCGGGGCCATAACTCTTCTGATAACATTAGGTGTTTCATTAATGTCATGTGGACAGTGGTGAACGATCAGACTTTGGTCGCTACCATCTCGCTTGACGCCGAAAATGCGTTTGATATGGTAGAATGGGATTATCTTTTTAAGATTTTAGAAATGTACGGATTCTGGAATACTTTTATTGGGTGGATTAAGTTACTTTATAGACACGTGGTAGCGGCGGTTCAAACGAATGGATTAATTTCAGATTATTTTACTCTGAATAGGGGCACCCGGCAGGGTTGCCCTCTTTCCCCTTATTGTTCTGTCTTGCCCTGGAACCATTAGCAGCCACAATAAGAAAGGAGGATGATTTTCCAGGGGTGGTGGTGGGAGGTGTGGCGCATAAGCTTTTGCTTAACGCAGAAGATATTTCATTATTGGTCTCCGACCCTACTAGATCTATGCCTTGCCTCCACAGAATTATCAATTCCTTTTCTAAGTTCTCAGGATACAGATTTAAAGGAATAGTTCACCCAAAAATTAAAATTTGCTGATAATTTACTCACTCTCAGGCCATCCGAGATGTATCTGAGTTTCTTTCTTCATCAAAACAGAATTGAAGACTTTTAGGATTTCATTTCAGGCCTCCTCCTCTAAACAATGCAAGTAAATGTCCTCCATTTTTTGATGGTCCAAAATGCATAAATAGGGAGCATTAAAATTATCCACACGACTCAAGTCGACAAATAAAGTTCTTCTGAACCCAAACGATTGATTATTTTGAGAAACATAACAATACTTATATACTTTTTAACTACAAATGTTCACTTCCGTACATCTCTGTGACTTAAGCTCATGAGAGGGATGACTTAAGCTCGTTGATAAGGTCACGCGTCACGTGGAGGAGTCAGGAAGCAGGAGGGAGTGTGGGCTTTGATTCTAAAAAAACATCAAGTCTGCATTTAGAGATGCAAGGGTGCGCCTTAAGCAATTTAATATTTTACATCGATTCTGTTGGAGCCCCTCTAGATTGTATAGGCATGGTCTTAAAGACACACCCACCTGCTGGCGATGCCAATCAGAAGATGGGGACACAACCCATGTTTTTTGTTGGTGTGTTAAGATCCAAGAAATTGTTTGAGGGTCCAGAGTTTTATATTTGACGTATTGGGCACTCAAATTTCATTTTACCCCAGACTCTGTATTTTAGGAGATGGGGCGGTTATTAATATATGGGATAAATATATAAGAAATTGGGCTCTAGCCAGTGTTATGATAAGCAGACAGATTATCCTTATGGGATGGAGGTCGGCTGGAGCGCCCTCATTTTGGGAGTGGTGCACGGAGATGGGCAGGGTGGCAGCATTTGAAGAAGTGTCAGATAGAAGGCTAGGCAACCTGGGGGTATTTAATAGGAAGTGGGGCAGTTATTTGACCTTTTTGGAAGGCTCTCAGGGAGGGGCAGTGGAGAGGGATTTATAGTTTTAAATGTGTGTGATTATTTATATATATATATATATATATATATATATATATATATATATATATATATATATATATATATATAGTTTTTTTGTTTCTTTGTATATTTTAGCTTTGACCACAGGAATGTTCATTGGGGGTCAGGGTGGGGTTGGTGATTGGAAGGGGGAAAGGGAATAATGGGGTTAAAAGTTGATTCTGTACATGTGTTTTATTTTTCTGTTTCATTTGTTGGAGTAAATAAAAAGTGTTAATCGAAAAAAATTAAAAAATAAACAACGGATGGCTACCGTCATTAAATTAATAAATTAAATTAATATTAATATGTGGTCATGCATTTGTTCTCTGTACACTTGTCGATGATAGGTGCACGATACAAGATATTTGTGTTGGCACTCCTGGAAGTGTCATGACGCAGATGTGTTTGTAGCATTGGATCTGTGCAGGTATGCCGTTAAGACAAATCCATAACAATGCGAGTAATGCTTCACATACATTAAATTGGCTTTCAAGGATGTATACCTTGTCGTCATGATTAACACAGGCTAACGATTGGGGTAAATTCTGTCATGTGACACTATATTTTTGTGTAAATGCCAATTTTCTCTACAAAAAGTGTTTCCAAATCAGTTTTTGTGACAATTGAAGTATTGGCATAGAGTTTATGTGCTAGAGTTAATTGGAAAAATATTATGTCAACACTTGTGAAATCTGCAGCTAATGGGGCTACTATGCATATTTTGGGCTGTTGGCAGATTATATGTCAGTTTGACTCTAGCATTAATAGGTGAATTTTTGGTGGCAGATCTTTCCACCACTAAGATCTTTGTAATGAGGAAGACTCATCAGGCTCATTAAGATCCATGTGCAGTATTTATTATGCAGTAAGCAGATCGGGGTCATAAACAGGCAGAAGCTCCAGTACACAGTAATCAGTCCAACCAGGCAAACAAATCCAAAACGAGAGACAGAGAATAAACAGGAAACAGGAAGCAAGGTAATACACAGGATAAACAGATCAGGCAGGTAAATAATGCTCAGTAATGTTCAGTGACGAGACAAGACTTCGCAAAGTTAGAGTGTGAGTCCAGGACTATTTATAGTGATCTTAATGAGTGATGGCTAGCAGGTGTGTGGAGAGTTCAAAATTCGGGTGAGGGGAATGGCGGAAGCAAATGTGACAGTACCCGTCCGCCCCCCCCCCCCACCCCGAGGCCCCCTTGATGAGGGGTAATAGTTGCTTTCCGTGGTTGACATCGAGGTCTAGGACGAGGGCAATTAGGATAACCGGTGTGGAATTCTGTGATGAGGTTGGGGTCCAGGATGTCATCGGCTGCCACCCAAGAGTGCTCCTCCAGACCATATCCCTCCCAGTCAACCAGGTAGAACATTTTTCGGCCCCGACGTCGGGAGTCCAGAAGGGATCGGATGCTGTATGTGATCTGGCCGTCAAGCTCAAGCTGGAGCGGAGGAACTGGATCGTCCATCGGAGGTTGACCAGGGCCACCCACAGGTTTCAGTAAGGATACATGGAATGAGGGAGATATGCGGTAGTTAGTGGGAAATTGCAGCTTATATGTGACAGGGTTAATACTTTTGATGATCTTAAATGGGCCGACATACCTGGGACTGAGTTTCTTGCAGGGTAGATGGAGCCGGAGATTGTGGGTGGACAGCCAGACTCTTTGCCCCGGATGAAGTGAATGGAAGGGACGACGACGCCGGTCAGCCTGAATCTTTTGTTGACGAATAGCCCGTTGCAGATTTACATGGGCAGCATCCCAGACTTGATTGCTTCTCTGAAACTAGTGATCAACAGCAGGGATGTTGGTGGGTTCTCCAGACCACAGAAAGAATGGAGGTTGAAACCCCAGCACACATTCAAAGGGGGAAGGTTTGTGAAGTGAGTTTTGTGCATATTCAGCCCAGGGCAGAAACTGGCTCCAATCAGACTGGTTTTGATGGCAGAATGTATGTAAAAAGTGGTTGATTTCCTGATTGAGACATTCAACTTGACCGTTGGATTGAGGGTGATAACCAGACATAAGACTCACACTGATGTTCAGTCTCTTGAAGAATGCCTTCCAGACGCGAGAGATGAATTGAGTGCCCCAGTTGGATACGATGTCCTCAGGCAAGCCAAAGAAATGATACACGATTGAACAAGGCTTTAGTGGTTTCCAGGGCAGAAGGGAGCTTGCTGAGAGGAATTAGACAACAGGCTTTAGAAAAACGGCAGATGAGAACCAAGATGGTAGAATTACCTTGTGATGGCGGGAGGTCAGTTAGGAAGTCGACTGCAAGATGTGACCATGGTCGGTGAGGAATGTGTAGCGGTTGAAGTAGACCCCCAGGTAGTTTTGAGGACTTCATCTGAGCACATGTGGCGCAGTTGCGTTTGAAAGTAGATACCTCTGCGGTTAACTTGGGCCATAAGAAATGATTCCGAACCAATTGAGTAGTGCGATTCTATCCCAGGTGTCCTGAGCTTAGAGAAGTGTGAACCCACTGAATGACACAGGACTGAAGAGCAGATGGCACATAGGTGTGATTATCAGGACACAGAGGGGGAGATGGTTCAGTACGTTGAGCCTCTGCTATCTCTTCCATGATGTTCGGAAGCGAACGGGAGCTACGATGACAGATGGGGTAGAACGGAAGTAGGTGTCTCAGAGTGAATGGAATCGGAGTATATACGGGACAGAGAATCTGCTTTGACTTTCTTGGAGCCTGGGAGATAAGAAACAGAGAATTGAAATCTGGAGAAGAACAATGCCCACCTGGCTTGACGTGGATTGAGTCGTTTGGCACCCTGGATGTATTCGAGATTTTTATGATCGGTTAGAACCACAAACGGATGCTTAGCTCCCTCTAGCCAGTGTCTCCATTACTCGAAAGCCACCTTCATGGCCAGTAACTCCCTGTTTCCCACATCAAATTTGCATTCAGCAGCTGACAGTTTCCTGGAAAAGGATGCACAAGGGAACATTTAGCAGGTGAACCATGATGCTGAGAGAGAACGGCTCCCACACCTGTGTCTGATGCATCGACCTCGACCACAAAGGGAAGTGAAGGATCGGGATGCTTGAGTATGGGAGCGCTGGTGAAGTGTGCTTTGAGGTCCGCAAATGCCTTATCAGCAGCAGGAGTCCATTTCAAAGAACGTGGTTTTCCCAGAGTAAAGAGGTGAGAGGTTCAACTACCAGACTAAAGTTGCGGATGAACCATCTGTAGAAGTTTGCAAATCCTCAGAAATTTTGTAATTCCTTCACAGACGCTGGAGTAGGCAATTCCACCACCGCTTGGGTCTTTGCAGAGTCCATACGAGCGCCCTCCTCACTCAGTATGTATCCTAAGAAGGAAATAGTGGGGACATGGAACACACATTTTTCTGCTTTCACGAACATCTGATTCTCTGCCAGACATTGTAGTACCATGTGTACATGTTCTCTGTGTGCTTCTAGAGAAGGGGAATAAATTATAATATCGTCAGTGTAGACCACAGCAAATTTGTTGATGATGTCTTTGAATATCTCATTCATGAACGCTTGGAATACAGAAGGTGAGTTCAAAAGCCCGAAGGGCATGACCCGATATTCATAGTGTCCCATTTTGGTTACGAACACTGTCTTCCACTCATCTCCCTCGAGGATGTGAATCAAGTTATAGGCACTGCACAAGTCCAGCTTGGTGAATATTTTGGCCTCTCTCATCTGTTCAAGAGCTGCGGGTACCAACGGCAATGGATAATTACATTTTACTGTGATGTCATTGAGCTTATAGTAATCGATGCACGGGCGTATACTGCCATCCCTCATTTCAACAAAGAAAAAGCCTGCAGCAGCAGGAGAGGTAGAAGTTCGGATGAAGCCTAGGTGCAGAGCCTCCTCCACATACTCCTCCATGGCCTTGGTTTCTGGAAGAGACAAAGGATATACACAGCTTTTGGGAGGATGTGTACATGGGAGAAGATCAATGGCGCAATCTTGAGGGCAATGTTGAGGTAGTTCAGTGGCTTTTGTTTTGCTGAACACATAACTCAGGTCTCAATACTCATCAGGAACATTGGCAGGGAGGTCTTCATGCTCTCTGTGCAGGTTTGTAGAGAGACAGCATACAGGGCGAGGAGTTTTCAGACATGCGGCATAACAAGAGGGACTCCATTGAATTATATCTCCCTCCCTCCAAGATATTATGTGTTATGAGTGACCAGCCAGGGAAATCCAAGGATGAGATAGTCTTTAGAAGATTTAGTAACAAATAGCTGAAAAGTTTCATGGTGTAGAGCTCCTACTAGTAACGACATAGTTTTCATTATATTCTGAACGGCGCCGGATTTTAATGGGCATCCGTCTAGCGCTGTGATACACAAAGGGGGAATACAAGGTACGGTATCAATAGCCAGAGTGTGAACTAGGGATGCATCAATGAAATTCCCAGCTGAACCAGAGTCAATTAGAGCAGTCACTGTAGCAGACTGTCATTATATCTTATTGTCACCAGTAAAGAGAGATGAGAGTTAATGATGGGACTCACTGTAGGATGTTTGGAGGTAGAGGCTCCTGAACGATGAGGGCAGTTGGCTAACAGATGACCAGATTCACCACAGTAAATGCATAGACCCTGGCGGCGTCGGCGTGAGGTGTATTCAGCCGATGAACATGGGTTCAGGAGCGGAAGCAGGGCGCGTCTCGGATGAAGGAGTTAATTGAGCTGATGCCAGTGGTGAGCGAGAGCATGTCAAATTGTCAATACGAATGGACAATTGGTTGAACTTTTCAAGAGCTAGCTGGTCATCACGGCTCGCCAGCTCAGTTTGGAGAGCCGGTGATAATCCTCGTTGGTAATGGGCTTTGAGTGGAGCATCAGTGCATCCACTTTGAGAGGCCAGTGTGCGAAATTGTAAAGCATATTCAGCAGCAGTAGATATTGCGATATTGCGAGCAGGCGATCTTCCACACTCATTCCTCCTACCGGATGCACAAATACTTCCTGAAGATGAGAGTTAAAGATCTCGAGAGAATTGCGGATAGTGGGATTGTTATTCCACACAGCGTTAGCCCACTCCAGTGCACTTCCATACAACAAATTAATGACAAAAGCTACCTTGGCTTGTTCGGAGGGAAAAGCGTGAGCCAGCTGCGCGAAGTAGAGAGAACACTGGAGCATGAATCCATTGCAGTGACCCGGGGTGCCATCAAACTTCCCTGGTAACGCAATGCATGGGTAAAAGTGAGTGGGTGGAAGTGAGCGCTGCATGAGGGTTGGAAGCAGAAACTGGAGGACTGGGAGTCACAGGCGCTTGTGCAGCGGTTGGTTGGCGGAGATGGCGGAGCACTTCATACATAGACTATGGTGATGCTCAGCTAACATGGCCGCTTGTGTAGCCAGCATGGTCTGCACCGCCGCCTCTGCTGGATCTATCGGTGGCGAAGCCTTCTGTAATGAGGGAGACTCATCAGGCTCATTAAGATCCATGTGCAATATTTATTATGCAGTAAGCAGATTGTGGTCATAAACAGGCAGAAGGTCCAGTACACAGTAATCAGTCCAACCAGGCAAACAAATCCAAAACGAGAGACACAGAGAATAAACAGGAAACGGGCAGCAATGTAATACACAGGATAAACAGATCAGGCAGGTAAATAATGCTCAGTAATGTTCGGTGACGAGACAAGACTTCGCAAAGGTAGAGTGTGAGTCCAGGACTATTTATAGTGATCTTAATGAGTGATGGCTAGCAGGTGCATGGAGAGTTCAGAATTCGGGTGAGGGTTCCCTCTGTCTTGTTGGGTATGGACTTCTTGTTGAATTATGGGGCAGTTATCAATTTAAGTAAACAATGTTGCAGTGTGATGGGTAAGAAATTCCCACTAATATCATCTGTGGATTCAAGTCAGCCTAAGACTGTTACGGTCCAACTAGATACAGTATTACAGCCACATAGTGAGGCCATTATTTCTGGGGTAGTGGAGGGGTTCCTCGCAGGGCCGACAGGTGGTATGTTGGAACCTTCTACTTCATTATCTAATCAATGTGAGGTTTTGGTGGCCCGGGTGGTTTGTAATGTGGGGCAGGGGATTAGAGTGATTAATGTGACTGATAATCCCTTTACACTCAGATGGGGAATGAAGATTGGGACTTTGTTGACGGACATTGTGGTTGGACAGGAAGCAGTAACCCCTAATGGACGGTGTGAGTTAGAAGTACCCCCAGGTTGGTCTATAGACACCCTTTTGTCACAATTGGGGCTGGAACAAAAGGGACTGTCAGCAGCTGAGCTGCAGTCTATTCGTGACTTGCTAAGACATCATGCCTAAGTTTTTAGTATGGGTGACCATGATTTGTGGCAGACCCACTTAACATTACATCAGATTAATACAGGCAATGCTAATCTTATTAAGATACCCCTGCGTCGGGTTCCACTTCACTTACAACAGGAAGTGCAAGATCATATTAAGCAGATGCAATAAAATGGCATTATACAACCCTCCTGTAGTCCATGGGCTGCTCCTGTGGTTCCTGTAAGAAAGAAGGATGGTAGTTTGCGTTTTTGTGTAGATTGCAGAAAGCTTAATGATGAGACTAAGGATGCACATCCCCTTCCCCGAGTAGATGATGCTCTTGATAGCCTGTTATTTTCTACCCTTGACCAAGCCAGTGGTTACTGGCAGGTGGAGATAGACGCTAGAGATAGGTGTAAGACAGCTTTTCTACAAGACATGGGCTCTTTGAATTTAACGTTTTAAGTTTTGGCCTTTGCAACTCACTCAGTACATTCCAGTGTTTAATGGATCTAGCCTTGGCTGATTTGCAGTGGACTATATGCTTGGTTTATTTGGAAGATATTATTGTGTTTGGGCGTTCATAGTATTGCTATTATGACATGACTTCAGTTAAAAATATGGGTCTCTTTATATGCATATATTCATAGGCCTGCACATTATATAATTCATTGAATAAGTTTACCTTTCAGATAAATCTCTTTGACTGGGATTGTGTTGTTTGATTTGCCTGTCATTGCTTAGTTATTCAATTATTCAAATAAATTGTGAAAATAAACAATTACATAAAATATTTGATTTCATATTTTACTTTAAAGTAAAAAACAAAACAAAAAACATGATATCAGATATATTTATACATTCTGTAAAAATCGGATGACACCTGGGACAAGGTGTGGGGGGTAAGATGGTCCCTTTTACTATTTTTCTTTTATTTGATTTTGTGCTATGACAAAAAAATTAGTAAATCTTTTTATTACCATTGATAATATGTTGATGATGATGCATCTTCATCCTGTACATGCTAAAATGTATCTATATATGTTACAATTTAAAAGTGAATGAACATCTTACCCCATCTTACCCTATACTCAGAAAATTAATGTTTTTCCAAAAAGTTATTCAAGTAAATGTAACGGAGTAAATGTAGCACATCACTACCCACCTCTGTTCATGAGCCATCAGACTTTTGTAAGCTTTCAGCAGAAAACTCTTGAGGGAAGACACAAATGTCCTTCATGTGCCAATGTAGTGCCGTTATGACGTCTGGGACTTCAAATGGATTCTTAGGCACAAGTCAACTTCCAATGCATCCTCGATATTCACCCTGATCAAGAACACATCCAGGTCATTTTATGCATTTTTGTAGGCTACTTGCATTCTTGAGAACTGAAATTAAACTTGGCAGTGGATGATTACGTCAAATGAGTCCACGAGAATGGAAGAACACATAAGAATGCACATTGAGAAATAGACATCATAAACCTGGAACAAAACAGGTCATTTCAGCAGAGCAGGCTATGTACAGAAAACAACATATTAAACATTAACCACTGCAAATGAATACATTTTGCTCAGTTCAAATGAAATGTATTATGAACACATGAAATGTGTAGCACTATAATGGTTTTATTTAAGAAAAGTAGAAAATATATTTGCTGCACAAAAGGAAATGTGGGCTTCCTGTTATCTGAAAGCATGTCATATGAAAGACCGTTATCATACATCGGTCATCAGTCAAGGTGTGATGGAGGTGTTAAACTGAAACCACATATTTCCACACACACACACACACACACACACACACACACACACACAAACAACAGGGTTTCCGTTAGCTGTTAAGTACAGTTTTTTGACTGCTAAAACGTCCTAATGTCTGACAAATTCAATAATTGTCGGACACAATGCTTAGTGAAAATATGAACACGAAGCGTCAGGAACCCTTTTAGCTGATGCCACAAGTGTACAGTGTGACACCATCCCAATGATGATAGCGCTTCACTGCCACAGAGGTTTAAACTTTCCAGACAGTTTGCAAAATCCTATTCTGGTGTTGTGTCGAAGTCTGTTCCCCCTATGTTTAATTTAACGTCACTGTCGAAGTCTGTTCCCCCTGTGTTTCCCTTTAGGTTAGTGTTGAAGTCTGTTACCCCCTATGTTTAATGTTTAACGGCATTACGGGGAACACTAACCGTAGAAACATAGGGGGTTGTGTCAAAGTCTGTTCCCCCTATGTTTCCCCTTTGTCGAAGTCTGTTCCCCCTATGTTTAATGTTTTACGGCGCTACGGGGAACACTAACTAGGGAAACATGGGGGAACAGACTTCGACACAACACCGGGACTACAGCGTGTTGTATCCCTCACACTGGCAAAAACAGTCTGAGTTATTTCCATCTCACATGCCCACAGTGAGAAGCTTCTCACTTCTGAATCACATTACAGTAAAATGCTACTTTATAAGCCTGTATTAAGTGTAAAAACATGTAAGCATATGCCAATTTTCATGTTCATAATTAATAGATAAGTGTGCTGCAAATCTATTGTACTCTATGTAGGTAATTTTTTACCATAGCATTACAATTGTCATTATTTTTAACAGAAGTGTGTATTTTCACATACCAGGATACACTTGGGGCTTCTGTCAAGAAAAAAACAGAGTATAAAAAGTAAAAGGGTAAAGTAAAAAAAGATTCTTTCTGTCATTGTAGCCCATTGTCTTGACTTGTCTGTCCTGCTGGTATTGCATATGGTAACATTACGCGTCATAACAGGTGCAACTAGAGGATCAAGCAGGCAAGTCCTGAGTAATCCAGCAGACTCAAAGGACACAGTCCTGTAAAGTACCAGTAGAGGAAGAGCCCAGACTGGAGCTGCAGTATCTGAGCCAGAGAGTGTGGGCAGGGTGTGAATGATGCTTATCTGATGTGACAGATCTCTCAGTGTTCACCACAAGAATAGATACACAATTAATCTGACAATGCCTACCTGTAGAACATTTTCAAGCAGAGACATTATCAAGCACAGAAACTATTAAATGCATTTAATAAGTGTCTGCTATCATCTGTCATCTACCGTTTTGTCCAACCACAAACATTTTAAAATACCTTTTCACATTTTTGGAATTACATAATTTGTAAATCTCAGTACTTGGTTATAACTGTCCATTATTGCACGTTGTATTTAGGAAAAAAATAAAAATAATAATCAAACTGTCCATTTGAAATTAGCCCGTACAGGAAGTAATTTTTATTACATTTTTTAATATATCATGGTTTGGTGCCCCCATGAGGTGAGCTTTAAAATAGCTGAAAATGACACACCTCATAAATAATTCCACATACACTTTTGATCTAAAAATTAAGAGTAAGCATTTAAGTTTGTCAAAATTTATTCTATCATTTAAAATAAATTGAAATCAAACAGTTGGATATCAAGGTAATTTAGCCTATGCAAACAACATCATCATACTGCATTTTAACATGGGCTCTTGCACAAATGGCAGTATTTGACACCTTAGGAGTGAGAATGTGTTGATATTTCTTATGCTTCAATCAGACAACATTATGTTTATATGCACAATTTGTTTTTCTTATACTGTACAGTACAACCAATGGATCCTGTAGTGATTGTCTTGGGAGAATTGTTGGGTGTTTGTATGGCTTTGATCACTATTCAAGCTGTTTTAAGTCATAAAAAGAAAAGACATTACTTCAACACAGGTAAGTGTTAGATTTATTTGCATAAAAGACCCTGCTGAGAAGTTTGGATTTATAGTTTTAACACTTTTAAATCAAAATAAATCTTATTCCGTAATCTGTATTTAAAACAACTACAAGAATTTGATTACAACATCTCATGTTTGTCTTTCAACCAAAAAAGTGCTGCAAGACATTGAAAAAGAACATCCGTCCAGTCAGGTGTGTTACAAAAATTAATAAAGCTTCATCATTTCATGTGATTTCATGATGTTCCACATAATTTGGAGGCAGAATACATTTTTCTGGCTTTCTTTTGTGTTACAGGACTGTGATGCAGTGCTTTTGAATTATACTGCAATTCATTTTAAGGAGAGAAAAATCAGAAGAGGGAGAGTTAAGGGAGAAGTACCACAGGACAGTGTGTACACCTCAGTGAATTATTCTGTATGTTACTGACCATAAATTAAATAAGTATAGATCCTATTACACAGGAAATTTAACTAGGCCTGATTCTCTCGCATTTGTAGCTAATATGTCTACCTTGTATTTTGATGATAATTTTGTAGCACTATAATGGTTTTATTTAAGAAAAGTAGAAAATATATTTGCTGCACAAAAGGAAATGTAGGCTTCCTGTTATCTGAAAGCATGTCATATCAGACATCAGTCATCAGTCAAGGTGTGATGGAGGCGTTAAACTGAAACCACATGTTTACACACACACACACACACACACACACACACACACACACACACACACACACACACATATATGTTGGGTTTTCAAATTTTATGAGGACTCTCCATAGACATAATGGTTTTTATACTGTACAAACTTTATATTCTATCCCCTAACCCTACCCCTAAACCTAACCCTCACAGAAAACTTTCTGCATTTTTAGATTTGCAAAAAACATAATTTAGCATGATTTATAAGCTGTTTTCCTCATGGGGACCAACTGATTGTTCCCACAACGTCAAAAATTTCAGGTTTTACTATCCATGTGCGGACATTTGGTCCCCACAACGTAGGAAATACCTGGACATACACACACACACACACACACACACACACACCCCAACAAGGGTTTCCGTTAGCTGGTAAATACCATTTTTTGACCGCTAAAATGTCCTAATGTCTGACAAATTCAATAATTGAATTTCCAGTGAAAATATGAACACGAAGCGCCAACAACTCCTAGTAGATGCCACAAATGTACAGCATGACGCCATCCCAATGATGATAGCGCTTCACTGCCACAGAGGTTTAAACTTTCCAGACAGTTTGCAAAATCCTAATCCGGGACTACAGCGTGTTGTATCCCGCACACTGGCAAAAGCAGTCTGTGTTATTTCCGTCTCACATGCCCACAGTGAGAAGCTTCTCACTTCAGAAACACATTACAGTAAAATGCTACTTTATAAGCCTGTATGCAGTGTAAAAACATGTATGTAAGCATATGCCAATTTTCATGTTCATAATTTATAGATAAGTGTGCTGTAAATCTATTGCAAATCTATTATACTCTATACAGGTCATTTTTTTACCAGAACGTCACAACTGTCATTATTTTTAACAGAAGGGTTAAACTGTGTATTTTCACATACCAGGATACACTTGGGGCTTCTATCAATAAAAACAGAGTATAAAAAGTAAAAGGGTAAAGTAAAAAAAGATTCTTTCTGTCATTGTAGCCCATTGTCTTGACCTGTCTGTCCTGCTGGTATTGCATATGGTAACATTACGCGTCATAACAGGTGCAACTAGAGGATCAAGCAGGCAAGTCCTGAGTAATCCAGCAGACTCAAAGGACACAGTCCTGTAAAGTACCAGTAGAGGAAGAGCCCAGACTGGAGCTGCAGTATCTGAGCCAGAGAGTGTGGGCAGGGTGTGAATGATGCTTATCTGATGTGACAGATCTCTCAGTGTTCACCACAAGAATAGATACACAATTAATCTGACAATGCCTACCTGTAGAACATTTTCAAGCAGAGACATTATCAAGCACAGAAACTATTAAATGCATTTAATAAGTGTCTGCTATCATCTGTTGTCTACCGTTTTGTCCAACCACAAACATTTTAAAATACCTTTTCACATTTACATAATTTGTAAATCTCAGTACTTGGTTATAACTGTCCATTACTGCACATTGTATTTAGGAAAAAAATAAAAATAATAATCAAACTGTCCATTTGAAATTAGCCCATACAAGAAGTCATTTTTATTACATTTTTTAATATATCATGGTTTGGCGCCCCCATAAAGTGAGCTTTAAAACTGCTGAAAATGACACACCTCATAAATAATCCCACATACACTGTTGATCTAAAAATTAAGAGTAAGCATTTAAGTTTGTCAACATTTATTCTATCATTTGAAATACGTTTAAATCAAACAATTGGATATCAAAGCTAATTTAGCCTATGCAAACATTACATCTGAAAAAATAAAAAATTTATTCAGTTATAACAACTGAATCTTACATTACAGTGAATGTGGTGGCTTGGAACAATGCAAACATTCACAGACTAGTGGAGCTTCATTTAAAAAGACATTAACATCAGCCAATTTAAACATATGGAACAATAAAAGCCGTCAAAATATAATTGAACACGCTTACACTCTCTACTTTATAATTCTGTTTGCAATACATTAAAAAGTGTAATGCATCTGTCAAATGTTTTGTCATGTATAGCAACACCACTTCCTTTATGAACGTAATACAGTAATACAGTACATGCTTAATTGAAGCATATATAAAATATTGCAGAGAAATATATAACTAAGCAAATATTTTTTTTTTTTTAATCCCTAGCTGACTGAAACAGGCAAACTGTTGGTGTGAATACCATACTATGAACATCCTTACATGACAAGTTTTCATGTTTTCTGGAAAATCTTTACTCGAGGTTTCTTCTATTCAATGAATTGCTAAATTTAAAAAAAAAAAAAAAAAAATAAAATATCCTGAGACAAAACTAAGAATGCAACAAAAACAATAATAAAGAGAGGGGGAAAAAATCATAATCATAATATAATAACACCAAATTTTGAATGTTTATGATGAGAATCATGTTCATTATGCAATCATAAAGGAATAATTCCTTTCTAGTGTTTGACATCAGAGTACACACACTCTGTTGTGCTCTCTTCTTTTTGCTCCTCACTCTCCGTTTTCGTATTCGAGATATTCAATGCAGAGTATTGGGGGGCCACAGCTTGAACCTACAAGTAGACAAATAATTTGTCATTATTTCAGGCTTGAATTTACATGAAAAAATAAAATAAAATAAAATAATCCAATGGTAATTTTTGACAATGAATATGAAATACTTCTTAGAAAATTAGAGAATTGACTGTATCATGCACATTTTATATTCATAAATCACAGCAAAAATGAAAGGCATTTGAAACTTGTAATACATGTTTTGTATATTGTATTAAAATTGTATATGCAAACATTTTACCTGGTCATCTGTTTGTTCATAAGACTCATTTGGTGTACCACAACCCCATACAGCAATATAGTCGGCTAAAATGACAAACTGGCACATTTGAAATAATACTTGTGACTTTTGACTTAATGCTTGTTCTTTGTGATTTTGTAATGGCAATTAAATAAATGTTACCATACAGTAAAACTGCTGGCATGTCTCTCTGTATATTGTCATGCAAATGAAGTAGACATTTACAGCAATGGAAAGCAACATTGCTTGACATAGACATACGATATATATATATATGAACCACATCTACTTAAATTAAATATGTCATTTATTTGGCATGTCTAAATATGTATATTTATAAATAAAATAAATATATGCTGTAATATTATATTTACAGGTATGGGTATAATACATTTTACATAATAAAACATTTTTTAACACATTAACATACATCCATAACATACATTTTGTATACATTATGCATTACTGAACTAAGATAAACTAAAAATGAACAGTTACAAATGTAAAAATTAACATTGATTAAGATTAATAAATGATGTACAATTTGTTTTTTCATTGTTAGTTCATGATACCTAAAGAAGAACACATTTACTCATGTTAACAAATACAACCTTAATGTAAACTGTTACCAGTTTTTCCTTACCTGGGCTTTCATTGTCAGTCTGAGAGTCTGAAAAGAACATATTTTATAAAAAACTCACTTCTAATGTAGAGATATATTCACAGAGTTCAATCATAAAGGTACACAAACTTCGTATCAAACCTCTCTGTTCTAAATATTACGTACCTCATATTCAAATCGAGATAAAACTTAAAGTTATTATTATTATTATTATTATTATTATTATTTAACAGCACTAGAAGATGAGGATACTTACAAACTGGGCTTAAAAGTGGAAGAAAAACATAGAGTCTCATATTTCAGATGCTTTGATATCCAAATGTGAAATAAAAATTCAAGCACCTATTTAAACCCCAGTTTAGATAAACAGCTTTACAGCATCATATGACTATTAACTGTATAGGATGTAGAAAAAAATCTATTCAAATATATATATCTATTCAGATCTATTATATTCAGTTTGAATCGATCAAATTATGTGTATCATACCAATAACACGTTGCTGCTCAAAGTGCTTCACAAATTATTCTGAAATGCAAGTCAAAGGGCAGATCAAAGACCATAAAAAATAAAAAATAAAAAAATAGTAATAGGGAGGATGATAGTATGACATGTGTTATTTTTAGATGTACAAGAATGAGATATGCACTGGCTGCTTTTTGAAAAGCATGCAACATGGCACAAAAAAAGACCATGAGCAAAAATAAGACTGTATCAATAGAAATTTTCAGTCCCTTTACAGAAATCAACTTTATTGCTTTCTTTTGTACTCTTTCGTATTTATAAATATATATGTATAAAACATGTTTTTTAACCCAGCTGGTCTTTTGTTCATTTTTCTTGTTACTGTAATTTATTATTGTGCTTTTAGTACAAACCAGAAATAATGGCACCTTCACATTTTTAATACTGTGTGAAATGCAGTCAGTTCTCGGTTCTAGGTATTAAGAGGCCCAAGGCAAAATTTATGTTGGAGGGTTGACATTTTTAAAAATGTTTTACTGATAATTATTATTTTTAGTGTGGGAAGGCATTCAATAAATGGTAGTTCATTCAAATAATCACTTCATCACATAATCTATCAAGCTGTATTTCTTTCAAATATTCAATAGCATAAAATTGTCTTGAAAAATCTAATTGTTTTCAGTTAGTTCTTCCTCAAAGGTGCTCATTGTAGCAACCTGCTTATTTCTAAACAAACCTTTATCTAATAAACTGATATAAACCTGTGCACCCATGTCTCATAAGAGTTACCTATAGCCGCCAGCCAATCAGAATCAACAAACCAAATCAGCGAACACCTGGTGGCTTTGTGTCCTCATGCACATGACTGACAATAACTTTTTGTATGTGCCTTGCAAATATGTGCTCTGCATTTGAAACACACAATGCTTGATGAAAGAAAGATCATCAAAGAAAGATTCTATTGGAGAGGGGTCACTGTGGCACAAAGACAGTTCTGATGTGTGTGTGCGTGTGTGTGTGGTAATGTTGGATGGATGAATGGATGTTGGATGCAGTTCAGGGTAGGATGAAGTTAGTCTATGAGAAAAAGAAAGCACGTAATACTCAAAAGAGTTTGTGCATGTACGTGAGCATGTGTGTGTTTGTGTGTTAGTGCGCACGTGGGTGTATATGTGTGCGTGCACAGGTCTGAGGCCTTTATGTTTTCAAGCACACATGCACATATGTGAACATGAACATGATGAACATGCTCCTGAACACTCAATTGTTCTCTTATTTTTGATCTCCCCCATTCATTTTCAATGGCCGGTCATTTTTGACCAGGAACACCACAAGTGTGCCATTTTGTACAAAGTAAAATCATTTAAAAACACACACTAGTGTGATAAATAGTACAGAATGGAGTACAAAAATGGAGGTGCATAAGCTCAGGTCAATGAGGCCTATGATCAATAAGCTCCAAAAAGAAATACAAAACCTGTGCTAATTGAAAGAAAACAAGCTGATGAAAAGATATAATCCAAAATTTTGTGATAATATAGCATAACGATCCATTTTTAATAGGCTGGTCGTTTTTGACCGGGAACACCAAATAAGGTAACAAATTTCAACACAGCACAAGGGTTAAAAGGCCAAATCAAACAGACCCAAATAGAGGGTCAATAATTTATATTCACAAAACCACCTATAAAAATAATAGCTGTGTTGTTGCATACACAGAAGATGAAAAGCTTTAAATGTACATTATTCATTAACATATCTAATAATTACATAACTAAAAGTTTCTTCACATGTTCATTTATGGACCGTAGGTCATGGCTAAAAGGAATATTTCACCCCCAAATGAAAATTCCACAATTAATTCAGCTTTGGATGTTCTTTTTCATACAATGAAAGTGAATAGGGTCTGGGGCTTTTAAGATCCAAAATGGAAAACAAAATCAGCAGTGGTCCATACTGTCTGTGAACTATATTCACTTTATTTTCTTTATATGGAAAATAGGGGCCAGGATAGTCTTCAAAAATTGACCTTTTATGTTCCACTGACACAAACAAACAAACAAACAAACAAACAAACAACAACAACAATAAAAAACTAACACCAAACAAACAAACAAAAAAGAATAAAGTAAAATATAAAACATTCCTATGGGTCTGGGACAATGTGAGGGTAACATGATGACAACATAAAAATTTTTGGGTGAACTATCCCTTTAAGTTGTAACCAGGCATTACTGCAAAATGTAAAGTGAAACAGGGCTGGCACAGCATCATATAATAGCCAACACTATCTAAACTGCAGTTTACAAACTGAAATGTCTTGGACCTTATCACACTTCGCATTCGCAAAGTGAAAGTCATCATAGTTGGGTAAACTATGGCAGTGATCAGGAAGAACAGTAATAACCAGTGCCACTACAGTGTTCCTATTTGCGCAAATTCTAAAAGAAAACGCACAGATTTGTGTTTCCATGAATTTCCAAAAGATGATGAACTTTGTATGAGCTCGGTGGGTTCAGAATAAGATAACTTCGTTATTAAACGAGGAAGCACTTTCATCTGTTGACAGTATTTTCAAGATGAAGACTTGGAATTGTGAAACGCTTTGAAATCTGAGCGGTTTCAGTGGAATGATTACACATCACAACCGACACGAGAGTGTGTTTGACAGGGTTAGAAGTCAGATGGAGCGGGACATGGGTCTCCCCACTCCTTCACATTCCACACCACCTCACATTAGGTATTAGTTTAACCAATTACAACTCACAGATTTGTTAACTGTGCCCTCTTTTTTGCAGTTTTGCAATTTATGGCAAAAGATTTGTAGATTGTTCCTTTAATACATTAATATATTCCTGCTGATTTAATGCACAACTTCTCAGTAATGACTTACATTCGTATTTGTGCAGATAACCCTCGAAAAACAACTTGTAAATTTTGTTGAGTTTAGACTGAACCGTTGATGGTCAATGCGGTCAACATCTCCAAATGTAAATGCAAGCAAAACTTTTAAGGACTGTAAAAACACATACACCTCGGCAGCGGCCATAGATGCGTTTACCCAACTATGATGACTTCCGCTTCGCAAATGCAGACATGTGAAAAGGGTCCATTGGCTTGGCTGAGTCCCTGTTACAAAGTACATTTATTAATCAGTCATTTCCATCATTCGTTTGCACGACTGCCTTCCTGAGACTCACAATAATTGAATTACTGATGCTTAATTATTACTTATTTTAAAGACAGTTTCCATTGCACTGACACCAAACAAGGGGAATCAACATCTGAAACTTGTATTTTGGTTTGCATGAAGCTCAAAGAACCTTCTGTTGTGTTTCAGTGGAGGATACTGTCTGAAATTATGAATAATCTGCTTTTGTTTTCCCTTTTATAACAAAACATCACAATAAATATTATATATTAGCATATATTTACAAAGACCCAAAATATATACTAAATAAAAAAATAAATTTTTTTTTTTTTTTATTTTAGCTCTATAGTAATCCAGGAACTTACTATGTTACTACATTTTTAGTTAACAGGTAGAGTAGAAGTTTTGTTTAAGCCACTGTAATTGCACATTGACTGGTAACACCAAATATTACCACTAGATGGCAGACTAGCCTTGCTTGTCTACATTGCCTCTGTAATTGGTTTGTCAGGGACTGACAGTTCTTCCATTTAAAGAACTGTTCCATTACTTCCAGTCAGTATAAAGCTCTTTTATCCTCCTTTATTTCTTGTAAAAGGTCAAATGTCCAGTGCTCAGTCAGCACTCACCTCTGGGGCTTTTGGTGTGGGGGAGAATCTTTCTTGCCGTTGTCATCCACAGGGAAAAGCCATACGAACTGTAGTCCCTCTGTGTAACCCTATCCAAATATTAATACTCATTAAATCCTGCAGGGAATATTTCCCTTCGTTCCTGGTGTCGAAAAGAATAACTTGATTTTCTCATTGCATTCCTCAGCCGGTTGAACTAACAGTGGTGTGAGGCCATGTTAGGGAGGGTACACAGTGTCAACAGCCACTGCGGTGGCAACCAACTTTCAATTCCCACCGAAAACATGCAAACTTTTGTGTGAAATATTTGGGGGTAAAACTGTAAACACACAGAGGAAAATAGAAAATTCTTTATTTTTCACAAAAATATTATTAAGATAAACTTAAATGAGCACCAAAGTAAAATTGCAGCATGCAGTATCTTAGATAAACATTTACATATCACATTTATGGACTGGAGATATTTGTATTCTGTAGACAGCATGGCTCTCTAAAGACCTGGTGGAGTGACTAGTGTTTTTGGGAGATGGAAAATGTATTATCATCAAATAGAACTGGTAAATTACCATGGTTACAGTCCATTTATAAATTGCAATAATTCAGCTTAAAATACAATGTCCATCTATAAGTTACAAAATAAAATACAGTTTGCTCATATTGCAATTAGCAAACAGTGTGATTGTATTGGCATAGAGAAAGTACATTAAAGTAATACTGCAATTATTAGAAAGTTGAGCTTGAATACATACACACAATATACATTTGAATGCTAATACAACAGAAGCCCTTACCCCCTTTACATTTAGCCATCCATCCAATTTCCCTGACGTAAGTACACAATTTCCTTGCATAGTTTCTTCACAATATAATGTTGCAAAACATAAAACAAACAAACAAACGAGAAGAAAACACCACATCTTTCTAATTTACTGACAGTAAAGTACAGAACACATTGTAAACAGCCTTGCTAGAGCCACTAGCTTTCTCTTAACAGATATCATCACAGTTTTACCAAATATAAAGTATTTCCACTGCACTTCCTGTGTAATGCTTGGCCTGACAATAGCAGAGGGTCCCAGTATTGTTCTCAAGAGCGTTAGTACTCACTTTGGTTGCTTGAATTCACTATTATAAGAATCACTCTTTTAAAATCGAAAGAACTAAAAGGTACATTTAGGTCCATTGCAGCCTTACTAACTGCAAAACATTTTCCCTGACTTGAAGAAATTCAACGTAAATGAGATCCACCAGAACATGCTTCTTTGATCCGCATTGTGTTATTGAAAAGCTTCTTTTTTTATCAGTACTCATGGGTCTCTCCACTTTGCTTCCAGTCTTGTGCAGTTCTAAAGTACATTTGTGGTCCTCAAGCGGTGGCTTTAGAGAGCTTGTGACAACATAAGCAGCAGCACTTGTCAACTGATGAAGACATTGGTAACTGGTTAACACTGGTAATGGAAATGCTGGTGAACTTTGCCCTCCATGTGTGCATGGGAGTGTGTGTGCGTGTGAGTGTGCAGGTCTGTGTAGACCTTGGTATAAATCTTTGAGGGACCACTGAGAGTTGGGGGCATTCTCATTAGTCTCTGGTTGGGTATGTCAGGGCTGATGCTGCTGGGCATGCTGGGTTCTTTGTCTGGAATGTGGTGGTCTCGATAGGTTGTTGATCTGGGAGGCAAAGTGCTCTGCCGCCTACGGCTGTGACACAACCAGAGCACGATGGTTCCAACGATGAGGAGGGCTGCAGCTGGGATGCCAATGATCAATGGCCAGGGAAGTCCGGGGCTAATGTGGCGAGGAATCACAGGCTTTTCCACCTTGGGATCTGTGAGAAAACACAGCAATTTAGAAATGACATACAAGTGGAGAGAGGCTCAAAAGCAGGAGTAACATACCACAGGTATGAGTTTTTTTTTGTTCTGAAAATTACTTTCATAATGCCACCCAGAACTGATAGAGGATTTATAGGAATTACAGACCTGTGAACACTTTCTTCCCATTAGGAATTACCAAGTAAAGTTGAACTATTTTTAAGGATTGTAGGGGTAACCATAACAATCAGAGTCTAAGCGGATTATGGAAACATGCAGGATGTGATTTGGCATACTTTTTGCATTTGGGTACTTGACAAATGGACATGAACATGAAGATTTTAGGTTAAAATGCATATATTTGTTTAAAGGAATTTATATGTTTTAGATGCTGCAACCGGTCACCATTTCTTTTTTTTTCTTTTTTTTCCCCTCCCCTTTTTCTCCCCAATTTGGAATGCCCAATTCCCAATGCGCTCTAAGTCCTCATGGTGGCGTAGTGACTTGCCTCAATCCGGGTGGTGGTGGACGAATCTCAGTTGCCTCCGCGTCTGAGATCGTCAACCCGCGCATCTTATCACATGGCTTGTTGAGCGCGTTACCACGGAGACATAGTGCATGTGGAGGCTTCACGCTATTTTCCACGGCATCCACGCACAACTCACCACGCACCCCACCAAGAGCGAACCACATTATAGCGACCACAAGGAGGTTACCCCATGTGACTCTACCCTCCCTAGCAACCGGGCCATTTTGGTTTCTTTGGAGACCTGGCTGGAGTCACTCAGCACACCCTGGATTCAAACTTGCGACTCCAGGGGTGGTAGGCAGCGTCTTTACTCGCTGAGCTACCCAGGCCCCCACCAATCAGCATTTCTTTTGATCAACCCTTTGCCTTTCATTTGCGTCTTTTCATTTCAATGGTCCTGTAGTGTGACAAATACATTTTTAACAATACAAATATTCCATGTAGTCTTTCAATTAATATGAGGTCATGAAAACTGCATACACAGTAATTATAATATAAATTGACAAATGCTGTGTAAAATTTTAATTTCCTGATTAGCAACATATTTAATCCCCAAGAGATTGTACATGACTCAATGTTGGTGACAAAATTATATAGTCAACAATATTGATTAATTGAGTCAATTTTGACCAATACTGAGTCAAAATTGTTTATGTTTGCTTTTATCTGTAAATTTGTTAGTTTATTTATTTTTTATTTTTGTATTTTTTTGGCAATATGTAAATTCATGACAAGTAATTTTTTTGAAAATAGACCACTATTATATACTACCAATATATTTAAATTATATTTCTATCAGTATTGTTCATTTTAACAATTTACATTTTTGCATTTCACAGTTCATCAACAGGACAGTTTCCACATTTTACTTTTTGACAAAATTTGTTATTTGCTGTCCAGCCAAATTATAAAAAATATAAATATAATATTTTTATTTAAAATAAAAAAACTAGATAGGTAAAGTTTGTCAAGACTGATGTCAGCTTGATAAAGATTTGTCTGAACACTTAAAAAAAGTTTCTGTGGCTTGTTGAGCGCGTTACTGTGGAGACCTAGCATGCGTGGAGGCTTCACGCTGTTCTCCGTCGCATCCACACACAACCCACTGAGAGCGAGAACCACATTATGGTGACCACGACCAACCCAACGTGACTCTACTCACCCTGGCAACCAGGCCAATTTGTTGCTTAGGAAGGCTGAATGGAGTCACTCAGCATGCCCTGGATTTGAACTTGTGACTCCAGGTGTGGTAGTCAGCATCTTTTCTTGCTGACCTACCCAGGCCCCCACAGTTTTGGTCTTTGTTTAGGTATTTTTGAAAAACCCTAAGCCATATCTGTAGAATAACAGTATGTTGGCTTTGTCAAGCCAACATAATGATTGCTTTTTTTTCTTGAGGACAGTAAAATGTCCTTGTAGACAGTAAAACAACTGCTTGTGTGTCTACAGTCTTTTACTAACCTGAAAGTACAGTGAGGTAAGCACTGCGAAAGCTGTAGCCCATGGTATTAGCCCCTAGACAGATATACATTCCAGCATCCTCTTCCCGAGCTTTGACGATGGCCAACTTGTTGAGGTAGGAACCATCAGGTCTAGACCAGACATCCCCGGTGGGAAGCACCACAAAATGCTGCCCTCCTACCTCCAGTGTGGAGTTATAGCGCCCCTCAGTGCCAGGGTCAACTCGCTTCAGCCACTGGATCACTGGCTTCACATCACTGTGAACTTTACACTGGAAAGAGGCTGTTCCACCAAATTCCACAGTTGTGTTGACAGGATGAGTACCAGTGAGAATAGGTTTTGAGTTGGTGCGCTCTGAAGATAAAAAAGATCAGAATGGAAATCTAAACTGCAATCATTTTAAATCCTCTATCCACTATGCATATCAATAAAAGTAAAAAAACAAACAAAAAACAAACAAAAAAAACCCTGATACAGCATCTCTTGAGTTTGGTATGGAATGTTGGGTTAATTGCTAAAAAAAAAAAAAAAAACAACAACAGAATTGTCCATTGTAACCATCCATTGTAATCATGGTACTATAACTCACCAATTACATCCACCTTATAGGTGGCATTGATGTGCCCAGCTACATTGGAGACATGACAGGTGTATCTGGCACTGTCCAGGGGCTGCAGATTCTTCAGAGTCAGAGTCCACTGTGGCCGTTTATTGTGGTGCAGACCGGGAAGCTGGGTCTGGTCTTTCCACCATGTAATAACCGGTTCTGGATTGCCACTTGCCAGACATTTTAGTCGCACCGTACTGCCAACAGGCTGCTCTAGCACTCGCCTGCGCATCTTTGCAGGCTGGCTGAAGCGTGGCTTCACTGCAGAGGCAATGAAAAAATTTAAAGCATGAGGCTACGACAGGATGACAAAACACATACTTTTAGGTAGTCAGAAATCTTAATCAGTGATGAAATTGCTGTCTTTTTGTGTTAAACTCTTTAAGGACCCTGGCATAAACATAGACTGAGCTGGTGAACTCATGTGTGGAGTAACACAGAGTGAAAGATGAGGAGGGTGTGTATGATTAACTAACCCAAAGGGTCCCGCAGGATTGGCTCTGCATTTGGTTCTGGTGCAGTTGGTGGAGGTTTGTTCTGTGTCATGGCTGCATCATCTGAAAGATACAATCCAAAAGTGAAAGAGTGTGAGAAATCTTTACTGTTACCAGACTGAACATACTTCATTTAGTGTTCCACACTTGTAAAATCCGCAGATATTCTCTAAGGAATGAAAGTAAGATTTTTAAAAAGAACAATAATGCATTTCTATAATACTTTACTACAATAATAGAATGTATAAGATGTCTTCTAACATCAACACTTTCTAATACCAGCCTGTAAAAATGATTTATTATTATTATAGATCAACATTAGAGTTTTGTTGCTTATAGTTCATGTCTATCAGCTTTAAAGCCACCTATATGCTAGCATACAACAAAGTGGACAAAATTAACTTTTAGCAGATGTACACATTTAAAATATACAGTTTTTTTCTCTTCTGGGAAAATGGATAAAAAATATTAATGACTTTTGCTGCACTACATAGATTTTTTGGCTACATAGACTACATAGCTGGCATGACAAAATAATTTTCATAAATGGCGATTGAGAAACTACAAAAACTTCTGTGAAGACAGCACCTTGCAAATGTGAGTTGAATGCTGAGAAAATTTTTACATTTACAAATTTAATTTATTTCATTTAAATTAAGTCAGTTTCATTCAGCCAAAATAATTTATTTTGATTAGGTCAAATCAATGTACTATAGTAGTCTTAACTTTATTCGGTTTGTCAAGCTAAATTTACTAATGTTTAATTTAATGAATTTTCTTACGTTGGTCCATCTTAATTTATTTTAATAATCATTAGTATATGCGAGGTGAGCAAGTGTAAAGACAGTGAAACTATCAAACTGTCAGTTTGATAGCAACTGCATATAGAGCTAAACAGCACTTGAATCAAACTAATATTAAAAGTCCATCCTCAACCCAAGAACAAGTGCCACTCTTCACCACAATGGTAACCACCAAAACTCCAGCCTAAGAGACACTCGTTTTGAATACCAGAACATTAAACATTAACAAACCTCCTCCTATTCTCATCTTGCTCAAAAATGCATAAAATAACATTTAATTTCAACATTTGTTCTCCCTATCCAGTCCCATGCAAAGCATGATGTGAAATGGAAATCCCCTGCCCAGTTTCATCAATGCTACAAAAAGTATTAGTGTAGTCCAAACTCAAATGGATAAAGTAAACTTAAATTTTACAAATGTACTTGGATAGAATGCAATGAAATCAATGTTCCAGAGTTGTGTTGCCTTAGATCATTTTAATTAAGAATAAAAAAAAAATCTCTGCTATGCATGGAGCAATTAAAGTGTCAGTTTGTTTCAGTATTTGTGGATTAAATACAGTGTGAAAATGTTTCATTTTTTACAGCATAAGTGAAACCACTAAAATCTTGTTTAAGCCCCCAAGTCATACACGTCAAACAAAAATCCTCATATTCTTAGCCATACATTAAAGAATAGTTTAGATATTGGTCCATAAATCAGTGGTCAGATGTTGCTCTAGCAATATGAGCTCTTTCATCTTCACACCCACTATTAATGGCTGCAAATGGTGTCATGTAAATCATGTTGAATGAGCGGGTCAATGCAAAGGCCAACACTTGGTGAGATTTATTTGTAGTCCTCCGAGAGCCAACAGAACCCCTCTGTGTGAAAATTTGCGATATTACTGGGAGATCTGTGGATTGGGAGATTTGTAAAGGATAGTGTGTTTAGCTTTGGAACGTATGAAGTTTTAGAACTCTATGGGAACGATAACTAGGCTAAACCGGCGTATTATTTTAGAGGGGATTGTGAGGTGGAGGTGAGCAAACACTGCAATATTGTTTCTTTTCTCCAGTTTCCACAATGTTTAAGACACAACACCGTATTGACTTAACCCTGGACAGGAAACCAATTAACTGACTTTAACCTAAACTGTGCAGACAGAGCTGAGAGCCCTGCTTTGTTTGGGAGGACTTTCTCTGGCAAGGAACACAGGAATGCAAAGAGAGCCCATTCTGACTCCCCCGAATCCAAAGCGGACCGAACAACTTCATACATACACAAGTGTGTACATGAACAGAGCGCAACATCTTAATGTACACAACATTACTAATTCTGGGCAATCCCAAATCAACAAGCCATGAGTCAACACTATGGCAACAAATGGTTCTCTAATGCATAGGTGATGAAACTACTAAAATAAATGCCTTCTGAATTCTTTCCATAGCTCTGTTCAAACATCCACATCAGTGGTTGGAACACCTAGTACTTCACTTAAAGGTGAAGTGTGTCATTTTTTAGATGTTATAATACTTTCTTCTATCCCTGTTTTTGCAATTTTGTTTGTTGAAGCTAGTATCAAATTACATACTTTACCTTTAAGGGGATAATGTTGCTTTTACCCCCTGTGTGCCACTGTTAAAGGTACACTATGAGTATGAACATTTGGGTACCATATACACTATATGGTGGTCTAAGGTTTGTAAAATAAGCAATAAATGGTAATAAATACAGAGGCTCCAGATGGTACCATTAGGAGATGTCTTATTAAAATTCTATGCATTTCTTGGAGAAAAAAGAAAGAAACATGTTTGAAAGGTTGTCCCCTGGCCTGGATAGATAGATATTTTAAGTGGCTCCAATTATATAATAAACATCTTGCATAGAATACATTTTTTTTAATAAAACTAATCCCAGACTTCAAATACACTACCAGTCAATAGTTTTGACACTCATGATCTTAAAAATCTTTAATCTTAATCTTTTGACCTAAAGGCATGACCAAGATGGAAACACTCACAGTTGAGCCGTTGCTGTCAGGAAGAAATGCTAGAAGAAGATGTAATTGCTGCTAAGCAACAGTACATGAATGTGGAAATAACATTAGTGAATGTGCAAGTCAAGAGGAGGTCTGAAGATACCTGCATTCCTATAACTAGAGTCTGAAGGAATATAAAGATATCTTTATTAATCTAAACTCTGGAAGATTGATAGTCCAGTATCACATAGCAGTCGTAGCGCACATGCTTCAATCGCCTGTGTATGCGCATAGAGTCAACTGAAGTATACTTTTACAGACTCACGTTCGACTGTTTACGTCAAAACCAAAGTTTACTTTGGGCTTAATACGCTTTAGCTTGAAAGCACATTAATCTCATCCACACTAGAACTGCATTTTCCTTCACCGAAAATTAGAAAAATCAGAACAACCCGAGTCAGAGCAGTCTGAAGGTTTGTGCTGAATTTGGTGGATGTAGCTTGAAAGCTCTAGAAGGAGTTACAATTGGAAATTTTGGTCTTAGTTTAGGGATTTTGGAAAACCCCCAATAAGCTTAGTGGATAACAGTATGTCATTTTTTTCAAGCCAACATAATTACATTGTAAATTGATGTGCAGAGCTAAACAAAGGGTGGCCAAGGTTGTTTTACATTGTTTAACATTTCTTGGTCACTAAACACAAATTAAGTATGGGAATTATGGGTTTGATTTTACTATTATTCAAAAATGTGAAAAAAATAAAAAAAATTAAAAAATAAGAATGATTATAAGTATGTGTGTCCAAACTTTTATGTACTTGACACAACAATGAATACGTTTGCTAATGACTTTTCAGCTTGGAAAGCCAATTTGTTTTCAGAGTTCTTCTACAGTTTGCGCTGTCCAGAGGCTCTGTATAGCTGGCGTGGAGAGCTCACCACACCTTTGTACATTCTACTCCTCATGTGCTGAGCTCTGGCCTTGCTTTCTCACCTCAGGCATTCAGACAGACCAGGTGAAAGCCAGCAGAAGTGTTTTCACCAGCCTTTGCTCCATTGTTAATGTTGGCCATGGGGTGTAGGAGTAAAAGTAAGCCGCTGGTGCTCAGGGAAGGAGGAATTTTCAGCAGCAGAGAAGTGAAATCTCTGGGGCTTTATGTGGGCTAAAGTGGTCTTATTGAGAGCCCAACCTGGACTCTCCATTCTCTGGTCTGTTGAAGGGTGAATTCTCTTAACATGTGTCCAAAATGGCAGAAGTTCTTATTGACATGGCATTTCAAAGCTGTGGCTTGCATGGGGTATGGGTATTACTATGCATGTTTCTAATGGATAAATTATGTTAGGGGAAAGCCAGAAAAGTCAGCTAAAGCCACTCTGACAGACTGAGACACTCCGTATTCACGGTCTTAGTGTGCTTACAGTAGACTCACACTTACTTACGGGTGGATCGATCTTAAAGTATCAATACTTTCGATACTGATGTTGTATCGATAGTAGCAATGCTCATAAAAATATACAGTAGAAGTGTTTTATTTAAACTAGTGATTTTATGATTTAAGACAAAAATAAATGTGTATTATGAGCTTCAAAAATGAAAATGTATTTTTTGCTTTTCTTATGTATATGTCCATTTGTTTTGTTGTATTTTTCTTATTTATTCTCCTTGTGTAAATGTCAGCCATATCTCACAGTGAAATCGGAAAGAGTAGATCGACTTTTCTTTCGTCAAATCGGTATACGTTGACCAAAATTTCAAAACACTGCCACCGGTGGCCAAAGCGGTAAGAGTTGTAGGGCATACGGGCATGTGTGAGCTCCATTTATGTCCAGGAGAGGTCACCAAAAGCTAGCAGTGATGCAAGTTGCTTTCAGCTTTACAGGATGTTATACAATGAAGAGAAAAGCATATATTTATAGATTCTATCCCCCAACCCAAACCCAAACCTTACCTTAACCATTAGTGGAGTAAAAAAGTAATGTTAAAGGGAAAAGTGAAACTTCCGAATCATGCTCGTCATTGATTATTCAAACGTGGTTACTGCCTGGCTTTGAACCTAGTCTCCCACTGCCAATCATGCCAGGTGGAAAGGTAAACACTTTGAAACCACTGCAAACATGTCTGATAAGAATGCTGCATGTCAGTGCTTTGGCATACAGTTGCCGATCCTAGGGTACCGAAACTGTCAGAAACATCATGCTGACTTCATGTGTGATCATGTTGGTAAATGTATCCATTCACACAAATGTGTTTTTGTGTCTCACTGTGTTCTTTTTCCTTTGTTTTTGTAAACTTGCGCTAGACAGACATCTTTGACCGTTGCACATGTCCAGCTGTTTTTTTTAGAATCTCATGCAGAAACATGTTTTTTTAGACACCCTGTCAGGTAAAAAAGAACATCAAATTTTAAAATTGTGTCTCAAGACACCTGTGTTCTGTTATAATTGTGGCAATGTCTCTAGCTTTTTTAACGCAAGAACGAGTTAGGTTTAAATGGCCCATAAGAAAGAAGCTATATAAATAAAACATTATTATTGTTAAAAATGAACAGTCTTAGTAAATATATTTGTGTAGTATAGGAGCTATTTTTCATTCCGCTCATTTTATTGCACAGAAATAGTAAAAGACAAAAGCAGTCTGACAGCACTCTTTCAGAGGGACAGAGAAAAATAAAACAGAGACATTTCATACTAAATAATGGTGAAGCTAAATATGACATTGCATTGGGTTTGTGTGATGTCTGTGATAAGTTTATTTACTGTTTTTAAAAGTTGTGAAAATACTGATTATATTCTATAAGTGTTAAATGATAAAAACCATGATAATTTGCAGTTTGTGCCTATTACATGTTAAAAATTATGTCTATCAAATATTAAATGATTATAATTATCCATTTTATTGTCTGAAATATCAAAATATTTTCATTTGATGGGAACATACACTCCCTGAGCGCTTTATTAGTAACACCTGCACACCTACTTATTCATACAATTGTTTAATCAGCCAATCGTGTGGCAGCAGTGCAATGCATAAAATAATGCAGATACAGGTCAGGAGCTTCAGTTAATCTTCACGTCAGCCAACAGAATGGGGACAAAATGTGATCTCAGTGATTTCAACAGTGGCATGATTGTTGTGCCAGATGGGCTGGTATGAGTATTTCTGTAATTGCTGATCTCCTGGGATTTTCACACACAACAGTCTTTAGAGTTTACTCAGAATGGTGCCAAAAACAAAAAGCATCCAGTGAGCGGCAGTTCTGTGGATGGAAATGCATTCTTGATGAAAGAGGTCAATGGAGAATGGCCAGACTGGTTTGAGCTGACAGAAAGGCTACGGTAACTCAGATAACCACTCTGTACAATTGTAGTGAGCAGAACAGCATCTCAGAATGCACAACATGTCGAACCATGAGGTGGATGGGTTAAAACAGCAGACCACGTCGGGACACTTTATTAGGACCATAGTGTTCCTAAAAAAGTTCCCAGTGAGTGTAGGTATCGTTATTGGTATTGATATTGGCTATATTGGCCTCAAAAGTATTTGGTATCACATTGAAAATAAAAGAGATCCCCTATCCTTTAAGTCCTGGCTTAGGTGTGGGAGAGGAAAATGACTATGCAGCTCTAAAGCAAAGGACAGGGTCCCCTTTACCTCTTCTGCAGCCCCATAAGGATATGCTCAGAGAGCGTCATGAGGGGGAAGGGCTGCCCAGAGAAGGTGGGTTTGGTCCAGAGAGGTCCAAAGGCAGTGCAGCAGCTCGTCTTACAAATGATCTTCATGTGGACTCAGTGTTAATAAGGCTCACATATAATTTTTTCCAACTGGGACGAACTTGAAAGCAGCGCCTTCAAAAAGCCTCATTTTCCATTCATACCTGTGCACAAACATACATTCCAGTAGTTCTGTTATATAGAGTTCCCCATGCATGGAAAAAAAATCAAACCAAAACAAACATGGAATACAAAGTAGGCTGAAACTTTGCCAGTGATTTTCATCGATGAAGGGAACATCTAAATAAAATAAACATAAAAGGAAAAAAAGTCTTATTATCTTTCTTCTATCAAAAATGTAGGCTTAATAAAATCGATGATCATAGAGAAACATTGCTGAGTTCTTTTGGCTGAGAAAACAGCTGTATTTTCGAGGTAATAATCTGTCACAAACTGAAACCATGCATGTTCCAGTAAATCAAAGGAAAACAGTGCCAATGCTGTTTGCCATAGTAGGTTTATACTACTAAGAAAAAGGTGAAGCTGGTACATTTTGTCTTAAGTTACAGGTAGTAAAAGATCAACTTTTGAAAACTTTCCGGTCCTTTCGAGTCCTTCCAATCTTTTAGTTTTTGTGCTCAAGATTTTGATGAAAACATTGCAGAGTCCTAATCTTTATTAAATGGAACACATGTATTCAAATTTATTCAAAAATGTTGGAGGGAGATAAGAGGGGAACACAAAAGAATAGATCACACTAGCATATATCCTGCCAAAAAACGAAAACAAAAAAACAATCAGATGGGTAATGTAGGTAAGCTCCCATGCTCTTAGAAAACATGATTTGATATTTCTCTCCCACAGTAAGACATATATTTTTACCAGCTTTACACACACCTAATTTACATCTGTATATTTGGCATATCCCTATGAGTGCTGATTTAAGCCTGAGAGGCAAATTAGAGAGTGATGGTGCATTCACAGCAAGGAAAGACAGAGGGAAGCAGATGAGAAAGGGTAATTAGAAGTCGTCTTGTATCTTTTATAGAGCCATAAGTGGTTTGCAGCAACAGTCGTATGGCGATTCGGGAGGAAATTGGCCAAACCTAATGTGTCTGCATTCTTTTCTTCCCTGTTGTGAGTGAAGTGGGCCTGAAGCATCCTGCAAGAGGGCCCGGCCCAGCCTCTTTTCCCTCTAATAAGGTGGATGAAAGGCCCTTTAATGTGGCACCCTGATGAAGGTGGGTAATTTGCATCCTTTTAGTTTAATGAAAACCTTTGCTCCCCCTGCAGCTGAAAGAAGGCTCAGTTGTACTCCATGAAACCAAAGCCATGATGCGATTAAGTTCTGGCTTGAATACCACATAGTAGGAAAAGCAGGGAGTGCATGATGTAAGGAAAATTTAATTTACTGAATGACATAATTTGATGAAGGTGTGAAAGTGCTAATTGGTAATCTAAAATTATGATCTAAATAAATTAATTATGAAATATAATTAATTATAGAAGGATATTTGTCACATGGGGATGCCCACATCCACACTAATCTGTTTCCTTTTGAAAATTTCAAAGTATGCAGTACTAGAGAGTGTTTTTGAAAATCTCAGTATTCAGTGGGGGAAAATATTGTTCCAGTGTAAATGTAGCAAAATCAATGCATTTTCAAAAGAAAATGTATTAGTGTGGATGTGGCCTTTTTAAATCAAACGTTCAATTACACGAATGATTGTTTTCTCTAGCAAGGATATGTTGGGGTAGGTGTATATTACAAATAAATAGTTAAAATCTGTCTTGGAGGTGCTGCAAGCAATTTTTTCATGAAAATGTATGCAAAAAAATGTTCCTACTCTCTGAATATCTCACCAGTCTCTGTGACAGCACCAGACTCTGTAAAAAACAAACAAAAATGTGTCCGCAGACCGTGGTCTCTGATGCCCTCTGCCTGTCAGACTTTTTGCATGTTCTCATAGTATTGTAGTTGCAGCTAATTATTGAGGCTTAATGCCATTTTTATGCCATGTTGCTCATAACAGTGGTCAGTTGAGGGCACTATTTTGCTGCTGTTGTCTTATACAACTGCTTCCGCTGGATGTTGGTCTCAATACAGCTAATCTGTTATCTTTTTGAAAGAGGGGGCGTAGCTAAACCAACAGCTTAGCTGATGGAAATTCTAGAACAGCTAAAATTGCTTACAGCACCTTTTAATTAGAATAATTTTTTGGTTAATTTAATATTCCAAACTCTAAAATTCTAATATCATCATCATTTTCATAATAGAGCGCAACAGTGCCCACCCACTTATTCAACTATCTGGGTTCCGGAAGTATTTTTCCCCATTCATTTTTCCCATAAACTTTTCCTAAAATCCTTCATAAAAGAGTTGTAAGCCATGAGCCAAACCAACCAAACGTTCACATAACTGGTGAAGCTTTCTCTGCTGGACCATGGGTAATGTAGTTGTTTACCATAAATTTCATCTATCAAACCATTTTTAAAAATGAAGTTGAAATAATGCAGACGTATAACTTCAACAGAAGCATATCCCATTGATGAACAAGTTTGGAGCTCAATGTAGGTCTGTCTTTTTTTTTGGGGGGGGATTTTTCCCCTTTTTTCTCCCAATTTGGAATGCCCAATTCCCAATGCGCTCTAAGTCCTCGTGGTCGCATAGTGATTCACCTCAGTCTGGGTGGTGGAGGACAAATCTCAGTTGCCTCCGCATCTGAGACAGTCAACCTGAGCATCTTATCACGTGGCTTGTTGAGCATGTTGCCACGGAGACAGAGCGTGTGTGGAGGCTTCACACCATCCACGCGGCAACCACGCTCAATTCACCATGCGCCCCACTGAGAACAATCCACATTATAGCGACCACGAGGAGGTTACCCCATGTGACTCTACCTTCCCTAGCAACCGGGCCAATTTGGTTGCTTATGAGACCTGGCTGGAGTCACTCAGCACGCCCTGGGATTCAAACTAGCGAACTAGCGAACTCCAGGGGTGGTAGCCAGCATATTTTACCACTGAGCTACCCAGGCCCCAAGGTAGGTCTGTCTTTAAAGGTTTTTGGTTATTGCTTAAAATCAATTAGTCTATGGAAAAAATGAATGGGATTTTTAATTCTGGAACCAGACTGTTGCGCTCTATAGAACTTGTGTCAAATGAATACAATAGAGCACAACAGTGGGTTCCAGAAGTATAAATCCCCTTAATTTTCTTTGTAGACTAACTTATTTTTAACAATAAATTATAAACCTTTCAAGAAAGACCTACTGTGGGGTTCAAGGTTGTTAATCGATGATGTATACTGTTGTTGAAGCAATCAGTCTGCGTAGTTTTAACTTAATTAAAAAAACGAATTGTGTTTAATAGCAGAATTTCTGGTGAATAACTACACTACCCATGACCCTGAAGGTAAACTATCCACCAATCAGAGAATTGCGGCCTACAATGCACACCAAACAGCTCTGCAGCGTCCGCCCACTTTCATGACATACTGTGAATGACGCGATCGAGTCGATAAACCCAACCTGAGAAATACTCACTGGAGTAAAAGAGTGACAGTTTTCACTTTTCTATCTTTGTCTTGCTGAATTACCTCATCTGTTATTTTCTGTTCCTCTGCTGTGGAAGTTACATACTGCTGTTTCTCTGTTATGCTTCTCACTTCCCCGCCTGAACTCACTCCTATGTGCCATTGCAAACTCTCTGTACGGGTCTCTCTGTTCAGCTTAATTTCAAGTGATTCTAGACTGGTTTCAATTCCAACAAGCATCCTTTCATCTTTCCCTTTTACTTAACTATGTCTTTCCTTCTGCTACTCCCAAGCATGAATTCATTTATGCCCATATGTGTTTGTGCTTTGAACTTGCCCGAGCTTATTTCCCTACAATGAAAGAAATTAAACAAACACGCTCTTACTGTGTCGTGAAGCTCAGTGTCACATTACAAGTAATCAGAATCACAAATAACATCAGTGTCAAAGTGACGCAGACATGATCAAAGTGAGGCTTTAAAAGCATTTTTCAGTGCTCGTGACAGTTCCTGTGATGTGTTACAAATAAAATATACTCTACTGTTTGAGTCTTTTTTTCAGCACTGCATGCTAATAGTTCATGGTTCTCCCCCCTTGGTCTGTTTAAATAGTAGAGAAGCTTTAACCAAAGTGGTGAGAAGAATAGCATCTCAGAATGCTATTCTGAGATGCGGGTTGGTGCTGTTTTGGCAGCACAAGGGGGCTTACACAATATTAGGCAGGTGGTTTTAATGTTGTGGCTGATTGGTGTATATACACTGATGAGCCAAAATATTATGACCACCTGCCTAATATGCTGTTGGTCTTCCGAGTGCTGCCAAAGAGCGCAGACCTGCTGAGGCCTGGACTCTACAAGACCCCTGATTGTGTCCTGTAGAATCTGGCACCAAGATTTTAGCAGCAGATCCTTTAAGTCCTGTAAATTGCGAGGTGAAGCTGCCGTAGATCGGACTCGTTGGTCCAGCACAACCCAGATGCTCAATCGGATTGAGATCTGGGGAATTTGGAGACCAGGGCAACACTTGAATTCTTCATCATGTTCCTCAAACCATTCCCGAACAAAGTACGCAGTGTGGCAGGGCACATTATCCTGCTGAAAGAGGCCACTGCCATCAGGGAACACCATTACCAGGTGAAACTGGTCTTTAACGATGTTTAGGTAGTTGGCACGTGTCAAATTGACGTCCACATGAATGGCCGGACACAGGGTTTTCCAGCAGAACATTGCCCAGAGCATCACACTCCCTCCACCGACTTGTCGTCTTCCCACAGTGATCCTGGTGCCATCAATTCCTCAGGAAAACAGTGCACATGTACACAGCCGTCCACGTGATGTAAAAGAAAACGCGACTCATCGGACCAGGCAACCTTCTTCCACTGCTCCAATGTCGAGTTCCGATGCTCACGTGCCCATTGTAGGTGCTTTAGATGGTGTACAGGGGTCATCATGGGCACTCTAAATTATCTGCGGCTACGCAGCTCTATACGCAACAGGGTGTGATGCACTGTGTGTTGTGACACATTCCTCCCGTAACCATCGTTAACATTTTATGTGACTTGTGCCACAGTAGACCTTCTCTCAGTTCGGACCAGACAGGATAGCATTCATTGCCCTTCCGCATAGATGAGCCTTGAGCACCCAACACTCTGTCGTCGGTTTGTGGTTTGTCCCTCCTCGGACCACTGTCGGTAGTTAATCACCACTGTTGACTGGGAGCACCACACAAGTTTAGCCGATTTAGAGATGCTCTGACCCAGTTGTCTCGCCATAACAATTTGGCCCTTGTCAAAGTCGCTCTGGTCTTTACTCCTGCCCATTTCTTCTGCATTCAACACGTTGACTACGAGAACTGATTGTTCAATTACCATCTAATTTACCCAGACCTTGACATGTGGCCTTGTTAGGAAATGTTCAACGTTATTCGCTTCATCTGTGAGTGGGCATAATGTTTTGGCTCATCTGTGTATATATAGTGTCCCAAGCTACCGCCCCTCTCCTATCCCACCTACAATGTCTTGCTTTGGCTTACGAGTATAATTTTGATACAATTATCCATTTAGGTGTGAAGGACACTGGCTAAACTGCAACACATGTAACCCACAGCCTGCAAACAAAGAACAAAAGGCCACAGCTGGAAGCCCTCCACCAGCCCCCTTATAAAACAGCAGCCCAAACCACAGTCTGACTTGAAGCCACAGTCTCTCCCACTGCGTCCTTGCACAGCACAGGCTCCTACACGATAGGTGAGTGTAATGTTCAGACAAAAGGGTGCCAATGCCAACAGAGAGGAAGTTTCTACAACAGTCTAACACGTTTTTGCCTCCATCTGTGCTGTTTTTCAATTGTTTCTCTATGTATATATTTTAAGCGTCTTGCGCAGGATCGCTGTGTTTTCAAGATGCAAAATTAAGTTAAAAATAACTTCAACTTTTAAAACTGCTTCTCAAGACACCTGCGTTCCATTATATTCGTTGTGCTGCATCTTGCCTTTTTTTAGCACAGAAACACATTTGGTCTGAACGGCCCCTTATTGAGTGTAGAGCCTGCTAGTGTTAAAAACAAACTGGAGATGGGTTCTTTGAAGTTTACTGCTGTGTTCCTGTAGTTCAACTGGTGGAGCATGTTGCTCTCAATGCCAAGGTTTTGGGTTTGATTCCCAGGGAATGCAAGTACTGATAAAATGTATATAATGAATGCATTGTAAATCGCTTTGGATAATGACATCTGACAAATGCGTAAGTGTAAATGATAGGCTGGTCCTGCATTAATTTGATATTTTTCACAATATAGACAATTTAGTTGAGGACAAAATTTGAGATCCCTGTTTGTGTGAATGCACTGGACTCCTGCATAATAGTGCAGGGAGAAAACAATGCTGGCATTGTGTGGTACTCTTTAAAATCAGTAGGGGTGTAGGGTCGCAGCAGACTCCAGGACCACCACAGGAAAAGGGGGAGTGGGGATACAGGGAGAGGCCCAGGTGCTGTGGGACATTTTGAATTTGGAGGTTTATGACCTGGAGACTGATTTGACTGCTCAGTGAATGACACACCAGTGAATGGTGAAATTGGTCAATGCAGAATAATGGTGAAACATTTCTTTTATAACATCTATAACATATTTTGGTGAATAAGCACCTTTACTGTGACAGCCCGATTCTCCATTCTTACAAACACAAATTCCCAGAGTTTCCCGTGCCAGAATGCAAAAGCACAGAATATGTGATTAACATTGGAGAGCAAGTTAACGATCCTGTTAAAATGCCATAAAGTTGTAAAACTGCACTTATCTCTGTCTATATTTAAAACTAGCGCTTTTCAGTTGCTGTTCTCATGTACAACTGCAGACATGATTTCTTTAAAAAAAAAAATGTGTTTCTATTTATGCATGTGCAAGGCACAAAAACTTTTCTAAGACTGTGGTTGAATGAAAAACTGAAGGCTTAAATTATAGCCATTACCTCAACCCAGGTTTATTGCCAAATTATTACACTAAGCTATAAGCAGCCCAATTTGATAGGGGTAAAATATCAACAATAAGTTAAAATCATACTTTCATGAGCAAATATCTAGGGATAGGTTGCATGCATTCATTAAAATAAGATATGAAGGCACAGTTCTGCCCATGCTTGCTGTAAGTGGAACTCCTGATGCAGCTTAGACCTGCTCTAATGACAACAGGTGCTATTGAATATCATATAATTCCTCTCTCCTGATACAACCAGCCATGGTTGGAGCTCCCCTGTTGTGTTTTTGGTGTGCATTAATCTACATTAAGTGGCTGTTTTACAGGGGGATCTGTGAAAAGACCACCTGTTATGGGTTCTTTGCAATTCATACTTTCAAAGTTGTTATGTAAAGTTGAGCTTAACACATTAGCTGCCAAAACCTATAATAATGTATTTTGTAACAAATTATTATATTATTAGTACTTTCACAGAGTTACATTCACAATGATACCTACTCAAAATAACCTATACAGCAAAATATATCTGATAAGTTTTATTTATTATTTAAATATACACTCACTTTATTAGAAACACTTTGGTCCTAATAAAGTGCCCAACGTGGTCTTCTACTGTTTTAGCCCATCCGCCTCAAGGTTCAACTTGTTGTGCATTCTGAGATTCTGTTCTGCTCACTACAATTGTACAGAGTGGTTATCTGAGTTACCGTAGCCTTTCTGTCAGCTTGAAACAGTCTGGCCATTCTCCGTTGACCTCTCTCATCAACAAGGCGTTTCCATCCAAAAGAACTGCCAATCACTGGATGCTTTTTGTGTTTGGCACCATTCCGAGTAAACTCTAGTGACTGTTGTGCATGAAAATACCAGGAGATCAGCAGTTACAGAAATATTCAAACCACAAACAAATGGAAATAAATGGAAAGAAGATGGGATGTTTATATTACATAAAATATAAACATCCCATTTATATATTACACTTTCTTGGTATAAATGGGAGACATAAATCTCCCATTTATGCCGAAATTACTACAAAAGGTAGTGTCCTCCTAACTATGTTCATTTTTACCAAAAAATGGTATATATGAAGAATTTCCTTCAGGATTTAGGCCCCATCATCATACAGAGACTGCACTTATTAGAGTTACAATTGACTTGCTCTTATTATCTGATCGTGACTGCATTTCTCTTCTAGTGCTTTTAGCTCTTAGTGCTGCTTTTGACATCATAGATCAAGAAATTCTCTTAGATAGGCTTGAGAATTATGTTGGCATTTGTGGACAGGCATTAGCTTGGTTTATCTCCTATTTATCCGACTGCTACCACATTGTCTGTGTAAATGAGGAATTGTCAGATCAAACTAAAGTTAAGTATAGAGTGCCACAGGGATCAGTGTTAGGGCCTCTCCTTTTCTCCCTATACTGTATATGCTTCCCCTGGGAGACATTATCAGGAACCTTGGAATTAGTTTTCACTGTTATGCTGATGATACCCAACTTTATATTTCCTCAAAACACTGTGAAATTTCACAAGTCTCCAAGTCAGCAGAGTGTATCAATGATATCAAAGATTGGATGGCTGGAAATTTCCTTCTACTCAATTCCGACAAAACAGAGGTACTAATTATAAGACCAGAAACCTCTAAAAATAAGACGCTAAAATATAATTTGACTCTCGATGGATGTACTGTCACATTGTCTTCTACAGCTAAGAACTTAGGTGTTATATTTGATAGCAATCTGTCCTTTGAAAACCACATTTCCAATGTTTGTAGAACAGAATTCTTCCATCTCAGAAATATTCATACAACACATACTCTCTGTTTCTAATGCCGAAAAACTAATTCATGCGTTCATGACCTCAAGACTAGATTATTGTAATGCATTACTGGGAGTATGTCCTGCAGGTTCCATAAATAAACTTCAGCTAGTTCAAAATGCAGAAGCTAGAATGCTGACTAGAACCAAGAAATATGATCTTATCAGCCCAATCTTAGCGTCACTACATTGGCTACCTGTTAAATTTCGTATTCATTTTAAAATACTTCTAACTACTTAAAAAGCCTTGAACGGTCTAGCTCCACAATACTTATGTGATCTTCTATCATGCTATATTCCATCACATTCACTAAGATCGCAAAATTCTGGCCTGTTAATAATCCCTAGAATATCAAATTCCACAAAAAGAGGTAGGTCCTTTTCCTATCTGGCTCCTAAATTATGGAATAGTCTTCCGAAGATGGTTCAGGACTTAGACACTTTAGCCAGACATACACCTAATTTATCTATCAACTCATAGTTATGCTGCATTAGTTAGGTCTGTTAGGTCTGCCGGAACCAGAAATACATCTCATATTCTAAAATCCTGTTTTAAAATGAAGGGCATCTACGCTAATATTATTATATTTGTTTCCCTGTCTTAACCTCGGGATACATATACTGAGGTTACCAGAGCCTGCCAGATCCAGCTCTGGTCCTGCATGATGTCCGACTCCAGTCCTGCCTAATGTCTGACTCAAACTACTACGTGTTGCTGAGTGATGAAGACTAACTGCAGCCTGTGCCAGCCAGATATCCCTTCAGTGTACTATGATGGACTTCACAGAGGATGAACTGAAGCCAGCACCATCCTTCAGACATGGGATACTTCACTGGACACTGCCTGAAACTTGGACTTAAGATGGACTCCACCAGAAATGAATCTGCCACAAGCTTACAGTTGAACTGCAGTGCACCTTTCTGACCTCTGCCTGCATCACCTTGGTCAAAGGATGGACTACATTCTTAAAATGGAATACATTGATAATAAATTAATTGCAGCCTTCATCAGCCAAATAACAATAGATGATGAATCTGTTTGCAATTCCACAGTTAATTAAGAATGTAAATTCTAAGACTTTAGTCATTAATCTTACAGTTAATGCAATATCTTTTTGTTTAAACATTGTCCCCTAACACTTACTTAGTTTACTCATTTTAAATCTTGACTTGTACTACACATAAATAACTAATATTGGCATTAGATTCAAGCTGTATAGCCAGAGGGGGACTGGCCCCCACAGTGTGCCTGGAGAAAAAAAGGTCATTTTTCTCCTTTAACCATCTTATGGAGTTTTGTGTTCCTTGCCACAGTTGTCTTAAGCTTGCTCACTGGGGGTCTAAATATGAATATAATTATTTTCTATTATTTATTTTAAGGCAAAATTTACAATCATGTCTTTTTTTTTTTTTTTAAATCACTCTATTATGACTCGAAGACATTACTATATTACAGCTTTTTCTGTTGAAGCCTAATTTTCTGTAAATCTGCTTTGAAATGATGTGTTGTGAAAAGCACTATACATATAAAAATGACTTGACTTCACTTGACTTATATGGGAAGGGGTTCTCTTCAAGTGTGTCTTATCATTCAAAGATTAATGACAAATTACTACGATGGAAAAATATATATTTTAAGTATTTTAAATATTCAATAAAATTAATCTTAAATATTTTGCTTGAAAGACACCTAGTTAACTCTAAACAATGGAGCAGCTTAAACACTCTCAAAAGAACTAATAGAGCCATTATCCCCAACAAAAGCCACAGCTTTAAACACTCAAACACTGCAATAGGAGGGTCTCATGGGCCTTTTGTTCTGTGGCTGATGGTCATTGCAGTTAATGATTTCAGTAAACTCTGAGAGTGTATTCCAAAGGGAGTCCAATGCACCATAACTCTGACTTCCAAAGTGCTCTTAGGGACAAAACAGGAAAACAGCAGGCCGCCATCACTCCCCATACAGGAGGCCCAAAGCAAGACATCAAGGGTAGGGAGTCTGAACACACTGGCCTGCTGGCCAATTAAGCAGCTGCCTCACTCAGCGGAATAATCACTGCCTTTGCATCCCCACACTCACTGCCTCGATCACCTCCCCAGTGTGGTGACCTGTACAGGAAGAGCTGAGGGCTTCTGGGTCCTCCTAGCCTCTCAACTGCACTGGACCAGCACAGATTTATGGCAGAGAAGGCGGCAGGTCATCTCCGTCTCTTTTCACTGTGCAGAACGTTTTGGCTGGAAATGCCTGCCCCATAGCCCCTCAACAGTCATCTAGAGGACCACACGTTCCATACAGCAGCTCAGCCAACACTATTTCCCCATTGCTCCAACCAGCCTCACTACAACAATATGCCTCCATACTAGGGATGTATGTTCAGGTTGCCTGAACGACTAATTGACTAGTTGATGTTAAGAAAGCCCTGTATAATTATGCTCATTTCGGGTTCACCTGATCCTGATCGAACACTTTTCTTTTGTGCCGTTTACATAAGACATTTTATTGCATTAAAAAATGGCTAGACAGAGCAGAATGGAACAGACTGTAGGAGTTTTAAGACATTTCTTAAACTTGGACTACTTTCAATGTGACACGCCATATTAAAATCGCAATGCTCATGTTGACACACTGAAAAACAGTGCGAGACGTGATGCATCTGCCGAAAACAGTAGTGGCTTGCATATTCACACGAGAACTTGTGTTATTTAGCACTATAAACAATATTTTGAAAGCTTTTAAGTGAGTCACTATTAACTGTCATTGTAATAAAAAGACGGAGCATGACTTTCATTAAATAATTTTCCTTTTGTGTTCCACATAAAAAAGACAGTCATATCAGTTTGAAATGTCATGTGGGTGGTAAATTATGATGGATTTTTCATTTTTGGGTAAACTATTCCTTTAGAGCATCACCACTAAAAATATACAAATCAAAAATAAAATGTCTGAAAAAATCTAGATAAATTAGTCGACCTCACTAATTAACTTGTCAGTTGTATGTGACGCATCGTGCCGCATACTCCCTACTTCAAACCTCATTCTCTTTCTCCTTCCATCAGGGAGGTGTGTATTAATATCCTTGCCTGTCAGGTTCTGGTGAAAAAAAGCCTCCATTACCCGGGTAAAAGGAGGAACGCTGTATTAAATTACAGCTTACATAAACAACTGCAGGTATTGTGTGACGGAAGACATGAAGCCATCCTTTGTTCTGTAGATTTGATAATGCAAGACAGCATCAGTGCCATATGTTCTCACAAATGCTAACAAGTCATAAATTGCCATCAGTAAAACGCTCTCTTGTGCTTTTTCATTTAAGGTTGCATACATGAAATCATGCATGCTTTAAAGGACTGTGCCATGCCAGTTTTTTCAAATATGATTCGGCACCAGTTTTACATGAGTCCGTCTGCCTTGCTGTGCCACAATTGGGGTTTTGTAAGGGCAACTGAAATTGCCCCTGCTCCTTTTGGATTGCAGCTGAAAGCTCATGCTTCAGTTTGTTGCTGTTTTAAATACATAGATGCCATCTGTCTAGCTGGGGCAGTAACAGCTTTAAAGGCTACCTCAAATTCTAGTGCGTGTGGAACAGTGCAGGCTTTGATTAAGCCTGGATGACTGATGTGGGATACACATGCTCTGAGTGAGCAAAAGTATAAATAACTGATAAATAAAGGGCTGTGGTGCATGTTGAATTGTGGGAGGCAGTCCTTACCAATTACAATGAGTGTGAAGTTGAGGGCGAGGCTGCCAAATCCATTGGTGATGCGGCAGATGTACAAGCCGGCATCCTCCAGTTCCACTTCTTTGATCTTCAGGCTCTGCTTCAGAACCTTGTAGCGGGTCCAGCCTGGGTTCACATTACGCCCATCCTTCACCCACAGCACCAGTGGAGGGGGGTCACCCTCCACCGGGCATGGCAGTCGCACGGTGTTGCCTAGTGTCGCTGTCTGTCTTTCCTCCACATGACGACTCACCCATGGAGGACCTGAAGAGAAAAAATTATTTAAGTAACAGTAGAGCATCTGTCCAATTTACATAACAACCAATAACCACATAACAATTGTACATAATCCAAAATGTATCATAATTAATTCAAACGTTTTTGCCTGGTCTCTGCTTTGATAGACAATACCTCTCTATACAGTTTCCCCAAAACACTTAATTAGATACTTAAGTCACATTTAAAATATATGATTGTCATTGCCTTAGATAACAAAATATCAAAGCAAATAACACTTATTTTAAAGTAATATAGCACAAGCACACATTTAAAGCAAAACATTTCAAATTATAAAACATTTTTACATTATAAAACAATACATACTGGCAGTTAAGGGTGGGTGATATAACCAAAATCCTACGTATGTCACGATATGAGTAATTTTAGATCACGATAATGATATATATCACGATATAGTTACATTTTTCTAAAAAGAACATCAATAAAATGTTATTAGATATTAGAACATGTCGCAATGTGTAATTCTGAGTAATCCAGTCAGTAAATTAAATACTTTATAAATGAAAACTTCATCTTATATAATTTTCTCTTTATTTTGAACTTGACAAACATAATCAAAGTAAAAAAATAAAAAAATAAATTCCACATTTCAGTCTGATGATATGCACCAATTTTCTTCTTTTTCTTCTTCTTGTTGTTGTTGTTGTTGTTGTTATGATTATTGTTATAACTTTCCTCAAGAAACTTAACATCTCAAAGCAATGCAAAAAGAAAAATAACATATAAATTAAAAAAAATTATCCATAAATAAAACACTTATTAGGCTCTGTGTTTTTAGTAATCTCTATAAAGAACATATAAAATATCTGAAAGAAAATATGTCTGGATTGTTTCCTGATATCAAACTAATTAGAAAGGTTTTTGATGTGTTTTTTAAAAACCCACTTGACATAGAGAGAAATCAGAATGAGTAACGGGTGTGATCTGCACTTTTTCTGTCACAGGAGCACAAATGAAGGGACTGGGATGACTTCAATACTCGCGCACACTTGCATTTCAGACTGTGTGCTCAACACTCACACAAAACACAGCTGCGCGTGTTGGGATGGGAGGCATGTTTGGAGCACGGGATGAATGTCACTGAATTTGCTTTGATGGTGGCTCAAGCGAAATTTCATGCCGCAGAAGTGTAATTTTTTCTTGTGTTCTAGACAAGCTTTTTATCTAATGATACGTGCAGCTGTCAGTGAAAAACTGCATTTCATTATTTCTATCAGTCTCACGTGAAGCCCTGACCACTGATATATACACGCACATGGATATATCGACATACACAATGAACAAATCTTGCAAATCTCTGTTTTCTGCTTGTTATCACGTTTTCTAAAGCCAAACCAATTCCACACCATGGAGGACGCACTTCTTCTCATCTTCTCATTCAAATGAATCTGAGGAACGAGTAGTCCCTCCGCCTTCCTCCATTTATCCGACAGAGTGTGTAATGCGTACGTGTTATGTGCAATTTTGCATTACCGTGAAAGAGACAATAATCCAAAATGTATACCGGTTGGCAAATTTCTACTGGTTTATCATGTCTACTGGTATATCGCCCACCCCTACTGGCAGTTCAATACTGCGGATATTGTTGACTTTGTATGACAAATATCTTGATAAAGCATCTGCTAAATGACTAAATGTCAATATAAAAGTAAATGTAAAAACACTGTTCAGAGGCTGGTTGTCAAACAAAGCATATCCATAGTTAATGTGATGAACAACACCTGTGGTTACTCTGCTAGGACACCTGTGTGGAGCTGACTTCATTTATCCACTAAAAATCAAATTGACACCAGTTGGTTGGGGGTAACTGAAAAAGTGGCTCTGCAAAGGTAAGTTGGCTTTGAGAAAAGGTCAAGCATTATTTGTTAACAGATTCCACTTGGTTTGATATTTTCTCCTATTGGTTATCTAGTGAATTGGTCATATTTTAATGTTTGGTTTAGTGTCCAGATCCTTTCTGGGGTTCACTATATAGTCAATAATATTATAGACAACAGTATTTAGTGAATTTTAATTTTTTTTTTTTGCAAACGTATTACCCAGCTTCATTTAATGGAGTGTATAAAGTATGAGATATTCCAGTGCCAACAGGTAAAGTTTTCCTCTGTTTACTCCAGGCATATTAATGGTATGGAAAAAAGAATCATGAATTGACAGAGAGACTGAAGCCTTTGAGTGCCAGCAAAGTATGTGGAGATTCATTCACCCTGTGGACTGAAAGGATCCCAAAACACTCCCAAAAAACATAATAATTCTCTGAAATGAAGAAAACACGTTCTATCCTGATTCTAACACACCTTGTCCCTCAAAATGTTGTAAGGGGGAAGTTAGGCACAATCATTTATAGGGAATTCCTTTCCCTGCAGAGTCATTGCATGCACAAGGTCCTATTCATCTGCTGTTTGCAGCTCACAAAGACTCCCATGAGCACTTGCTTTCCATTTCCTTTGGCCTGGTTGAGAAGACATAGCAATAATGTGTGTGTGTGTGTGTTGGAAGGCACCTCTCATTCATGCCTGGTACTGTCACATCCTGTTGCTGCTCTAGCAGCTGCTGTGAAAACCACCAAGATTATGGAAAATGAAAAATGACACTGCCCCTTAATGTAATTTCTTTCTTTTCTTTCTTTCTTTCTTTCTTACTTTCTTTCTTCATATCTCTCAGTTGAAGTGATGTATTTTCACCTGACGTTGCTGGTTGCCATCCAGGAAAGTGTCAGGGGAACAAGCAGGGGGAAAAAGAAAAGGTTGTTTTGGTGCTTGAATCAAATTACAGTAAATTCCAGAATGTTAGACTGAGAAGGCCCTAGAATGCTCCTAGAATGACAGAAAAATTCCTCTCTGCAAATAGAGCGGAAAAAGGTAGAAATGAACATCACAGCTTGAGAGAAGTCTGTGTTTGCCAAATAATACGCATAATTAATTAAAAGTTTAAAGCAACAGGTAGCTTAATGAATGGGAGGCTTTGGAAAGGAATACAGTTGCATGTTTATAATAAAGATTTCCTTTAATTGGTTGGATCCTTCAGAAAACAATGGATCTTTTCTCTAGCAGGTATGAGATGGGGGGGGGGGGTTGCACAGGCTATGTGACATGGATATTATGAACCTGGTGGTTGAATGAATGGAAAAGAGGAGGGCAACTCCTGAGTGTTTGCATAAGGATATTAAAACAACCTGGTGGCTACCACAGAGCAGAAGCTAAAATGTCTCATTCCCCTTTCTTCCACAAGCCATGCTTTACACACAGCACACATTACGCACATGATAGAGAATGTATTAGAGAAAAGTTGTGACTCACAGAGACTCGGGGGAAGGTGGTGCAAAAGAAGGCTTGGGACTGTCATTGAAAATTGGTTCCCTCCATCACACATAGTGACTATTTGTCCCAGAGTCATGACAAAGCTGACAGAAAAGCTTTGATGTGAAGTGGGAAGAGGCATCATATGCCATGCGTGCTGACAGACAAATATTGCCCATAACAGAGAGAAAGGTGAAAGAGGACTGGGGCCACACACATACTCCATACAACAAAACACTTGAAGCTGATGGCAGACAGGGTGGCAAAGTCTCCTACAGTATCTGTAAACAGACTCACTGGGTTCTGAGAGAAGAGAGAGCTCTAACAAAGGTTTGGGATGGTGTGTGTTTGTGGATCAGGGTCTATCCCAAGGGTAGCTGTTTAGGCAGAATATTTTGGATTAAGGCAAGGGTATGTTGTTGTAGAATGTGTAGATCATCACCAATATGATTTGCCTGGCACAGCCCAGTAATGTCATATAAAGCAACACCTGCTCTCAAAAGTACTACTAAAGTATTTGCTTTCTGAGCTCACAAAAGTCAGAATTCAAAGCAGGGTTAATGAATAACACTTAAGCTCCATTCTAAAACCTAGTAAGATGCTTCTAGACAGCATTGTAATGTGTGGTCTGATGAGGTCTAATGTGGTCTGATGTGGTCTCTAGGGGTCTAAATAAGTCTAATGGGATCTGATGTGGTCCCTAGCAGGTCTGATAAGATTTAAAGAGGTCTGATGTGGTATTATTTGGTCTAATGTGATCTCTAGAGGATGTGATGAGGTCTAATGGGGTCTGATGTGGCCTCTAGGGGGTCTAATAAATTCTAATGAGGTCTTATGTGGTCTCGGGGTCTGATGAGGTCTGATTTGGTCTCTAGGGGGTCTGATGAAGTCTAATATGGTAGCTAGCTTGCTGTTTGTCTTACTGTAATGGCTGTATAACCATCAAACTTCAAATTTTTAAAACTACTGTAGTTTAAACTTTCAGACAAGGGCTTTGGCAAACCAACATCACAAACTTTACCTGTCTAGTTAAAACTGGTGTCTTTCACCCAGTTTCTGTGTGTTATATTTTTTTGTGCTTGAATATTGCAGCATTAGCAACACGTGTTAATGCCAAACTATATTTATATTATATTATATGACCTTAAACAAGCCTAATCTGATTTGTTGGTTTTAGCTGGTCGGCCAGCTAGACAATCTTAAACCAGCAACCCATCGTTGGCTGGTTTAAGCTGTATTTTTTTCAGCATTGTTGAGTATAGAGTCTCCAGTGCACTTCCTGTGTGGAGCACTATTTGTGTGGTGTGCATAGCTGATCGTTAACAGAGTTGCTGCCTGTGTAAGGCATTTCAAATCAGTCACTTGATGAGTCATTTCGCATAGGATGCTCCCTTATGTAATAATAATAATAATAATAATATGTTTATTTTATATAGTGTTTTTCTTCAAACACAAGGTCGCTTTACAAGAAACAATATGTAGACAGTAGAAAGTGAAGCAACTCATTAGGTTTATTAACAGAAAGATAACAGATCCACTGTGATACATCTGAACTGATGTCAGATTTTCTACTTATGCTTCCATTGTTTCCTAAATTGCATCATGGTTTTAGAGAGGCAGGCAGAAAATAAAAGTAAAGAGAGAAAGAGGCATCATCTTGTCTCCATGTGCAGGCTTTGAAAGACCTCCCAGGAAACATTCTACCAGCACATTCAAGACCAAGATAATGTTCAAGACAAGATTAATGGATTCATGCTTCATCAAGTTCATACATGTATATCTGCCAGCCTCACTGTGTGATTAATGAATACAAAGACATAATTCACTGTTATTTCGATGGGCTAATTTTTTTGTCTGTGTCAGTAGACTGGACTGGACACATAACCTGTTAAATCTCTAATATGTCAGAAAAAAGTCCCATGCATATGGATTACCAGCATTTTAAGTAACCAAGCATGCTTTCCTTCATGGCCCACTTTGACTCGAACATTTTTTTTTATACGTTTTTGACTCCTGAATGGATTTATTGACGTGCCGCACAGGCCGCAGTGGAAATACTTTGAAACCTGGACAGCCTCCACAGCTTTAGATGAACATCATAAGTGTCACAGGAAGAGCTTCAAACAGAGCTTGACAGCATGCTGCATGGATAAGTGATTATAATGGGGGAAGTGACATGATTATTAAAGGCAAGAAAGGCAAAGAGAAAGAGAGAGAGAGCGAAAGAGGGCAGGGGGTGGTGTGTAAGAGAAGTATGTACAGGAGTAACACTGAAGACTGTTTGGATGCATAATCCAGGCATGACAGCCAGTAAAATAACTGCTGTTGTCAAAGGACATGTGTACACAACATCCAGACAGTCCAACCCCTTGTGAGATCAAAAGGCCATGCCACACATGTTTCTGTCAGAAGGCCCAGGGATTATTTCAGCTGTAAATCACCTGACCGCTGTTACAAATCTGTTCTACAGAGCCTATGACCACATATTAAAAATGGTCAATACAAATGGAATAAAATGTTGAACGTCACTAATTATAGTTCCAGTAGCTTAACTGGTAGAACATGGTGTTACTAACTCCGAGGTTGTGGGTTTGATTCCCAGGGAACATGCTGATAAAATATATATCTTGGATGCATTGTAAGTTACTTTGGATAAAAGTGTCTGTCTTTTGGCAGAATAAATGTAAAAATAAATTCATCAGAACTCTTTCTTTTAGTGTGTTATGTGCATAATCATTAAAAAAAAATACATTATGCTTCTAGATATTTTGATACAATCTCTTCTATGAAAAAGTTCAAGTAGAGATAGCACCAGCAGCCAATCAGAGGGCAGCTTATGCCAGGTCATCTAGAGTTTGATCTTCCACTGTCATGTGATGTAGATAGCAGCTTTATCGTCTCTCTTGGTGAATCTCCAAAAAAGGGGAGGAGAGCTGTGTGTTGACTGGGTTTCCATCCAAAATGTTTCGCATTTAAGCGCATTTCCAAACATTCTACTTAAGAAAATAGGAATTGTTGCAAGTTTCCATCCACTACGTAATGTGCATTATTATGTGGGGGCTGCCTCATCATGATGGAGCAGCTGAATGACATCTCCCTGCTTTGGGGACAGTTTTATTTGCAAGATTGAAGCAAGTATCTCATTTTATTAAATGCATCCATGAGACACCACAGAATAAGTGTAATATCTGATATAATGTGGGCTGAAATAGCTGCGATACCCACACACCGCCAGTCTCCGCATGCCTGGGAGCACCAGCTCTCAAAACTGTTCTGGCGGATTGTGAGGACCCGCTTTATCAACCAGCTGTGGGTTAAACACTTCCGAATGACAAGTGCTATGTTCAAAGAATTGTGTGCCATGGTTGGACATTTTGGTGGGCTAGTCACATCAAGCTGTCGCACACTCATAACACATGCACGATTGGTCAAAACACGTCATCGTTTTGCGAATAAACCATTTCCATCACCTTAATGTGCATTTTAACTAATGCAAAACTCTAGAAAATCCACCTCCTCCTAGTGCATTACATTTTAAGCGAATTTAGAAAGTTTATTCGCATATCAAGCGTTTCCATTCAGGATTTCTTATGTGCAATTTCAAAATGTGCATAAAAATCTTTGGATGGAAACAAACCTATTGATAGAGACAGACCAAACACTGCAGTGCCTGGTCTTAGGTATGAAATGGGACTCTTATCAGTGAGATAATGCCCGAGATTGATACCTGATGCTGTTTGCACAGGGCCATCTACTCTAACACAAACAGAGGAGATGGGAGGATGACTAGGCGAACAGGTCAACTTACACCTACACTCCTTTTTAGTTTCTCTGCAACACTCAGGCAAAATGAACACAGAGCTCTGGTTCTGTCACCAGCTGTCTCTCTACTGTGCGTAATCAGATCTTGAGGCCGACTTTGTACCATGACCAAATGCTGCCTCTGGAGCCAAACTAACTCAATAATAACTCAATAAGTCTGACGTCATGTGAGCGATTCTTCCACACTGCCATTACACTGATTTGCTCTGCAGGGGCTGTATTCACAGAAATTCTCTTCTTATGATAAATAACATTAGGTAAGAAATAATGAATAAAATATTTTTAACCCACCTGTTATGTTCGGGTAATTTTTTACTAATTTAAGAGTTAAAAACTGTGAAAAACTAATCTTAATTTTGAATTTGGTCAAAATGCTTTTGGATTTTCTACCACAATGAATAAATAAACAAATAGAAAATGTACTACATTTATAAAACATTTTTTATATTTGTGCAATGTCAGGGTGTTTTGGGTGATTACTAGGGCATTGCTAGGTAGTTGCTTGGGTATTACTAAATGGTTGCAAGATGGTTGCTTTCTGGCCCAAGTCAGAAGAGACCATCCCTAAGTCTCTACACTTTAAAAAAAGATGGTTCTTTAAAGGTTCTTTACTGACATTAATAGTTATATTTATAACCATTCCTACCTGAAGAACCCTTTGTGCTGAAATGGTTCTTTGTGTTGGACATTAGGGTATTATTCCTGCCCTTTTGGTTTTTGAATATGTAACTGTTAATGAATATTTTCAAATCCACCGCATGATTGGTTTACTCAAAGCACTGGAGTCCTGGCAGCTCAACTGACCAATTTCATACTGTCAACAATCTCCACAGGTAAACTTGATTTTTTTTTTCAATATGTTGCTAAAACATTTTAACCATTAGTAGTTTAGCAGGAAAGTGATCAGGGACTACAAATCCCATTAGGTCATTTAAATGGGAGTGAGGGTTGCTTATTCTCTTTCGTTTCACTCGCTAGTGAATTCACTTGAGAATTTAAAGTTCACAGTTTATCTAAAGTGGGCTGTTTGGGAGCACACATTTTATCAAGAGGTTGACCAAATTTGAAGTCATGATTGGTAGCACATTTGTAATGCTTTTGGTTACCGCTATGGCTGTATAACTTTTTTGTGTTGGGGGATCGCATTTTCTCAGCTCATTAAAATCCATGACGGATAAGTTAGAAAATAGTACTTAAGAAGAATTTTATTCTTATGAATGTTTCCTGAATCTGGCAAACTGGTGTTTGAGGACCATCACAATGTCTTGTGTCCCTTTTCATGTTATGAAGAGGACCCACAGCAGCTGCCCATCATCCAATGACCCATTAATTACAGTGACAGTAATGCTGCCATGTCTCACTCTGTATTCTTAAAATCGTGATGACATCCATCTTACCTAATTAAGCAAACTGGATGGAGAGGGCTGATGCCAAGGATCTCAGGTGAACCCATGACATTTCAAATACTAGCCGGGGCATTTGGTGTGCGAGAATCTCTAGCCTCATCAACCCTGCCCAACCCTCAACTTGACAGGGATATTTTGAGAGCTAGAGATGAGATACAAGTAGCCTCAATGCATAGCGTTCTTGTTTGATATTAGCCTGCCAAGGTCCCAGGGGTGTAAAGTAATTGAGTAAAACTACTGAAGTATTATACTTAAGTATTATTTCTCGGGATTTTTAATTTACTCAAGTGCAATTTAAACAGAATATTTGTACTTTTGCTTAATTACATTTCCAAAGAATAAATAGTAATTTGTACTCCTTACAATTTTATTTAGCTTGTAAAGTACTCACTACATTTTTTCTTTCATCTTACTGTACTGAAAATGCCTTTTTACTGCATTTGACAAACAACAAACAACAGATGAGAGACCAGAGGTCAGTCATTTCAAATGGAGTGTCAAATGGCTGTGTGGAGTTCCGACCCCATGGAATTTCGGATCTGATTTGAGCTTCAGATACATTGAAATATTTGTGTGACTAGACCATATGTGACCGCCTGACTGAGTGTGATGTATTCATTCAAAACTATGAACACAAAGTGAGAAACACTGATGGTTACTCCTGCTTCTTCTACAGATTGGACAGTTTTTAAGACAAAAATTATCACTCACATTGCAAATATATATATATATATAATTTATTTCTACACTTGCATATTTAAATCATATCCATGAATTTCTACTCCCTATTTGCTGAATTATTATTGTTGATGTTGTTGTTAGGCAACTATTAATTATACTATAAAACCAGCAATGAAAATGATGATAATAATGATAATAAAAATAATGGAATCTGAGTAAATATTAATTACGAATTTTATTATCTGCTCAACAGCAAGGTTTGGTAGCAAACCTCAGAAAATAATTCACAAAATTGAATTTTTAAAAAATCTTTCTCCATGTCTCAAGAGGCTGGGTGCTCTGACATTGTGATTCGTGAGTGCCCTCTCCCATGTAACGAACACTGCATGACTGTGGCAACATTTTTGGAAAATAAAATGATGTGGTTCATTACACGTCTCAGGGCAGTTCCAGAACACGTCTCAGAAATGTCCACTGTGTGGTGCTAAAAGTGAGTGAAATGTTCTCCCGAACAGATGAGGTTTTTAAGGTTAATGCTCTATCGAGATTTAAATCAACAAAACCGACCTCCCTACCCTAAACCTTGACCTTAAACCTAACCGATAGTGTCATAAAGAGCAAATGTGAGATGAAAAACAATTTCTGAAGCAACCACGTCATTTTGTGGTGCTTCTATGACACTTTCGGCTCACGTGTCGACTCGCGTGCTCTTCAGGATTCGTACCTCGGTCCTTTTTATCGCATATGCAACACTCTAGTTGAGGTACCGTACAATTTGATCACACTTAACAAGCTTGTAAATGTAGTTGGTTATGTAATGCAAATGTTAAAATGAGTCATGTGCTATAGTAAAAGTGTTTATATGTCATAAGATAGCATTGTATGAGGAACAGAGCGAAAAGTTAGTGTTTATGAACTGATAATATGCCGTTTTACTCGTGATTTGAGTGAAAGGGGATAAAAGTCATTGTTGTTTTAGCGCCAAGTGTTCATTCCACCAGGAAATTGCAGTGTTACATACAACAGGCCACATAAAAATCATTTTGTAAAAATGTAGTTATTGTAACATGATTCTTTGACCAGGTTGTGAAAGCCACTGGGGGAGAAATATGACAGTCGCCAGAGACAGTAAAAAGGCAACTTAACAAACCAATCGAATTTAACAACATCCTCCCTCACACAACCCCTCTCTCCTCTCGTGATTTCATACATACAAAAATTATAAATGGCTGAAGAATTAAAAAATTAATAATGAAACTTCTTTACAATGCACAAAATGTTGTTCGCGCCACAACACTACAGGTTTTGAAGACCTTTTTGTGTTTTTATGACACTTTACAAAACATCATTAAGTGTACAAATGTGGGCTTTCTAACTTAAATTATTTTATAAAATATTGTCTACAAAAAAGATGTTATGTAAGTGGAATATTGAATTAGATTCCTACTGTAGATTTTGTTCAAGAAAAGCATTTGCTTCAGGTAGGTTCAGAATCTTGCAGCCACTGCAGCCCGGAGGTCTGCCGTCTTTCTCCAACAGCTCGGTACCTTAATGGCTCCCTTCCATTGTGCACACTTATGGAGGGCAGCGCTGGGCATTTAACAGCAGCAGGGAAAAGAGACGATTAACTTCTGATATGCTTCACATCCGTTTCTTTTGAGCGGGCTTCATAGAGCACAGACTATTCATACCTCTATAAATAACCATCCAATGACAGGCTGTCTTACATCTCCTTTGTGTGGCATGTAGGAGAGTGTATGTCTAAAAAAAAAAAAAGTTAATTGGTTGCTCCCACGTGTTAACTGTCCAATAGCATTTTTAAACTCGACTGTCAAATGGATAAAGAAAAGCCATTGGCAAATGGATAAAGAAAAGCAACTGGCAAATGAATGAAGAAAAGCAATTCCCAAATGGTTTTTAAAATGCAATTTAAAAAGTGTTTAAAAATGACTTATTTTATTGTTACATTTAACTGCATTTTAAACATGAATTAAATACATTATTTATTAATGCACAATATTATTGTTAAATATAATTACATTTTAAATGTGAGTTAAATAAACACATTTAAATGTATTTATTTATTTGTCCATTTATAAATTAGTTTATTTATCCATGTTTTTATTTTCAAATAAATAGATTGATAATTTATTTCTTCATTCTTTTTTAATTGGCACTTCGTGGCTTCCACAGAGGGTTACTTCTGCATCCCAAAACCGGAAATGTGAAAAAAGTCCATTGTTGATGCTTTGAATCTATATATTGAAAATACATATGGAAGAAACCTTGTTTTACATGGTCTTATTAAAATATGATGGATTTTCAAAGAACTGTCATGTTGTAAGCAGTTGTAATTAAAGGAATTCTGGATACTACTCTGTTCCCACCCAGAGTGTCACCCAGCATGGCTGCTCCCAGTTGGGATATAATGTGGCCTGCCTTTTGTAAAGTGGGGTGGAGGGCCAAAAACATCATGGTTACTTTTGTAACCTCCGTTCCCTGATGGAGGGAACGAGACTTTGTGTCGATGTAGTGACAATAGGGGTCACTCTTTGGAGCCCCAAACACCTCTGCTTTTTTGAAAAAAGGCCAATGAGAATTGGCAAATTTACATGCCACTTCCCCGGAAATTCAGACATATGGGTATAAAAGGAGCTGGTATGCAACCACTCATTCAGCTTTTGTGCTGAGGAGCCGTGACCAGGTCCCTGCCATTTCAGTGGGTAGTTCAGCGTTGTGGCAAGTGGGACACAATGTCTCATTCCCTCCATCAGGGAACGGAGGTTACGAAAGTAACCATGACGTTCCCTATCTGTCACTCACTCGACGTTGTGTCGATGTTGTGATACTAGGGGTCCCTATACAAAACGCCACAACTATCTGAACTGTGTTACTTGAACTGGCGATGTGTGATGGGCAGACCGCTGTGTGCCTCGTAGCCAGTGCACCAGGCCGTCACGTAACCTCCCCCAACACTCTTATGAGCGTCGAACGGTCCATCAGGAACAAGTCGACTGCCCAACTATAGGGACAGGCTAGCCCAGGGCCTCTTTCCTTCTCTTTTCTCCCCAAAAAGAGTGGAATTTGTTAACTGACTGGGAGCCATAAGTGTCTGTGTCAGAGGGTGTCCCATGCATCGGAAGTATGTCATGTGGAGAGGTCCCATGGTAGGTCCTACCCGAAGGGGGAGGAGTTTCTACAGAGCATGGCGACCAAGGAAGATGCAGGGAAACGATTTTGCGGAAGATATCACATGGGGTCGCCTTCGGGGAACCAGCACATGTGGAGCACCTACCTCAGTACAGGGGCTCATTAGCACACGTACTGGGCCAGTCAGCGAGTTTCTCCGCAAACTCAACTGCCAGAGGGCTAAAGAGGAAAGTCATCCAGGGATCACAGTCTGTGAACACGACTGGGAGTCAAGAGCGCACGTCTTCACCTCAAGGGAGGGGAAAGGCGCTATGTGCAAGTGGTACACCCGGCCAGCTGTCCCGGAACTTACCTGCTCGTACCTGCCAATACAAAGGCGGGCGAGTTGTGACATGCAACGGGAGCGTAGACTGCCTTGACGGTTGATGTACACTACCGTTGCTGTGTTGTCTGTCCGGACCAACACGTGCTTGCCCTGGATCAACGGCTGGAATCTCCGCAGGGCGAGCAGTACTGCCAACAACTCTAGGCAGTTGATGTGCCAATGCAGCCTCGGGCCAGTCCAGGAGCCGTCGGCTGTGTGCCCATTGTATCCGGCGCCCCAGCCCATCTTGGAGGCATCTGTTGTAACCACGACATACCTGGAGACCTGCTCAAGGGGAACCCCTGCCCGTAGAAATGCAAGGTCGGTCCAAGGGCTGAAGAGGCCACGACAGATCGGCGTGATGGTCACGCAATGTGTCCCGCGGTGCCATACCAATCTCGGGACTCGAGTCTGAAGCCAGTGCTGAAGCGGTCTCATATGCATCAACCCAAGTGGTGTGGCCACCGCTGAGGATAACATATGCCCCAGGAGCCTCTGAAAAAGTTTCAGTGGAACCGCTGTCCTCCGTCTGAATGCCTTCAGACAGTTCAGCACTGACTGCACGCTCTCATTCGTGAGGCGTGCTGTCATCGAGACTGAGTCCAACTCCAAACCGAGAAAAGAGATGCTCTGAACCGGGGAGAGCTTGCTCTTTTCCCAGTTGACCCGAAGCCCAGTCAACTGTGTGCGCACAGCAACTCCCGAGAGTGAACTAGAATTAGCCAGTCATCGAGATAGTTGAGGATGCGGACGTCCACTTCCCTTAGCGGGGCAAGGGCTGCCTCTGTGACCTTCGTGAAGACGCGAGGGGACAAGGACAGGCCGAAGGGGAGAACCTTGTACTGGTACGCCTGGCCATCGAAGACAAACCGCAGGAAGGGTCTGTGTTGATGTAAAACATGTGGCAGTACGCGTCCTTCAGGTCTACCGCCGCGAACCAATCTTGATGCCGGATGCTCATTAGAGTGCGTTTTTGCATCAGCATCTTGGACGGGAGTCTGTGCAAAGCCCGGTTCAGTACTCGCAGGTCCAGGATTGGTCACAACCCACCGCCTTTCTTCGGTACGATGAAGTAAGGGCTGTAGAACCCTTTCTTCACCTCGGCTGGAGGGACAGGCTCTATCGCGCCCTTGCGTAGAGTAGCAATTTCCGCACACAAGGTAGCAGCGTTTTCGCCCTTCACCAAGGTGAAGCGGATGCCGCTGAACCTGGGCAGGCGCCTGGCGAACTGAATCGTGCAGCCGATGGTCCGGGTCAGCCATCGCGATGGGTTGGAAAGCGCGAGCCATGCGCCCAAACTCCAGGCGAGGGAGACCAAGGGAATGATCATGTTGGACATAACGGCGGGTGGGGCCTCGTGGCGGGGTGCACAGGGGCGGGGGGTCTGCCGCTGGAGCGCCATACCTGCCAAAATGGGACAGTGGTTGTAACGACGGCCATGCGCACCGGATATGTGACCCAGGAGACAAGGGAACCATTCTTTTGTCAGGCTTTTGGTTTGCGGCGGTAGACCTGAAGGATGCGTACTGCCACGACAAAAGATTCTCCTCCCTGCCTTCCACCGGGGGATGGAGTGGTCTGTCGACCAGCCCCAGAGAAGTGGGTCTCCTCACCCCTGGGTCACCCGTCTCGGGGGCGCTTCGAAGCCTTCCTCGGGTTCTTAGCGGCCGGCCGCGAGACAGGTGGCGTCTGCTTCCTGTGGAGGGTTCCATGCCGGAGCTGGCACACAAGTGCACCGCGATCACCTTATCCACCTGGGGGATCACCGAATATCCCCTGGCCGCTCCACCATCGAGGGTAGTGAGAGTGGGGGAGCTGAAAGACCGGTACCAGGCAGTAAAAGGTGCCTCCCACGATCTTGTCAGTTCCTCATGCACTTCCGGGAAAAAAGGAACGGGGGCGGGGCGTGGCCGTGGGCGGCACCCCAAGCCCAGGAACCAATCGTCGAGCTGCGAGGGTTCAGGGGAGAGTGGAGGGTTCCACTCTAGCCTGACACTCGCGGCCGCCCGGGATAACTTATCATCTTCCCGAGCTCCGAATGAGAAGCCGAACTCGTGCTGAGACGAGCCGGCGGTCTCGTGTGAGAGCCCGATTAGGGCAAGCGTGCGTGCTGGGGAATGGGAGGTCCGTGGGGGGATACCCGGTGGAGATGGTCCCATTGATGTCCCCAAATCGCCCCCAGTGCTAACCTATGCGGCCTCAAACCCGTAGGTAGAAGGACCGGTGCGGGTCTTACGAAAGCAAGCCGCGACCGCAACATTGCCATGGTCATGTTCTCGCAATGAGGACATGACTCATCCACAAGGCCGTCAGAAGCAGAGACATAACAACCGCAACCAGGAATAACACACAAACGGAAAGGCATCTTTAAAAAGATGTTCCGTGTGTGCCAATCTTTTTGTGAATGAAAATATACTCTTTTAGAATATACTCTCTTATTTTCGCTCTGCCGAAGTGCCCAGGGGTGTTCTCTGCACTCCATGGGTGCAGAGGGGGAGAAGCCGCTGAAATGTGCCGTAAATCCAGCAGTTTTTGGAGGGAATTGAATTCAGTGCACTGAATACAACCACTTGGCTCTGAAGAGAAAATCTGAATGAGTGGTTGCATACCAGCTCGTTTTATACCCGTATGTCCGGGGGAGTGGCATGCAAATTCCACTCGCCAATTCTCATTGGCCTTTTTTCAAAAGGTGTTTGGGGCTCCCAAGAGTGACCCCTAGTGTCACTACATCGACACAACATCGAGTGAGTGACAGATAGGGAACTTCCCATCAGCATCAGCTGCATGTGTTTGTGAGGAGTATCTTGCTCACACTGGCTGAAATTATGATGACTCAGACTGCCTTTTTGCTTTGTTGTTCAGTATTTTAGGCCCCCCAGTGTGATGTTGCCATCTAACAACCTGAGAAACCCAGTGTAGGGCAACATCTCCTATTTCGTCAATGTAGGACAGCATTCCCTTTTAGTTTACTTCTCAAATGGACCACCAGCAATTTAGACCACAGCGAAGGGCATAGCAGTGTGCCAAACCAGGCCTAGTAAATAGACCCACAGCTCTGCAGGTTTTTGAGGGTGATGTTGAGTAACCTGTGCTCCAGCACCGTAATGAGCACCTGCTTATTAAGCTTAGCCTTTGTGTCAAAATCCAGGCCAACAGCCATCACACGCAAGGTCTCTAATCCTGCTTTGGCTTTCTCTTCTTTTTCTCTATTTCTCTCTCTCCTTTCTTTCTTTTTCGTGAGTGTTTACATATTGAGTTATGCCTTGCAGCATGAGCTACTGCTGTTGCAATGACACTGACAGAATTGTGTGCCAGAGCATACACAGCTGTTTGCAAAAGACAAGATGGCACACAACGTATTTGTGAAGCTGATGTCATTAATAACAATTGACCCTGCATTACACTAAGAACAGAAAAAGTCCATCAATGTCTTCCTCACTTTTTTGTTTGCTTTCTTGCTGATATAAAAGCTAGGGGGTTAGGCCTCTTTTACGCCACAGTACTCACCAGGATCACGGTTTACGTTCCTGCTCTTTGTGCCCTTCCTGCCCTTAGTCTTTGACCTACTGCAATGACCCAATGAAAAGTGGACTCCAGTCACCAATAAGGGGTGAGAGACCATAAGGACAAAAAGCTAGGAAAAGAGGTGCTTCCATCCAGCCACAGGTTCTAAATTCCTGGAATGCTCAGAGGAAATGTGTCAATTACACAAATGAACAAAATTGGATACTGGATTCACTTTGAAGACACTGTGACAGTGAAGTGCATCTCTCACAGCTGACATTGAGAGGTTAATGCTGGTTACGTTGGACACCTGTAATCCTGCCGTGAAACACTAGATAATCCCTCTTTTAAATGGGGGATAAAGAAACTCCCACGAAGCCTCCTCTGCTGAGACAGGGAACCTCCCATACAGTGCAAATTGCACATGACGAATGCAGGGCCTGGTCTTGCTTGAAGACACTGCTCCGACAAGCTCAGAACACCGGGATGAGGAAAACAAAGATGGGATGGCAGCTCTCAATCTCTCATTCAGTGCAAGTTGCCTTCTCACACCTGTGCAAACACTACAGCTTGGTAGGTCACAGGTATCACACATAGATTCACAGGGGATGAAACATCGTTGAACTCCCAGAGCCATTCAACCGCTGAAACATTTTAACAAAGCCCTGATTATAAAAGATTTTTTCAAAGGCTTGGCACTCTTCCTTTATGTTTTAATACCTCCTCCATAAATACCAACACTCAAAGAGCCGCGACAACGCGATACAGTGCCGGCAAATGCAGCTCATTAACTGCTTTGTTTACGTAAACTCAATTTTCACCCACAAAACCGACGTCGTTTGTGATGTGAGTGCACATATAACATAGATCAAAAACTACAAAGACTAGCTCTCAGACCTTCAAAAGAAGAATAATGGGGACATGGGTCTGGTTTTCATCTGAGATTAAAAAATATGGGGGAAAATACAGCATTAGTTTTGCCAGATTGGGTTTATGCTGTTCTGACATCAGTGTTTTAATGTGTGTGTGTGTGTGTGTGTGTGTGTGTGTGTGTGTCTGTGTGTGTTCTTGAAATTGCCACTCACTGCAGGACCTGATATTATTAACATCATGTTCAAATTTAACAAATGCACTATTTCCCTCTGAAATGTGCTGGTTAACTTGCTCAGCATTTACAATGCCAAGGAACACATGCACATCTACAGTGCTCACTCACACGCTCCTTTTTTTCTAAAAAGAAATGAGTGGAACCACGCAATTGCCACACTGTAAGTACACTGCAAAATGCTCACTTCCAGTGGCAAGAGAGACTCCTGCAAGACAGCAGGATGTTAATAGTGAAATCACCTCTATCAACATCATAATTGTCTCCAAAACAGAGCCAAATTACAAACACATGTACACATGCTGCATGCACACACATAACATGAATTTACTCACAAAATCATCATTCTGTGAGCCTCATACTGACTTTTCCAGCCAGATTTCTTCCTGGGTCAAAAATAGTCTTCGGTAATGACTGACATATACGGTCATCTAAATGCTCAAAGTTGGTTTATTGCATAAGTACATTTAATTAATATATAACATAATTACTTAATTGAATTTCATGTTTACATTGGATTTTAGTTATTTTTCACGTATAAGAATATAGAATCTATTGAATTCAACACATTTTGTTTTAATTTAAGGTGCTAAGTGAAATCATACTAAACTTAATTTAATTAACACCTTATTTCTTTAATAGATGTTTTAGAAAGTCTAGCTTTACTGACCTAACCTCAGAAATAAGGAGCCATTCATGGTCTTACCTATGCTTATATGGCATTGCACTTTAAATATTAGGGCAAGTACATAAAGGGGTTTAAAGCCCCACAACGTTTTCCTCCTGTGTAATATGTGTTTGATATTTGGAAATAAACTGGCCTTGTTTGCCTTTAGATATTCCTAAAGATTACTTAAATAATTAGGAGTCTGATGAAAGGAAAACAATATCTGTTATAAAGTAGGAAACAAATATTATAACTAGTCTTGCTGAATTTATTGTTTGGTAGCCTAAACACATTTAAAAACTTTACCTACAACTGCCACAGTTGTAATAAAAAGTTATAATACAGTGCATCCGGAAAGTATTCACAGCGCTTCACTTTTTCCACATTTTGTTATGTTACAGCCTTATTCCAAAATAGATTAAATTCAAATTTTCCTCAAAATTCTACAAACAATACCCCATAATGACAACATGAAAGAAGTTTGTTTGAAATCATTTAAAAAAAATAAAAAACAGAAGAAAAAAAAATAACATGTACATAAGTATTCACAGCCTTTGCCATGACACTCAAAATTGAGCTCAGGTGCATCCTGTTTCCACTGATCATCCTTGAGATGTTTCTACAGCTTGATTGGAGTCCATCTGTGGTAAATTCAGTTGATTGGACATGATTTGGAAAGGCACACACCTGTCTATATAAGGTCCCACAGTTAACAGTGCTTGTCAGAGCACAAACCAAGCCATGAAGTCCAAGGAATTGTCTGTAGACCTCCGAGACAGGATTGTACCAAAGCACAGATCTGCGGAAGGGTACAGAAACATTTCTGCAGCATTGAAGGTCCCAATGAGTACAGTGGCCTCCATCATCCGTAAATAGAAGAAGTTTGGAACCACAAGGACTCTTCCTAGAGCTGGCCGCCCGGCCAAACTGAGCGATCGGGGGAGAAGGGCCTTAGTCAGGGAGGTGACCAAGAACCCGATGGTCACTCTGACAGAGCTCCAGCGTTTCTCTGTGGAGAGAGGAGAACCTTCCAGAAGAACAACCATCTCTACAGCACTCCACCAATCAGGCCTGTATGGTAGAGTGGCCAGACAGAAGCCACTCCTCAGTAAATGGCACATGACAGCCTGCCTGGAGTTTGCCAAAAGGCACCTGAAGGACTCTCAGACCATGAGAAACAAAATTCTCTGGTCTGATGAAACAAAGATTGAACTCTTTGGCCTGAATGGCAAGCGTCATGTCTGGAGGAAACCAGGCACCGCTCATCACCTGGCCAATACCATCCCTACAGTGAAGCATGGTGGTGGCAGCATCATGCTGTGGGGATGTTTTTCAGCGGCAAGGACTGGGAGACTAGTCAGGATCGAGGGAAAGATGAATGCAGCAATGTACAGAGACATCCTTGATGAAAACCTGCTCCAGAGCACTCTGGACCTCAGACTGGGGCGAAGGTTCATCTTCCAACAGGACAATGACCCTAAGCACACAGCCAAGATAACAAAGGAGTGGCTACGGGACAACTCTGTGAATATCCTTGAGTGGCCCATCCAGAGCCCAGACTTGAACCCGACTGAACATCTCTGGAGTCCTGGGAGGGGTGGAGGTATGTTATCTGGGCTTCCACTTGTGCCATGGGCAGGCACGGCCCCAAATTGATAAAACTGCAGTGATTGCAGCATACCCGAGACAAAAAAGGAGGTAAGACAGTTCCTGGGGCTGGCTGGCTACTATTGTAGGTTTGTACCTAATTATTCAGCTCTCACCAGCTCGCTGACTGATCTTACTAAAAAGGCAGCACCAGATCTGGTCCAGTGGACGTAGCAGTGTCAACAGGCATTTATGCAGGTGAAAGCTGTACTTTGTGGTGGGCCGCATTTACATACACTTGACTTCTCTCTACCTTTTATGTTACAGACGGCGCTTCAGACAGGGAGCTGGGGGCAGTGCTCTCACAGTTGGTGGAGGGGGAGGAATGGCCAGTGGTGTACATTAGTCGGAAGCTCTTTTTGAGAGAGATTAAGTACAGTACTGTGGAGAATGAATGCTTGGCCATCAAGTGGGCCATCCTCATCTCCGTTACTACCTGTTGGGGCGGGCCTTCACCCTCTGTTCAGATCATGTCCCACTCCAGTGGCTCCACCGCATGAAGGACACTAACACGCGGATCAATTGTTGGTATCTGGCGTTGCAGCCTTTTAAGTTTGAGGTGGTCCACAGGCCGGGGTTGCAGAAGGCTGTCGCGGATTTCCTCTAGAGCGATAAGAGGAGCACATGCCAGAGTCCGGAGAGAGAGAGAGTGATGCACGGAGTGTGATGCGTTAGAGTGTTTACCCATACATTAGAGTGTTTATTTTGTGAATAGTGTTTGAAGATACCTGAACCACGCTTCCTCATTCCCATACTGACCAGTCCTGTTACAATGAAATTGCTAATTTTTTTTTCAAAATACTATAGTTACTGTTACTGCTGTAAAATCTTTATCAATTATAGTAAGGGCGATGATGTGTGTTCGAAACACCTTTATTTTGGCACATTTCAAAATTATCCAGCAGAGTGGATACCTGCCGCAAATGGTTCTAAGACAGCTGGCGCGATCCGCGCCACATTCGCAAGAAAACAAAGTTCCGCTGCACGAACGCACGTCTCAGATGAGAAGCATTTTTAGAGCATATAAAGCGGCAAACACAAGATGAATATAATACATTTTGTTTCAGTGGCCCGAAATGTCAGAAATTTTCAACATTTACAATGCAGGTTCATTTGTACAGTTTTTAACTTATACAGTCTGCAGCTCTTACAGCAACAGGCAGACAATAACTCTGTCTCCTGTGCACGCAGACAGACAGGCAGATAAGAACATATCCGGTTACAGCTGTTTGTATCCTTAGGCATTTTACACTCTGTGCCAGGTACATAATTTCTCTAACACAGGATATATTACATGCAAAACTCAATACTTAGTATAACAGCTTATTGAATATATATTAGCCACAAACATGAAGACAAACACATGCATACAAATTACAGTATATGAACAAATGTGCCTGTGCATTTCAATAATTTCACTGCAATGTATAGCATATGCGAGTAAAGTTATAGTAGTAAATCTTTTATAGAGAATCAACATGATGGACTGATTTTTAAACTTTTATTTACACTCTTATTAGTAGATAAATCACTATCAAATAAGCCAAAATATTTAATAAACAAACAAGAAATCTGCTTTCCACAAGCTTTTACAAAATATTCTACAGGTGCAGATTCAGTGCAGGCCTAGTACTCATTCATGGCTTAGTATATGAGACAGCCTATGCTGTTGCAGTGCTTCTTTCTTACTTGGCCAAAGCAGTCCAGGGACTGACGCCTGTATTACTGTTTACTTGCAGAGGCAGATCACAGACACAGCATGGCTCCAACAGAGCTGCTCCATTATCATTTGTTTGATAAGCAGGGCTTGCTTGCAGTGCTGCATTATCTGTCTAATAAACCCAGAGATCCTGACACCTGCTGAGAAGCCAGCTGAAGGGAGCGCTGCATAACTGAAGTCTGATTTCCCTTGTTCTTCTTATCAAAGATAGGCTATTTGTACTTTAAAATGAACAATAGATTACTGAAGTAAATGGAGCGTGAGGCCCAACATCTCCTGTTCACAATCCCAGAGTCTGGAATTGATTTATATATTTAAAAAGAGAAAGGCCTTGTTTTGATGTTCCTGTGGCTGCAAATAAAAAATATACCACATTTTACCATATCTTAACTCTTTAAAGAGCATGACCCAGGCCTTTGATACATTTGCCACTCTAAACAGTCACAACTGTTGGATACACATTTTCTTTCTGTCATCGAGCTCTATGACCAGTGGAATGCATAAATCACAGAGCTGTATTTATTAGCATGGCTACGGTTTGTTTCCCTTCAACTTCAAGTAAATGATCTGTTGTAGCAATCATTTGCCAGATCAGAACAAACGTCAAGAAAAACGTCCAAATTTCAAGCTGAGCTGCTCATAACGACCAGGCACATTGCCACAGGAACTGAGCATTTTCTTGGGAGAAAGCAGTCAGTTTCTTTCCACCAGCAGGAAAGTTATTGAGAAACAGGAAATATCTGACCACACGAGAGAAAGGAAGCAAGAACATTTCTCAAACCACTGTGTTCACACTTTGTCTGAGCTGGCTGCTGTGCTTGTGTATAACGGTTCCTGGTAAAAAGTCAGGTCAACCTGAAGTAGCCATACTCAATGAAACTTATGAGGCACTGAGATTTAAAAAAAAAAAAAAAAAAAAAAAAAAAACCTACACTAGTATACTAGTGTATTCCATTGTGCGCAGTATCTTAAATTGACCTCTAATATTGCACTCTTAAGTGCCATTGGAAGCACGTATAGTAACAGTCGTGCCTTAAGCTCAATATCATGTTCCTCTATGACATAACAGTCCACTTTAATTAGCAATGAACCCTCTTAAAGGAACCAAGGGTACTTGTGTCTGACAAACTGATTAGTCATTTTGGAACAAAATATATAAACCACAGTTTATGACTTATTAGTGCCTGAACTAGGAATGCCACTAATTTAACCCTTTAATGGGCCTGCAGAGAAATAAAATAATGATCAAAATATTAATGACTACAGTCTTGACCAACACAAAATAGGTATTATTTTAAACCTTAGAAGCTGTACTTTACAATGCATGTAGGCATTATGACCAAAACTGAACAAATGTTTTGAAATTTTCAAACAAATCAGAGGTGTTATGTTTTGATAATGTTTTAATAATTTTGCACTGCACATTTTATTGTACATCAAACTTATCAAACAGCCATGTGTCATATGTTGTTGGAAAGCTCTCAAAGAGTAGAATGCAACCATCCATTTGTTTTACTCACAAAAATTTAGTGAGTAATAGCTTAGTACATGTCTTTGACACACGTTACATGTGTTGCTTATATGCCGCATTTTTGCTTATAACTTATAAAAATGGAACATAAAATATCACATACCACATTACTTAGGAGGAGGTGATTATCTTTACAACAAGCCCACATACAATGTAATCTGATGCATAGATCATTAGATAATCCACACAAAGCACAATGTGGCTAAAAACATGTTAGCTTTCCTGGATCAGGAAATGATGTAGTGCATTTTCCAGCATCATGGAATGCTAAACCAAACGTATTAGGATTTAGATTGCTGCAACCAGAGGTGGAAGTCATCCAAACATGGGCAGAGAGGATCGTTCACTCTAATTACATATGGCCACCTGGAGATGGCGCCAAGTACATGACACAGACTCCATGGCTCAAATGACACAGAATGGAACTGAATGAGATCTCGTTACTCATTCCTGCATGCTCTGGAGAGAGAGCATATCTTTAGTCATTGTTGTGTAATTAGTTCTTATGTACAATTATTATGTTTTATTTGTTTGGAGAAGCTTTTGCACACCAGGATAAATTATTTTTGTAATTGTTTTGTCGTATCAACAAAAAATTTTACTCAGGTACAGGTGACATGATTGGGAATAAAAGTTTTTCAAGTTTTTTGAAGCCACCTTATTTGCACCCTGAGATATACAGGTGCATCTCAATAAATTAGAATGTCATGGAAAAGTTCATTTATTTCAGTACTTCAACTCAAATTGTGAAACTCGTGTATTAAATAAATTCAATGCACATAGACTGAAGTAGTTTAAGTCTTTGGTTCTTTTAATTGTGATGATTTTGGCTCACATTTAACAAAAACCCACCAATTCACTATCTCAAAAAATTAGAATATGGTGACATGCCAATCAGCTAATCAACTCAAAACACCTACAAAGGTTTCCTGAGCCTTCAAAATGGTCTCTCAGTTTGGTTCACTAGGCTACACAATCATGGGGAAGACTGCTGATCTGACAGTTGTCCAGAAGACAATCATTGACACCCTTCACAAGGAGGGTAAGCCACAAACATTCATTGCCAAAGAAGCTGGCTGTTCACAGAGTGCTGTATCCAAGCATGTTAACAGAAAGTTGAGTGGAAGGAAAAAGTGTGGAAGAAAAAGATGCACAACCAACCGAGAGAACCGCAGCCTTATGATTGTCAAGCAAAATCGATTCAAGAATTTGGGTGAACTTCACAAGGAATGGACTGAGGCTGGGGTCAAGGCATCAAGACACAGACATGTCAAGGAATTTGGCTACAGTTGTTGTATTCCTCTTGTTAAGCCACTCCTGAACCACAGACAACGTCAGAGGCGTCTTACCTGGGCTAAGGAGAAGAAGAACTGGACTGTTGCCCAGTGGTCCAAAGTCCTCTTTTCAGATGAGAGCAAGTTTTGTATTTCATTTGGAAACCAAGGTCCTAGAGTCTGGAGGAAGGGTGGAGAAGCTCATAGCCCAAGTTGCTTGAAGTCCAGTGTTAAGTTTCCACAGTCTGTGATGATTTGGGGTGCAATGTCATCTGCTGGTGTTGGTCCATTGTGTTTTTTGAAAACCAAAGTCACTGCACCTGTTTACCAAGAAATTTTGGAGCACTTCATGCTTCCTTCTGCTGACCAGCTTTTTAAAAATGCTGATTTCATTTTCCAGCAGGATTTGGCACCTGCCCACACTGCCAAAAGCACCAAAAGTTGGTTAAATGACCATGGTGTTGGTGTGCTTGACTGGCCAGCAAACTCACCAGACCTGAACCCCATAGAGAATCTATGGGGTATTGTCAAGAGGAAAATGAGAAACAAGAGACCAAAAAATGCAGATGAGCTGAAGGCCACTGTCAAAGAAACCTGGGCTTCCATACCACCTCAGCAGTGCCACAAACTGATCACCTCCATGCCACGCCAAATTGAGGCAGTAATTAAAGCAAAAGGAGCCCCTACCAAGTATTGAGTACATATACAGTAAATGAACATACTTTCCAGAAGGCCAACAATTCACTAAAAATGTTTTTTTTATTGGTCTTATGATGTATTCTAATTTTTTGAGATAGTGAATTGGTGGGTTTTTGTTAAATGTGAGCCAAAATCATCACAATTAAAAGAACCAAAGACTTAAACTACTTCAGTCTGTGTGCATTGAATTTATTTAATACACGAGTTTCACAATTTGAGTTGAATTACTGAAATAAATGAACTTTTCCACGACATTCTAATTTATTGAGATGCACCTGTATAAAGCCAAATCAGATTTGTTTTTATATTTTTTTCAGATTCATTTTTGGCTCTTTTTTTTTTGTGTGTGATTTTTCAGCAGTTAGGCTGAGAGTCTCAGAATGTATCATAATCTATATTATTAAATCATTTGAAAAGTTTTCATTAAAATTATTAAAATGATACCAAAAACTTTACCCTGCTTGTTTATTTATTTATTTATAAGCCTTTACTTTGGGTATGCCACTAGAACAGAAAATCTTTAAAAACACCCTCAGAGCTTAAAGGGTTAGCTCAACAAGTGAGGTATTTTTACCCTGCTAAAATAATTATCTTATGGAGTATTTTTGTATTATTTTCCAGTAAAAATGTCTAAACATTCTTTAAAAAAGATGCATTTACTTGAAAAGCAAAATAACATGAGATATTTTGTCTTGTTTTCAGAGAAATCAAAATCTGAGCAGACCATTTGCCAATGGGGTAACAAAAAAAAAAAAAAAAAAAACAACAACAAAAAAAAAAAACAACAACAAAAAACTTGATTCAAAGGGAAACATTATTATTTTCTTAACCCATTGGCAAATAGCCTAATTTTTTTCTTGTTTTCAGCATAAACCTCACCAAATTTTGTTAGATTTCTCTGAAAACAAGACTTAATATCATATGACATTTTGCATCTCCGGTATTTTATTTATTTATTTATTTTTCTTGCTTTAAGGATGTTTAGATATTTTTACCAGAAAATGAGGCAAAAAATACTAGTAAGAAATTTTTTTGCAGTGCAGTCTTCTTCCACAATGTTTGATTCAAACATCTGACTATCTCACATGCCATATACCTCACTCCTATTTCCTCATTCCCTGCTTATAACACAGATAGTGGGCAAAAACAAACTGGGCTCCAGCATTCCAAGAATGGCTGTGATAGGGTAAAGGAAAGAAGCAATCCAAGGACAACATAGATAGGTCCCCCCAAGTCAGGCTCATACAAACATTTAACACACAATGAGAGAGAAACAGAGTCAACGGATGGATCAGTATACAGGGAAGACAATGGATTGTTTACTTAAGCAGAGGTCAGGCTCTGAACTCTTGGTTAACCTGACAGTCTTATGGGCTCAATAACAGTAATCACCTCTAACAGAGTAAATACTAGAGCTCACTCTTCCTTATTTATTATGGCAGACCCAATAAAGCTGTTTCAGATAAAGGTAATACAAGGTAGAGACATCCCAGCATGACTTTCAATGCATTACATTTTAAGGAATTGTAATCAAGGATAATAGAAGCTGAATCTGCATGGTCATTACAGATGTTTTATTTCAAACACAATTGTTCATTTCCTGTGAGAGACAGTAAAATGTCCCTTGGGCTCACAGCAGGGTGAAGACACAAGTTGAGAAGTTCCACACCTTTCCACAGCAAAGCAACTCATCTCCTCAATATTTACAATCCACAGAAAAGTAGGTGTCGTTAGTTGCACTCTGATTTATGCAAACATCGTTTCAACCTGGCAGGGAACACTAAGTTATGTGCCTCTAAATTTTTGCTACAGGTCAAGGAACAGTGACCTGTTCATCAAACACACCACTGCGGATATAGATGTGAAACTTCAAAAGAGTTACTTTTTGTGTGCCCACAGTTAGTCTGCTGTGTCTGTAAACAGAGCACATGGCCGCTCCCAGATGTGCTTAAAGATGTCAATAAACAGATTGGGCAGAAAAAGGTCATTTTAATTTACCTTAATACCAGCTTGGTTCAAGTAGGCAAGAGAAATGCAAAACGAGCACTTTGTGTGTAGATGGATGATAATTGTCTTTGACAGACAGACAGACAGACAGACAGATAGATCTATTTTTGACTTTATTTGTTTTATTTAATTTTTTTATCTTTTATTTTTATTTTTATTTATTTTTTTTTTTTTCTTGAATTTCCTTCCAAATTCCCACAACTGGTAAAAGTTTAACGTACAACTAAAGCTGATCCTCCAGTTATAGTTATGTTATCTATGACCCAACAATAGAAAATCAACATTAGATGAATAATACACTCATAATTGCAACATGACTCACCTCTTGCTTCACATGACAGCGCCACGATCAAAAACACGCTGAGAGTCAAGCTTCCTCCCTCTGGAAACATTATGTGATGATCCGCCACTATGAACAATTATAATAAGAATCTTTACTATGAACAGTGAAGTTTTAATCCCTATGTAGTACACCGCTAGTGACGCGAGGCACAAACTAGAACGCTCCCATTATAATCAGCGAAGCGGTCTACTCTTCACGCGCACATCAGCTACGTTGATTATAATGAGAGCGTTCAACAGTGTACAGTATGTCGCGTCGCGAGGCGCTCGTTTGCTGTAATTATAGCCTTATGAATGAAACGCTTTCGCTCACATGTTATGCACGAAGCGCCTAATGTGTGAATGCAGTGTTGTAGTGGAAGTAAGTACTTACATATCCTCCGAAATGCGCTCCGCAGTTTATAGTTATATTACGAAAGAACGAGTTTCCTTTTCACAGTCTTCTTGTAAACTGCTTCAGATTGAGTCGTGTCTTGTTTGCAAAGAAGAAAAGTCCAGGAGCAGTTAGGTTCCACTCGCCTCTTCTCTTGACATGACCCATCAGCATCCCTGACCGTGGAGAGAACTGAAGATTTACAGCTGTGAATCACAGTCTCGCTCCTTCAACCCAACAGCTGGATATGGGTAGAAATTAAACTCAAGCGCCACCTGTACGCGGCCACATGCAACCACAACTCAATAGTCTAGCATCGGTTGTGACCGTAGACTGTGGTTGTGACACTCAATAAATAGCCCAATCATTATATATATATATATATATATATATATATATATATATATATATATATATATATATATATATATATATATATATATCAGTTATCAGTTTCTATATTGAGGGCCCCAAGCTTCACACAAGTGGGCCCCAAATTATCGTATCACTTTATAATTAGAGATTAGCACTCTTAAAATATATTTATATTTTAATGATCTATTCAATTATGTGTAGTCTAATTTCCCAGTCAGTGTCACTTTTTACATAATTATCTTACTTTTATAACATTAACTGACATTGTATAACATGCATTTGCTTTATTTTAAACATCTCCATGAATAAGTTGTGTAACACCCTTGGTAATTTTTTTGTTGTCCTGATTAGCTCTTCATTGTTGGAGCTTGACTGAATGCTCTTTTAAACCTACAGCAGGGGCCTACATAATAATGTGACCGTAATAAGCTACACAATAGTGTAAAGTTTCATTTTGTTAGTTTGGCTAACCATTGTGCTAATGTTCAATTTGAAGTGGATTTTTGACAGTTACAGTTAAACGTTGTTGCACACACGCATGAACAATGCAGCCTCCTTAGACCCTCATTCTAATTAACAAACAATTCGAACCTCACTTCAACTGCCTTTGGTCTAAATGTTCAAAATCCAAGGACCTTCACCACTCAAGAGTTTTCTGAGTACCACAACCTTGTGGAGGTAGCCTCTAGCTGGTTTATGGTTGCCTAAACCTTTTGCCACTAGATGGTGCTGTAAGTATACTTGATGGCTCCAATGTCCACCTGAATTCTCTCAGAGGACTATCTGATTCTGATGGATATATAGACGATTAATCTGAGGTTCAAGGTGCATTTGCATTTTCATACCTGACTCAACTGCACACTACACATAGGCCTTATTATAATGATGAAAATATTAAAAAAGCCACATAAGCTGAAAACATTTGTCATAAAGTGTTTTATAAGTATAATAGTTTATTATAGTCCACCCCCCCCCCCAAATAGACTTCGGTCAGACGTGAACGCTAGGCGTCTACTTACAAGACGCATGACTCAAACTTCCTCATCAGCAGAGTCCTAGAGCAGGGAACATGTGCAGCCAGTTTTTCTAAGGTAGGCATGTTTATTGCAGTCCAAATCTGAGCACATTATTTTCAGGCGCCCTCCGGAGTGTTGGTCTGGTTTCAGACTCGCCTATGATTCTGTCGAACCCCGGTGCTTTTCTGTCATCAACTTGCATCATCACAAATGTGCACATGATGGAAAACACGACGCGAGTCACTATATTTGTGTTTTTTACTAATTCTGTGTCATGATGTGCACTAGAGTGAACGACACTTGAGCCTCTGTTCCATTGCAACCGAGCTCAGACCACATCCTACAGGAAGTCTCGGGTTTGGTACTGCAGTCCGCTCCCCGGTCCACAAAACAGCTTTCACATTACCAACATTTCATGCAAACCGTGCTCTGTTTCGGACTAAACTGCCAGTATGAAAACCCCCTAACTGTGCGTACTCTGAACGCGCAGAATGCACTTGTGCCTGGAATTATTTGCTCTTATTAATTGGTCCACAAAGTGAAAAAACTCACAACTGAGCCATTGCTTTCACAAAGAAGTGTTAGAAGAAGATGTAATTGCCGCTAAACAACAGGAGACAAAGGAAACAACAACAGTGGATGTGCACGTTAAGAGTGGTGTGTGAGAAGGATTTGTAGCACTCAAATCTTAAGGAATGTAAAGACATCTTTATATGTCTAAACTCCTGAATAGAAATAGTCCAATACCTCATAGCTGTAATAACGCATATGCCCCAAATGCCTATGTATGCGCGCAGTCAAATGTAGTACACTTTGAAAGGCTAGCGTTCAACGTTATGCATTCGATGCATACGTGACTAATAAAAATACCACTTAAATATTGCAATTTATTTTTCCTTTGTGCCTTCACCTAAATCTTGCCATTACAATGCATTGGTTTTGATGTTGTTCAAGGAATAGTTCACTCAGAAAGACAATTGTGTCATTATTTAATGTGATTGTGAAGACTTGGAATGACTGTTTCTATGTGTGAGTGCACATGTTTAAAAAAAAAAAAAAAAAAAAAAAATATATATATATATATATATATATATATATATATACATAGTTGTTTATGCACAGTGCTTATTTTTTGTAAGAAAATAGGTTAAGGTTGAAGGTTGACTTAAATTCTAAATTTCAAGTAATCAATTACTCTGTTTTTTTATGTGGTAGAGTATTCAACTCAAAATTACTCAAAATATCCATCCCTAGTTCAAAGATGACTAGCTGTCACTTTTTGAAATGGTTTGCAGAAAACATTAGTGAATCTAAATAAAGCATTCAAATCAATTACATCTGCATCAGCAGAACAAAGTTTTTCCACACAGAGACAGCTAAAAATTGAGAAAAATTTGAGGACCACAATGACAGACACTAGTGTCCAATTTGGGAATAGCCTCTTATAAATAAAAATGGCCCAGGAAATCAACATCGACAGAGATATTAAGACATGCATCAAACAGATGCAGGTTTAAAGCATAAAGGGAGGCCTACTTAGGGTGACCAGAAAACAATGACAAAAAATAGGGACATATGAGACATATGAGAAAAAAAAAAAAAAAAAAAAACTTGATGTGAATGTTGTAAAGATTTAAGCCTAAGAGTATATTAAAAAAAATTATCTAAACCTTTATAATGTATACAGTGCATATGTTGGCTAGAATAAACAGAATCAAATAAATGATCAACTACAAAATTAAATAATTAAATTAAGACATGATGCATGCTACAATTACACAACTAACTAAGAAAATATAATTGATGTCACTTGGCTTGTTCAAGGGTGTGTGAATTCTGCAACAAGGGCCAAATTTTGGAGCATATGTCAGGGTAGGTGTATTAGGAAGGGGCACATTTTATTTTGCAATTTGAGCTTCACCTGTAATGTGCGGAGCTATTAACATAACTCCCAATCCTGCTTCTAGCAGATGAGGAGACTTTTTTTCCTGGGATGGCAGCAGTGGTGGGAGGGGGCGGAGGTGAGAGAAGTTGCAGGGAGCCACACAGAGAAAATTACCCCATTGAAATCAAATTGCGTGAATGAGCAGTTCTTTAGTCTCTCTTGAGTAATGAACGATTCTTTTGAAAAACCACAAAGCGCAGCCATGTCAATTTAAAATACTTATTAAAAGTAATCAAACTATAGCTAAGACTAATTATAGCGACAAAAGGTGTCCCAACCTTGACTTCGTCGGGTTGCAGGACACGGCTTGTAAAATCTGGACTTTCACGGTTTTATCCAGATGTCTGGTCACCCTAGGCCTACTAGACAATTTCTATCATTTCTGGCTGAATGATTTCTTAACTTGCTCTAGCCACATTGCTGTCATTTTGGGTTCATTTCCTTCACAACCTTTCAAAACTATCCTTTTGTTAACCAATGGTAAATCAGTTAACTACTTTTGATGTTTTTCTGTACTGCATAGCTGGCCTGTGTCCAGAGCTGAAGATAACTAGTGTTTGCTCCATTTCTCTCTCTGTAGTCATGCAATTCAATGGCACTGCAACCTCTTCATGAATCAAAAATGAGATTCTGTTGTGTGCAGAGGCTCCTAGGGGGTGGGGGCTTACAGTTTCATACCCCCTCCCCTTTCACATGATGCGGATTCCCTGGGCGATCTGGCCCAGGATGAGAAACTTCACACAGGCCTTCCTACACCCCCGTGCCCCCTTGGCAGTCCTGGTGAGATATCTAAAATGAAGATGTCCTCAGCATCCACCCACTCCTTAGTCTGATGGTGGGAGGTGATTTAACTGTGCTTTGTAGCCATAGGAGAGTCTGGCTTATCTCCTCTCACTTTTCTCTTTTTTGGATTGCCCATCAGTTGCTTTGGAGTTTGACGAGAGCAGTGAGTGGTGTTCAGAAGCACTGCTGATACCAGCACCTTACAGACATAGACATAAACACTCACTCATGTTCAGAAGGCATGCATGCAACAATTTTTTTTAAAGGGGAATCAGTGGCAGTCATGGCTCAATCGGTGCCCTAGAGAAGATAACACATGACATAGTAGTACAAGGTAGGTGTGTAAGACCTGTAGGTCTAGTGGTAGAATTTTCATTTAGCAATCAATGAGACCCGAGTTTAAGTTCTTACTGAATTTATTACTTTTTTTTAATACATTTTCAATTAAACTAATTGCAACAACACTTGATGGCCAGCAATTTCAGTGCATTCTTGTTTAATCTTAAAGAGCAGCTTTAACATTATGAGATTAACTTCTTTTGTGAAATTCAAAAGGTAAGTGGGCAGATGATGACAGAATACTCAGTTCAAAGCAAATGATCTGAAGAAGCTTGTTTGACTCTATTGAACTGACCACATTTAGACATCTAAATTAGTGTTTTAAACAAATACTATTGTTTTTTTTTTTACTTTTTAACTTTTGACATTTTTTTTTTACCTACAATAATTTTGCAACTTGTGCAAAGATATAAAGATGTTTTTTGGAAGTTGCATTCAAAATCCACTTGACTCAAAAAACAGGGCACGTCACATTGGGCATGACACGTGCTATTGTCTGGTGTTAGAATGTTGTGTGACCTTTTTTTCAGAGCCAGCAATAAGTAAAACAAATTGTACAAGGCTGACTAGACACTCATTGAAAAGAATTGTGTGTTCTCCTGACATGTTCAATTGAAACTCTGCAGCGATGCAATGCATAGAGCCACACTGAAAAGAAAATGTCAAAACTCTTGTTATGTGGATCAGCCAAATACAATCATTCAAGCTGTTTGGAGGCATTTACAAGCTTGGGTTTGATTGCAGACCAATCCGAATTGTCACAGCCTTAGCAAATATTGACAGTGTTCCCACCGAGACCACCTGACAGAAGCTTGGATTGTGGCAGCATAGTGCTCCATCAGTGAAGATCCACAGACAAAGACATCTTTCTAAGTGGGCAATAGGTGAGCTGATGTTCTGTAATACAGAGAATGAGCAGCCCTGGCTGTGACTGTTGCTGGAACTGCTGCTGCATTTAAAAGCACAATACACATTGATGGCATGAGATGATTCCCTCATTATGATGTGTGAGTGTTTATTTGTAAAAAGTGTGAAAAACAGCCAAGCGTCACATTCCTCAGCCTTAGCCATACACTTAGGGAGGGAATGCAGGGGAAATCAGGTTAAGATATTTTAAGCACAAATAAGAGAGACTTTACATCTCTGTAGTACATGACTGTGCAAAAGCAGACAGCAAATGCTCTAATCTAATACAACGTTCATCATCTGAAGGGAACAGAAACAGAAAAGCTCAAAAGCTGCTTGTGGGTGTGCCGCATTTGTAAGGCTGATATTTACATTTTTAAACAATCCAGATGGATCCATAAATATTCATGTACTGTACAATAAAAGTACAAAAGTTTGGAAACACTTGACTGAATTTCTGTTTTTCATTATCCTACAAAACTTTTGATCTAAAGGTGTGTGCTTAAATGAATATTCCGGGTTCAATACAAGTTAAGCTCGATAGACAGCTTTTGTGGCATAATGATGATTAACAAAATAATTTCAACTTTATGCCTCACTGTAACCTTGAGTTTTGCTTTTTTAAAGAATAGGTGGGATGAGTTTATTTTAATTTTATTTTTTTTATGCCACAGATGCTGTCTATTCAGCCTAACTTGTATTGAACCCGGAATACTCCTTTATATGCTTGAAATTAGTTTTGTAGTCAAATATAAATTACAATTAGTTATTATTATTATTTTAATGGATGAGTCAGACCAAATAGTGAAAGAAAAGCAGCCAATAAATCTGCAGCATATACAGTATAGAAACTCTTTTAATACCATTTGAAAAGCCTCACAGGTGTTGGTTAAAAGGATAGTTTACCGAAAAATGAAAATCCTGTCATAATTTACTCACTCTCATGTTGTTCCAAACTCTATATTTTCTATAATTGTATGACTTTCTTCTTTATGCAGAACACAAAAGGATATTTTTAATGGATAGCTCTGTTTTTCTTTTCAATACAATAGCAGTGGATAGTGACTCACTTTAAAGCTTTGAAAAAGAACCAAAAGTATCATAGAATTAGTCCATGCATTTGTGCGTCATATTCCAAGTCTTCTTAAGTCATAAATTCTGAAATGAAATCTAAGTCATTTTCAGTGAAAATCTTGACGTCTGTTACACGTTCATGAGCGCATCTGGGTTATAGATTTGGAACAACATGAGGATGGGTAAATTATGACAGTAAATTTAAATTTTTGGTTGAACTATACATATAAGAGTATGCCCAGAGTGTGCAGAGCTGTAATCTAGACAAAGGGTGGCTACTTTGAAGAACTTAAATATAAGATTTGATTTTTGTACCATTTTTTTTTTTTTTTTGTCACTAAATAATTCCCATTTATTTGTGTTATTTCATAGATTTGATGGCTTTACTATTATTTTAAAATGTGGAAAATAGAAGTTTAAAGAATGAGTATGTATGTACAATCTTTTTTTGTGTGTGTGTGATTTTCTCCACTTTTCTCCCCAATTTGGAATGCTCAATTCCCAATGTGCTCTTAGTCCTCGTGGTGGCGTAGTGCCTCGCCTGAATCCGAGTGGCGGAGGATGAATCTCAGTTGCCTCCGTGTCTGAGACCGTCAATCCACGCATCTTATCACGTGGCTTGTTGAGCATGTTACCACGGAGCTATTCCCCACGGCATCCACGCACAACTCACCACGCGCCCCACCGAGAGTGAGAACCACACATTATAGCGACCACAAGGAGGTTACCCCATGTGACTCTACCCTCCCTAGCAACCGGGCCATTTTGGTTGCTTAGGAGACCTGGCTGGAGTCACTCAGCACACCCTGGAATACTCGCTGAGCTACCCAGGCCCCCTATGTACAAACTTTTGACTGTCAGAGTATGTTTTTAAAGCAGTTTAAACATTTTTAAGTTGCAGTACTGTATGTATCTTTTAGTTTGTGTTTCAAAGCATATGGCACATTTGAATCAACTAACTATAATTGCAAAATAGTTCATCTGAGTGAAAAGTCTATTACAAGAGTCCCTTGTGGTCTATTATCTGCAGACCATGTGGAAAGCAGGAATGTTTTGCAACATCAAAACATAGAGGAACATAGAGAAGAAGAAAAGGAATTACATGCTTATAATCTACACTGGCTCAACAATAATAATAAAAAAAAAAGTCAGGAGGAGGACAGTAACAGTCTGGTGGCATGTGTTTGGCAGACTTCATCTACTCTCAGAGTTTAGATAGTCTTAGCTTCACATGGTTCTCAGGTGACAGGTGTCTCTATCTATCCCTCAGAAAGAAAAAAGGATGATAGAGAAGAAAACAAATCTGGGAAAAGCTTTACAGAGAGTCTCTCTCAAACCCAACAAACCCCCTCCTGTGTCCTCCATCTACACTCTTCCGTCCCTTGTAATGATGATCTACCTCATGTTGAGCATTCTGCTTTTGCCTTTCAACTTATGAAACACTTATTTTTTACCACAGTTTCTGAAAAAGATCTGTCGCTCACATTTAAACACTGTCCTTAACCCCAACTTCCATTTGTCATTGTGGTTGCCATATCCCTTCCTCCTACTGGCATTCTTGCTCCATTTTTCATACATACATGATTGCTTTTTTCAGATTAAAAAAAAAAAGAAAAACAAAAAAGCACTCAACAAATACACAAATGTGCACAAATCCATTCAATTGGAGTGAGTGTTGTCATTATAAACTCAAGGGCTCCGATGCTCTTGAGTTGATGGCTGCCGTAATGAAGTGGCCTGTTTTACTTTCTATCTCCAGTTGACTTTCATTATGACTAAGTGTGGTATTTGGTGGATTTTGAGTGCTCCTTCTGAGCAATTTAATGAGATGAGGGCTATGATGCTCATATACATCTTATACAACTAGTTACATGTAAACTTAACTCATCTGTAATTAAAGTATCTTTGTTTTTATTTAATTATTTAAATTGAGTTATAGCACACCTTATAAAGTTTAGGAGAAATTATGAGTGGAATTTCAGTTAGCCATATGGCACATTGGATTCTCCTCAGTACTTCTTAATGCACATAAATCTGCACTTTTGTAAAGTATAATTGAGTTGTCACAGATCCACCTGACCTTCCCGCCACAAAGACTCAGCCTTTCTGCTTCCTCAATACTGATCACCCACACCTGTCTCCAGTCACCGTGTCAATCAGCTCCTCTATATAACACTCCACTCTCCCTTCAGTCTTCGTCTGGTATCAAAGCAGTATACAGACTCATTTACCTTCTACTTACCTGACTCTTCAGATGCCATTCCAGCGTGCTCCCTCGACGATTCCTCTCCAGCATCTCCTTCCTTTGGTGTTATCCTCCTACCCAAGTAATACTTCTGCCTGAATACAATAACCTCCATCAAGTACTGTTTTCTGTTCCTGAACCAGTCTGCTCATTCACCACTCACCTGCCATTTGCTGTCTGTGTTTGTGTTTCATAAACATTTAGTTCAAATAAATACCTGCTTTTGGGTTCACCACCATCTTCGAGTCTGGGTTACTGTAACATGAGTAAACAGGAATGGCTTAAATTTAACAGGCTCCAAGTTCACCAGAGGTAACACTAATCACCCTAATGGTGACTTCACACAAATCACAACTATCAACACAATAGTCATAAGAATTATGTTGATATTATCCATCCTGATAGTGTCAAAAAAAAAAAGCAAATGTGACATGAAAAATACAATTGCTGTTGTAACCATATCATTTTGTGGTGCTCGTACCCCAATCCTTTGCATCACAATTGCAACCCTCTATCAGTTTAGCTACTATGCAATTTGTTAGTTGGTTACGTAATGAAAATGTTAAAATGTATAGCCTTACAAGTCATGTGCTATAGTAAAAGAGTTTTGATGTCATATAAAATATCATTGTGTGAGGAACAGGGTGAAAAATAAGTGTTTATGAACTAATAATCTTCCCTTTTACTCGTGATTTGTGAAAAGGGAATTGTTGTTTTAGCGTGTATAGTGTTGCCGCAATATGGACAATGAGCTCCGCAAAAAGATTTTTGCAAAAATGAGACATGGTAATTTCTAGTTGGTCTAAACTGGCTATTAATATGGTCATTAGCTGTTCCAAGCTAGTAGACCATCTTGACTTGCCACATTCCATCTACCAGCTAGTCATACTAGTGTACAGTCAAGTTGATTTTTGGAACATGATGGCTGGTCAACCAGCAAATTACCATATTAGACCAGTTAGCAACCATCTACTATATATATATATATATATATATATATATATATATATATATATATATATATATATATATATAAAAACACTTGCTATTTTCATCTGGGTTTTCCACCAGGGTGTTCATTTGTGTGCCTTGATAGAAAAAAAGAAAAGAAAAAAGATTATAATATATTTTGTTTATTTGTTATCTGCTCTCTGTATACGTTATTCATAATGTTGAGGACTGACAGAAGATCATTTTTTCCTCGCACTGCCATTCATTAATTCTGAAAAATATCAAGCAACAAACATAGAAAAAGAATTGTGCTGCATCAAATAAAGACATGGCCAGCATAGTAACATGTAAGTCACAATCTTATGTTTCACCAATAGATGGCACTGTTGATCTATGTGGAGCTTAAATACTTTGTAAAGTCTTCTGAACCTTTTCAGACTTAAAGACACCATGTGCACAAATGTGCATATATGCCAGTATGCTCTTAAACAGAAACACAATACACTCCACCGACTCTCCAAATAAAACACTCCTCTAGATTGAAAGCTTTGTAAATCTCATGCACAGAATTAACTTCTTTACCTCAAGCCATTTATTATGGAGAGGAGAGAGAGATAAAGACATGATTTAGAACCACATAAATAGTTGGTTATGTACATTGTGTAGCTACAGTATCTCTTGGAATAAAAAGTTTTTTTAAAATTTTATTTCTACCATGAAAATATGGAAGCTGGAAGGAATGAAAACAAAATAATACAAAAGATGTGTGGACTGATCATCCAGTCTTTCAATATGTATTGCAAAAGCTATTAACCACATACTGTATGATGGCTAAAGCTGCTAAAATGTGGTCACATGCATGCAGTTCTGGTGACTTCTGATGCAAGATCTGCCCATCACCTGGATTTTTAGTCGAGTATAGGTATTCATACTTGAAAGCATGAGGCAAACTAAGAAGAGGAATGTTAATGATGCCATAATCCCACCACATCACTTCTGGGATTAAACAAATGCAAGTCAAAGGCAAACTGCAGTTTTGAGCTGAGACAGTAGTCTAATCTATAATAACTTGTCCTTCACATTTCACTTTAATGTAATCAAAATATATTAATCTTTACCTTTGAACATGGTCTCATCCCTAATTTTCCCTATATACTGTATAAAGGCAGATTAGATTATTTTTTTACTTTAACATTCAGGTATCTTTTGGAATAACAGACACTAAAAACTGTGTATTGGTATACACATAATCACATATAAGTTAACCTATATTCACGGCTGCATCAATTATTTTACATTTAAATAGAATAATGTTTTACTTTCACAGAACATTTCTTAAAATGACAGAATGGCTGTTGAAAAAAAAAGAAAAATGATCTCGAAAATAATTTGGAGACAAAAAGAAGCAGCAATACAAAGTTTAGTCATTTTAAACAAATCTATTTCTGAGTAATTCTATGTGTGAACACTGACACAGAAGAATATTTATGGTCATCACTCACAGGTTATCATTGTGACATCACTCTTTTATCTAGACGCAATGGGAGTTTTCCAAAGGCCAAATCACAAGGCTGGAGACTGTCCTTGTCAGATGACAACTCACAAAAATCATTGCATGGTAGCCTTCACAGTTGGTGAACAACAATGCATTGCAATGTTTTACTGCAACTAACGTCTACATGCACTCAACAATCGATTCACTTCTGTCTGGAGTCTGTTGCCAACATTGTTGAATATACCACAAAAACAAATGTTTTCTAAGAATGATTCATGTGCAGTAGGAGATCAACAATTATGAAAACTCATTTTGATTAGAAACAATAACATTATTGGTCACCTTACTGTCTTTAACTATGTTATAACCACTACGTATCTATGTATAACCATGACCCTTCAACTTCTCATAGGAACTTTTTCTACTGGTAAATTTGAATTGTCTAACTTTTTCGATTTTAAAATACTTTCTCCTATCCCAGCTTAATAGGCAGAGACAAATGTAAATAAACCATTCGTAGGTTGATCTTCCTCGAAAACTGGACAGGTAAGTGTTTCTGTGCAGCTATAAAAATATTGCTGGGTTTGTTGAAGCATCCCAACTTGCCGACATGGTAAAATTGACTCACCAGTAGCGTGAGTTTGGGGCAGGACTATCTGTTCAATCAATGACAAATGGGGGAGTATTCAGGAAAGCTGTCTGAAAACAATGTTTATTTTTGCCAATTCCATTTCGTGATGCTAGTGGTGCTGAAATTACACACTTCAGCATTGTGATTTAGTGCATAACATGTAAAATATGCTGAGCATTTACAAACTAAATCTGACACATTATCTCAGAATACCTTCTGGCTGGTGTTGATAAATAAATCAAGATTATAAATAAATTAGAGATGAATCATCCTGTTTTTTTTTTTGGAGTTGCTGAAACATTATATTCATAGGTTAAAAATTATAGCTGCAATTGTTGACATCATACAAATTATTTGCAATGTGTACACACCTCAGAACTCACCAAAACCCTTAGCTTTTTGACCAAAGTAGTGAAAAAGCAGTGAGTGCTGAATGGTCTGAGCAAACTGGAAGCACACCCCCTTTTTTAATTTACTAGAGTGTAGTCTGAGTGCATCATATCACTAGAAAATGTTCTCTTATTCCAATTATGAAAAATAAAAATCAGTGTGTGGCTTTGTACAGCTAAGAATATAATAATAACAGCCAATTGTAAATTGATTAAGACTAATAGGGTTTTGCCTTTGTCAAGTCAACATTAATAAGTTGGTACATCTAATTGACAGCATTGGTATTACTTCCTTGAGCATTCTGTAGATGTAATATGTTAAAGCCTATCAAAATGTGTAATAAACAGGCAGGCAACTGACAACTGGTGAGCAGCAAAATTAAACATATAAAATAAACTTAATTGGGTTACTATCAGTCTGCTTGACAGACTCAGACCCACTGCAGGAAATTATTTGGGATCAGAGCCACATAATCATTTCTGGGCACAAACATGCACCTACACACACAATTATGCTGTGCTAAACAGCCTTCTAAATATGAAAGAGAATGTTTTGTTGATTGGTATCTGAATGTGTCTTCACACATTCCAATGCAGTCAACAAAAAGCCAAGGGGAAGCGAATCAATACCATGTTTTGGAGAAATGATATGTCCCTAAAATACTCCTGTCACGGGGTAATACAGTGATTAAAGATCTGAGCTGGCTTAAGGTCGTAACCTAAAGTTTTCAAAACCCCCTGAAGGGGAAAGGACAGTTTCTGAGCTCCCCTTTCACCTCTGAGACCACTTAACCCCTGGTTGCTCTGGTGGGACTGTCCTTGCATTAAAAAGTGCTTTGGATAAAAAGCATCTGCTAAATGTCAAATAGCCATATTGAGCACAACTCCCCAGTGTACAATATAATCAGCAGGATGCCATCATTTTGTATACATCTCTCAGGTTAAACAGTCCTATCATCTGCAGACACAACACGCACCCAAAGCTTATTGCTGTGTTATAACAATGCAATTACATTATAGTAATACAATATAGAAAACAGCAACTATATTCACAATATTAAGTGCACACATTTTCAATAAAACCTTTTTTTAATTAACTTTTTCATTCCATTAGAAGATACAGTTCCTATTACCAACAACATACCTATATATTAAAAGTAATATAAGCAGTAGCTAAATTATTTTATGCATTTTAGCACAGCTGGAAAACTGTATTGACCAATCAGCATCCTGGACTGGAATTATGCATTTTATAATGATTTCAAAAGTTATATATATATATATATATATATATAAATGTCTATAAAAATAAACAACTCCAGAGTGAAAACTCCATTTTGTGTTTTTGTTCATTTGTTATTTGAGCAGCTTTTGTTTAGCTGAATTTTGCTGCCACGAGGGGCCTGTGATATGCTTATTAATTTATGGTGCAAAACAAAACAATTTGGAAAATTGAAAATTTGACATTAAAAATAACTACAAAGCAAGTAGTTCATTTTTAGTGTTTTGGGGGAAAGAAGTAGTCTAACAAAGTTCAGAAATGCCCATAGGAAAATTTTCCTTTCTAGGCGAGTAAGAATTCTGTTTCTTGGGATGTTTGTGCTGTTTATATTGTGTGCAAGTGTGTTTGTAGGGGAGGAACTCAGTCAAGAGAGTAATTGGTTTTAATCATGAGATGCACATGCTGAAGACAAGGACAGGAACCAGAATCAAGACTATTCTTCCTTACACGCTCAAGAGGCATCAATCAGTCTCTTGTTCGATGTCCCTCTGAAACACACACGCACGCAAGCAAGCACGCACACATACATACACACACACACAAATAGGCATACACAACCATGTATGCACACAAGCACAATCCTTTTTCGCTTCTCATTTGTATCATCAGCTTAATGACTGGACTGGGCAGTTTGCCTGAATCGCTCTCGAGCTAAGGCCAGAGTGCCAGTGGCTTTATTAACTTGGTCTGTTTCCAGGCTTCCCATTACCAAGTACAAGTCCTGCTGTAATTCCCTTCCCTTTCTGCCTTTCCTTTCTGCATCATTTCACCTGACATCACCCTATCCACTCGCATGGCCTATTTTCACACCCCTCCATTCCAAAAATTTAATTTATCCTGCAGAGAGAATGAATTGTGTTTTTTGTTTTATTTTAAAAAGTGCACAGAGATTCTCTCTAAATGTGCACGGAGCAGCGGTAGGCGGGAGTGTAACTGATAGCACAGGCAAGACAGACAGTCTGAATAAGCTGATCCACCAATCAGAACGTTCATTTCAGACATGATTGGATATTTGCTAATCAATCATATTTTCCATTTCAGTAAGGGATGGGACATTTACAGCATCTAATGCTGATACACAAGCATCCCTGGATGAACCATAATTTGCACTGTAAATTTATTTCCCTGCAAATGTAAATATGCATTTAAATTTAACGTATGCAATCAAACTTTGTGAAAATACTGCACGTTTTTGCATAAGTGCTAGTTTTTGATGCTCTTAACAGATGCTGGACAATTATGTCCCTTATTATATAATTGTATTTTATTTTTTTCTGCTGTCGGTGGAGCCTTTTTCTCGTGATATAAAATCATTTAAATTTAGATTTCTAAGTAAGAAAACAATTTCACTATACACAGAAAAGCACATTGTAGTACACATATAAAACAAGTAACCATTAATTCTTATGTAGGCTATATATGGTAATACAACATAATGTGTGAATGTGACCATTACTTCACTCATATGAGCTATACAATGCTTAACAGTTTATTGTGTATTATGTATGTATTAGTTTAATAATTACAGTAATTATAAAGTATTAACAATTTTAATAGTAGCCTAATGAAAGCAACATTAATGTCACCTATTAATTTAAATACATATTTAACATCAAGTTACCACACCATGGTTCTTAGTAGTGTACTGTACACCATGCCAGCAAGAAACTTACCCTGATATACATTTTCATGTTCATGAGGGACTATAATTACAACAGCCAATATTAACATATAACAGCCTTCATAAATTCACAGTATGCCCACCTCTTCAGACCCTGCTACACCACTGCTATATTCCACTGTGCTATGTATCTATATGGCACAATGAGAAGTGCCTTGAAAACCTCTTTCTTTTTTTTCTCTCCAGTCTGTGGGTGTTTCTCAATATCTCCATATCATCCACTGTAGAAATGAAATGAGTATAAGAGTATAGAGAGCTGAAAACACTGTTCCCCGACAGTTTTGGAAATTATACAATTGCAATGGTTCTTTATGTAAGCGAACCCAATAAATGATATATTTTACTAGTGGAAAACCCTTTGCTATTCTTTCATTGTGTTTCTTGGGCTAGCAGTAAAGGCTGTATACACTAACAAAAAAAGAACCCTTTGATATTTACTATGGTTATTCCATGGAATTCTTTGAACTGCACTGTAGTACAATGTAAATACCATGTTATATGAATATGGTAATAAGTAAGTAAGTAGTCATTTGACAGAAGCGTTCATCCAACAAAATATTCACATGGGAAATCGGCTTGTTCTAGTTCTGAATGTTTAGCCACACATTTTTTGTCCCAATGTGCCAAATTTCGGACAAGTGCCACCATGCACCGAATAACGGATGGGAATCATAAGGAATTTAACTATTCTGGTTCCGATTCTGATTCCTCCTAACGATTCTGGTTCCTTAGCAGTTCCATTAACAATTCTCTAAGTACTTTTGAGAAAGAAATATTAGAAAATAAGAAATGCAAATCTTTTTGGATTTACTATACCCTACGCAGCCAGTTACCAAATGATGAGATCATATTTTAACAACAAAAAGGTGTGTACACAGATTTTTTTAATTATGACAATTATTCATTAATTCATTCCTTTTTTTTATTTTTTTTTTAATCCCATTTTCTCCCAATTTTGGAATGCCTAATTCCCACTACTTAGTAGGTCCTTGTGGTGGTGCAGTTACTCACGTCAATCTGGAAGGCGGAGGACAAGTCTCAGTTGCCTCCGCTTCTGAGACCGTCAATCTGCGCATCATATCACGTGGCTCGTCATGCATGACACCGCGGAGACTCTGCATGTGGAGGCTCATGCTACTGTCCCCAATCCACGCACAACTTACCTGGCACACTATTGAGAGCAAGAACCACTAATCGCGACCACGAGGAGGTTACCCCATGTGACTTTACCCTCCCTAGCAACCGGGCCAATTTGGTTGTTTAGGAGACCTGGCTGGAGTCACTCAGCACACCCTGGATTCGAAATCGTGACTCCAGGGGTGATAGTCAGCATCAATACTCGCTGAGCTACCCAGGCCCCCATTTTATACATTCTTTCATTTTTGGAAATACCTCTAATGACAACAAAACACATAACGTGTATCTTTAACTACACATTGTCATATCAACAACGTTAGGTAACAGGTCTTTGTTCATTTTGAGTCAAACATGACAAAACAAATGATTTGCGTTTCAGTAAAGGCTAGGGTATATTTCGTGTTTCCGCATGTCAATATGTATATCAAGCTTTTCATTCACTAAAAAGAACTGGCTCATAAGAGTAATTCATTTGGGAGGTAGCACTGTATGTTTTGTGGTGTGTGTGGTTCAAAAGAGCCGGCTCATTAGAGTCATTTGTTCTGGAATCAGGCAACACTGGTCAGGCTATGTGTTTTGTGCTGTAGATTAGAAAGAACCGGTTAATTAGAGTAATTAGGTAATGAGACTACACTGGTCATTCTGTATGTTTTGGGCTGCAATTTTTTTTTTTTTTTAGGTTAGGATTAGGATTATATTAATCTAATTACTACTCAAATGTTTCAGAAAATCTGATACAGTGCGCGTTTCATGTCACATCCATTTAAAGAAAAAAGTTCATGCACTTGCACAGTGAGACACAACGGTAGTCCTAGTTTTGGCCACTGGAAGGGGCAGTTCAGACATTTGGAAAGCATACACCTACTGTATTTTAGCAGACAAAACATACAACGATCTCTCCTCACTTTTTTTTATAGAGACATTCCCCCTTGGAGTTAACTTGGTTTAATTAACTTGCTAATTAAAGGAATAGTTCACCCAAAAAAGAAAATTCTCTCATCATTTACTCACCCACATGCCATACAAGATGTATATGACTTCCTTTCTTCAACAGAATACATTTGAAAAAAAGAAAAGAAAAAAAGAACATCTCAGCTCAGTAGGTCCTTATAATGCATGTGGATGGTAACACGATTTTTGATGCTCCAAAAAGCACAGACAATCAGCATTAACGTCATCCATACGACTCCAGTGGTTAAATGAATGTCTTATTAAGTGAAATGTTCACTTTTGGTGCTAAAAAAGACCAATATTTAAGTACTTTTTAACTATAAATCACTGTGTCCGGTAAGCAGCAGTATGCACATTCACGAGAGGGCTGAGGTCAAGCGGTCTTTCCAGCAATGGCATGGCAATGTTCCATTCATTCATCTCTACCTCGGTTGGCATTGCCTGCATGTGCACCACCACATCTCCTAAGCTCTCTGCCTCTCTGAGGCTTGTTGTTGTGCTGCTGTTGCTCCAGCCTCCTCCATCTCCCTGTGCTCCTGGTCAGAGTTCTCATGTTAAAATAAATATGGTTGTGCAAAAACTTGTATCTCCTCTTCTCCTCTTAAGTCAGAATCTTCTGACATCTTTTTTTAAATTTGCTTCAGTTTATGTACAACGTTCCTCTTACTCAGTTGTAAACAGTGCTGCTCTTCTGGGTGTGTCGCGCATGTGTCACTTCTCGCATGAACATGCCAACGCCAATACGGCACACAAGAGACCGCGTGACCTCAGCCCTCTCGTGAACGCACATATCGCTGCTTAACGGAAGCGATTATTTATAATTAAAAAGAACTTAAATATGGATCTTTTTCACACCAAAAGCGATCATATCGCTTTATAAGACATTAATTCAACCTCTGGAGTCATATGGATGACATTAATGCTGATTGTCTGTGCTTATTGGAGCATCAAAAATCATGTTACCATCCAAATCCATTATAAGGACCTAGTGAGCTGAGATATTTTTCTATTTTTCTTCAGATATGTTCTGCTGAAGAAAGAAAGTCATGTACATCTGGGATGTCATGAGGGTGAGTAAATGATGAGAAAATTTTCATTTTTGGGTGAACTACACCTTTAAGTACTTAGAAATTATGCAGAGTAGTGATAGTTCATGTGTCTGCTTGAGGGGAGCGAACCTGCAACCTTCATGTTATCAGCCCTAGTATTGTATTTTATACTATCACTGTCCCATGACACCACCACCATGCATTTTTGGGTGTGTGGTAACATCTGTTATCACCAATGAAAATGTGGTCTGATATATCAGAAACATCCATAATTGACCACAGGAACAGTGTATTTTTAGAATAAAGATTAACAATATTTCAAACCTGTTAAAATGTAAGTGTAAAGTCAAGATTTGAGTGGCTGTTACTTTCAGTATCTAATGTGCCTCAACAACAGGTGTCTAAAGTGCTTAGTCTGTTAGTTAGTTTGACGAACATCTAATTATAACCGGCTAATTTGCATTGCATCCTTGATGAATTTCTGTTTTTATGTGATTCATCTAATTGTAGTCATTTTCTGTGCCTCACCAGTTAAAACATAACAGTATAGCCAATCCTACTCATTTTCATGTTTACACATCCATTAACATTGACAGTAATAGCTTAAGTGAGTGCTTAGCAATGTAGGTTGTACATAATGTAAATTCCTTGGCTTTCAATGTGTGAGAATTCACCATAGATTTTCTTCTCTATACCTTGGAGCATCTTACTCCCCAGACTATACTAATCAATAATGTCATTGTTGACCTTTAAAATGCCATTGCTGAGGGTCTCTGTCTTTCCATTCTTCTCTCTTGGTCTCCCTAACAAAAACAAACAAACACATGAATCTGCATTGCTCAAAATACTTCTAAAGTTCTTTACTATTTGACATTTGAGTGTGAGAAGAGACCAAATCGCCATTCTGGATCCCATTGCAAGCAATACACAGATTCACAGAAATGTAAAAATGATAAAATATCAAAGACGATGTCAACAGATTTTGTGATTTTGTTGATAACATAGGTATCAAAATCCCTGTATTGCTTGAAAGCAGGCATAAATCACTAAATGATAAGCAGTTAATCGGATTCCCAGGTGTCGGAGTGGACAACTCCTGGCAGCCATGCTGAAATCAGAGCAATATCAGATCACAACAGACCCTCACTCAGACACACATACACACATATTATACAGTCAATAAATCTTTTTACATTGCAGTTAAAACTTGCAAAACTTGTTCTAAAGACCAGTGTTTAGTAAGTTATTTAGAAAAAGTAATACACTACAAATAACTAATGATCTAAATTGAAATCTGATTATTTGACTGAATACTTCACTGAAAAGTAATCTCATATTCTCAATCTCACTAATTAGTTTACTTTTGAGTTACTTTCTAAAACACTTTTCACAAACATTTATGTATTTCCGCTCAACAAATTATCAAAAAATATGTCAAACAATGCTTAAAATAATGTCTACCCCCCCCCCCCCCACCCCCTGTTCATTGTTGCACACCCTTCAGCTGTCACAGAAATGCAAACAATGTACATATGAATATAAACTCACTGAGCACTTCATTAAGAATACATGTACACCTACTTATTCATGTGATTATCTAATCAGCCAATAGTGTGGCAGAAGTGCAATCTAGAAAATCATGCTGATATGGGTCAGGAGATTCAGTTAATGTTCACATGTTTGAGTATTTCTGTAACTGCTGATCTCCTGGGATTTTCATGCACAACAGTCTCTCGAACTTACTCAGAATGGTGCCAAAAACAAAACAAAAAACATCCAGTGAGTGGCAGTTCTGAGGACAGAAACACCTTGTTGATGAGATAGTTCAATGGAGAATGGCCAGACTGGTTAGAGCAGAGAGAAAGGCTATGGTAACTCAGATAACCACTCTGTACAATCTCAGAATGCACAACACGTCAAACCTTGAGTCGGATGGGCTACTACAGCCTAAGACCACGTCAGACACTTTATTAGGACCATAGTGTTCTTAATAAAGTGCTCAGTGAGTATATTTTAAATGTATTCTACATAAATAATATTATTTTAGAAATATGTGTAACCCATTTAATTGTAGTTAAAAGTAATTACATTAAGTTAAAGTCATTCATTGTAATATGATTATAAGAATTTAAAATGTAATGCATTACACTATTTACTAAAAAGTAATTAGATTACTGTAACTAATTACTCTGTAATCATATTACACCCATCACTGTTAAAGGGATAGTTCACCCAAAAAAGTAAAATTATCTCATATTTTACTCACCCTCATGCCATTGTAGCATCTGGACCAATCAGACACACAATTATTCATTATTTAATGAATAATCCAACAGATGTCTCAAGATCGTAACATGCAAAGGTCCAAGTAGGCCCAAGCAGACTCCGAGATATCTGCTCTCCCACTGATCATTATCAGCTTTTACTCCCCCTTTGCTGACACTGGTCCAGCAACTAGTGGACCTCAGAGACATTCCAGGTGGGGGAAGGTAGCCACATGCAAAAGCAAAGGAATGTGGGGAGAAGTAACTCACTCCATTCCCCCATAGAAAAGACACATAAAGCCCATAAAACATACTTTTCTTCATTAATTTATAGACAAACTGTTCTATAAATGAACATGCATATCCTCAGGACATTGTGTGTATGATTATTACTGTCTCGTATAGTGTATTTTGTACTGTATACTGTTTTATGCATGCTTTATGACAGAACCACTAGATAATGTAAAATTATTGGTATCATGCTTCCTATCAAATTAATCCTTGTGTGACGCCCTGCACATTGGTGTATCTCACCGCCTTATAGCATGCATTGTATGCTTGTTATATTAATCAGAGCATAAAGGGGCACAAACTGCCAGCTCACTCCAATCATGCAAATGAGTCAGCTTCCAAACAAAGGAACTTTTCCCGCTGGAAAATTGCACCTTTCTCATTGGTCAAGCCAAACTCAAGAGGAGTGACCTCCCTTAGGAGTTAAAGGGCACTGTCGGAGTGACCTCTTCTCTCTCTCTCTCTCCCTTCTTCTCCTGGTTGCTGTTCGTGTGGGACAGGAAACACCCGGTCTGACCACAAGGTCGTGGGCCAGCAGGCCTCAAACACATCAAGCCATGTGTAACTTCCTCGACCATAACGGAGTCAAACTAACACCGCAAGTTCATCATTATTTTTTCATTCAACGCGGAAGAAATAGATTACAACTTCAACACCATGGACTCAAGGAACCATCAAGACTTTCTCCTGAGACTACATCCGGGCGCTCTCTCAACAGCCGAGGAATTGCAAGTATCACACAATTAACTAACTAAACAGAGGTTTAGTAGAAGCTGTGAACCCCTTTGTTAACAAAGGTGCTTTGAAATAAGAAACTGATGGTTCTTTCAGATGGATAAATGACTCTTTTCATAGCTTCATTCCCCCATTCTGTTCCAGTTTCATTCACTTTCACTTTCACTTTTCCATTTCCCATGTATGCTTGATTTGTGTGTATGTGTTTGTTTAGATTAGTTATGTTTTTGTGATTTAGTTAAATAAAGCTTTTGTGTACATTCCTGCGAGTTGATTCTGGTCTGCTTGTAAATCAACATCAATTTAATGATTTGATCACAGCTACATGCTAATAAAGAGTTATTTTTCTGTGGCCATGAAAAATATCCTTTCTGAGAGTTGATTGACGATCAATACTGAGTGTCTGCTGGACGAACAGATTAATTGATTGTAATATTAATTCAGCTACATCAAGTTAATTCTATTAACTGATCCAAATATTTATAATTATTTATAACAAATTATGATTAATTATTCATATTTCCCTTTTGAGCTAATTTGCTACACCATCCTAGATGTGTATGACTTTCAAACAAAGATTTTTAGAAGAATATTTTAGCTCTGTAGGTCCATAAAATGCAAGTGAATGGGTACAGAAATTTTGAAGCTCCAAAAGGACATAAGGGCAGCATAAAAGTAATCTGTACGACTCAAGTTGTTCAATCCATATCTTCTGAAGCAATATGATAGGTGTGGGTGAGAAACAGATCAATATTTAAGTCAATATTTTTTTTTTTTTTACAATCAATCTCCACTTTCACATTCTTCTTTTGTTTTTTGTGATTCACATTATTCTTGAATATCGCCACCTACTGGGCAGGGAGGAGAATTTATGGTAAAAAACTGACTTAAATATTGATCTGTTTCTCACCCACAACTATCATATCACTTCTAAAGTTATAGATTTAACCACTGGAGTATAATGGATTACTTTTATGCTGCTTTTATTTGCATTTTGGAGCTTAATTTTTTTTGGTACCCATTCACTTGCATTGTGAGGTCCTCTTAGATGAGATATTCTTTAAAAATCTTCATTTGTATTCACCAGAAGAAAGAAAGATGTACACATCTGGTATGGCATGAGGGTGAGTAAATGATTAGATCATTTTAATTTTTGTGTGAACTATTGCTTTAAGGACCTTTTGCCAGTGCAATGGGAGGAAAACACAAAAACCATGGAGCAAATTAAAGAGACAAACAAAACTTAACATTCACAATACACAAGATGAAGAATGACTGGCAGTCATTTGTAATGTTAAGTTCTCTGAGATTAGTTGGAGATAAGTTGGAGCAGGTGAGTTGGGTCAACATGATCACAAGTTCGGCATGTTGTTTCCGAGAATTCCAGTACCCCACGATCAGCCAAATTATGCTGACTCACTGACAAGCGCATCTCCTATCAGACATTTTTGCATTGGCTCAATAGTATTTACATTCCCTTGTGGCACGACCAGAAATGTGTTGCATCAGCCGCATGGGAGAATTGGGTTTGCATTCTGCATTGAAACCAGGAAGTAATTGCATTCGCATAATCAGTGAAAGGTATGTTTGGGAGGTTGCATTTTCCCTCCTAACATTACATTTTTGCTCCATTGATGGTTAGGTTTAGGTGAGGGGGTTGGGTTAGTGGGTACAGATTATAAAATATGTATTCCTCTTGACTGTTTTATGTCCTGTACAGCTAAAAACAAATTTACAACTCGCTTTTGGTGCCCATCTGTGGACATTTCACTCAGAAAATGAAGCACATACATGCTTATATGCCCAACAACATTTACCGTTTTGGCCACTGGGGGCAATGTCTCAAATTTTGATAAGCACAGATCAAATTAAGATAAACATCAACCTACTGTTTCCGATTTTACTTTGAGATCAGTTGGTTGGATTCTCTTGACTGGAAGTGATACAAAAAAATAAAAAAAATAAATAAAAATAAAAAAAAGGTGGTGGGCAATGGAAGGGGTTGGAGAACATTTATACATATATAAATATTAGGAATCTGCTTGCTAAAGTCATTGGTCCTCTGTCCACTTACAAAAAAGTACTATGATAGTACGGTACACCCATGATTTTTTAGACATGCTACCATTATAATATCAATGTATTTGAAGTACCTTGGTGCACCATGAAAATTCCATGGTATATGTGTATGAATCATTATATACAATGGATTATATCCAATATCATTGAACGCCAATCTGATACCATCACTTAGATAAGCCACAATATATACAGTATACAGTATATTATTTTTTTTAAAGGGTCTAAACAGAGGAAATGCATGTGGAAAGATGGTCTGTTTCTTTGATGGCAGCTTAAGCCTTTCATATTAACTGGTGATCAGCCCACTCAAGCCATAAGCCATCTTGCTATCATTTCTCTGGTAGTGAAGGGGAGGAGACTATCCTTCACAAACTGCTTGTCTTTTCTCTTTTATATTCCCTAAGCTTCTCTCCTTCTCTAAGCCCCTCACTCTCTCTTTTGCTTGCTTTCTCTTCCTCTCTCTCATGTTAGTGGTATAACTGACAGCCAGTGGGATGAGTTTTTAACAATGTCTCATAGCACATTATGCTGATGGCTGTTAGATCCTCTCCCTCTGTATGACACACATATGCTCCTGTGTGTGCATGTGTGCACTCTCATACACACACACACACACACACACACACACACACACACACACACACACACACAAACCATGATCTAAACTAACTTTGTGAAATGTTATTGTCAGTCACGCACCCCATTTCGCCATAAATTACCAAAACTCATATTTGACTGAAATGGTTTGCTTTCTATTCCAGTTATCTTGATGTCCATTTTCTGTGAATACGTTAAGATAATATATATATATATATATATATATATATATATATATATATATATATATATATATATATATATATATATATATATTTTTTTTTTTTTTTTTTTTTTTTTAGATGGAGAAGTCTCTCTAATCGCTTAATAAATCAGATTTTTCCCCATTCATCAGACTTTCTCCCCAATGTGGTTCAGGTCACTTTATCAAGTGCGTGCATTCATTGTCTTTACCTTGCAATAAGGTCACATTGGCTCATTTGTAGTACAGGCCAAGGTCAGTTTTCCTACATAATATACTGTGTACTGTTCTGTTCCTCAAGCTATCATATGGCTGACTTGGAATGTTGTGCAAAAGTCATATAGACTACTTTTATGACACTTTCATGATGCCTTTTTGCCATTTTAGAGCTTGACAGCCCAAGTCCCCTTTTACTTTTATTATATGGAAAAAGAGCAGCCAGTACATTCTTATATATTTCTCCTTTTACATTTCACTGAAGAAAGAAAATCATACGGGTTTGGAAAAACATGATGGTGGGTAAATAAGGACAGAATTTTCATTTTGGGTAAACTATCCCTTTTAGACATTACAGTTTCTTACCAATAATTTTATGTTATGAATCTGTGGGAGCTCAAAGGGAGCTAGATTTTATCTATGGGATAATATATAATACTTCTGTGTAATATACAGTATAAATGTTAAAACATTATATATATATATATATATATATAAATACTGTAATGCAGACAAATTACGACCAAATGCCTATAAATAAAGACCCAACATGAAAATGATGGATTCATGAATAATTTGATGTATAACAGTGATTGTGCTTCATAATTGTTGCAATAATGTTAGTTGTGTTTTTTTGGCTGATTTCACAATATTCAAAGGCCTGGCAGGTACTCTGCAGCTGTGGAGCAATTCCCAATCACAACACACTCCATTACTCACTCTGCCATAATTATAGTAACTATGATTTTCATCGCAAAACCAAATTAATGTCTTATTTCACGCTGGTGAGTCCTTAATCAATTTAGAGACACTCCTTTGTTGTGGTGTGCATATGAGTACTCAATCATTCTGTATATGTGTGGCAGATACATTTGAGTATTGATGTGCATGTGTTGTGCAGATGTGTATATGTGCTTGCGCTGTTTACATTTCTCTATAAATTGGTATTTGAGCGCTTTCTGTTTTGTGCCAGAGTGATCTTATTCACATTGGTATTCATACATAAAGTGTACACATACATTTCTGCACATTTATATAGACACTGAAGTGTACAATATAATCGTATTTTAACCCTCCTATTGTGTTCAAAATCTGCATACACCTTTTGCATTCGTGGGTAAGTTTTGACACGGTGGAGGTTTAAGCTTATAAAACATTCATAATCCAATTGTTTTCATCAAAAACCATATTGTAGCTCATTGTTAACGTCTTAGCTGTTTATACATCTAATAGATATATATTTTGGGCATGTTAACTGAAAAATATAAATGTTATTATGTATGATGTCAGTTTTTTGTTTATTAAAAAATGAGAAATTCTTTAACATTTCAAAATATACATTACAGCTAAACCAGTGTGATACATGTGAAGATATATTTTTTGTATCAAGGTTTATATGAAATTTCATTTGAATATAGCATTGCATTAATATATATACATAAATCTGTGAGAGTACCACCACAGGTGACTGAGTTCAATACTCAGACACTAATCTACCATAACTTGAGCTATCAGTAAATGATGGCGATATGAAATTTTGTTCGAGAAAGACCTATATAACAGCACATTGAATTATAAATAAAATCCAGATGGGACTAATCAAAGTAATTTGTACTCTTCATATGGTTAAATGTAATCATTAAATGTAATTAAGTAGATTTAAAGCTCAACAAATACAGAAGATAAGCATTAAATAAAGGCATTAAATAAATATGATGTCCTTTAACATATCAAATGAATGTAATATAAAATAAATAAACACAATGAAATCAACCTATTAACATCAAAGGATTCATAAACATTTGTACATCTTTAGTTGATCATAACTTAAAGGGTTTACATTTTTTAATGCTTTCAGTATGTCAATATTGTATGTTTCAGTGCATATCCAAACATACAAAAATGAATATGCTTAAACCACACTTTATGTACAAATGCCTACAAAAACAAATATTTTGGATTTGTCATATCCTGTTAGACTATTAAGATGTACTGTATGTTTACCTTCAGGTTCAACCAAACAATTTTACCCAAATCTAAAAAAGTTTTTCTTTTTTTTTTTTTTTTTTTTTTTTTGGTTCTTTTTACTACATTTATTCTGGAAAACCTGTACACACAATGCTATCCCATTGTTTAGTAGTCAATACATTTGTGTGTCTTTCAGCATGTGTTTGTAATTCAAGCGATTTATTTATTTATTTTTTGACAAATGAAAGATTCAGATCCAGCTTCTTGGCTTATGTTCTTACGTTCTATCTCTAGGGGACACAGTAATGACTACCCTGGTGTACAATCAAAGTAAAATGATTATGCCTTATATTCTAAAAAAGCCTTGCAAGTAACATCAAAGATAAAGCACCTCATCGTCAGCCCCTTCATGTCTCTAGGTAGTCAGCAAACCCTGTTTTCATGGCTGCTGCCTCTTAAACGTTTTATTGCTGATGATTGTCAGAAAGAAAAACAAAAACAACAACACCTAATTAGACCATAAATGTACTCATGGGACAAGATATCCCTCAAATGACCTTGAGAGATCGCTTAATGTTTGTTAAAGCCTAAGAATGCTTACTATCAACCCAAACTTTCGCCACACTGTCAGCATACAGCCGATTTCTGCTTGTAACAGATTTACTTATTCTTGCATGGAGGACAAATATATGTACAAGACCTCTGTTTTTTCGCATATATAAATATGCAACCCATGTAATGAGGGCATAAGTGCACTATCCAACAAAATACAATCCAGGCTTCCAATGAATTAGCCAATGGAGTGGAGACTCAAGAGATATTTTTCCACTGCAAACAGCCACATGCTGTAGCCTACTTGACAATGTATCTTTAACTTCTGTCACATACATTTTTGTTTGTTTCCCCAGATGCTTGGTATAGTCATTTTCAAATGTCATCTGCCAGGCTCTGCAGGAATGCACTTTTAAAGACAGCGACCAAGTGTGATGAGCAGTAATCACTGAGAGACAGTGGAGAGAATCAATATTCCAAAAACAGACAGTGATTTTTCTGCATTAGGAGCTGACAGGGTTGATTAGCATTAACCTTGCTCACGTAACCACATTGTTCAACTGTGAAACTAACTGTCAAAAGGTTCAGTGGAATTGAAATTCCTCCTGAAGTCATAGTAGAATCACAGAACAACATTGTAATCTTTGTGTAAGAGATTAGATACATCTACATTAGATACAAAACTAGATACATTCTCTGTATTGTTGTTGTTATGCTTTGATGATATAAATATAAGGCCACGGCTACACTAATACTTTTTTGGGTTGAAAACGCATTGATTTGGCTACATTTATGCCTCTCATACACACTTAAGACTTTTGGAAATGCTGTCTACCAGATACTTTGGAAAACAAGGACGTTAGAGTGAAGACAAGCTAATTTTTTCCCCAAGAATATTTACTCATTATTCAGAGACAAACAATGGCAAAACACACATGCACACAAATATACATTGGGCATGACTCCATATTAAAAGATATGGATTTTGTTTATAACCACCCAGTCATTGCCTTTTTCTTTGAGTATACTTTCCTCGTTCATGAAGAGAAAATAAATGTATTCAATCTAAATAGAAAATCTGAAAGAAAAATACCAAGAAGCCCATCAGAGAAATGCTGTTTTTGAATAAAGGCCCACAGTGAGGTGTGAAGGTAGCTTTTTGCTTTAGAGTGTGATTATAAATGGCTTTGAGTTTATCTGAGCTCTTTCTGTAGAGGAATGGGAACAGAGGGTGCCATTTTCATCTCCATATGACTAACCCTAAAAACGAGGTAGCGCTACTCCTGACACAACACTCCATCTTCATCCAGACCACCCTTGCAAAACAATTCTGTGGTGCTGAAGAAGAATACTTGTGCTGGAAGGACATGGCAGTTCGTTCAATTAAACACTGCTGTGCTGCCTTTGAAAAACTAGTTGTATTCAAAGTTTAATTTCGTTGCACTTTCACACTTCCTGTCAGTATATATTAAGCTGTTTAATTTACAGATTATTCATCAGGGCATTTGTTTTTTCGACACAACATTTTACAGTACTTTTCCTGGCTTTGCAGGCTGCCTGAACACGACATAGTATTCTGCAACCTCAGGTATTCTGCAACAAATGGCAGAAATCCTTCTTTCCCAAGATTAGTGCCACACAAATTAGAAAATTCTAAAAAGCAACAGATACAATGGATCTCATTTACTAACTGTGCATATTTGTGTGCAAAAACTGTGTAAACGTTTGCGCAAAATTCAGGATTCATCAGTTACTGTAGTTCACTCTTACATTTTTCTAAATTCAGGATAAAATTCAAATTCAACTCAAAGCACATTTATGCAAAAACAAAAAACAAACAAACAAACAAAAAAACTATTTTTTTAGTTGTCTTATTTCAGCATAACAAAAATTATTTGTTCTGCAAAAAAGGCAGCTGATTACGTGTAGCCTCCTGTACTACAGGTGTTTATTGTGTTTCATCTGGTTTTGAGAATGGCTTGAAGATCTTGCTGCACATCCTCTTAAGCCACATTCTCACTGTATTCGACAAACGACAGACCCTAAATAATTTCCAATGGAGAGTCGTGCAGCTATGGCCATTTGCGGATGCTGAATTTTTGGGTCCAATTTGAGCTTCGGATGTGTTGAAATATTTCAATTACATCATCAGATTAGATGGTTATGAATGACATAGTCAAATTATCATTTACTTTGCAAATTTATCACAAAAGGAATTTTAAATGAAATGTGTAATTAAATGCATACATTTATTTCTGCTCATGCAGAACCTTGATGTTGAAATCATATTGATTATTTATACTCCAAATTTGCTGAAATATGATTACTATTATTTTATCATTTTAAATGATCATAATAATAATAATAATAATTATTATTATCTCACTATTATCTTTCTGAATGTGTTCTAATCCCATTTTAATAATCTGAATTACCTTTGGAATCCTCAGTCTATAGGCGCCCGAAGTCATAAACTGCTCAACTCTGTCTCCTGTGGGACTGGTTCTCTAACGGTCACACACATATGTGTGTCATTGTCACAACAGTAATGGAGTTGTGGGCTCTTGGCAGCTGTGGCGGTGTATGGCAGTGAGGCGATTACAAAAATGAAAAAGCTCCATCTCTGAGTGAGGCCTGAGGGGGGTCAGGCCAGGGAAAAGCCCCCTGGGGGGTGATTTGATTTGGGAAATGATGTACAGCCGTAAACTGATAATATCACTCAATAAACTCTGCTTGCCTTTCCCAGCCTGCACTGCTATTTCAGACCCCACCATCTTCCACTATTCACTCACAGTGCCAGGGGAAAAGAGAATATACACACATATGCATTCACGTCCGTATACGCACATACATGAACACACACAGACATACCTCTTTCTTTTCTTGCCATTGAGATTTAATCATGATATAAACCCGCTGATATACATATTTTTTGGAAGAGACTGGATTTTGATTCCCTTTGTTGCAGGGTTAGAATGAAAATCTGTTTTCAAAGGGCATAGATCACTCTGATCTAAACCCACTGTTCATTCTACTTTCTGCCTTTGCCTTAGCCATAATTTGTCTAGCTTTAAGGCATCATATTTGTTTTGTGTTTGTGAATGTGTAAGCATGCCTTTGAGTTTAAGTCTACACATGTGTGTATGTGCAAAGAAAATACATTTTACAGAGGTCAGATGGCCCTCCTGAAACAGTTTACCATTGTGGACACCACTCACATGGAAATGTGTTACACATTACTGGTTTAATTTTCCAGACTTCATGAATACTTATACAACATATAACTGAGACCTTTTATGAAGCCTGACTGTTATTACTCTCCCACAGTCACTCACAGTTGGACTAGTTTTAAAAAAAAAAAAAAGGGGGAAAAAAGTGCTTGGTAGTTTATGTCTGCCATAAGCATGTGTAATAATGCTCTCCATAGTCTCCTGAGTGCTGCCTTAGATCATGTAATAGCATGCACGATGTGATTTACTAATGCAATCTCACAGTTCCATGCAACCTATAATCAAGTAAAAGGGGTTTAAGTGTGAATGTGGGTGTGACTGTGTGCGGACATGGCTCCATGTTTGTGTGATTACAGGCCTAGTGGAAGTCCTAAACACTATACATAAAAACATCTATATCACATACTACAAGCCTATATAGTAATGCCAGCTAAGACTTTTTGTATTGTAAGTTAAATGAAAATAGATCAAGTAAACTCAGTTATGACTGGCCCTTAACATCTGATTGCCTTTCCACTGAGCAACTGATATTAGTTATTTAGTAGACATTATCCACAGTTTTCCTGACCAACCACTGGGCGACACCATAATGATTATAATTGCTGCTGGACTGTTTTCTGGTTCCGGTCTCCATGAGAAGCAATGTATACTTAAGAAGCTAAATAACACACTATCCGCTAAAAGCATACACCGATGCTAGTGAAACCACTGGAGACCAGAAAGCGAAAACAGGCTGCTATTATGAATAGTTGAGCACTGCTGCGTTCAGGAAAATGCTTGAAAACAGTTAGTTCCGGTCCTCGAATCTGAATGTCCTCAGTCCTCGAGTGCTGACATACAGTCCAGCAGAACTGAGACACTTCACTTTTTGTCTCACTACACTTCTCTGTGTTCATGGCTTACCATCTAGTGGTGGGGCTTTTAATTCCTTGTTCATTTTTATTTCTTTCTCTGAGTCGTTCAGTGAACATCCCTGAAAATTGCATATTTATGCCAGTAGGTGGCGACAAATGAGCGTCTTATATGTTATGAGTGAATTATTCAATAACTGACTCAACTAATTCGTGTTGTTCAACACCAAACCAATGGAAGTGAAAGAGAACAGAATACTTGTTCAAAAACACTGATTTGTTTATGAATGAAATATACTTAGTGTGAGTGCAGTGCAGAGTTGTGCTTGATTCTTTGGCTCTTTTGGAACTATTTTTCCCTTACGAAGGAGAAATGTGTGAACTAACTGGCAAATGTTTGTCTGTTGTCAAAGTTAGCCTATTTGGTAACACTTAACAATAAGGTTCCATTTGTTAACATTAGTTAACAATATTAATTAACATGAACTAACAATGGATAATAATTTTACAGCATTTATTAATCTTGGATAATGGTAATTTAAACATATATTAATATATTTTAAAATTGAAAGTTGTATTTGTTAACATTTGATTTAATAACTTTAAAGAAAGAGTTCAACCAAAAATGAAAATTCTCTTATCATTTACAGTACTTACCCTCATGCCATCTAATATGTTTATGTTTTGTTTTTTACTTCTGCTGAACACAAAGATTTTTAGCAGAATATCTCAGCTCAGGTCCTGACAGGCTCACGTCATTGTTTACAATAGAAACTTGCACAGAGCACAGACCAAGCGCCGTTCACAAACCAAAACAGTCCAAAACAATTTCAAAACAATATAAAATAAAATAAAAAATCATTTCCAAATGATTTTTTTATTTTAAACAAAAACAAAAAACAATGACTCCACCTCCATGTGATGCGTGACCTTACCAACGAGCTTACATCATCCCTCATGAGCGCACGTCACAGAGATGTACAGAAGCAAACATTTGTAGTTAAAAAGTATATAAGTATTGTTTTGTTTCTCAAAATAATCAATCGTTTGCGTTCAGAAGAACTTTATTTGTCGACTGGAGTACTGAGGATTATTTTGATGCACCCTAAATATGCATTTTGGACCGTCAAAAAATGGAGTACATTCACTTGCATTGTTTAGAGGAGGAGGCCTGAAATGAAATACTAAAAGTCGTAAATTCTGTTTTGATGAAGAAAGAAACTCAGATACATCTTGGATGGCCTGAGGGTGAGTAAATTATCAGCAAATTTTCATTTTTGGGGTCCTGAGTGTAACTATTTTGTGTACAGTGTGTTATAGATGTATTATAGAAACTCAGGTTGAAATATAAAAATTCCCACCAAAATACACACCTTTGGCAAAATGTATGCCGTTGGCATTAACACTAATGATCGAAAAACAAAAATGAAAAAGACAAAAATGTCCTGAAGGTTGCACAAATGTTAAGTCATGTTTTACTGTAAATTCTCCTTCTTGCCCAGTAGGTACAAAAAATGCCAAAAATCGCCAAAAACAAAAACAAGAATATTGAAGTGAAAGTGGCCATTTGTAGTAAAAAAGGACTTAAATATTTATCTGTTTCTTACCCACATCAAATAGCTTTAGAAGATGTGGATTTAACCACTGGAGTCTTATGGATTACTTTTATGCTGCCTTTATGTGTTTCATGGAGCTAAAGAGCTGAGATATTCTTCTAAAAATCTTCATTTGTTTTCTGCAGAGGAAACAAAGTTATACACATCTGGGATATCATGAGGGTGAGTAAATGATGAGAGAATTTTCATTTTTGAGTAAACTAACCCTGCTGTTAAAAAATATATTGTTCATTGTTAGTTCATGTTACCTAATGATATACTACTACCACTAATAATACTGTAATACTAATGTTAATGAATTTAACCTTATTGTAAAGTGTTACCAGTTATTTTTTTTCAGTGATTTCAGAATTGGAAAGCTAGTTATTTTACCTAATTTGTCAGCTTAAACAGCCAGAAAGAAAATGGTTTTTACAACTTCTAGACATAATTACAAATTGGGAACTGTTTCAATAACATAATACATTTTCTTCCTGTAAAACTAGAGGCCAATTCACACCAAGTGCTTTTTTCTTTTTTGGACATGACCCCTGAAAGGATTTTTCTCCCCACTTTGAAAATGTTCTGGACAAGCCGGTGTGGTTAAATCACTGTTGCAAAAGATCCAACATCCAACATCCAACAAAGAAAGAAGAAAAGAAAGATAAGAGAGGAAAGGGATTCCAGAGAGAGGGTGCAGTGAGTTAGATGGTGTCCTGTCGCCAGTGTGAGTGGAAGACTAAGAAGCTACCTGAAAGACATTCAGAATTGTACACTTTTTCTCTGTCCCCTTCATGTTTTACAAAGTGAAAGAGGTGAGCAATTACCCATCCCATCCATTCTCTCCAACCACTACCACAACACATGCAGTTCTCTTTTCTGCATTTCATTTCTTACCAGACAATATAACATGGACTTGTACTATTTTTCAGCTTCTAGAATTATTATTTATTTATTATTATTTATTTTTTTAAGCATTCAAAACCATATATGGTATGCCATTGACCTTGCTAATCTTTTCAGTCTTTTCCACTCTCTCTCTCTTATTAAACCTCTCTTCTCAGGAACTGATTCAGATGTGCACTATTATCCAACAAGGGTGAGTTGGAAAATGGGAAAGAAGAGCACCAGAGTTCACTTAGGGAACGCAAGGACATAGCAGTTCGCATCACCTCTTTTATCTCTTTCTTCTTCTTGCCCTCTCTCATCCCCTTTCTTTAATGGAGTTTTGCTGCATGGACTGGCATGTAGCCCCTCTTGGAAAATGGGAAAGAAGAGCACCAGAGTTCACTTGGAGAACGCAAGGACATCGCAGTTCGCATCACCTCTTTTATCTCTTTCTTCTTCTCTCCCTCTCTCATCCCTCTTCTTTAATTGAGTTAAAAGGAGATTGTCAGCTTTACACTAAGCTAAAATGCTATTTCTAGCCATTTTACATGCACATGTTACCAGGCACGATCATATTTTTTTAATCAAGAAAATTCAAGTTAGAGGACCTTTGATATAAGGGCAAAAATCATATTCTTGATAATAATCTTTGTATTGTTTTCCTGTAAAAATATCTAAAAATCCTATAAGATTAAGATAAATTTGATTAATCTTGTTTTAGAAACAACACTGCATAAGATATTTAGGTTTTTCAGAGAATGTATTTTTAACATGCGTATTTTGTCTTACTGTACTGGCAGAGTTTTTATAGTCAAAACAAGTGAAAAAATCTACCAGTGCTTAAGAAGTAATCCAAAGTATTTAGAAAACGTTACTGACCTTGAGTAATCTAGTGGAATACGTTACAAATTACATTTTACAACATGTATTCTGTAATCTGTAGTGGAATACATTTAAAAAGTAACCCTCCCAACCCTGTGTGTGTGTATATATATATATATATATATATATATATATATATATATATATATATACATATATATTTCTTTCAGTTATTACAGAATACCTCAAGGCAGGTCTGTTAGAGAGAGAAAGAAGAAATGGAGAAGAGCATTTCAGCCATTCTTTATTGGAGAAAATAACAGGAAAGGAAAAAATCTTCATCAAAACAGTGCTGATTACATTAAAAAAAAAAAAAAAAAAAAAAAAAAACTACCTCTATATGAAAGGTTTCTTCTATCTCTGTATATGTGTAAAAGATAAAATATGAAGTTCATTTTACAGCTCACACTATGGTTTCATCTACTCAAACTTTAGCAAAACCCTAGAGTCATGTCTCAGATGTGCCAACTGTAAAACTTGTTTTCTGGTGCAATTTAGATCTTCACCGCCTCCTGAAACACGGTATCACATTTACAAGCAGTAATTGTTCCTTGCTATCATTTATCTATGTTCAGTTCAGTTTCTTGTCATCTTTTAATG